>NC_054746.1:31000497-31623252 GCF_018143015.1 Lytechinus variegatus
TTTGCCACTTTGACTTCCTAAAATTACATGGGGATGTCACACACAGCGAAAGCTAAAAAGGCGCGTGCGCATACAATCCTTCAAACAGCTGTCATCACATCAGAACTCCTGGGATCAAAGGAGCTACGGTTTGCTGTGACTCCAGTTAAAGTGAAACCTCCATAATTGAACACAATATAATTTCAGTATAATTCACATTTTATATAGACCTTGTCCAAATAATATCTAGCATAAGGGCTCAATGGGTTACTTTCTGCATATTTGAATATTGACGAGTCCCACAATATTTGGAAAATATAGTTATAAAGACTGAAAATAGTTATAGATATTTTGCAGTGTTAGTGCATGTTTACATATTTCTATGTAATTTCTTTTTACGAATTTGTAAAATAAATTTAACTGAAGAAAGTACACATTGTACATCATCAAAACTTCAAAGGTAATAATGAAATTGAGAATACAATAACTCCACACTACAGTGTAATTTAAAAATTTGATAAGATCAATCACAAGCTTCTGTTTATTTTCATGCCAACACACTTATTTTTAAAACACAAGTGCTAAACTACAAACATTTATACATTTATGAACTGAATGAAAAATTACTTTACAGAGGAAAATATATACCTTTGCACCAAGCTCTGCAATACATGCACATGCGGCTTCTCTTACAGCATGGTTGTCTGCATCACTTGCTTCAATATAATACTCAACCTAACAACACAAGCGAATAAACAAAAGAAGTATGTCATGTAATTCTACTGCTCCTTCTCTGATAAATAAGCAGTCAACTCCTCCCCCCCCCTCCTCCTCAGTACATTTGCTTCCTCACAGGTCGAAACCATCACAATATACCAGATACTCTTTTATTTTCATTTTTCATAATGGAACAAAATATATAAATGAATAACTTCAGAATAAACCTTTGATATAGCCCAAAATAAAGTTCATATCTGTTGTTTTCTTCACATAGTCATAACTAGAAAACGCATTAAGTTAATGATAAGTCTTACTGATATAAAGACTGCTGTAAATGTGTGCATTTGACTCCCACAAAAGATGAAACACAAATCAGATTCTTCGCATAAATAATGGCTTTTTTTAGAGAAAATTTGTATAAAAGAAAACAAACATACAACATCACCAATGTGCTGCTCTACCAGCTCTTTGCCATGCAAACCAGTAACCAATCGCCAAGTCTCCTGAGAATAGATCCTTACACCCTCTGCTACATAGTACCTGAACAAAGAACAATATTCATAAAGAAGTATATGCACAAACTTATGTGTATTTGTGATATTCTAGAGAACAGAGTAGGAACGGGGTTTAGGTTACTAGCCTGGGCTATGTCACATAAAGGTTGCAATCAATTGTACAGATAAGCATAATTACTGTATGGCCCGTATTCTAAACTCGGGTTTAAATTAAACCCCGTGTTAAAGTTGTGGTTTAACTATGGAGAGCCAATCGGGGTACATATCTCTAAGAGTGCACATTCAGTTCATTAATTCATTTGACGCCCAAATTGTCTGGGAATGATAACTGACGTAATTTTAAATATTTTTCTTCATAATGAAAGCAAAAGGAAACAAAACAGTAAACATAAGAAATATCCAATATAAGCAGAATTTTCGGCTCCCCATAGTTTTAGCACAGAGTTAGACATTTCTATAAATGCGTTGGTGGCAACGCATTTATAGAAAGTACAATAAATGATTTGTAGTGATTAATTGCATCTGTATGTCACCTGGTCCTAATCGTGTTTACACTGAAGGAATATCGATTGAAATAGAAATGGATGGGTGGATCTTGTGTACACAGGGGGATTTTTTTTTGCAAGGACACATTATGATTGAAATGCAAGTGGAATGCCTCTGGCCGTCTCACCTGCATCACGCGGTTCAATATAGCATCAGTGCTGACTTTGAAAACTACTCTAACTCGCACAAGATGTTCAGTGATACACCGTTACTTTTATGTCCACTTTTTATGAACTAGACCAATAAACTTACAGAGATATGATGGTTATTCAACAAAAAACCCAACATGGCCAAAGTTCATTGACCTTACATGACCTTTGACCTTGATCATGTGACTTGAAACTCGCACAGGATGTTCAGTGATACTTGATTACTCTTATGTCCAAGGTCATGAATCAGATCCATAAACTTTCAATGTTATAATGGTAATTCAACAGATACACCCAATTCGGCCAAAGTTCATTGACCTTTGACCCTGGTCATGCAGGGGCCGCGGAACGGTTTTCAAAGTGGGGGGGCTGAGCCAAAAGTGGGGGGGCTGACCATGCTAAAAATCACAATCGTATGGTAATTTTTGCGTTTTTGTACACGGTTTTGGAAAAAAGTGGGGGGCTGAAGCCCCCCCAGCCCCCCCGGTTCCGCGGCCCCTGTCATGTGACATGAGATGCGCACAGATGTTCAGTGATACTTGATTACTCTAATGTCCAAGTTTAACGAACTAGACCAATAAACTTTCAAAGTTATGATGGTAATTCAACAGATACCCCGATTCGGTCAAAGTTCATTGACCCTAATGACCTTTGACCTTAATCATGAGAGCTGAAACTTGCACAAAATGTTCAGTGATGCTTGATCACTATTATGTCCATGTTTCATGAATCAGATCCATAAACTGTCAAAGTTATGATGGGAATTCAACAGATACCCCCAATTCAGCCAAAGTTCATTGACCCTAAATGACCTTTGACCTTGGTCATGTGACATAAAACTCACGCAGGATGTTTAGTGATACTTGATTAACCTTATGTCTTAGTTTCATGAGCTAGGTCCTTATATTTTCTAAGTTATGATGACATTTCAAAAACTTAACCTCAGGTTAAGATTTCGATGCTGATTCCTCCAACATGGTCTAAGTTCATTGACCCTAAATGACCTTTGACCTTGGTCATGTGACATGAAACTCTAATAGGATGTTCAGTAATACTTGATTAACCTTATGGCCAAGTTTCATGAACTAGGTCCATATACTTTCTAAGTTATGATGTCATTTCAAAAACTTAACCTCAGGTTAAGATTTGATGTTGACGCCGCCGCCGTCAGAAAAGCGGCGCCTATAGTCTCACACTGCTTTGCAGGTGAGACAAAAAATGCTTCACTCTCATGGAATTTTCATTTTCTCACCATGCACAGAAGGGAGCAGAGAATATTTCACCTCTCCATCACAGTAAGTGCATCAAATTTTATTATTTTCTCTTGAAAAAGACATAATGCTACATCCAATGAAAACCAAGCATTTCAGTTAATGTGTGTTCATACATTGTAGAAACTGTATTTAATAGATTATTTGAAAATACGAAATACCTGTTGAGACACATCCTAGGAAGTAATGCTGGGAAAAACCGCTGACGGGCCGCAGCATTCGGTAGATTGACCAGGAACTGTCTGGTTGCAGTAGAAGCGGCCAAACGAACCTAAGATGATAACATTCAATTTTCATTAGATATGCATTTTTGCAGTGAAATGAATTGTGTTTTGGTCTTTTTCTTGCTTTACCTTGCTCATTTTCAACCCTTTCATTCTCCTATTCCATCCTCAAGTCTCCCCTATCCACTTATCTTTCTACCTCTTTCTCTCTCACTCTGACCTACATGTAACAACATGTAAGCTACATGAACCATGCTCTTTTGTGGCAACTCAAAATTATTACAAATATGAAATTTACAAATGTGCATTTAAACATGTATATATCATCAATTTTTATTCTTGTTAGTCTCCAGAAAAAAACGAAACAAAACAGTCTTGCAAGCAATGGAAAAATTGCAATTGATTGGTGATCTACTACTTTGCCAATGTTACATCGATCTATCAGATGCTAATTTGCAATTAATATTTGCAAGTTATCCCATTGAAACACTTCAATAGTCTATCAATGATTCTTTGACACTGATACGCATAAAGCCATGAAAATATAAATAAATCTTTAGTGCAGAGCTCCCGAGACTCACCTGACTCCAATTGTCAGCCAATCCTTTGGCGAAGTGATAAGCCAGCTGGTCACCATGGACTAGGATGGTATTAATGGCATTTCCTTCACTCAGCTCCATTTCTTCACCTTCATCTACAAAGAACATAGGGGCATATCATAAAGCTGTTTGTATGTAACTCATGGCTTAGGAACAAATGGGCAGGTCAGAGGGTGCTTCATCAAACTTTCCTTTGATATCAATTCTTTGAAATAACAATAAGACCAACTGATATTGGACTAGTGCCTATAAACCCAAATTGGGTTACATACAGCTCACTAAATCATTCTTAGCATTGAGCTTGGTGTGTGTTGTTACTGAACACCCTCCCCCCTTCCCCATCTAAAAATGATAATAAAAAATAAATAAAAACTAAAAATAAAGTTAATAGGAACTGTTTTGACCCATACCATGCTGGAGACCAAAATAGATGGCATCATAAGAAAGTATTAAAGAAATGTATAACACTTTTCAACTTTGGCTTACAACTATAAATACACAAACTAATTAAGAACCAGCAACCTGCATAGAATGATGTCAGCACATCTGTACTTAACTATTGACATAACTCACCTTGAGAAGTACCGCAGCTGACGAGAGTGGCACAGACATAGTATCCTGTTTCTCTTACAAAACGATTGGTGTGGGTAAGAGATTGAAAGATGAGGTCGAGTAGGTCCTGATCGATGAATGGGAGAAAGTTTGACCCACATCCTTCGATCACAGACTGCAAACATCTGAAAAATAAAAAAATAATAGGATCCTGTCTCTGAATAAGTAGATCACATACTACATAAACGAACCTATCATGTAACAAAAGATACAAAATCCAGAAACTGGTAGAAAAGGCAAGTTCAGTTTTAGTGACATAACAAATATTTATATTGAAATTGAATGAATTGAGAGTAAATTTGATTGCTTTGAATAAAACAATGCCTGTGAGAGATCAACTGAGATTCTATCCATGACTTATGGAGAATTTTAAGGAAATTTTGGAATGTTCCAAATAACTGTCACATTTGACCTACATTAATGATAATTATAACTAATCTTAATTAAATTCTGCCTCTGGAATTTCTTATCTATTAAAAATGACAAATGTAATCTAAGCACTGGGACAGTTCCATTGGTGACATCTTTATACCCATTGTAATATATACTATCTGACTATAAATAACATCATGGAACAATATGACAATGAATAAGATTGCTTTTCAGGGGGGAGGGGGTATGTTAGAAAAATGAAAGAATTAAAGTGATGAGAATGGACATGAAATTTTGAGCATACCTCATCCAAGTTTCCAGATTCTTCCATCCTGCAGTGTCATGAAATATCTTATCTGCATTACTGCTGTGAGACTAGGGTTAAAAACAAAATCACATTCATATTCATAAAGCACTCAAAGATGATTATAACGAGCTGAGAGCTAGTCTCATGGTGACCTGACCCATATACAGTGTGATGAACTGTTCAAGCTTTAACCTTTCTGCTTGTCTGATTTTTATATTTTTTTTTTATCTATAACCATCTGGGTTAGATACCCTTTGAATATAGTTCATATCATCTAATACCAATAATCTTTAACAAGTGGAATGCCTCTGGCCGTCTCACCTGCATCACGCGGTTCAATATAGCAGCAGTGCTGACTTTGAATACTACTCTAACTCGCACAAGATGTTCAGTGATACATGGTTACTCTTATGTCCACTTTTTATGAACTAGACCAATAAACTTACAGAGATATGATGGTTATTCAACAAAAAACCCCAACATGGCCAAAGTTCATTGACCTTACATGACCTTTGACCTTGATCATGTGACCTGAAACTCGAACAGGATGTTCAGTGATACTTGATTACTCTTATGTACAAGTTTCATGAATCAGATCCATAAACTTTCAAAGTTTTGATGGTAATTCAACTGATACACCCACTTCGGCCAAAGTTCATTGACCTTTGACCTTGGTCATGTGACCTGAAATGCGCACAGGATGTTCAGTGATATTTGATTACTCATATGTCCAAGTTTAATGAACTAGACTAATAAACTTTCAAAGTTATGATGGTAATTCAACAGATACCCTCGATTTGGCCAAAGTTCATTGACCCTAAATGACCTTTGACCTTAATCATGAGACCTGAAACTTGCACAAAATATTCAGTGATGCTTGATTACTATTATGTTCAAGTTTCATGAATCAGATCCATAAACTTTCAAAGTTATGATGGGAATTCAACAGATATCCCCAATTCGGCCAAAGTTCATTGACCCTAAATGACCTTTGACCTTGGTCATGTGACGTGAAACTCATGCAGGATGTTCAGTGATACTTGATTAACCTTATGTCCAAGTTTCATGAACTAGGTCCATATGTTTTCTAAGTTATGATGACATTTCAAAAACTTAACCTCAGGTTAAGATTTCAATGTTGATTCCTCCAACATGGTCTAAGTTCATTGACCCTAAATGACCTTTGACCTTGGTCATGTGACATGAAACTTTAATAGGATGTTCAGTAATACTTGATTAACCTTATGGCCAAGTTTCATGAACTAGGTCCATATACTTTCTAAGTTATGATGTCATTTCAAAAACTTAACCTCAGGTTAAGATTTGATGTTGACGCCGCCGCCGCCGCCGCCGCCGTCGCCGCCGCCGTCGGAAAAGCGGCGCCTATAGTCTCACTCTGCTTCGCAGGTGAGACAAAAATGACAAATGTTGAAAGTTCAATATTCCATTTTTTCCAGAATGGTACAGTATGACCCTTGTCTGCAGATATGTACATGCATCTGTCTAATTCAACTGGGTCTAAATAGAGAAATATTCTTTATTTCAGACAGCTAATGCACAGGACTAAAAATAAAATGCCTTTTCTTCTTCATAACAAGTGGAGCGCCTATGGCAGTCTCACCTGCATTACGGGATTCAATTACCAGCAGTGCTGACTTTGAAAACGACTATAGTAGCTAGAC
Source organism: Lytechinus variegatus (assembly GCF_018143015.1). Classification (NCBI taxonomy): domain Eukaryota; kingdom Metazoa; phylum Echinodermata; class Echinoidea; order Temnopleuroida; family Toxopneustidae; genus Lytechinus; species Lytechinus variegatus. The sequence goes on from NC_054746.1 coordinate 31,007,474, forward strand.
TAGTAGCTAGAGTGCAGAATGAATAGACACGCTGTCATCGTAGGGCAAGAATTTTAATTTGAAAATGATGATGGCCATTGTAAAAATCCTATATTCTACTCTTGTATTCTATGACATATTTTTCATACATACACTTTAAAGCACAATGAACATGATTACATAACGTTTTTTTGGAGTATCTGAGAAATTCATGTGTAATTTATCTCCTACATAAAGTCAAATTTTAGTTGGAGAGACACAGGGCCCTGTTCTTATTAATGGTACATTGTAGTGGTAGTTTTATTCAAGTCACTGTCTCTTACATGATCTGGACTTGCCCCTCCACCAAGCTTCTCCACCAGATGACCAACTTGGACTAATTCTTCATGAGAGGAATCACTAAGAGGGGCTCTTTCTAGGTTGGACTTCACTCCATCGAGTATTGCACCCTGACACTGCAGATAAACTTCACACCCGAGCCATTTGCTCAATGATCCAAGCAATTCACCTTTTTGGAGAGAGGAAAAAATAGAATTGGTCCTTGGATACACATGTTTTGCATAATCTGGTCATAAAATTGCTTGACTTTAACTTGGGCAAATATTCAAATAAGATTGCAAGCTTATATTAGAAAGTTTTCAGTCAGATGATAGTACTAAATTAGAAGAATGTAAAGGTGAAGATGTGTGAACGTTTCTATCATGATAAATTCAATGAGGCATTTCACAACACTGATTCTAGACACATTTTAGACTTTTGACAGAATCACAGAACTAAGAGAAAGGTCCCTCAGCAGCATGTCAGATAGGGTAAAAATTAAATAAAAAAAATAAAATGCTCTATTTATACTGCTAATGTTATCAGAGCAGGCAAATTCAGAAAAATTTTATGTTTTTTTTAATTTCAAGAACTTGGATCAAATGGAATTTTGAAGTCTTTTCTAAAACAATTACAAACTTGCATCCATGCTCTCTATTGTTATGATCATCCACTCCTAATTTAAATAGCTTTTAGACTCAGTCACTCAGAGTTAGTACAAGATTTCAAGGGATACTTAAACATAAAATAAAATTTTGAATCCATTTCTTTTGTTTATAAACAATCAAAATTAATAAACTCTCGCTTGCATTCTTCCTACACTCAAGAGATCAGAACTGAATTAAGTAATATACAAAATCATAATCAGATATAGAAAAATGCACCAATAAATGAAAATTGAAATTTGGCAGAGCGCGAGAAGCATTCATTACCTATAAAGAGCTGGCGGCCTGACCCCTATGGCCGTGTCCCATGATTTACAAATACACGAGTTAGAATAAAAATAGAATATTTTAGTATCGGTATAGTCATAAAGGTAGATCTAAGTTGTTAGAGCATATATAATTAGCATAGGAAAGGAGAGGGGTTTCGGAACTGATCAATTCTTAAACAATTTTTTTTCTTTTATTTTTCAAATTAAATTCTCATTGCTGGGAATCATGAGCGTAAATAATTTGAAATGAATCTAACAAGTTAGTTAAATCTACCTGCTGCAATCCTAACACGGGCTTCATTATCACTCAGGAAATGCATTGCACAGTTCTGCATTTCTTTCAAAAAAGGCTTTGAGGTTCCATCAAACCCACTAAGAACTTTGGCTCCCATTAAAGCGCCATGTTTAGCCTCCCAACTGGAATGAGAATCCTTCAGAGCAGACAAGAGCGTACTCTCGACGCCAGCGATCTCGGCTTGGTCACTGGCGCTGCTCCGCTGAAGCTTCGTTTGCAATTCTTCAAGTCCTTTATCTCTGTCTAATTTTCTGGTACTGAGAAGTAAGTCAAGGAAACTTTGTTCTCCACAATGCATGTTGAATGTTCATGTATTTTCCACAGAGCCTAATTAATTGCAATGTATCAAATAATAAAGTCAATAGAACTTGATCGATATTGTCTTGATTAAGCTGAGCACTGTGCCTGTGCTGCGCCGTGGAGGCCGGCCGTGGACTAGCTATACTATACGCCGTAGAATGTACTCGACGCGACGATGACGCTGCGCTGCTGCTGCGCTGCTTGCATAGGCTGCTTAGGCAGCTTGGCTGTATACACTCTTGTCATATAACGCGTACGGCCGGCGTGGACAAAATACTCTCTACGTCAATGTAAAAAGATACAAAAGCCGCATCTACCTGTGGTCGCACAATCTCGATACATATTAGTTACATATGAAAACAATAATTTCTATGTATCATATAAGAAAAAATATTAAATAAGTTATTAAATAATTAATAATTAAAATAAAGTATATTTAAAAACAGATGTATCAATCTTATATTTAATAAAATTGCGAAAATTTACTTTTGATCTGTGCAATCTGGCAACAATCAACCGGTCTGTGTCTCTGCTGTTGCATGCGTCACGAGTAGTTGGAAAGTAAAAACAAAGAATTTTTCGTATTTGTGGAAGACACTTGCAAAAAGGATGGGTGTTCCAGCATTTTTCAGATGGCTTAGTAAAAAATATCCTTCGATCATTGTTCACTGCGTGGAAGAAAAGGTAAATTGGCTTACGTACTTACACGAACCTTGGGCCGGCTTGTTGCGAACAGCAATAGTGCAGTGCAGTGCAAGCTGCAGCTGCACTGAACGTAAACCCAGAATCGATGAGCGCCAAGGCCCGGCGAAGCCGGGCGCCCAGGCATTCGCCATACGATTGGATTTTCGTGAGGCAGTGGTAGAGAAAACTGCCCAAATATTGGACACTTAAGCATAATTGGACCAAAACAAAAATACAATCATTGAATCAACATGATCAAATAAAAATCATGTGTATTCATGTGTGGTACAAATTGTTGAATGATTATGAATATTAATAATGTTATAAATTAATATAATTTATATTAATTTATAACATTATTATGAATTGAATTGAAAGAAATAGAATCTAAAGTTTACAGAAATTATATATTTTACTTACTAATACACTAATGTTACTAATCAGTGCAGCGCTACCACCACCCACACACATGCGAGTAACCTTGCACAACCTAGATTTGTTTTGACGATGGACATTTAATTTGTCCTTCGTTACATGATGTAAGGTTGATAAAACACTCCAAAATTTTCCCCAAAAGTTCAGTTCATCGGTTAGTTCTAGAGTCTACCTTGTCTAACGTTAGAACTATCGTTTTGAAAATATAATCATTAATGCTTACCTCCAAAAATCTTGGCCAAGAGTTTTTCCACCAAAGTAATCAAATCAGCAGAATACTTTTTATAAATTCTCAGATAACTGATGATGTGATTAAAGGAGCAAGTTACTGGGTTTGTAGTTTCAACTGTTATGAGTAATGTGATTGGTGCAATGGCTGAATGGGGAGAAAAATGTGTGTGTGATGCCCTGCCATTATGATTCACATAATTTTCAAGTTTGATAATGTTTCACTTTGAAATTCTATTCATTTAAAAAACATTTTAGTTTTCCAACAATTTTTGAAATATATATGAAAAATATCAGTAATATTTTTGATAGATGATTTGAGTTTTTGTTTCAAGTTTGAGCTTTCTTCCATTCCTCACTTTTTCTTTTCTTTTACATTTTCTTCTTTCTTTCTTTTCCCTTATTCTCTCTTCCTTCCTCCTTTCCTTCCTGATTTTCCTCTTTCTTTATTTATCTTTCTTTCTTTTTTTATCTCTTTCTTTTGTGCTGTTATATACAAAAGTACATAAAAAAATATGAGAGAGGAAATACCGTAACGGTCTATTAACCGCACCTTTTTCTCGGCGGGATAGAAGCAAGAGTCCGGGGTGCGGTTTATCCACGGTGACAGGTCTGAGCCAGCCCGTCGTAACCCCTCCCAAACTTGTACTGTAGACATCTGCCAGTTCACAACACATCGAGTGGCTGGGCGTAGCAGCCCAGGGCAATGTTGTTTATAGGGGTATGAGCCTTGGGTAATGCGAATCTTAGAATCTTAATCAAATAATGTCTATAACAAACGCACCCACCTTCATGACACTAATTTCGACTTAATTCTTGATTCAAAGCAGTGAAGTTCCCTGGCTAAGTTCAAATAGACACCAAGCATACTCGATAATATTTTGTCACAGCCGAGCAAGAGTTGAGTGAGCTGAGAGCTTGCGTTGTATTGTGGTTATAAGCTGGGCTATTCATTTTACCCCCTAGCTCCCCAAAGTCCTGTTATACAAGCCAGTTTATTTTTTCTTTCCCGTTTGCTTTTCATAAGATACCATGTACACCACGCACGAGAGAACGACACAAAGCCGTAAAAAACAACTGGAAAAAATGCCAATTTCTCTGTTTCTTGAACCTTCCTGTAATCCCGTATCCAAAATTCATGCTAAGACATGGAATGTCATTCGTATGTATGTTCGACCTAGAGTATGTACACTGTATACCATTTGGGTACACTGTACATAGACACACCTCACACACAGTTGATTTGATTGTAAATGACTGTGTGGCCAGATTTAAGTTTGTTGTTTTTGTTTTTAGGAAAAAACACTTGTCTGGACATCAAATAATAATGAAAATAAATATTCAGACTTGTTTACCAGCTTTACTACATGTACATGGAATCGGTAGAGAAGTTAATTAAAGACTTCACTATACTGCTGTTTAGATTCTAGTCATGTCTGGAAAAGGTATAGACTGTAATGTTTTTTTATGTGCTTTTTGCAAAATGTTTTTCAGCTAGTGTTGCAAGGTAAATGAGGCCTCCAGCCTTTTATTGTCTTGTGCATGGATATTTTACATTTTTTATTGATTGTTCTATTTTTTATTTGTAATTATATGTGCATCTGATGTCATTCTATTCCTCCATTATTTTTAAAATTACAGACCAAAGAAGTAGATGGAGTTAGGATTCCAGTTGATAGTACCAAGCCTAACCCCAATGATGTAGAGTTTGACAATCTCTATTTGGATATGAATGGAATTATTCATCCATGTTGTCATCCAGAAAATAAGTAAGTGCACAATCATTTTCCACTATCAGGGGTCCGTTGCAGAAAGAGTTGCGTTTAATCGGAAGTAAAAAATCAATAGCAAGTCCCAAATGCGTGCTGTTTTGCATGATTTTTAGAGTGTCTATTGATTGCAACTCTTTCTGCAACGGGCCCCTGGACTTCATTAAACAGTTTGATGGTAAATTGTATTCAGCTTGTTTTTCCTTCGCATATATAATCCAATTGATACATTTCTAAAACACCAAGAACACATGTAATATCTATTTTTTTTCATTTTCCTTTGTGAATTATTTACTTTTTCAAATATATATATTTTTCATTCATATTATTATTATTGGTTTTAGATAATTTTTTATTCATGTTTTAATTTGTTTAGTATTAGGTTTTTTAACACATTTGTTATGCATTCATTATTTTTTTATTCCTCATGTTTTATACCTCTATTTATTAGTAATTCAAATGATGTTAAAAATGATAGAAATAAAGAAAGGTGTTAAAAGTAGAATTACATGAAAAATGAAAAATATTTTTCTATCAGTTATTTAACTATTTCTCATGAACAGATTGGATTGAAACTTTGAATCTTTATTGTAGCTTTCTGATAGGCAGTCATTATATTTGTTTAATACATGTGAATGTTCAAAGGGCTTTATGAAAAGAGACTGATTGAAAAAAAACATCAGTAAGAGAAGGCACAATATGTTTACAAATGTAAAATTAGTGGTCTCTTATGTGAACTTGCCATGTTTGATAATACTTAGATATAATTTACATTAACTTTTACCAAAGCTTTAGTTTGTCTGTACCATTGATTTTTTTTTCTCTCTCTCTGTATATTATAGACCTGCGCCAAAGAACGAAGATGAGATGATGTGTGAGATCTTCTTGTACATCGATCGTTTGTTCAGTATAGTGCGCCCTCGCAGATTGCTATACATGGCCATTGATGGAGTCGCTCCTCGTGCCAAGATGAATCAACAGCGCTCACGTCGATTTAGAGCTTCAAAGGAAAGCAGGTATGAGGGGATTTTTTTTTTTAAGAATGAACAATGTGAACCTACAAAATTTACTTCAAATTCTTATCTGCATAGAGTATTATACAGTATGTATCATTAATAATTCCTAGCAATGTTACACTTGAGTGAGCACTGTCCATTCTTGTAAAGCTGGCAGATATTGGTTTGCGCAGAAATGCTCTTTTTCATGCTGTGTCAAGGAAAAAAGCAAAAAAAAATGACTGCGCGTTACATTTCTTTTGCATTATTAGCCAATTGAAATTAAAAAAAAGATACATTTGAACATTTTGTAACAACTTTGACACCCAAAATTACATTTTAACCCCAGTTCTGCATAACATTTACCTTTTTGTGCCAGCTGGATCTGAGGACATAATTGAATGGAAACAACAGTTTATTTCAGACATCCCTAGCAGTTCTTCACTAAGTTTTTATCATTTAAATTGGGTTTACATTTCATATTTCTTTAATACTTTTTTCTCCACACTTTTCCCAAGCTTGATAATAATTAACAAAGAAAATCAAGCATAAACCATTTCATGAGAATCACAGCTCCATGTAAAGTAGATATCACAAGGGCCTCGGTGTGTGGGGAGGGGGGGTGCAATGGTGCTCTATGAAGTGTTTTGGGCAAGAAAAGAAATTTAAATGGTGAAAGATATCTTCAAAGCAATCTTCCTGGCTAAAGTTCATGTGTTCTTCATCATACTTCTGCTTTTATTCATATAATTATTTCCAAGTTCTATGCAAATCAGTTTTCATGAAGTTTTATCAAAAGTAAGTGGTGCTCACTCAAGCGGAAAGATTTCTCGACGGTGATATCGGCATTTGCTTTAAGAGATCTGCACCAATGTTTAAATGTGGAAAAAGCTTCAGGATATTACAAATATTATTTTACAGGATTATTTCTAAGTGTAAACTTTTTTTTATATGCACTATATAAAGAAATATGAAGTTTAGGCTTAGAAGTATAGGCAGAATGACTTATGGGATAGAACTAGTTAATGTTAATCCTACTCCAAACCATATATATATTTTCTTCTGTGTATTCATGTAGAGATAAGAGACAAGATGAGGCAAGGATACGATCTGAGATTGCTGAACGTGGTGGATACCTGCCTCCTCCTAAGCCCAAAGAAAGTCACTTTGATAGCAACTGTATCACACCGGTAAGCAACTGTTTATTAATCAATCTTTCATTTGACAGAGTCCAAAAAATGATACATAATGGAAATTAGACCATCTGACCATTAGACTAAAAGACAACCCATGTGAATATGAGACCATTTAGTGGTTGGACCAAGTGACAGTTGGACAGAATTGACCAAGTGGATGTAACCAGGATGTTTTTTAAACGATATGAGAATTAGATCATCTGCTAATAGACCAATTGAATAATTACCTGATCACCCTATGTGTCTTGATTTATTCACAGGGGACAGAGTTCATGTTTCGTCTTGCTGACTGCTTGCGTTATTATGTGACAGAGAGAATAAACAATGATCCTGGCTGGAAGAACATTAAGGTATGTTTGCTTTGTCTCATATTTCATTCATTCTCCACCATCATTACAAGATAAATAAATAATGATAATTACTAGCATATGTGAAGTTGGAGGGGAGACAGACTTTCTCCCCAAAAATTTTTGACCAAGAAAATAACCCCCAAAAGAAGGAAATCAAAGAACATGAAAGGATAGGGTGAAATAAGATTTTATTTTCTAAATCTAAAAGATAATTTTTTTCCTTACGTCATTCCTGTCCCCTCATATTTTTCTCTATATTATATCATTTATAAATTTGTTACATCTGTTAAACTTGTTGCCTATTTAAAATTAAATATGCATGATGTATTACCCATGCTTTAGCTTCTATTGGTCAATTGCTTGATGCATTCAATTTTAATTAATCCTGCCAGGTGCCTTTTTGCCTACCCAGGTTGAGTGCAGCAGATTGTGAATAAATTTCTTGATAAAGGAAAATGTGCCTTGATTGAGATTCAAACCCGCAACCCTCAGATTGAAAGACGAGAGTCAAACCACAATTAATGATATTCATACTGATAATAGATAATACTTTGTGTTGCTATCTATGATAGGAATGCTTGGGTCTATTACCCAATTGTTATCAAAATGATTTGATTTTATTTATTTTGCATGAATCAAAGAGAAACAAAAAATTAATGTGATCTACTACCAAATTATTAATCATCTGCAATATGCAGGAGAAGGATTGTTATCATAAGCAGATTGCTTGAAAAAATATAGATATTTGAGGCTTGAATTTTGACTGCGCTCAATCAATTATCCATCTAGTTGTACGCTGTTCGTTAATTTATTTGATTTGATTTTTTGTTCTTTTGTAATAGGTGATCCTTTCTGATGCTAATACCCCAGGAGAGGGAGAGCACAAGATAATGGACTACATAAGGAAGCAAAGGGGTAAGGATACATTTCATATTGTTTGTTATATATAAAGGGTCCAGAAAATTGATTTGCAAATTGCAAATCAATTTTCTGGACCTCAGGGTTCCCACGGTCATGGAAAATCCTGGAAAAATTTATGGTCCTGGAAAATCAGGGAAAAGGTTGAAATAACATTTAATAAAAAAGGTTTTTGTGAATACATGTATAACACAGCCACAATCCACATTCCTCACTCAAATTACTCATGGCCATGAATGAATTGATTGCTCCTGACATTAAATTCGGACAACCAGACTACAGAAAATTTAATCTAATTTGCAATGATATAAGATGCCAATCAGTCAATGTATTTTTAATATGTCACATTTTGTAACCAGTTTTGCGTTCTTAGTTGTTATTAGAGAATTTAAATTTCAAGTTTTGTAGAATTTTACTCAATATTTAAGGCAATTAGTTGACATATCAAGTCACAACTGATCAAGCACTACCAGCATGGCTATCAGACCACAATACATTCAAAAGGTTCTGAATCTCTTGGTTACACAAGATGTTTCAATTGCTATTTTAGCGTCAAATAAAGTGTCCTCTCTGGAAAAGTTACTTGAAAATGAAGTTTAATGAAATACCAAAATAGGCATCAAATAACCAATTTTCAAGATATCTTCATTATTTTTGGAGCATGTAGAGAAATACACTTGTTAATTTAGCTGGTATCCTCAAGTTGTATCACAAATGGCCTCATTTTTTCTAGAGTGAAATACAGCATTATGTTTAGAATTTTAGGATGAGGATGTCTTTGTTAGCCTTTTTTCATGTCACCTTATTGTAAAACTTAATGTCACTCTTTTGTAATAATTGGTTCATGTGTGACATATGTAAAGTGTTTCATCTTTATATAATTCAGGGTTCCCCCATAAATTTGAAAACATAATTCCATGACTTTTATGTGGAAGTTTTGTAGTAAAGGTGAATTCAGGATCCTAATTTCAATATGCGTGGAAAATTTTACATTTACATCTATTGTATAGTTAAAATTTGTGACAAGATCTGCATACTATGCTCTGAAAATTTGGAAATAGTTCATGGAAATCTGTCAGTTCAAGAAATTACATGAGTTTGTGTTCAAGACAATTTTGAATCTTGATGTTGGTGAAACGAAAATGGTACTGTACCCTGGTCAGAAACAGACCATATACCAATGATAATACATGTAGATGTACATGTCATGAGTAAGGTAGTGGGTGGAATGGATGGCTGTGAGGGGAGGTTATGGAGACCATCATGTGTGATTTTGGAAACCGTGCCAGAAAGCAAGTCATGGAAAGCAGCAATTTAGTCATGGAAAAGTCATGGAATTCTGTTTTCAAATTTCTGTGGGAACCCTGGCAATGGAAAACAGGAGATACAAGAAATTCTGTAACACAATTTTTAGTATCGCTGAGAGTTTCAACAGATATTGCACTGTATGCCTGCCTTACTCTTTTTTTTAGGGAACCTTAAAAGTTTTTCTTCTGGTTATTTGAATTTCTTTCTGTCTTTTTGAAATTCTTGGATGCATTGATGTTATGGGTTTTAGTTGAGCAGACTTGACAGGTCATTGAAGCTCACCATCAGTTCGTTTTTCAATCAAACTATTTTATAAGCATGAACTTCAATTTAAGTAAGTTTTGAGCTTGATGTTCACATATATGTATAAGATAAGAAATCTGTCTTTCCTTGATTGTATTAACAGCCAATCCAGACCATGACCCAAACACTCATCATTGTCTGTGTGGTGCTGATGGTAAGTACTGTAATATGATAATCTTCATTTATCACACAAGGGCTGAGTCATACTTGAATTGTTTTTTTTTTATATTTTAATTTATTCATCACACAAGGGCTGAGTAATGCTCGGTTGTTTTTTTTTATTAATTTGTATATTTATTTCTTTTATTTTTTATTTCATTTTATTATATATATATTTTTTCTTTTTAAGGAAGAGGGGATTCTGATTGCATCTTACTGGTCATAATTTGGTAATTTGATGAAGATCTTGAACACATTAAAACATGGTTGGGATTAATTCTCATATTCCGAACTAAAATTCCCTATCATATTGTTGAAGAACGTTGTTGAAGAACATTGATTTCCAAAACTTGATGATATAAATTGGAATAGGATTAGCATATTGCACCTCCTCGTTTTTCTGTTTAACATCACCAATGTCCATGATGGCTTGAAGACATGAAATTGACAAAGATCTCAAATGGTGGCCATCTAGCAAGATAGGAGTGAATGGTGCCTGTGTAATGCATGCAGGGTGAATGGTATAATCCTTCAGTATCATTTGTAATATATATGATGTTCCAGTAGTAAACATATCTTCATAAGATATTTAGCAATGTATTTTGTTTACTATTTTCAAGAAAGTTAACCAATATAATTGTTTTGTCTTTTTGTTTCTTGATATCTGCAGCTGATCTGATTATGTTGGGTAAGTGAACATTTCATTTATATGAATTGATGATTTAGTATCAACAACCTGAATTAATTTCCTCCGAAATAAGTGATTTTTTTCTATTAGAGCTCATTTGGTAGTATTGCAAGCGAAAGAAAGTTTTGCTTTGAAACTGATAGAGTGTATTGTCAAATTGGTTTCCTTGCACATAAAAATTAATGCCTGAGATCATTTGATTACTAATCCTATCTGGTGAATTAATGTGTATACAGTACTATCTGTAAATGCTAGCTTTGAACTTTCTCATTGCCCTTGACCTTCCTTTACAGAATGATCAATAAATTTTCATGCTCTTTCATTGGAATTATATGCGTATACATGTATGTGAATTAACATCCAGAGTTTACATCCCCATTGCATTTAACTTGGGGAGTAAAGGTCAAGCTTTAATTGTATGCAATACATGTCTGAAGAAGAAGATTTGGGAAGAAGGCCCATTGTAGAATAATGAGTGAAATCCCGCTGAAGTTCAGTTGACTTTTTTAATGTCAATGGAATTGGCTATCTAGGTCATTGTTTCGTGTTTGCATTTTAAAACATGTTTTTTTTTTCAACTCACTATGCAATCCAAGTCTGTCTCATCAGACTCTCAGTACAGTCCCAAGAGTGAAACAGACATAATAGTTAATGTTCTTGATAATGGCCCGATTTGTTTTTATCTCCCAAATACATGTACGTGTTCTGCAGTGATCATCCAACTTGACCACTTAATGAGAAGTAAAGATAAATTGAGTCTGCATTTACAAGAGAATTGTATACACATAACTCAGATATTTGGTTAACTTTATATTTATATAAATGCAGAAAATTTATCCTATTGCATTGTTATTTCCCAGGTCTTGCTACCCATGAGGTAAACTTCACGATCATCCGTGAGGAGTTCAAACCAAATCAGAGGAGACCTTGTGAGCTATGCAACCAAGAAGGTAATGTGAACTCTCTTATTCTCTTCATCGCTATGAAATTTGATGAAATGATGTAGTGCTAAGATGACATTTGGTAGTTCATGCATTGAAATCTATAAGTCAGCTGATTGTGTTCTTTTAATTTATATATAACTTTTTCTTTTAGGACATGAAATGAAAGAATGCCAGGGGCTGCCAAAGGAAAGAGCAAACGAGGTAGGTTTATTCAGATCAAGCTCACTATCCATGAGTAATGCTATTGGTATGGACAATGATTCTTGGGGGCCACTGACTCATTTTGTATGGTCATAAATTGTTAAAATGGATTTAATTTCTTTTTTGTTTCTGTGCAGCAGTACAAATATACAAATTAATTTTTGCAATGTCAGACTCATAAAATAATCCAAAATTATATCAAGAAAATTTATTATCCTTCATATTAATAAATGTCAATCTAAAACGCGGTCATACTTAATAAAAAAATTCACGAAGTAGTAAATTTAATTTTTCTATTCGATAGATTGGACAGATGGATAAATGGATGGATGGGTGAATGGATAGATGGATTTGCCATGCATAAACATATAAAATAAAATTGTTTTTTCATCTTTACAGCTGGATACCATACCTGTGCCTCAAGGTGCTGAGACAGAGTTCATATTTCTCAGACTCAATGTTCTCAAAGAGGTGACATTAATAACTGAATTGATTATTAATTCTAATTGATATGTTTCAAGGAACAGAAATGTATAATTTGTCTGTTTAACTTTGAAATTGAAGGTACTATTTATATTAGATGGTGACTTCTGAAAGGAAAAAAAGTAGCATAAATCATTGTTGCATTGTTTGTATTATGAATTGTTAAATTTGTTTTTTTTTATAAATAATGGTAATGTTGAAACAAAATACTTGTTATGAGGTGAAAACTTAAATTCAGACTTCACCACAATGTGAAATGATTGAATCCTGATATGTGTTATTCTTAATGTGTCTTTATCTGAAAAAAAAAAGAAAATTTGTAATTTTCTACCTGCATGACTATTGATGATATAAGCAATATTAATATCTGACTTGTGCTTGTTTCTGTTCACAGTACCTTGAGAAAGAGCTGTGGATGACAGGATTACCTTTCACCTTTGACCTAGAGGTGAGTGAACTTTAGAATAACATTTAGAAGTACACTGCCCAAGTCATATCAGTAAGGGCAACACACACTTATCTTCAAAATATCATCTGATTTTGATTAAAGTTTTCAGTGTTAGGCATGTTTGATTGTTCACTATTCATTCAAATTGTTTTGCTAAGGATGCACTTGTCTGTCAATTAGATATTACAATAGGAAAGTTATTGAATTTCATATTTTCTATTGTTTATTGTATAAATAACAATTTGTCAGAGTTAAACCACTACTACGAGACGGACTAAGAAGAAAAATGTGTATTTTCAAATATTGTATATGGATACAAGCACTTTTTCAGTTGCATAATTATCATTATTGTTGTGTAAGGAAACCATTCACAGCAAAAATATTGCATCGATATTTTATTGAGGATTGTGTTTAGAATGCCCTTGGACCAGGCATTTTAATGTTTATTCCTTGTTTTTAATTTCTATCACTTGTAGAGAGCTATAGACGACTGGGTATTCATGTGCTTCTTTGTTGGTAATGATTTCTTGCCTCATCTTCCTTCACTTGAAATCAGGTATGTATTTTCATGATTCATACCACGAGTTCATAAGTTTTGAATTTCGTCTGTGATATAGGGCTGTCTGTGTCTTGAGCTCACCTCACACTTGCTTTACAATCCACTGCGGTTCTATCCCTGTAATGCAAAAGATTGCAATGAATTGAAAATATCTAAGAACAATGAATATTGGTTCGTATTGGTTCAGTATTTGAAACAATGAATTGGAATCTGTGTTACAGAATCTAGATTTGGCTGAAAAATAGCATAGCAATCATTTGTCATGACAGCTTAAATCCATTCCTAGCCTTTATCGTTCAAGATTTTTTTTCTGAAATATGATGCACTAAATTTGTCTGGATCCTATATTTTCTTTAATATTTCTTATTACATGTATATCTTGATATGAGTCATTTAAACATTTAACAATTCCATAAATAAGACTTAATTATGATTTCTTGATCAGAAATAATTTTGGATCTCACTAATCCATTTTCATTTTCAGTTATCCATTAACTGTATCAATTTGAAGCAAATACCAGGATATTCTCTTTAGAGTGTTTCATTACCAGGGAAGATTACTTACTTCTCTGTGATGTTATGTAAATTTCCTTTAATATTAAAATAAGGTGATTGACTTTTAGAAATCTTTTTTTTTATCAACAGGGAAGGGGCCATTGACAGGCTGATACGACTGTACAAGAAAGCTGTTTACAAGACAAAGGTATGTTGTACTTTATGAAAATAATGTCATTGTCATTTTATTTTTCACCAAAGAACGGGTCACCAGTCATGCATAGTGTTTTCCATAATGTTATAAAATCATGCATAAATGTGTGTAACTTAAAACATTTCTTTAATTAAAACACCATAAAGGATTATGTGTGCTAACCTATGAGCATTGAAGAAGTTTCATTGTCTTGTGTATCAATTTATTGACTTTTTAACTTTACTCGCGCTGAATTTCTTCCGCATTTAATCAAGAACTTATATAGGTTGTTGATCAATTTTGACAAGTTGTATATCATTTTAACCCTAAATAGACTGGGCTATTTCGACGCCTAGGAAGATGAGGGGGGCCCCCCCTTATGATCTCGGCCGTTGATCACGCGATCGCGACGAAAATTGGCACACGCGTTACCCATTACCTACAAAACTATAACATCAAATTCTGCAAAAAATCTCATGTCTCACTAATTATGCTAATTTATGTGTAAAATCATAAGTTTGCTCTAATTAATAAAATAATGCCTCTGAAATGCTAATTTTTATTTCACATACTCTAGATAAGCATCTGATCAAATTGTTTTTAAAAGATTTCAAAATCACATTTATTTTCTTATGTATTCTATTGTTTTCTAAATTTCTTATGTATTTCCTTGTTTTTTGACTTTTTGTTTTTTATTGTTTTGTCAATGGAAATTGTCTGGGACTTTATTTTGACCATGAAAAAGATAAAATTGATTGATTTTAAGCAGTAAAAGGAAAACTAATGATACATTAATGAATTTTGGCTAAGAACACTATAATTTTGGGTCGGCATGCACTTAAGAAATGTTGCGTAATTTTGGAACCGCGTACCCGGGGGTCACAATTTTGGTCTCAAAAGTTGCACGAGACGTGAAAGTAAAAAGTCAGTGAGCGACACGGTCAAAAAAATTCGCGCGGCAGATTTATCGTGAAAATGTCGAGGGAGGGGCTGAATCAGCCCCCCCCCCCCCGGTCTTTTTAGGGTTAAAGCTTAGGATGTGATATTTCAAGCTCCATGGATATCACAAAATTCATTTGGTTGACTTATTGTTGGTTTTCGGTTGGCTAGTCACATATGACACACATACCTCTTATTTGTTGTAAAACCTCTTTTGTGTGTTATTGTTAGGGCTACTTGACAGAGAATGGAGTGGTCAACCTTCAACGTGTCCAGCTGATGATGACCGATCTAGGTGAAGCAGAAGATGAGATCTTCAAGAAGAGAAGAGTCACTGAACTTGGTTTCAGACAGAGAAATAAAGAGAGGAATAAGAGAATGAGAGCTGTGAGTAGTTTTCCATTTTATTCAATCTGTACTATTCTCACTAGGCTTTTTTCTATCAAAAAAATAGAAAAAGCTTGTAATTCTTTTGCTTATAGCATTAGAAAAATGACTGTGGTATGGACACTAATAGAAAAGTATTATATAATCAATAATGCAATGAATCTGGAAGATGACAAAGATTTTTTTGTTAATTTTTACTTTTTTACACTGAATTGAATAGAAAATAATTTGTACTTATCCTTTATGCAGCTTCAAATCTTTACGTCAATGTTGTTAGTGGGTTTTATATGTAAATGTTTTGTGCTGTCTTTTGTTTAATTTTGTAGTTGTATGTTAAAATTCTGCCAATTTTTTTTTTCAGAATACTGCACCAGCTTTCATACCAGCAGGTGTATTGGCTCCCACAGTAAGTAATCCTTTCATTTACTCTCTTTGAGGTAGTGCGTAGTCAAGACACCTGCAAACAAGGCAATATATGCATTGAGCCTCTTAACACAAAGCATAGCAGTTTATTATAGAACAATTTTTCACAAATGATGGCATAGACTACAATGTACTATCTAGGGTGAAAACAAATTGTACAATCACTCACTATGCTTTATATTTATGGGACCCAGAAGTTCAAAACAATTGCTGGCATCCATCTTGTCTTGTCTGCAAGTTAGGCAAAGATGCACTTCCTTTTACCCATCGAATACTGAATTCTGTACTTTCCATAGGCTTTGTACAAGGACCAGGTGGTTCCAGTGGGTAATCTTGATCCATTGTGTAATATGCTTACACTTTATATTCAGCTTATATTAAGATGTAATGGAATATCATAATTCTTTTCATGGCAGTACTGTAAACGCTGTTTTTTTAACGGGATTACTTTTTTGTGCTTGGCGGCTTTTTAACATATTTGTGGGTTCTTGAATTTGCGCAGCACACTCCATAATCACAAAGTCACTTCCTTCTTCCCCATCTGTGAATGGTTTTAATTAACATTTCAGCAAGGAAATTGTATTTTCTGATCATAATTCTAGCTCTAAAGCTGCGTAATTCAGCATTGTTTTGATCCAATCATGGTTTGCGGGGCGGACATCGGGGAAGGCAAAATGGAGGCGCTGCTGGCCTGGTATGGATGGCCGAGCACTGGGTAAGGACTGAGGATTACGGCTATTCAAAGGGATTGGGACCAATCAACAAAAATGGGCAATTGACAAGACGTCTTCTTAAAAGCTAAACAGATCTAAACACTCACCAATCAAACAACAAAGGCAACTAATATTTCAAGCAAAATCATAATTTGAATGCCGACCTGCAACTGTTAGAAAGAAATGATCGCATTTTCTCGCGATGCATAGTAATTTTGGAGCCCAAGCGTGCTTTCTTAAATGTCCCCTCTGTAGGTGAAATTATGCAGTCCCTTTGCCAATATGGTACATGCTATTAAACTGCAGTTTAAAGCTTGCATTAAAAATAGATGCTCTTAAATTTGTGTGTTTTTAAAAATCGCGCTCGCCGATCTTGCCACAAAATCTGTGAAAATTTCCACTTTTACAGTAATATAGAATAACTATGCCATTTTTTATTTGATAGCATATTGTGAGAATCGATAATGAGTTAACTGGATATGCATTATGTGAGCCAACATCAACAGTGAACCCTTAGAACCTTGGTTGAATAATGTTGAAAATTCGAGTGGATAAAAAAAATGTTTGAAGTTTGTCAGATTACCTTCGCAATAGATACATGAATTTGGTGAATGGGTACCTGGTAGAAAGAAATTCCTTGAATGCCAGAGTGCTTGTTGGCAACAGGGCTACTGATAGCCAGGGCAATAATGATAATAATGATATTATTGAAATGTGCAGTTGAGTATATGCATATAAAAATTGTGCAATGATTGTACAATTATTAGTATTATTTGCTCTCAAATCCAATTCTTGCTTCCTTTAAGCCCATTACTGGTGGACCATCATCAAGCACAGCTAAGCAGATCTTGGAGCAGCGTAGAGATGCCAGGATGACATCAAGGGATAGTGCTAACAAGGTATGTGGTTCCACTAATGTTTGATTTGGTTATTCATAATCCTAGTAAGTCTTGTCAAAGGCAGATGTCAAGAAATTAAAATCCAAATCACTGATTCAGATGCTTATTCAATCATAATAGCAATCACTTAGGTTAGACAGTTACGGGAAGAGCTTTATAAGCCAATTAGTTAGTATTTTATTAGATATGCATGTATTTTGAAAGAAGGGTACAATAACATGGTCTCTGTCTAACAAAATTGATGGAAGTGCACATGTACCTCGTAGTTGTAAAATGTATGAAGGTTCTCTTTTTAAAGATTTATTGCACAGTTATATCCATTTTACTGGATTGACCATGAAAGTGTTTTGTATAAATACTAATCATATATCAAATGTAAATTCCAGCTTTTCTTTTTCTTTTTAAAGATATATTGAATATACTAAAATGTGTAATTACTGGGAAATTCGTAAAATGCATGGCATTCCTGTGGATGACGGGTCTTTTTTCAAGAAGTGATGATACACATTTTCAAATGTGCTTATCTGTGCCGGCAATCTTCAGTATGCTCGCTTTTCAGCTTTAGATTTCATTATTTCACAAGGTTCAGTTTACATGAACTAACTAAAACAATGATCATCTACAATGCAATAATTGATCTTAATTGTAAAGAATTCCTCACATAATCATTTCTTGCTGAAACTTTTTGACTGAGCTTTTAACTTGAGCAAATTTGCATTGATGCTGCCAACATATGAATGGCAGAATGATCAACGAAGTCTGAGTTCACTCTTTTATCTAGATTTTATACAAAATAAGTTAACTTTATTAGTTTTGGAAGGTAATGTAAATCCTGGGGTTTTATTATTATTGTGTGCTGTTCTCAGAATGCAGCTGATGCGATAAGAGCTTCGTTGAAAGGGGGTGAAGAGAGAGGAACAAAGAGAAGTCATGATGAGGCTGAGGAAGAAGATGAAGACAAGGATGATACCGTCAGGTTGGTAGATCGGAAGAGTGAACAGGAATAAAGAGGATAAACCATGGTTTATCATTCTGAAAAAAATTCATCCTCATCACAGAAATGATAACTCTATCATCCATACATTGTAATGATTAAAAGGGTGTAACTTATTTTGAGTGAATCACTTGAAGTATAATTTGAAACTGATAATTTGGAAAAATTTATTCAAATAAATATAAAGAAGAGACAGGAAGATGCCTAAAAATCATAATGAAAGATACTATCAAGATATCTTTGAATGAATATTATCATTCATGAAATTGTATTTAAAAAAAAAATCAGTTTTAGTCAAATTCACAGGACAATGGTTTTCAGCGTTACATCTTTAGATTATGTAAATGGTCTTTATAGAATGTAGGGTCATGCAGCTCAAAATTGTACAAAGTAACCAAATCAAAACAGTGATCATCTTAAAGAGATTCTTTTCATTGTATACTACATACCCAATTTTGAAACAATGAATTGTGCTGTTCTTGTTTATAGGTTATGGGAAGATGGCTGGAAGGAGCGTTACTATCAAAACAAGTTTGATGTTCCCTCGTCTGACCATGATTTCCGTGCAAAAGTTGTAAGTAATTGATGATATCCATTATTATCATAAAGGTTCCATGACATTTATCTCCTAAGATGTATTTTAAAACAATACCTCTTACCTAACACTAATCCCAATTGCAATGCTCACATTATTTTGAACCAAACCCTCACATTCCTAACCCAACTCTGTGTCTTCTAAAAACATAAGTGCCACGTGCCACAGTAACAAGTATTTGGTCACAATTTCTAATCATGTCAGAGCATGTATAGTGGTCCAATTGAAAATCATGTTCAATTTATTTATTAATTTCTTTATTCTATTTTGAGGTCATCTTCAGGAAATGAAACATGAATGAACTGTTTATGTCAAAGAGAGAATTACATGTACATGACCTTATACTTTTACAAACAATGTTTATTGTCTGATAGCTTTAATATATTCCAATAATTCTTCTTTCAGTATATTCAGTAATGTATTTTTTGTGAATGATCATATCTGAATGATCTGAATTGTATGTGAAAATTCAATTGAACAAATGCTCCCATTGTCATAATAAAAGATCAATGTAAAAGTGACTTATTAATCTATGGAGAACAAATATTTGTATATTTAATGTTGACATGTTTAATGTACACATCTTGATCCATCAGGTGCGATGCTATGTTGAAGGTCTATGCTGGGTACTGAGGTACTACTATCAAGGATGTGCATCATGGAAGTGGTATTTTCCTTACCACTACGCTCCCTTTGCTTCAGATTTCCTTGATATCGGCAGCCTTCCTAATGACTTTGAGAAAGGAACAAAACCTGTGAGTATTCTTGTGGGAATTTAAATTTGACTTTTTGTAGATTCTCATTGTGGGATACTGTATGAGCTGAATTTTCACGTCAGATTTGATTTTGTTGACTCTGTACCCGCTTTGACTCGCATAATGTATACAGCGGGCTGCCAACTTTTGACTCAAGTCACATTTCATTCACATTACATGTGCACAGGACACATTTAGATTTGTTGTATACACGTAGAATAACAGTGTGTGCATCACATTGTATGCATATCCATCGTCCATTACAAAGCTTTCACCAACGCCATTAACATTGAGATATTTGGAAAAAAAGAAAGATTTTTAAACCTCTGTCAGAAATGTTCTGATAAACTGGCTTGGCCTCTACTAGGAGACCACAGTATAATTATATGATGTGTATAGACAGAAATATTTAAAATTCACTTCATTTCATAACAGCTTTCCACAATTTTTAGATTAGTACATTAACAAGCTGTTCATGACTCATCTATTGTGAAGAAAATCAATAAGATCTATTCATTCCTTTCCGTACTCCCATACAACAATAAGGACCTCAAAGTATGAATGGACATGAAATCTAATCAGAAGTATCCTGGGTGCTATGAATAGAATATAAGTCTATTCAGAAGTACCCTGGGTAAATTTCAATAGGAGTTCAGTTCATTGTTGGCTTCCTCTTTATCAAAACCCTCATGTCAATCCTAATTTTGCAAGGCTCATGGTTACCAAGACATGACTTTGGTACTAGTGTGTGATGAAAGCCGGTAAATCCACCATTTCAGTGAGCTGTCTTAGAAAATGAACCTTTGTTACAAAGTATTAGATATGAGAAGTATAAAGTACCCTTCTAAGCTATGATAACTTTGATACAGGTTTACATTTCTGAAAATCTAATTGGCAGGATGATTATTTTCTCGACAATACCGCTACACATTTTTTTATTACAATTCTTTAATAAAAAGTTATTGTGAGTTGAATGTGGAGAATGCAAGCAGAATTCAATCTAAGGTGGCACCCTTCTATTAATGTTAATTTTGTACGTATATCTTCTAATTCTGTAAATTACTATTGCTGCCATTATAAAGAACACCAGAATTTTGGGAATGAATGATATCTTTTTAAAGTTTAGATTGATCAGAAAAGTTACATGAATATCTGTATACCAGAAATATTTGCTTATCATGAATACTACTAGCTTAAAAGAGCATTTTACAATAATCAAGCTTCAAGTATGTTCAATTTAGTTGAGTTTTCACTTCAATTTGTGACTATATTTAGTATATAAAGCATAAAGCATTTGGTGGCCAACAAAAGTTTTCATCTGTTGATGATGAAAATGTAGACATTCGACCTTAAAACTAATTAAATTATGATAAAAGTCAAACTTTATCCTAAACTGGCCTTCTATTAATGACCCCTAAACCTGACCTTTGACCCAACAATTGTCACATTTTGTTTGTATTACCAGTTCAAGCCATTAGAGCAGCTGATGAGTGTGTTCCCTGCAGCCAGTGGTAACTTCCTACCAGAATCATGGAGGAGAAAAATGATGGACATTGTAAGTTACAAAAACCCAGGTATCATAATTCTTTTTCTGATGTTTTTTTCTTTTATGCACAACTTGAAAATTATATCATGAACTGCCAACCTTTAAGCTCTTTAATTCTTACAAAGTATGACAATTTTCTTTTTTTTTAAATAATTAAGTTTTGAATGATGTGAAGTATATTTTCCATCTAAGTTGTTTTTTCATATGATTTTAGATACTTAACAATAGTTTAATATTCATGAATTGTTTATTTTGATATGCCTAGACATGTTTCAACCTTATTTCTTTGTGTTTGGAGTATGTCTCTGAGCTGAATATTATCATGTGACTGATGAAAAGTACAAATATGTGCTGATGAAGTTTAGCATTGATCATCTTTCAATATTTCAAACCATTTTATTCTTTAAATCCTAGGACTCACCAATCATTGACTTCTATCCAGATGATTTCCAGATCGATCTCAATGGGAAGAAATATGCATGGCAAGGTACGGCATGTGCTCATATGGTATTAGCAAAGAGATTTCCACTCCATTCTCTCTGGTTGCATATCCAGACTTTATCTTATGGTTGAAATTTGATGTGCACCACCAGACTAGAAACTTAACCAAAGAAACATTTAGCAGAGGTTTTTCTCCTAGATAAGTATCCTTCTCTATAGCAGATCTTTAATAAATTTAATCAAGTAGAAATTTTCTTTGGTTGAATTATACCTCATTTAAGCAAATTATTATATTAGATTTAGAATATAATAATGTATGTTCTGCGACTAAATACTTTAAGATATAGTAGTGGGTTTGCATAGTTATGTATATTATTTGCAATTAAACCTTTTGTTTGCTAAATGGTGCAATGATGAGTTTCAACTTAAAATACATCATAAGTTTTTGTGAATGTATGTGAATACCAATATTTTCTTCTTATTTCATAGGTGTGGCACTCCTGCCATTTGTAGATGAGCATCGACTCCTTACGACCCTTGCAGAGGTCTATCCTAACCTCACACCAATAGAGAGTAAGTATATTGATATAGAGGATTTGATTGTAATGATGGTTGTAATTGTAATGAATATGATAATGAAGATGATGAAAGTGATGGTTGTGGTGAAAGTGATAGTGGTAGTAGGGATAACAAAGATGATGGTGATGATGATGATGATGGTGATGGTGATGATGATGATGATGATGATGTAGACAACGATGAAATCAATGATTTAGATGGTGATGATGATGACGATGATAATGAAGAAGATGATGATGTTGTTGCAATTGTTGTTGGTGATGATGATGATGGTGAAGATTATGGTAGAAGTGGTGGGGGAAATGGTGGTGGTGGCTGCGATGGGGGTGATAGTTGTGTAGATGCTTGTGATGATGTAGCTAGTGGTGGATGTTAATGTCTGTGATGTTGGTTTTGGGTGTATATTTGTCTATATGTGTTATGATTCTAATCATATATAGGAAATAAGAATAATAATTGTAGAAAGAGGCAGAACTAAACCAAGATGTGTGGATACGAGCATTATTGATGATGAAGATGATGATGAACCTTTTTTTGTGTGTGATTACAGGGAAGAGAAACAGCAATGGTCCTGATCGATTGTTTGTGGGTCAGCATCACCCACTCTATAACTTCATCAGGGAGCTGTATGAGACAGATAGTCTTAAAGAGGTAAGACACACAAGGGAACATCTCTTTTGCTAAGAAACAGAAGGTTATAAACCATTATCAAATGTGTTATTGTAGTGCCATTCTATCTCACCAACTATGTTTTTGCTGAAATTGAGGGTTCTTAGAATTAGATTCATATAACTTTTTGATCAGGGCATGATGTAGTTTTTGAACAACGTTCTTCTTACATTTTATTTCATTATGATTATCAAACATTAGAAATCAAATCAGGGCAGTGTAGTAAGTTATCAAACTTAATGAAAAATATATTCAACTGATCATGGATAATGAATGTATATTCAGTTCAATTTTGCGTCTGTTTATTCAAGATTGGCAATGATTTAACACTGAAATGAATAGAAAAAAAAATCACCTGAAGAGTCCTAAATTACATATTAGTCTCACTCCTTATTACTCCTGGGGAGCGTTTCATGAAAGGACTTGTCAGACGTTTTATCCGACAAGTACTGTTTTATCCGACAGTTACTTCAGCAACAGTGCCTCTCGGCCAATCATAATCGAGGAAAGTTGTCAGACCTGACCTGTCAGACGAAAATGTTGATGAAACGGTCCCCTGGTTTGTACTTGATTTTGTCACATTTCTGTAAGATTATTCAGAAATCCAGCAGGAGTTGAATTTTGTTTTCTTTCCATGCAGGCTGAACCAGACACTGATATTTGCCCTTCACTTGCCAATGGTGTGAGAGGAAAGATTGGAAAGGATGAATTTGTAACCATGCCTGGAAAGTGAGTAGAATCATTTACTTCTCTTTGATTTATTGTATGGTATCAAAGTATGCATTGCAAAGAGTTGCGAAAATCAAATTTCTATTGATTTCAAATTCTCAGTCACAATTTGATTTTGATTTGAGTCTATCGTATTTGTAAAACAGGGCCCTTGGTCGATAAAGACTTGTATCTCAAAAACTTAACAGAGATGACTTCAACATCATATAGGTGTTTGTAAAAGCAGAAAATGATAGCAACATGTAGATGAGAGATGAGTGAGAATCCATCAAGGAGTAACATAGTAAAGATTTTTTAGTTATCTTTTTGTGATGTCAAATGCGGCAAGCACTCCCATATGCTTGTGATGTAGATACCATAAAATGTCATTTTCTTTGAAACTTGAGATTAGATGTTTTTTTTGCATTCACAATATAATTTGATGCATTATTTCTTGAATATCAAAACGTATGTGACATCACAAAATCGAATTCTAATAAAATCCTAACATTATAGTCTTTGGACATTTGTAAAACCTTCATTCAATTGCTTATACTCCTGCATAAGTCCAAGCTAATAATTCATGATCTTTTCTCTTGGAAATTTTCCTTTCCTCTGTCACCTCTTTACCTCTTTCATCCCTTTTCTTATTGAATCTCACCTTTGGCAGACTTCATCGGTCACCTGTTCCTCAACTGAGAGACATTCCAGAGAGCTATGTTTTAGGGTATGTATCATAACAGTATTTTGAAATTTAATAAAAAGGAAGGAGATGATAATGGTTAACTTTTCAAGAGCACCAGATATGAAGCTCATGGCACTTAAGACTATATAAAAAAAATATGATGCACTGTATCAACAGTGAAGACAAACCGAGTCATTCCAAACTTAAATTTTCTTCTTGGATTATTTTGTCAGGTAAGTTTTATATGCAAAACATGCTATAAAATATCTAAATTCTAAACTAAAATAGTTTCATAGATTTCCCTTAGAAAAGGCCAATCTAGTGATTACTTTCGTTTCAAGAATCTTCATATTGCAGAAGAAATTCAGCACATGGTTTTGTTGACTGAGCCTGTACAAATGTGCTCCTACTAAATATCAAATATTCATACATGGGCTAATAAAGTAAATACTTCTCTATCTGGGCTATGTTTGATACTGTTACTATTATCGTCCAATAAAATCTCACTATTTCTTCACCAGAGTGACATTCCGTGACCCTACCTACCCGCAAGGTTTCATATTTGAGGCTAAGAGGTTACCCGGAGCCAAGTGAGTAACTTCATGCAGATTTGCATTTTCAGATGCTCTATATATTAGCTTATATACATGTATATATTTATTCTCATTTTATTTCAAATGTAAGATGATATTCATGTAATGTGTAAGGAATTTGAAATTTATCTCCAAATTGTGTTCATTGTAGTACTTTGAAGTTTGAAATCAGTCAATCTCATGTAATATGTGATTATTTGTATTTGCCAACCAGCTTAGAATGAATTATTCTGTAATAAGTTCATTTTATGTATTGGCTCAATGAATGAAATAATGGGATTTATTATTTGTCATTCATCGACTTTATAATTTGATTATGTATGGAAAATAGAAATTGACATGTGGGTTAATGGTATACAGGACAAGACATGGTGCTAAACTGGAGCTAATTCATTCACCCTTTTGAGAAGTATGAATTATAATTTAATAATCATTGCCATGAATATCAAATGAAGACAATAAGACCCAGTATTTGAGAATAATGATGATTGAAATTCTTTAGTTTGGAATACATGTACATGTAAATTGTAGCGTAGCATTTGAGTTTACCATGCTATATGTTTTTGAATAACTTCACAGGGTGCCAGACAAGGTGCTGAAGCCCGAGGATTTCATGAATGCCAACGGGTACCGAGGTGGGCGTGGCGGTGGACGGGGGTACGGTGGTAGAGGAGGCCTGGGCTATGGTGGTCGTGGTGGTGGTGGCGGAAGGGATGGATACAGACCTCAGCTTGGATTCCAGAGGAATAGTGGATACAGAGATGGATTGGATACCAGTGCTGCTCAGAGGATGATTAGGTAAGACTTTCAGAAAAAGTTAAAATCAATCACTACTTTAAAAATGATGTGCAACTTGTTACCTAACCAATCAGAATCTCAAGCATGCATTTCAGACACACATATTCGATTCTTTGACCTGCATTAAATACAAGTTTCAATGCAGCAACACCTTAAAGCCCTTCTTATTCTTGGTTTCTCAAACTCATAGCTATCTCATATATTGAGATTTATATGAGTATCTCTTGTTTACATGCACTTTATGATCAGAGTTCAATTGATCTCAGGGTGAGATTGACTTTCAGTCATTGGAATTCTTTGAAAAAACGGCATAGAAATTTGTTTTGAAACAAACCATAGTGCCAATATTCTTTTCTGACACATTGTGCTACTGAGAATTGGCTGCAGCACTTCATGTCCATGACATTGGGTATTGATGTTCTAAAATATAAAATATTTCATAGCCATGAAGTATTGCATGTACCCATTATATTGCATGTAATATCATAATTCAGCAACCCCACATTTGCTCTAATGAAAATTGTTCTATACTTTCTCTGGAGAAGGCATAGGCTTATGGTTGTATAGGGTTCTATTCATAATTGTACTCTGGGAAAGATTATGGCTGATGTTCAGTGTGAGGTATGGTTTTGTGTTTAGCTTAATCCACCCCCGCCCCTCATTTCATAAAAGTTACTATTGTGGTAACAATCCAGTCAGTAACTCCCATGGTAACAATATTAAACAGATATTGGATATCAATGATTCTATGGCAGTTACCATTAAAGAGCACAGTTGCCATAATATCTTTTGTGCAACAGGGCCCTGGAGATTTTCTGCTGGAGCAATTTTCACTGGAGTAAATGTGATGGAATCCATTGATTCAGCATTCTAATTTGCTTGCCTACTACATCTGCATGATGTACTAGAACTTATTGTTTTGCATGCCTTTCTTCCCCCCTCTCATTATCCCCAAGGCATGGCTTTGACACTGGTTATTTTCCAGCAAGGTAACCTTTTAACTGATGTAACTGTTCTTTCTATTTTTCAAAGTGGATCATTCAAACATCTTTTCATTTTGTACTAACCTCATGAGTTTTCTCATTTTTTGACATATTCCCTTTTAATGGAGTGTAGTAGGTAAACTTGAAAAGAGGGGGAAAATGTATGTTGGCTTGGGGTAATTTTCCCCTTGAAATGCTCAAAAGAGCCTATGAAACTAAAAAAGGAGCCCTGGAAAATTCCCATTCTTTTAGATGTAAAAGCTTATGAATTGTTGCCAATTTAGGCAATAAGTTGTAAAGATTAATCCCAGAAAATAAAAAATGATTTTTTTTTTGAGTGCTCGAAAATTTCCCTGCATTCATGTATGTGCTTCCAGTTTCAAGTAAATCATACTCCTTTTCATTGAAACATAATTTGATTGTTAGTGTTTTTTATACTAGGAAAAAGATGTAGGCTGATTGAATTTATATCCTTACTTGATTAACCTCTTGAGATATTATTAAATTGTCATATATCTAGGTATACATAGAAGTAATTCCTTACAGTATCAAATGATTGATCAAGGGTGTCAATGAACTAAATGATGGTACCTGTATGAAATCATCGATATCTTTATAACTTCCACATTTCAAAATCTGTACATCTCTGACAGTTCAAGGCTCTGTCACATACATGCTACCATCTCATGGTAATGAATGCCTCTGTCTAGCAATTTTATCAGGACGTGTTAGACCGCTGCCAATTCCATTTCAACATGTCCGAGATTCGAGTTGATAAGAATGCCTGTCAACTTGGATATGCATCTATAAACCATTTCATGAACGATTTAAAAATTTGAAATAAATATATGCATTGTTTTCTCAGATAGTATCAGATAGTATCATTTAATAGCAGTATGTGACGGGATCAATGAATCATTCCTTGGCATCCTTTTTTAAACACAGACATCAAAATTAAATCTTCAGTCTCATCTTTACTTGTTTACAAAATCCCTTGAAGTGCAAATAATAATGAAATCCTTGAGCTGTTGTTGAGTAATCTCTTGGAAATTGCTTTGACATTTGAAAAATTGTTTTGACATTCGATACATTTTGTTTCAAGTAATATAATAACTGATTTCCCCAAGATATGCTTAATTTTTACAAAATTTCTGATACTTTGATGATCTTTTTGACTAAGTTTTATTTTACAGACTAGTGTTTTTCTCAAAACTTTCTGTAAAGCTCATGACTTTCTCAGCAAAAGGGAATGTGAAGTTTCAAAATGGAAGTTCATGTTTTTCCACCAAATATTAGCAAACTGAATGTATTTAATATAATTTTGTTTATATAAGGGCAGAAAATATACTTTGACTTGAAAATGTGTTTTACAATGGATATGTTCATGAATATCTGCACATTTGAATATCGGCTTATGCAATCAAGAAAAATAATATCCTTACCATTATCCAGTCAATCATAAGGTTGTGTTAAACTCAAGAACATCTTTGTGAAACTGCCTTTAGGATGTTACATTTTATTTATGTTACTTTTTAATTGATAAAGTAAAATCGTGACTTTTATATCATTGTCATTAAAACTTTTTTTAATGAAGGAATTACATACTTACATGTACAGTATGAATTCTTTAGATTACTTGTACCTGGTATTCATTAATATGTCAAAAATTTCTATGAGTTTTTTGTGAGTTATGAGTTTTTTAATGTTTTTTATTTTTTTAGATATGTTCAAAGATGCATGTATGTGCTTGTTACATGTATGTTCATTCTCTTGTTTTCCATGTTGTGTGATTTGCAAGTTCATAAATTACTATTCTGTGAAATGTCTTCATTCTAATTACAATTCAAATTCTATTGAAATGCCAGTTGCAAATACTTGAATATTCTGTGTATTTGAGATGGCATTTGCCTCTTGTTATTCATTTGATACATGATACAATTTTTCACTTTTCTATTTCAGATGTAATTACAGCAGAACATTATTTTTTCAATTCTTAAATGATTTTTTTTGTGTGTTTATTCACCGCTTTGTGTTTTTACTGATCATCATTTTTGTGAGTTGTATTCATAGCATTGCATCATGTTTTTGGTGTTCAATATTCATGTTTTCCTTTTATATTTCAGGTTATTTCATCTTTTACATGAATTTGTTTCAGATATTGTACATTGTTTGTAAAATGTTTTTCATTATTCTAACATTTACACATATAATATATATGTTTCTTGTTTTGTTACAAGATTTCATGTATTTTCTCATTTTTTATACATTCAAAGAAACGTATATTAGCTTGCATGTACATTTCTTTTACCACCACCATCATTATCTTCATCATCGTCATAACACTGTGCTGATGTTTTTTTGTTTTATATAATTCTTCATTGTAGGTCTGTATTTTTTGTTAGGTGTATTTGAAGTGATATATACTTCAAAATTTTGTTTTTTCTATCTTGGGAATATAACCTTTCTATGGTTTATAAATAATGCAGCATTCAATCCATATTGTATTTTAGCACAGTGGTAATGTATATCCCAGCAATTTTTGGAAGCTAATTAGTTTGATTGCTAAAATATATTTAAGCATAACAACAGTGACATGATACAATGATTAAGAATATTGAATAATAAAATTTGTTTTATATTGATATATTTCCAGAGCAGTCATTTATTTTCAGTATGCTCACAGTAATAGATACAGCATGTATAAAGCAAGAAAATTTAGGGACTGGAATCTGTCCCTGTTGCAAAACATACTATATTTTTTTTTTCACTAATCAAAATGAATATAAAATGTCTGCCTTAAAATAAAGTCTTATAAATATATAGTTTGCAATTGATCGATCATTAATCCTTTAGGTGTATTTTTACTATGTACATATATGTATTCTCTCCTTCCCCTATGTCTTTCCTGAAACCTCATTCCTTCATTCCAGGGACCGAGATGTCCAGGAATATTTCGGTGCAACCCAGCTCTTCAACCAATGGAAACAACAGCTTGTAAAAGAGGGTGCAGCCCCGCACCCCTCTATTGCACCCCAAGCTGCACCTGTGGACCAATACAAGTCCCTCCCCCTGTTCCAGCAAGGTGCCCCGCCTTGTTCCAGTCAGTCCCTCTACCTCCCTAGCAATCATGCCATGCCAGCATGCCTTAGCCAGCCCCAAGCAAGTCTTTCAAGGTAGTCTGGGGTATGGTAAGGGGTTGGGTTTGGAGAAGTGAGAATAGTAGGTATTAAGGGGACATCGTCTGGGTGTATGGTGAGGTCTTGTAATCAGGGTTGGAGAAGGAGATGAATAGAGAAAAAAGAGGGGGGTGGTCAAAGAAGTTTGGGGTATTATAAGAGTTGGTTAAGTTGGATAGGGGGATTGAACTTGGTAGGAAAATTGTGTTGATACTTTTCCTGTCATGTGCTATTCCAGAAAAAAAAAAATACTGAGATGCAGTTTTGCCATTATTTGGTTAGAAAAGTATTTTAATGAGGGAGTTCATATTTTTCTGTCTTTTCAATAATAAATGATATGCATTACTGATAGTTGTTGTTTTGACAAAATGCTTGTTATGTATTAAATAGCCTTGTTTATTTTAGGATAGATGTATGTATGTTTGTGAAAATATTTGCATACACATACAGACAGATTGAAACAGTAACGTAGTGTACACACTTAATTACAGTAAGACAGAATGTCTGTATTCTAACATGGGGCTATTTTATCCAGTTAGTTGCAGATTATGGTAAGGTCAGTGAGAGTACTGAATGGAGAAGACAAACATATTTTAGAAATTTAAAACGAAACTCCTTTTGTGGAAACAATAAATTTGAGTTTTCAAGTTCTTTTCAGGATTCATGCAATTTAAGGAGAATATTATGATAATAAGATCCTCGACTAAGGATTGCCCTTCAGATGCCCTAACATTCAAAAGTTGACCCCCAAAACAGCTGAAATGCATGGGCTGAAAGTTTGAGTGTAGTCCCATATATGACATGTATATCTGTCCAGTGCATATTCAGTTAATATCTGATGATTTTGGTGATTCCAAAGACTTGCATCCTAAACTAATTCTTTGTAATTATTACTATTTTACAGTCAACTTGAAAAAGTTTGTTCTGCGATATCAATCTCATGGTCAGAATTCATCTGTACATGTTAGGATTAACAAATATTTTTATTTACTAATTTTGGAATACTTTAGCCAAACTCTTGGTCAGTGAGGTCGATTTCCAGAGAATTGTGCTGTTCCTGCAATTATATGAGAATTTTCCGCATTTATTTTGTCTTTTTCTTTTCAGATAGTGTTGTCATTAGCATCCATTCACCGAGTCCCCATACAAATATTTTTCAGAGGCATGAAATCATCATGCAATTAAGCAGTAATTCATGTATATCTGTTTTGTTTTTTCCATCTATTCACTTGCATTTTGACCGAAATGGGTCATAGTTTTCCTGCTGTGATGCTCAGTGTATAATTGTATATGTGTATTGATTAAGATTTGACTGATGTATTTGTCCATCTTAGGAGTATCCTTAAGCATTACCGTTGGAAGTACTAAACACTGAAAAGAACAGTGCAAAGAAGTCTTTGGTCATTTTTGTCAGTTTTCAGTTTACAGATGAGGAGAGATAATCAACTGTACAACAGAAATATCTGCCCAGCACTTCTTACCATTTTTTCCCTCACTCATTTTTCTTGTCTGTGTGAAATTATTAATGTGTCTTCAATTAATAATAAAGAAATGGATGTGCACCAGCCTCCAGTAC
Organism: Lytechinus variegatus; assembly: GCF_018143015.1. Taxonomy (NCBI): domain Eukaryota; kingdom Metazoa; phylum Echinodermata; class Echinoidea; order Temnopleuroida; family Toxopneustidae; genus Lytechinus; species Lytechinus variegatus. Next base: position 31,039,115 of record NC_054746.1, read on the forward strand.
AGATGTTATCACCTTCATTTGCACCAAATATCCAGATGATTTAATTTATGTATCCTTTCTCCCATAAACAGTGAAGATAAAGAAGTGTCATAGTCCTAAATTTTACTTACTTAATTTGCAACAAACATCCAGTTTATAATCATGAAAATGTCTATTCTTCAGTAAACAGTCAAGATAAGGATTTGCCACAGAACATTTGCAACAAACGTCCAGATGAACATCAGTACCACTTAGACATACTTCATTTTCAACAAATATCCAATTGGAATAATGTGTCTACTTTTCAGTAAACATTCAAGATAAACAGTTGCTTTTGCATCATTTTTAATACTTTATTTTCACCAAATATCCAGATAAAATGATTTATTCTAACATTCTTCAATAAAAAGCCCTTGCATTTTAGCAAAGCCATAGTTTAAACTTATTTAATTTCATATTTAAAAGCTTGTTCATGTTGCACAGGTAAATGATATACTTGCTCTGTCACAGTAAATATGGTGCACACAGCATATGTGGATCCAGGGTCTCCAATCAGATAATCATTTCAATAATACATTAAAATGTTCTCATACTAGATTTCATGTGTTTTTTGTCTTGAACCTACAGATTTATTCTTTCATGTGGTGTTTGATTATATACGTGTACCGTATTTCATGCTAATGATGTGTTGACATTTAAAGAAAATTGAAAATATTCATTGTATAAATTGTATATATTATATGTATATATATATATTTTTTATTTTATTGACTCTATCAAAAATATATATTTATAGTTGTTTAAACGAACTATGATGTTTGTTTTTCTAAAATTCAATTTTAATCGTCACTTTTGCAGACACCATGGTTCAAACCAAGGAAGGAATGATCAGTCTCTCTTGGGTGCCCCACCCCTAATGCAGCAATCAGGAGGAGGAGGAGGAGGTTATGGAGGATACAATCAGAGGCAAGGATATGGTGGGCAAGGTAAGATTCAATCATAAGTCACTCTTAATATTTATCCCCCTTTCAAAATATTGTGCAATACAGCATTTAAAAAAAGTCTTAACACAATTTTTGGAACTGAATTTGCGATGCCTGGTCATGTGGTTCAATTCAATTAAATTCAAGATTTATTAAAAAACATGAGTCGCAGCCAAACTGCTGAAGTACAATAATTAATACATAATTCAAACATTAAAAGCAGTGACATTTGTAAATATTGAGATAGGAAAAATGTATGTAAGAGGCAAGACTGAAATAGGGAATGAAATAAGTATACATAAGATAATGAAGTGGTAAAATAAAAAGGAACAATAAAAACAAAATAAGTAAGTTGTAAAAGATCATTAAAAATATATGGATATGAAATGAAGGTGAGCTTTCCTCATTCATCAAAAATTGAAATTGGAAGTAGGCATGTTTATGGTATTTCAAAGGAGTAATGAGTTTATTGATTGGGCATGGCTTTATTCAGGAGATCTATGAAATATGGTATGGGGCTATTGTGGTATCGTTTTGTTTTACATTTGTATTGCTGATATCTAGGAGTATGTTGGAGATTGATGGTTAAGTTTTTTTTTTAATTAAAGAAAAATTAAACCTTTGGAACAAGATACATGTAGCTTGTGTGAAAACAGAAAAATCAAAGAAACAGATCAACAAAAGTTTGAGAAAAATTGAATAAATAATAAGAAAGTTATGATTATTTGAACTTCAGGTAATTATTGTAATGTAGATCCTCCTGTTGGCAATGGGAAAAGGATGTGTGATGTCACATGTGAACAACTTTCCCATTACTTTTGTAGATATTTCACTTAAACTGCCTCTTTTATCACAGCTATCAGTAGATCATGTATTGTTTTTTAGGAGGGCATGTAATACAGATTTTCAAAGAATACATTATGGATAAAGAGTTTGCATCACCATTAGAAGAGCAAAAGGAGACACTTCGGGGTATTTTGTAGTCCATCAAAGGGAAAGTTGTTCACCTGTGACATCACACATCCTTTTCCCATTGCCAACAGGAGGATCTACATTACAATAATTACCTGAAGTTCAAATAATCATAACTTTCTCATTGTTTGTCCAATTTTTCTCAAACTTTCTTTGATCTTATTTGATTTTTATCTGTACACTCAAGCCCACTTTTTCCAAAGGTTTCATTCCCCTTTAACTAACAGTTTGTACTTGCACATTCTGCACTTGACCAAATGTGTGCAAAATATTATTTACAAATCAAATATATGTGTCTCAAACCCAACTTCATAGTAAAATTATTTTGTTGTCACAGCATGAAATAAAAAATGATGTTGCTGATATTTTTATATGTTACATACAACAAAAAAGAAATTTTTAAAACACAAAAAATCACATACAAAATAAAAGTAAACTAATAAATTAGATGTTGGGTTGATTGTGGCCTCTAAGGCCCTGTCACTTATCATCTAATGGTATCAGCTGAGAAATGTTGCATTTACCATTTTCTGACACTATCTGGCAAAAAGTTTGGAGATGGCACAGTGCCCCAAACCAAAACACTAATAGTATTGGCTTTAATCCAGGATGGCATTTGCACATAAGTATTAGTATTATGGTAACTTTACCTTTCAATGGCTACTACTATGATGATTAAAATCAAGGATACATGCAACTTATCATTGGATGAAAATGAAAATCTATGACAATCCATATTTTATTGTTTGAAATGAAATCTGAAATAGATCAAACTCAGAAAATTCTATTTGCCAAATTGATCGTTGGCTCGGCAGTCACTGTGCAGTGCCAGATCGATGTAGCTCTATCCCTTGAATTGTTGAACACTTAACATGGTAGCAGCAACTCCATCTTTTGATCTGACACAGCCTGAGCTTGAACTCACGACCTCCTGGTTGTGAGTCGAACACTCTACCAAATGATTCAACACACTGGATGGTAAAATTACTATACTTGTAGATGTGACATGGTCCAGGAGGGCACGGTGGGCACCATTGTGAATTTGGTCTTTTGTGCATTTGAGCCTCAACTTTTGTTTAGATATTAAATTCAACTTGAGGTTTTCTAGAAGTTTTGCAAGTCTATGTAATGCCAAAAGCTGAATAGGTATTCTTACAATGTCCTAAATCTTAAAAACTTTGTAAGAATTTGATTTGTCCATGGCTTTGATTTTTGCACTTGTTTCAGTGTTATATTGATATTGTTTGTTTGTTTTTTGCAGTGCAGTTTTTTTTTAAAGGGGGATTTTGGATTGTTCCATATGACCTAATACCCAACTAAAATGTTCATACCAAAAAGTAGAAAATAAAATAGATATAGAGCAGTGTTTGTTGAAAAGATTCACTACATCAATAACATTTCATAGAAGTTAAGTTCGAATTCAGAGTCTGTTGGTCAAAGCTCATTAAAATATGCGAGTTGGTTTCCACATGTTAACTTATGAAATATTCAACAGGTAAAAAATAATTAGGTGTGTAGGTACATGTATTTCGAATTTGGAGTCCACAGGTCAAAGGTCACAGCTCATATATTCGAGTTGGTTCAAAGGTCTAAATTTGTTCATTATATATTCATACTGGTTTCTGCACGATATTGAGTTCAATTATATTGAATTGATTTCTGATCGCATTACGCAGGGGCATCTGTGTCCTTTGGACACGTCATATTTCTATATTTTTTGTGATGTGATCATAAATGAGAAAAATAAACATAACAGAGAAAACTTTAAGCCTCTTGGAAATAATGTTGGATAATTTATTTTCACTTCCAGATCTCTTTAAAGATAAATACCAGTGGTGGTAACAACCTGAAAGTGAGTTTGAACAGAACCCAATAAAATGACCCCCAAGTGTTTGCATGTATAAAATATTTGCTAATTGGCTCTGGAAAAAAAATTGTGTAATTGCTGAGAAATGAGCAAAATAACCACAAAATTCCTTAAAATATCATGTATTTTTCAAAGCATTTTTAATACACTGTGATCCCACATATTCTTTGGTGTTAGTTATCAGAATTTCAGTTTTCAGCTAGATTTCATGATTTCACAAAGATGAGTTGATTTCAATGTACCAGATCTAGATCTATGATAATATTGTGGTAATTATTGATGGTTTTAAAAGCTTTCTCATGAAGTAATTGTTTTTGCAATTACTTTCTTGTACCTTTATATGTATTTCTTGCTTAGTCTTTTAATACATAAATCATATTCAATTAAGTAATAAAAAACTTGTTACAAGTCAATATGAGCTGAGTGGAGAGTAGTGATAGCTCACACAGATATTTTTAACAAACTAATTTTAAGCAGTGCAGTCGTTTAAAAATATATTAATAGGGATTTATTAATGATGTAGAATTATCAGTGAATTAGATACTAATAAATGGAAACTATCATATAAATATTGTTTAATTAAGGGTTAGTTTTACACAATGTCAGCTTGAAAAAAAGAAAGAGGAAACTAAATAAACATTGTTCATGCACAAGAGAAATTTTGTACTTAAAGGACAAGTCCACCCCAACAAAAACTTGATTTGAATAAAAAGAGAAAAATTCAACAAGCATGACACTGAAAATTTCATCAAAATCGGATGTAAAATAAGAAAGTTATGGCATTTCAAAGTTTTGCTTCATTTCACAAAACAGTTATATGCACATCTCGGTCGGTATGCAAATGAGGAACTGATGACATCACTTTTTCTTCTGTATTTTGTTATATGAAATATTTTTATATACTCGTCATTGTCATGTGAAATGAAGTTTCATTCCTCCTTGAACACATGGGCCCGTATTCTGAAGTCAGGTTTAACTTAAACTCAGGTTTAAAGTTGTGGTTTAAGTATGGGGAGCCAAAAGTATCAATTTTTGTCTCACCTGCGAAGCAAAGTGAGACTATAGGCGCCGCTTTTCTGACGGCGGCGGCGGCGTCAACATCAAATCTTAACCTGAGGTTAAGTTTTTGAAATGACGTCATAACTTAGAAAGTATATGGACCTAGTTAATAAAACTTGGCCATAAGGTTAATCAAGTATTACTGAACATCCTATTAGAGTTTCATGTCACATGACCAAGGTCAAAGGTCATTTAGGGTCAATGAACTTAGACCATGTTGGAGGAATCAACATCGAAATCTTAACCTGAGGTTAAGTTTTTGAAATGTCATCATAACTTAGAAAATATATGGACATAGTTCATGAAACTTGGACATAAGGTTAATCAAGTATCACTGAACATCCTGCATGAGTTTCACGTCACATGACCAAGGTCAAAGGTCATTTAGGGTCAATGAACTTTGGCCGAATTGGGGATATCTGTTGAATTCCCATCATAACTTTGAAAGTTTATGGATCTGATTCATGAAACTTGGACATAATAGTAATCAAGCATCACTGAAAATTTTGTTCAAGTTTCAGGTCTCATGATTAAGGTCAAAGGTCATTTAGGGTCAATGAACTTTGGCCGAATCAGGGGTATCTGTTGAATTACCATCATAACTTTGAAAGTTTATTGGTCTAGTTCATTAAACTTGGACATTAGAGTAATCAAGTATCACTGAACATCCTGTGCGCGCTTCAGGTCACATGACCAAGGTCAAAGGTCAATGAACTTTGGCCGAATTGGGTGTATCTGTTGAATTACCATCATAACTTTGAAAGTTTATGGATCTGATTCATGAAACATGTACATAAGAGTAATCAAGTATCACTGAACATCCTGTTCGAGTTTCAGGTCACATGATCAAGGTCAAGGTCATGTAAGGTCAATGAACTTGACCATGGCCATGTTGGGGTTTTTTGTTGAATAATCATCATATCTCTGTAAGTTTATTGGTCTAGTTCATTAAAAAGGGAAATAAGAGTAACCATGTATCACTGAACATCTTGTGCGAGTTAGAGTAGTATTCAAAGTGAGCACTGCTGCTATATTGAACCGTGTGATGCAGGTGAGACGGCCAGAGGCATTCCACTTGTTTAAAAACTTATGTTTACTGTGCTCTTTCTTGATTCATCGATAGTGAAGACAATAATCTATATATACTTCCTAGACAATTATGAATGATTTGAGAGCCGAATGAGCTGAAATATGATATCTCTAATGTTAGGGATTTATGTAACAATTGGCTCCCCATACTTAAACCACAATTTTAAACCTGAGTTTAAGTTAAACCCGACTTCAGAATACTGGCCATGGAATTCCATTATTTTAACATTTTGTGCTTCAGGCAAAGAGGTCCTAATCGACAAATTCATAAAAATTGAAAAATTGTATAATTCATACAATAAAAATTAAAAGAAATAGTGAGATTGACGTCATCGACTCTCCCATTTGGATGTGTACTGGCTCGTTCATATAACAGTTTTGTTAAAAAATAAGCGAAAGTTTGGAATGTCATAACTTTCTTATTTTATATCCGATTTTGATGAAATTTTCAGCATTGTGCTTGTCTGATTTTTCTCTATTGGTTCAAATCAACATTGTTCTGAGGTGGACTTGACCTTTAAAGGAAGAAATGAGAAATAAAATTTTAGTTTCATGATTGCCTATTTTAGTTATAGTGACAATCTAAATTTAGATATACTGTCATGTACTTGCTAGGAAAATGGTATTGGTGCAAGTTTGTTTCCATTCTTATCAGATATTACAGTGTCCATTTTGGAGCTTATAAAGAGCCAATTGTTCCTGTAAATCTTATCTGGATGTGTGGGTGACTAATTGTCGGTTTTCATTTGACCACCGTCAAAGATATTAAATGGTGAAATGGGATTACCAGAGAATGTTTTCTTTTTTGTATGGCTTGCTTTTTAAAGAAGTCAAACTCAACTGGAGACAAGCAGTCTGTAGGCAATGGCATAAATACAAAAACACTTTTTGTTTTCCAAATGTTTTTGGGAAATGCAACTGTTTCTTAATATGTCCAAAAGACAGAAAGATGCTCTAAATGGTCTCTAGGATAAAGACGCCAGTCAGGTCAAAGCAAGAGAAGATTGGATACACATCAACCATCCTGTGTTTGTTTTTGTTTTGTTACTGCACGCAGAGTAAAACCTTCCTGTCTACAGCGTATTTAAACTATGTCTCGCTCATCTATTAGTGAAAGTTTTACCCTATTGAGACGATGGCCAATATCCCACCAAGTTGAAACACACTGTGCCATAGAAGGCCTCTGCTGAGTACAGATTAGCTATTTTTGTGGCCTAGTGCTTTCACTCTAATAGCTGGTTGTATGTTTGTGTGCTTTGGTTAGAGGGGACACTGTTTTTTTCGATGGCTTTGGTTTGTGTCCCTTTGTTGAAGTAGAAGAAAGCAATGGCAATTATTTAAAAGGGGGACACTCATGATGGGTTGTATTGTTTGTCTCATTGTTTGGGTATGTAAACACCAGGTAGCTAAAAAGAGGAATTGAAGCAGTTTGTCCTGCACTGTGGACATTCCTGTGGAAAATTTAGGGCTTGATTGTTACACTCAAGTTGTCTGCAAACACCAGGGTTTAACATCCATCTTATGATCCCATGTCCATCTTGATTCTCATTCTCTGACCATTGACTGGTCATCAAAGTGCAATGGTGGTCAGTTAGAGAACCCAGCCCAATGCCCCGCTACGTCCAGACCCAAGTCAACTGCTAGACAGTGAGAGATCTGAATGTAAGAAAATAAGGGGGCCTGAAAGGGGAAGGAGGTTTGCCCAAGGGATTGGGAGAAACTTGTCAATCAGTCCAAAGTGCCTCTTCAATCGCCTCTTCTTCCTCCGCAGGAATGCTGACATGCATGTGCAAAAAACAGTTGATAGTGCAACGACCCAACCTTCCTCGGTCTTATTTTCACCCTGTACTTTTCATGAAGGGGTCACCCCAAATTGCTCCCCCTTTCCATCTCTCGTTGCCAAGACCATAGCAACTAACAGTATCAGGGATATGGAAAAAAAAGACAGAATCAAAGGATGGTTAAGATACCCTTATGAGCTGGACTCCTTGCCTCTCCCAATGTGGAGAAGATTCATGGACAAGCTTTGATTTGAAGTGCTAGACAATCGCAAGTAGATTTATTCTCTCAAGTTCTGTTTATTCTGCCTACTTGAGTAAGGATTAATGATGCTCATTGTGAATAGAAACTGCATTTGATCAAATCATTTCCTACCAATACACTCCAAGCAGGGCATATTTGTGTTATTGGAGTGATAGATTACCCCTGTTCGTGTCCCTGAACAACTCTTAATTTAGTGTTGGAGTATGAAGAATGCTAGAGATAATGAAAAAATAGCCCTGATTAATGATTGAATAACTTTTGCCATTTTCTTCCTGAACATATGGAGAACATTTTTACAGTTGAAGAAAGTAAATGTATGATTAACATATCTTTTTCATCTTGAAGTAAAGCCATGTTCCAGGGCATTGATTATTTTGAAAGACAATCAAAACTAATTCCTTCTGCTATATATGAGTGTTTTACAATTGATTTATGATTAATCTATATCTCTAAGACATATATCAGTTACCATTGCTGGTAAAGCAGATCATAGAATGAATGCTCCTAATGCAATCCATTTTGCAATGAATACATCTTGGTTGGAATGAGAATATTACTTCAGTTACTAATATAATTTTCTACATTATACAGCATCAAGCGCTGGAGCTTTCAATATAAACCTGAATACAAAATTTGTTGATGAGTAAGAAAAGTGGTAATCATCAAGAACAATGATTTAATGTTGTATGTAAGAAGGGGGGCAGGACACCAAAGTTCACTGCCCCAAAACTGTTCAAAGAGTTAAAAGAAGAATGATTTATGTTATGCAAGAGAGTTCAACATTTTTGTGGAAAAATTATGGAAAAGGTGAAATTTAACCATCAAAATCAATTGAAATATTACGAGATTGGTTTGAATTTATCATTTTAGCTTTAAAAAATCCTGCCCATATTATATAAGTTAGAGGGACAATCTCCCTTAGAATAATGAAGAGGGGACATACCCCCCCCCTTTGGTCACATCTGTGCGGATAGGCTTTGACTGTTGTTATCTTAAGAATAGATACGCTATCAAGGCGACCGGTATGCAGTCTTGATACAAATATTGTCTGTTTATGCTGAGTTTTGTCAAAACAGGTGCATTCTGTGAATAAGTTTGGTCTTCTTGTTGATAATTTTCATGAAATGCGAATTGTGAGTTGAAACATTTCAGGATGATGATATGTTGTATTGGAAGTTTTGACATGATACAGCAAATCAGACCAATTAGATAATGCCTCCAAGACCTGCCCCCTTCCCATGCATAGCACCATTATTTCTAGCCCATTGTTCCCGCCCAGCTTCCCTTCCCCATCTCGCCCTTCAAGGGCCCTTGGATCCCCATCGGGGGCCCCTTCGCAGGTGTGAAGCACCCATTGTTTCCACATTAGTCCCTCAACTGACAACAATAACTTGCCAGGATGATAGAGTATGCTTGCGTCCAAACACCCTGTTGATTTCATTCTTCTCTTTAGATCAGACGAGGGCCATCCTCGTTGGTTAAGGATCCTTGTCATTTCAATAGAAGGTTCAAAAGAAGGCTGGGTGGTATGCACAATATTACCATCTGTCTTGATATATTCTCTTCATTTCCCCCTCACTGATTTTCCTTTAATCTCTTTTCTATCCATTTATTCATATTATTTTTTGCTTTCCTTATTTTCCCCTTTCCTACTCTTGTTTATCCTCCAATTCCCCTCTCATCCCTCACACTATTTTCTGGTTACCTATTTTCTCTCATTTAATCTCATTTTCTTTTTGTTACTTGTTTATTTACTTTATTGTATCAAAATTTTTGTTTTCTCTGTCATCAGTTACTCATCTTTAGGCCTAAATCTCCTCCCACTTTCCTTTTCTAACTTTTCTCTCACCCCTTAGACAGTTCCTTGATTTTGCTTCTCTTTCACTTCTTTTCTTCTCCCCCACCCCCTCTCTCTCTTTCTGTCTCTCTTTTTCATTTATTTCATGCTCCTTCACATCCTTGTATTGCCCTGTTCCATCTCTCAGCTTTCTTTCAGTTATTTTTTTCCTGAGTTTTTTTTTTATCTTGCAATCCCTTGCTACCTTCCTTTTAAATCGTATCTCTAACTGTTCATTTTCACCTAAATTGGTAATAAAAATGAATATTTATTATCATTAATTATAATAACTGTTACCATTGTAGTAGGAAGTGAATTCAGAAGGTTGGATGGTGGAAGAAAAGCATTCCATGAAATCAGTTTATTAGAGTTAGGCAGAATACCAGAAATTCTGAATGTCTGTTCTGCCAGTGATAATTGGTGTGATTGGTATAGTTAGGCAAATTTTTTTAGAGTTAATTTTTAGAAATGGAACATTATACCAAAAACTAGGAAGGAATGTATTCCCAAACAGAGCAGTATTTTTCAAAGTGGTGATATGACAGGATATGTGCACAGTGTTACCTATTAGAATAATATTATACTGATAAATTACTTCAAACAGTCCATATCATTTATGAAAGAAGTTTTGTCGTCAAATTTCACGAAGCATACAGGTTTGACTTTTAGGTTTAGGCAAAGTCTTGATAAAGAATAAAACTGCATTAGACTTTCTTTCTTTTTTGATCACTGCATCATATATGATATAATTTGTAATAATGTAAAATCCATTAAGTGATTGTAACTTCAAAATTGTTCAAAGTCTAAAATGTTTTTTCTATTTACAAGTTATATATTTGCAGGTTCTTCTATGATTTTTCTTTCCCAAACCTGATATTTCTTAATAATCTAATATTTCAATGACTTTTTTTACCAGTAAGTAGTAAATAAGGTACTTGTGCATTGCCCTTGAGTATTAAATTAAAATGAATATAGTGCTTTATGAAGAGTTGTTATTATCATTATTGTTATTATGAAGGATTTCTGTGACGTCACATAACTGTATTAATGACTGGATGTTGAGAACTCTTTCTACTAGAAGTTAGCATTTAGCAGCATTTTCTTCAAGTTTCTTGCCTTTCTCTCATAGAATAATCTCAATTTGAAGTATTCCTTTCGATTAGCTTCTGTAATTACCTTTCCTCTCTTCATCACGTACTTATGTTTTTAAGTGTTTTATGAAATCTATTTTATTTGTTCAGAAAATCGTTGTTTTATCTGGTAGCCACAGGCACCCACATAATGATATAATTTTCTTCATCTCTATTTCTATAGGCAAATGAAATGAAGAAATTGTAGGATTTGTATTAATTTCTTTGAAATTGTTTTTTCAATTATTTTTTTCAATTTCTTGCAAAATTAGACAACCCTCTTCACATCATTTAATTTCCTGAGATTGGCTTATATAAAAACAGAAAATTAAGCACTTGATCATTTACTTTGATTCTGTCTTGCCAATTTAGTTCTTTACATAGAAATCTGTTTTTCTTTGGTAATATTTTGTTGGTTCCACAATGATTTAAACACGATGAAATTATATTCCAATGTCTTCCGGAGGCATTTCTTTTCTTTGAAAGTGGATTTGGAATTGAACAAAATCTTACTGTATTCTATTCAAGCTGTTTATTAACTTTTTTTGACAGGGTAGATGCCTTCACTTTCGTCATGGAATAGTTAAAGTAATACATTACAATTGAACGTTAACAAAAAATGATAATCAGTTCGATAACCCCTTTAATGTGGTTTCACTTGATGTTCCAAGCAATGACGTGTAAAATGAGGGTTTTTGTTGTTTTTGCCCATTGTGTACATGAATTCAGACAACAATGAGACAAGTGAATGATTGGGGCAATAATCAAGAAAATTACACTTGCTACATGTACCTCTTCAGTGGAACACTAGACTAGGGATATAGTCCCATAGACTAGCCTATGATGACACGTCTATCTAGTATCTACAGAGATGTGAAGAGGAACTGAGAAGAGTTAGTCAACCTGTCAGTCAAGTTGATTGATGGGTGGTAGTGTTTGCTCCCACCCCCATGTCATGAATGGACTGATCCCATGGAAGCCCCCTATCCTGAATGGGGGGAGGGGGCAGAACCAAACCCTTGTAATTAGCAACCTTTGTTTGGAGTGGAGAGGGGTAAACAGATTGGTGATGATGGTATGGGGAATGAGGGTAGGGGTCGGGTGCTGGTGGTGGTGATTGTAGGGTGGTAGGTGGTGGTAGGCTACATGCAACTGCCTGTATCAGCCATCTAAAGAGAAAGTTATAGGGGCTTTGCTATCTGCAGAAGGGGAAAGAGAGAGGGAGAGTGAGAAATAGAGAGAGAGACAGAGAGAGAGAGATTGAGAGAAGAGATGGAATAGGAAAGTGCAAAATGTTGAAGGATTGTAAACTGAAAGAAATGACATCAAATATATTGTTCAGCATAATTATTGTATTTTTTATTTATTTTTTATTATTGTATTTAATAGTTATCGGTAAGTATAGACCAACATACAAACATCTGCCAAACAAGATATTGCAATTATGAATTGGAGTTAGGAAAGGGCATTTGTTTTTTTAATATTTTTTTAATAAAATGGTAGATTGATTATAAACCACACAGATGTAAGGAATGAATTAAATGAGATGAAATCTTGCCCCTATTGTATGAAATACAATGAAATCTGCCCTGATTAAAAGCAATTATTCAGCCCCTCCCCCTCCAAAAAAATTAGTGAATAAATAAATAAATAAATATATATATATATATATATGTATGTATATATATATATATATATATATATATATATAAAAATAGATTAATGTATAAATAAATGAAATAGATGAAATAAAATAAATAAAAATGAAATAAAAATGCTTTCCAAAATCAGTAAGACAGTAAGAGAAACTGTCCTTACTCCCAATAATTGTATTGCAAAGCCCTAGGAGCTAGACGGTTATATTGAGTGATGGATAATAGATGCCTATTGTTATTAGACGAGTGGTAATGACCTCTGATTCTTCTATTCTGATGTGGTTTTTAACTGTATTCACAGAGTATTTGAAGGCAAACTTTTTGCTGTCTGCAAAGCCACGTCATTGTACCCTCTCCCTCCCCATCCTGGGTTTCCCTTCAAATTAGTCATAGCATTAATCCCCTTTGATTGGGGTACATGTGGCGGTGAGGTTAGACTTAGTGATAGAAAAAAAAAGTCAATGTGTATATTGGTCACATAATTGTACATTTACTATTGTATACAGTTTGAAATTAAAAAAAAAATGCAATGCCCCACCCCCTCCACTTCAGTGATAAAAGATTTAGATTTCATTACCTAGCCCATAATGCAAAGTATTCTCTCACTTATAAGGGTACTCTGGGCAGGAAATAATTATGTCTAAATAAGATTCAATTCAGTGAGAAAGACACCTAAAATTTCATCATAAACTGATAACAAATGAAGTTATTGAAATTCAATGTTTAGGAATATTTTTTAACAGTTCTATGGATATCATGGTTACTGATTAGGTGTGCTCATGTCATTAACCCCACTTTCCACTTTATTATTATATTATTACATAAAATCATAATCATTTGATACTTTTATACATGTATATGTGTTTAACTATGTTTCCCTTGTAAAGTTGCAGCAATGACAAATCTTTTGCATTAAATCAGTTGTCAATACATTTTTTTCCATTCTCATTGGACAAACTTTGATTATAAATATGTAGTAAAATATAATATATTAAGTGGGGACATGACATCATCAGCTTTTAATTGCATAATTATGAGGACATGCATAGAACTTTGTTACCAAAATAATGCAAAGCTTTAAAAATGTTACTTTGTTATTTCGTTACCGATTTTGCTGAAATTTGCAGTGTTTTGTTTGTCTGACATTACATGTTGTAGATAAATCATATCATTTTTAGCCTGGAGTACCCCTTCAATGTTGTGTTCTCATCAGAACAGTAAGGCTGATTTCCCGAAATCAGAAGAATCTGCATCATGGATTAAAGATATTAAAGATAAATTCCAGTTTTGGTAACGATCTCAAAATGACCTTTTACAGAATCTAATATAATGACCACCCAAGTGTCTGTTTGTATGAATAAAAAATATATGCCAACGGATTCTGGGAGAAATTGTGTACTTACTGAGAAATGAGCAAAATAAGCGCGGATTCGGTCACTTCCGTCGGGTCTTTATTCCAGCAATAATAATAGTACACTGTCCCACGTGTGCCTATCTGTGTTGGTAATCTTCAGTGTGAACGTTTTTCAGCGTAGATTTCAAGATTTCAAAAAGTTCAGTTTATGTAACTGTACCAGATCTAGATCCTCGATGATATTCTGACAATTAAGCCTGGTTTTACAGACTTTCTCATGAAACCAGTGTTTACTGCAACTACTGGCATTTCTCTTTAAGCTCCCTTATAACATAAAAACAAGAAGTATATGACATGATTTTTTTTAAGGAATGTTTTTTTTTTTCATCCACCAAATATGGTGCTGATTGTATTTCTGTACAGTTAGCAACTTAGCATGCCAATATTTCATACCACATCATATACGTGTACATTTTTGGTGTTAAGATCGAGTTTTACCTTGTAGCACCTTGTAGGTGAAGAAATGTGAAAAACAGGCAGTCACACATTGATATTTTGTGTTGGTGAAGATGTAAATAATTACGAAAGGAGGGGGTGAGATATTTATGTCCTTTTTATTTTCTGAATTTGAGCAACAGTCAATAACTTTTTTTTTTCTTATTTGGAGAATGTATATGTGTAACAATTTTTCCTTTTCTCACTCTCTCTATCTTTATCTTTTTTCCTCTCTCTCTGTCTTCTTTGTCCATATATATCCTTGCTTCCTTCTTTCTCTTTTCCCTATCTCTCTTCCTGTCTCTTGCTTTCTCCCCTTCTCTTCTCACTTTCTGTATATTCTGTATATTCAGGAGGCTACAATCAAGGAGGACAATCATATAACAGGTAAGACTCATACATTATACCCTACTTTGTTGCCTACTTACATAGGTTCAAAATTATTTTTCTTTTTCTCTCTATTTTTTTTCACCCTTTGCTATTTCCTTTACATTTTTCCCCTATCTTTCCCCCATAAAAGTTGGTCAATGATGGTCTGCTGCCCAAAAGGAGGGTTTTGTTCTGTTAATGCCAGTAAAGGTTACCTGTAGGGTTTATTATTTCAATCTTATTCCAGTTTTCATTTTATTAAGAGGGTAGCATTGATAGAACATACCTGAACCTTTGAATTAAAGGTCAAGTCCACCTCAGAAAAATGTTGCTTTGAATCAATAGAGAAAAATCAGACAAGCACAATGCTGAAGATTTCATCAAAATCGGATGTAAAATAAGAAAGTTATGACATTTCAAAGTTTCGCTTATTTTCAACAAAATAGTTATATGAACGAGCCAGTTACATCCAAATGAGAGAGTTGATGATGTCAATCTCACTATTTCTTTTGTTTTTTATTGTTTGAATTATACAATATTTCAATTTTTACGAATTTGATGATTGGGACCTCCTTGCCTGAAGCACAAAATGTTAAAATAATGGAATTCCACGTGTTCAGGGAGGAATGAAACTTCATTTCACATGACAATGACGAGAAAATAAAAATATTTCATATTTCAAACAATAAAAAACAAAAGAAATAGTGAGTGAATGACATCATCGACTCTCTCATTTGGATGTAGCTGGCTCGTTCATATAACTGTTTTTGTGAAATGAAGTGAAACTTTGAAATGTCATAACTTTCTTATTTTACATCCGATTTTGATGAAATTTTCAGTGTTATGCTTGTTGAATTTTTCTCTTTTTATTCAAATCAAGTTTTTGTTGGGGTGGACTTGTCCTTTAATGAAAAATATTGTGTTTTATGATTCTCAGCAATATGATTTGATTTTACAGTAGTTCTGAGGTAATAAAATCTCCAGATGTTTTAAACAGAGCAGCATCTGTACTTTGCCATGTCACAGAATTTCTTCCAAGTAGGAAAACTACCCTTCAAAATGAAGGACCAAGCCAAAAAGGTCAATATTAGTAGGCTTGCCCAATGTCTCTTTCTTAAATAAAGCCAATGTGCTTTTGCTTGTATATTCACAATGTAAACAATCTCTGTCACAGATTTCCCTGGTAGTTATAAAACTTTATCCTATGTTGTTATTCAAGACTGGTGATTAGCCCATAACCTTGTAATAATCATGGTCATCTGTTGTTAAATGTAGAAAACCAAACAATCAAGATGTGATCTCAGATAGAATTTCATAATGCCCTTTCATTTCACCAACATTTGCACGTAACACTGAGATTTCCTTAGAGCCTGTATTCAGGTTTGGTAAATATGGAAATCATCCAACTTCACGTTTCGATACAGTGATTGAGAATGAGAAATGAGAGAATGAAAAGATTATATGATAAAACAAAAAATTGTGAGAAGTGTGATTCTAAATCTGATAGAAATAGAGTTAAGTGTACAATTGAAATGTCTACTATCATTCAGGGCTCAAAATTTGTTTGCTCATTTTTTTTTATATGTAATCACCTCTTTAGCATGGAATGAGATGGAAAGTTTAAATACATTCTTTGTATGTATTTTTTTTTTCATATTCAATGACTAGCAAATCTGCCATTTAAGTATTTGAAGGGCCTCTTTAAGGAAATAACATCACAAAAAGAGTACAAATCTGATATAATGACCAAGTTGTAAAATTAGAAATGTAAGAATTTTAGTCCAACGTAATTCATGTTATTAGAAATTATTTAAGCTTTAAACAGGCTTTACAATTCTCATCATTAAGTACAATGTGATGTGTGATTCTTAATGTCCTGTCATTTCATTAGTGTCAAAAGGAAACATTGGATAGTACATATAGAGCAATCCTACTTTAGAACGAAAGAAGAAAAATAAAAACATGAGTGGTGAAAGATTTTAAGAAATTGAACAAGCAATAAGAAAGTTTTTTTTTTCTTAATTAAGGTCTATGTTATCAAATTTGATATTAAGTTACTGATTGCTATTAAGTAGTGTATAAATGCTCTAATATGCCTTTTGCTTCAGAGATCTCATATGCACCAAAACTGGTTGATTAAGAACATAAAAGTTTTGTCCCAAATGCTGTAAATTACTTTTTTATATTGATAATGGTGATACAACTTAAGAAAAGTTTTACATATTATTTTGTATAATGTTACCCCAGAATGTTGTGCACTGCAGCAAATACTCGGGTGTCTGTCCCCAAAATTATTCAGCTAAGTAAAAAAATCTTGTATGTAAAGAAATTCTAATTTCAAATAATTCCTACCTCGATTTTTATGTCTTGTCTGATTTGGGTCTTTATTTAGAATAATTAATTGATAGATTTGAATTTCTCTTCCAGATATTGATTCCTTGTAACATTCATTGATACTGCTGTTTTACCAATCACAGCCATTTTTTTTGGTACCTTCTGTGATTTACCCATCATATTCTGGTTTTTTTTTGTGTGTGTCTTTTGTACCCATCAGAGCCTATTTTGTTTTCCTTTTGTTCCTTTTTACAGTGTTAATATGAGCTTTTCTTTCCTCAGACTTGCATTCCCAACTACCGTTCTCAATCTGTTTTTTTTTTCAAAAAGAAAAAAATAAAATAAAAAGAGAGCGATAATATGCAATGTAACGATGAGACAATGGAAGTGATGTATCAAATCATCCGTTCAAGAGTGGCTTGTCTTGCTCTGTGAGGGTTGTTAAGACCTCTTGGGCGGCCATATTGCGCTCTTCCAAGGTGATTTAGCTCAGAACGTGCAGGTACTTGTTAGTTTGGAGTGTGATCTATCAATACCTCATGTGCCGTAGAGGGGTTCTTCACAAAGGGCAATGGCAGAAGAAATGTAGTGAATCTGGGGGGAAGGAGGAGATGGGATTTGTCATTGTATAGAGAAGGAAATTGATGATGATTGTTCTTTTGTGTGTGAACACCAGATGGATCAGTGAGTGGGTGAAATAGATGAAAAATAGATGTCTGATTTTGTTTTTGTCACTTGAACAAAACAAAAAAAAACCTACCCAAACAAAAAAGTGTTAATGTTCTGTTCACCCAAGTATGCAGTAATGTTCTCATCAGCTCATTGCAAATTATTTGAGAGGCTTTGTATGCGAATTTTACATCATCATCTTCTAATAATTGCTATCTATGTTCTTGCCAGCTCATTGCATACGTTATGAGAGGCTTTTTATTTGATCTAAGCATTACATGATTTAACTTTTACGACCAATTATCTCGCCAGCTTATTGCATTGCTGGCATTGTATTTGAACTTTAATAATCATCATCGTGATATAACAAAGTCTTTTCCAGGAATGCAGGCTTGTTGCAAATTATTTGAGAGGCTCTGCAATTGAACATTTTCACATCATGATATCATTATCTTGTGAGAATACAGCTATCTTAACCATATAGACACATTAAATTAGCAGTTATTTTTCAATTTTCGGCTATCATAACCAAATAGGCACATTGAATTCGCATTTTTTTTTGAATTTTTGGTTACACAATGAAAAACAAATTATTGTCAGCCATTAAATATATAATTATTTTAAATTATAGAAAAGCTTTTTCTATTTTTATTGTATTTGTATTGCATATTGTATGTTGTGCAGAAACGCTTAAGCTGATTAATTGCCTGTGCAGTTGATTGCATTGCATATAATGATCTCTACAAATTACTTCATTAGTAATAAAAAAATCAGTGATATGATCAATCAATAAGCTTTGTATTGCAGACCACTCAAAGTGTTACAGTCATAAATTTTATTTGAGATAATTAGAAATCAATAATTTTGTGATTTAGCACCAAAAATTTGAAAGAGGAAAGTTATATCTAAAATTTTCCCATTTTTTCACAAAATAAACACATGCATTTTCAAACTCACAATAAAATCGGGGATAGATTAACTCTACTGGTCCATGCATGATGTTAAATTCCTCTCTCTCTTAGTGTAACAATGTTTTTCATATCCCATTATGCTGTTCATACGAAAATGTTGGTTTAAGAATCGTAACTTCATTACTGTGGATTCAAATTCTAATCTATTTCATATTACTTTTTACATATTATACAACGCCCACTTACATGAAGCTTGTTGCACGTGAGCAAATTAGAAGCTGAATGTCAAACATTTGTACCGTTGCACATGTACCATCCAACGTTTACTGTCCGTAATGTACTGTTGCACTGATCAGGAAAAGGTGACGTCACTATAAAAATATGATTCAATACATTGCATGTGCTTTGTAAATGCAGGTGCAATATGCGTAGGGCTTATTGGCTGAATGCACATTGCTGCTGCAGATCAGATGTACATTTGAAAGGATTTTCCTTTCGTTTTCAAAATTTTCTTTTTTTCATAGATTTATGAAAAAATAGGAAAAAAATGATAATTGTTTGTATTTTTGCTAACTTCCGAGGTGTTGTACAACGCAAGTAGTGAATATTCTTATTCGTGCAATGGTACGACATTTCACATTTGATGGAAGAAAGAGACACCCGATTCAACTCAGCTAATGCCTTGTTGAATAGAGCATATTTTTTCACCTTTTACATGCAAAATCTCGCACCATCGCACCCATGCCTTTTTGTTGTTTGCACACTGTGTACTGGATACATGTACCATTATGCATTCATTATTTTGAATAATGTATAACTTCAGCCCTGTAACATGAAAGATTGATTGTTTTGTACATGTATGATCAAGTATAGGTACATGTACATGTATAGTTATACAAGTATACTGTAAACACTTTTTCGTTAAGAACGACATCAGTATGAGAGGATTGCACCAATCAAGTGTTAGTAATACACCATGGGTTTTAAATATATTACACTAAACAGTGTACAGTGTATATAACAAACAGAAAAACAGAACATTTTAGGTGTTGAGCTAACACTGATGTAAAATGCTAGGTGTAATGTGGATCATGTAAGAACCAAGATCTGTTTTTTTTCACTGAAGTTGAAATTATACACAGATGCACAAGCTTTCAAAGTGACAAATGTTTCACACCTTTGTATGGTTGGTAATGGCATCAGGAATCAATACAACTGATTATATTATTGTTATAATACATTTAACCATGTATTTGTAATGACTTATACTCTTAGTTTATACCGAAAGGTGCAAAGTTTGTTTTAGTTATAATTTCTTATCCATTTCTCCTTACAATCAAAGCTCCTTCATTATATTCATAGAAGCATAGAATATTAAGATTTTACCCAGTGTGCACCATCAGAAGAAACCGAGCTTTCTCTGCATTTACTTTTATGCACGACAGAGCAAGTGCATTTATTTGTTTTATAAAATAGCAACACAGAAACAAATTCTTAAGAAGTTACAGTACAGTTTTGTTGGACTTCTCCTGGGACTTCTACAGCACTGGTCTGCTTGAGCGTGCAATGTCCATTTTCGTTGTGCACCTTTTGCACTGCCATGTATGCACAAAAAAGTTGGATGTCATGTGATGCGTATTGGCCGATCGCGATGCTTGAAATAATACACCTATTTTATAAAAACGTTCGACCTCATTTAAATAATGGTAGTCATCAGACCTCTGTCCCAGGCCATTATGTATTCCACCTAGTACATTTTAGACATAAAAAAACAAATATTGTGCCACACTTGCATGGACCCAATGTTTGGCTATTAGTATCATATTTAGGATATTTGTTGCTTTGTACTACCAATATCCAGGAATAATTTTTTTTCACAAAACTCTTACATAAAAAGTTCATCAAACATTTCTAACAATACTGACATTTTCATTTTTTTGACAAATAACAACTGTATAGGAAATACTTTCCTTTTAATGAAAAATTTTGCCGGTGTCTGATGTACATGTATACTCTTGTATTTCCTCAAACCAATTAAAAAGTAAAAAGATCAACCAAACTTTGGTATGAAACAGAAAATGAGAGCCAAAACGTGCATGTACATGTAGCATGTGTTAATTATTAAACATGCACCCGTGCCCAGGTATTCAATGAAATACTAGCATCAGAATTTATTGAGCAAATTGTGAGTACATGCTGAAGGACCGTAGTCTGTCATTGGGGAGATAGATATCACCATGATCATGCATTAATGGTCATTGAAAATGATTTAGGTAAGCTGAGGGTCTGCTAGGACTCTCAGCAGTGGTAAAAGAGGGCGGGGAGCGGGGTCGCGAGGGCCGTGGCTGGCGTGCCAACCAACGTCATTGAAGTTGAAGTAGAAGTAGAGGTTGTCGTCAGCTGTGGTGGAGTGGTAGTCTGAATGGGGAACAAGAAGGCTCGTAGTGATTGTTCAAAAACATGCCAGTGGGCAAAAGTAGAAGTAGTTTGGAGCGGATGAAGAATTGGAAGGATGGCGGGGGGGGGGGAGAAGAAATGATTGTGTAGAGAGAAAGTGTGAGTGGACTTGAAGAATCCTCTACCAGGGACACGAGATTGTTAGTGTTGGGTAGTTGTTGTGGTGAGGACTCGGGAAGGACTCCTTCACACTCCGTACAAGGGCTGTTGTGATAAGAACTGGTCGAGAGCAACAGGGAAAAGTATAGGGAGAGTTTTGAGATCAGATGAATATGAGGAGGACGGGTTATCGAGCCTGGGTTTGAAGTATGACTAGTGGTATGAAAGTAGAAAGGTACCTAAGAGGGTGAGTGGGCATGACATGAGAGTCGGTGGTGAGTTTTGGAGGGCTCTATAAGATGGGCTTGGAGAGGGAGGGAGAGGGGAGGGGAACTAGTAAGCATGAAGTACCCTATAGTTGTAGTGCTAGTTCTTGGGTATAAAATTCACAGGTCTTAGCTGGGTTTCACCATTGTAAGCTAGGGTTTTTTTAGAGTCTCGTCCTTGTGATTTCCATGCTATACACTGGGACAAGAGTTTTGCAAATTTTCAACTTAAGGATTATACTTGGAGATATATGGGAAGTACTAGCTTGGTGGAGATCATAAATTGGGCCCACTGTGTGTTATTCTGTGTCGTGGGCAGGTCTGTTACTCTGACAAGTAGCGGGCAGTGTGTGTGTATATGAAGGTATGTCAACTTATATTGCATATTTTTATTTTTGTAACTTTATTAAAGTTTAACTGCTAAGAAGAATATGCATGTACATGTAGACCATAAATGTGAAGCTAGAAGCTGCTTTAATCAAGACCCCCCCCCCTTGCACTTGTAAGACAAACATCATTCAGGGTTGGTGTACATGCATGATATAATCCCCCCCACACACACACACACATAAACCTTTAAATGAAATGATTTTGTCCATGTTAAGCAATATTTGTTTTTTATTTCTCAGCTGATATCACTCCTCAAAACTTTTTTCATCTTTATGATCGTCTGAATAGCATATTCTCTTGGCCACCATAGATTTTAATCCATTGCACCTCTCATAGAGATACATTGTACGTTCAATGAATCCTGTTTATGTACATGTAGTTAATGCCTCACTTGAATAATCTATTTTGAAAAGAATGTATTACTCATGAATGACAATTCTTAGTTTATTTTGCTTACATGTACATAACAAGTTACAATGCAAGAATTTTATTAAACGTGCCAGAAAATAATGTCATCTTTCCAAGATTATGCAATCACATTTATCTTAGCAACAATATATGTCTATATACATGTTGTGCTACTTGTCTATAATAATTGCATTTGATTTTCTTTATTTGAATGTCATTCACTTGGTGTGGTTGTGGAAAAAATGCAATCAACCATGAGTCAATTTTAGATTCTTAAAATCAATCATAAGCCTTGAAATCATTAATATGTTTACAATTGTTTTCTGATCTAATTTTTCCAATATAAAGTGTAAATTTATCTTTTACAAACATGTGATTGATATAATTGATTGGAAATAAGTAGCTTTCTCATTTTACATTGAAAAATATGTTTAGTGTTTACCTCATACATTTTTTAAGATGCATGTTCTTATGATTTTTTCTGTATATGTCTTTTCAAGTTTTTTTGTCTTTTGTATGGCTGTTTTTCAAGGCAATATGCCTACATTTTTTTGTATGCATTTGATGATGGTTTATAAAACAAAGATGAATCAAACTGATTGAAATTAAGGTATAAATTCAGATAAAGATTTGTTGTGGTATACGTATACAAATTTCATATAGTTGGATATAATGTATCTTATTTGATGAAGGCATCAGATTAGATAATAAAGATGATAGTATCCTACCTTACAGCATAACTGTTGAAATAACAGATCTAAAATGTGTCAGTAATCGCCCATATCGCCTACAGAGAGTGATAATTACTTAACGACTTCCCTACTGCGCTGGCGATAGGAGTTTAATACAGGCATAATGATGGCAAAAAAGAGAAGTCAAAAGGTTAAAAGACTCAACAGAAAGCCTCTTCAGTGACTATTAACTGATATTTTTTGCTGATAAATTTTGGCCGATAACTTAATCATGATCTTAAAGTAACCATCGGAGACAGTCTACCTCTAAGGGTTTGTCTTCATTAGCTTGAGTCGAAGGTTTAAGATTCCAGCCCTGCTTGAGGAAATGAGGTTAGGTTTTCAAACCCTGCTCTATGAAAGTGGGGTTATACTGGATTGAGCATGAAATATGATGTTGTGCTGTAGGGTACTTATGTGTACTTTAGATCCCATGTTTCAAACATACTATTGATGATTGTGGTATATATGAATTTTCAAGTAGCATGTTAATTTTACAATAAAAACAAGCCTTTAAAGATTGTTTTTAATCTCGAGAAGCAACTTACTAATATAATTAACGCACAAAGTTTATTTTCCTTGCATACTCCCTTTAGCTAGGTTTTGGCTCCATCTTTAATAATACAAAGAGATGCAATATATTTGAATCAAATTCAAATTGATCTCACTTCCTATCTCGTGATAACTCAGGTTGAGATTTTGAGTCTGATTTTAATCTATAGCAGCCCTTGTGATCTTAGCAGTTTTCTGTATCCAATTTATATGTAATTAAGCTAAATTAGGCTGATGATGACATACCTACAATGTAAGTATGATATGATGTCTCTGAGGTATCAAGATGGTTAATGGGTATCAATCATACCACGTTTAATTGGTATGACCTTCATCAGAATGCCCTCAATTGACTCAGAATTTATTCTCTTCAGTCCATGGCAGATATTCAATTTTCTAAACATTTTAGGGGGAGGGAGGTTCCCAATGGAATTAAAAGAACTATCAAAAATGTGTCCAAGTATGTTTGAGAAACTATTTTTTTTTATCTCTTTTGAAAGAATTTTCTTTTTTGTTTGTATATTTGTTAGCTGTATGCATAATTTGCTTATTTTCCGCCATCGTATTGATTTCCTTATTTGTTTCAGCATCAGTGTTGTATTAGATCAATGGCATATTATAAATTATATGGTTATTTGTTATTATATTAATATTATTTTGGTTTTATTATTTTATCATTGTTATTATTATCATTGCTATCATCGTCATTTTTCATGACCTTACTTCGGTAGTGTGTGATGAAAGACCTCTACATGCTAGATTTGACATGACTCAGCTCATGTTGACCCAAGGGTATGGCCATACAAATGCCTAGTAATTGCTCCCATTAAAATCAGTGTATATCGGTGTGGTTTATTACTGTTCACGACCAGACTAAGTTAAATTGATGTTAAGTGGGCTAAGTATTCATTCTGTTGACATCTTGGGTCCCAATCACTGGTGGATCCAAGGGGGGGGGGGGGGGGTTGAAGGTTCAAAGCCGGCCTGTGTCCCCCCTTGAGAGGCACAATTCAAATTTGTAAAATAAAAATGCTGTTAAAACAGAAGTGTGCCCCCCCCCCCTTGAAAGTGAAGACCTTTTTTTTGCTTTTCAAGTTTTTTCGTTGACGAAATGTCCTTTATTTTTTTGTTGAAAACTTTTTTTTGTGTGTGTGCATTTCAGATTTATTTCTTGGGAAAATGTGCCCCCCCTCGTTTTGGAAAATCCTGGATCTGCCCCTGGTCCCAATGAACCCATTCCCACCAGATTTTCTTTTGTGGTTATTTTCAGCCTGTTCCTCGAGACATAAATCCAAACATTGAAATGTTTTTTTTTAATTCATGATAGAAGAAGACTATCACATCTCTTTTACACAATCTTGATAGTTTAACATCTTAAGTAGATAGCATGATGCATATATCTTCCTCCCTCTCTCTCTCTCTTTCTCCTACTCTACCTCCCTTCCTGTCTCTATCTATCTCCTTTTGTCAGTCTTGTAGATCTATCTCCTTCTGCCCCTTGTTCCTCTTGATATTAGATTTCAATTATGTAGTGTTTCTTTACTATTTTCAAAAGTTTCATCTTTTACATTAATTGAATTAAGTTCATTAGGAGCTGAAGATGCATATGGATTGAAATTCATGAGTTTTATAGCTTAGGTCATATTTTGATTTTGCATACTGCCATAATTGTGACCATGAGTCATCACATGTGATGAACAGTAAAGAAGCCCTAACCTTACCTTTGATTCATATCTATTGTAAGAGGGAATTCAGTCTTAAAATTTGAACCGTCTTGAGTTCATCGGAATCCCTTTATGTCAATTAACAAACACTATCATGAGCATTTTCCATCTTTTTATAGTCTTTTTTCCCCTGCATTCTTTATTTTGTCTGTGATGAAATATGAAGATTGTCAATGAAAAACTGTGTGGATGATTCCTGTTCAAGCAAGACCACAACTCTAAATTATGACTAGGTGTCTAGTTGAAAGTTGGTATATTTTTAATGGTCAAAATACAGTGTTGTATTTATTGAAATTATCCTTTTATTACTATTATTATTATTTCTGCTTCTAAAGAATAGAGTAGATAGAGCCATCACACAAGTTTAGAGATTGTATGTGCAATTAAATTTGCAATACTACCCCAACTATCCCAAGCTCTCTCACTGGAGGTCTTATACCCTCGTTTTTTTCACTGCTTTATGGTATACACATCTCCCGAGCTATTCTCGGGCATTGCGATGCTGGCCAGGGATCGGAACCCTTACATTCGTCTCACGCTTCAACTGAAGTGGTCCTCGTGCAGTGAGCCACTATCTCCTTTCAATACAGTTGCCATGGCAACTGTGGTATAGGACGCAAGTCGGATGGTGGGTACCTATGAGGTGGGGAAATCAGAATCTGATGGGGCACAAACCTCATCATCGAACTTCAGGAAGAAGGAAGGGAAAAGGGCTATTGTGTTCCCAGGTTACAAGAAAATGCAGTTTATCAAGTGTATTTTGTTTGTGAAGGATTGACTTTACAATGAGTTGCTATATGTTCTTTGCCTCCCAAAATAGAACAGTTTTTCTCCTTGTCTTGTCAAGTCTTCTATTGTAAAACTAATACTATTGTAGAAATTTTAAAGGATATTTGTAACTTTTATTGTAAAACTTTAGAAATCATCCACATTTGCTTGCATTTCCAAGAGGCATTAGTTACAAAAGTTCATGGTATTGTTTTAGTTATTGTTAGTTGTTCAGTTTCATTTTGGAGGTTGTTGTATTGTTATGTTTTTAACCCTCTTTGAGAATGCATATTGGAGTTATTGATCTAATTGTGGGTTACCAATATGTAATAGATACTTCTTCCAAAGGTACTCAAATACCAGGTGTCTTTTCTGTTTTTTTTTTCATTCGATGCAACCAATGCATTTTAAAGATAAATTCCAGCCATGGTCTTTATGAGTAGGTTGTCTTTCTAGACATTTCCTGTAATACATTTCAAATGGTAATACCATTTAAGGAAAAACTACTTTGTAGTTTGTGTCCGCAGGTGGCCCTTCTAAACAGGTGGTTTCTAAAGACAGAAGACAGTTTATTTTTACTTTGCCAGAACTTAACATTGTAATGTGAGTGTAGCTTGCCCTGATTTTTTGTTAATGTATAGTTTTTCACTTAAAACTGTTGGTTTACCACTGGGATAACAGACTTTGGCTTTAATACCCTCTCACATAGATTTAGTCATTAAAGACACAGGTGTTGAAATGTTAAGGGTAAAAAGTACAGCTGGTGAAGGGACTACCCATCTGAATGCTTGACTTGTTTTATTTTTCTTTTCTTGAAAGTGTAAATATTTTCAGTATATCCTTGTCTTTCACATTTTTATCTAACACAAATATATATTTTTCTCTCTTGCTCTCTGTACCTCTTGTTTTGTTTTCTTTGTCATATTTTAATATGTGATATTGATGATGTCTGTTAGTCTGTTTCAGTATTCCCTAGTTCTCTGTGGCAAATGATTTGCTTCTTTAACATCACATTTTCTGTTGGAATATGATGGCATTTATTCTGTTAAAACTTACAAATGATACTACTATGGTATCAAGAGGCAGAGTAGGCATGATATTCAATGCAACTGCCTTATATTGGTTTTACCCTGGTTAGTCTCTGTTCCCATAAAAGAAATTAAATTCAAATCCGCCGCAATTGTCATTGTTTTTATTGCTTTAAATTCCATAGCAGATTCATATTGCTCATAGTTATACCCTAAACTGCGCAGGAAACTGAACTCAAAACGCGGCGGCAAGTGTGCGCTCGCTTGGCCCAAGAGAAGGAGAATATTTTGCTGGTTGGTAGAACTGAACCTTGAAATTTTCTGCAGTGAAGTGGCTTGAAGAGGCCCTAGTCCTGGCGCCCAGTATCGGCTTTCAGCCCTGTTGCCATGGGGATGAGAAGAAGGGCAGGGCAGAGAGAAAGTAGAATGACTCAAGGCAATTTTAAGCACCAGTATTGATGACAAATGTTTTGTCTTTATCTCTTCTTTCTCTCTCTCTCTCTCTCTCTACTTGATATTCTGCTCACTAATTGTTTGAATGCTCATATTTCAGTAAATGCTCAAAGCTCTGAGCTACTGTAATACGTTTTAGTACAAATATTCATATTTTTCTTTTATGATGGTTTTTACCATCTTGTATTCTCATGGAGCTTCCCAAGATATAACCCATTTTAGCTTCTGAAACATCTCTTTGATCTTTGCTAGCAATTTTGTTATTTGTATTTTTTTATTATGTACTTTCATGTACTTACATGTACTTTCGTTTGCTGTATACTGTATCTAAAATGTGTTTAGACTAATAATGATTATTCAATTTATATAACTGGTGTACTCATTTGTCATTTGGTAGCCTTTATTCAGCTTTAAATATTGTGACATTAAAAACTGACATGATAAAGATTGATTAATAAAATGCTTTCTGGGCAAGATCTCTCTGTATGCGTTAAAATGTACAAAAATTACATTTATATTTATCAATCAAAAATGTATGCAATAATGACTAAGCCAATCTTAGTCTATATAATTATTGGTATAGCAGGTAGGACGAAGCATGCATAGATATATTTTTATCAGAATCTTATGTCCTATTTACCTTCTGTCATGTTTTCAACATTTACCTTCAATACAACATGACGCTGTATCGTTGAATCAAAGAAAGTTGTAGATTTGTACAAGTTTTGTAAAAATTTTTAATTTACCCACATTATGCTGCACTCAACCCAGGTTAGGTGAATAAGAACCTGGCAGGATTAATTTCTTGAATGCACCAAGCGCCTTTAGCAGCTGGAGCTAAAGCTGAGTTGATATATTGTGCGCCATTAAATTGGCAACTAGATAACCGGCACCTCAGAAATGCTATATATTATTATTATTAGATTAGGAAATCTTTCTATTTTGTGTTTCTTTCTTTGTTTTTCCAGAAATCAACAGTCCAATCAAGGATGGAACCGCAACCAGCAGTCGCAGGGTCAGGCGTACCACCAGAACCAGCATCAACGCTCCCAGAGCTATGGGGGACATAGCAGCCAAGGATATGGTGGTTATAACCAACAGCAGGGCTACGGGGGCTCGAGACAAGGTCAGGGCTACCAACGAGGAGGTGGAGGAAACCAATATGGCAACAGAGATAATAGGAATCAGGGTTGGCAGGTGAGACATTGATGTTTGATTATCAAGATCTAAAACTATAGGAAATTTAAAAATAAAAATAAAATCTAGTTCCGAAAACTGCATATCATATTGATGATTTGAAAATGAAATGAAAACAGCATTTACCCACAGAATAAATTCTCTAGAGCTTGCCTTTCTTTTCTCTTTCATTTCATTAGATCTTTTTACCCCTAAACAATAATAAATCAAAAGATTTTTTGATTGAAATTAATCTTATTCCTTGTTAGTAGTGTAGTGTATTTTTAATACTAATTTTACCATTGAAAAGAATATGCACCTTGTAATTCTTTTATAGTATTTTTTGTTTTTTTTAATTACTCCAGTTTGTATTAATTTTCAATTTTAATTTAAACACATCACATGTTTGACACACACACGATTGAGCACTGGCCAATGCATGAGGATCACCTAAAATAATGGAAATTTTGCAGTCTTCCTATATTGACTAGTGCATACTAACAATCATATGTGCATGAATATGAACATGTTATTAAAATCAGACCTAAAGAGATGTTCCAGGCTGAAAATAATATGATTTAATTTAAAAAACAAATAAAGAAATATCAGACAAACTAAATACTGAAAAGTTTATCAAACTCGGTCAAGGAATAACAAAGTTATGGTATTTTAAAGATTTGCATTATTCCGGTGAAACAGTTCTAGGCATGTCTTCATGAATATTAAATGAGCAAATTGATGATGTCATATCCTCATTTGTCCTTTTGTATTTTATTATAAGAACTTAGGTTTATTCAGTTTTCTTTCTATCAAGAACTTAAAAATTGGAACTGATTTATCGCATTAGATATTCATTGCTGCAACTCATTTCATTATAAAGCAGACACATTATTCACACATAAAGTATGAAAAAGTGAAACAATTTTGATTTCATGTAATAACATAAGAAAAGGAAAGTGGGGATGTGACATCATTAGCCCACCTAATGAACATTCATGGCGACTTGCATATCACTATTTTCACAAAATATTGCCAAACTTTGAAATACAATAACTTTGTTATCCGATTTTGATGACATATTCAGCATTTTGCTCTGAATTTTACTCAATTTAGTTAGATTTAAATATTTTCAACCGGAGTACCCCTCTAAGAACAAAGAAAATAAGAACAAAGTTTGCCTTGTTTCCATATTCTTTTTGCCTGTCCACTGCATGCTTCATTCAGTGTTGTAGAGGGAGGGGAGGAAGTAGCGTACTTCAAAAGGATATTACAAATATAATGAGCACTTCATGGATTCTAAATACTACATTAAAGTACCTCAAGGATAGAGTAGCACAGATAGTATCACCTAAAGTACACTTGCATACTGCTTTAAAGATTTTAAAGGTAGAATCACACTTAATGCAACATTTAGTA
This sequence comes from Lytechinus variegatus, assembly GCF_018143015.1. Taxonomy (NCBI): domain Eukaryota; kingdom Metazoa; phylum Echinodermata; class Echinoidea; order Temnopleuroida; family Toxopneustidae; genus Lytechinus; species Lytechinus variegatus. The sequence goes on from NC_054746.1 coordinate 31,069,329, forward strand.
TATAAGAGGTGGGGATTTGTGTTGTTTAATGGTAGAAAAGGAACCTTTGAAATAAAATTTGACAATCAAATGCCAGACATTTACATTAACATCAGAAAAAGTCTGGTAATAATGGCACATTTCAAGCTTTTTGAAGGGCATTATTTTACTTTGGTGTTGTAGCAAATGTGCACTTTCACTTCACACTTAATAATTCACTGTTGATAATCATTTATTGTTTGATGTGTGAAACTTGCATTAGAATTTATCTTTGATGTCACTTTTAGGCACAAGGCCAAGACTTAAAGCCTAGGCAACATTTTTGCTCAGGTTGTAAGATCTAGGGAGACACATGTATAAAAGTGGTTTATTCTAAAGGTGCATTTAATCAAGTTTCTTGGGCCCAGGCTGGAAGAAAGACTTTTTATGAATCACGATTTAGATCTTTGTTCTGTTTGATTAAACTTTTATTTTCTGCTGTTTGCCAAATCACCTTTCAAAATGCATCATTTTCATAATGTCATGTTTGTATTTTGAAATGATGTTTTATTTTTACGAACAACCAAAATTGAATTAAATATCTTGGAAAACCATGATTTAAGGGTAGAAAAGTGTCAATCAAATGCACCATGTTGATTTTCAGTCCTTTTGACAATGGTTTATCAACTTCCATGAATTCAGACAATCCACTTAATGAGATGGTTGTAACAGCTATTACCTACACAATCAACAATCAATTTCTCAACTTTATTTCTGTATTCTACTTTCTCTCAAATTAACATCTTTGATCCGTATAGAATCACAATGAGCATTATGATTATCTGGGGTATGCTCAAAATTCAAGTGTATTACACTGTTGGCTATCTTTTGAAAAAAAATATTCTGTTGATTCATATTCATGTTTTGTGTATTTCTATAATTCTATTTTGATACTTTTATGTTTTATATTGTTTTTATGCAAAAATTCTGTACAATTCAGCTCTTGCTGCGAACAGTCTTGAAATAAAATGCCATTATTTATTATTAAAAAGTGTTGTACAAAGTTTGTACAATTTTATCCTAAATAGTGCACAATGAATGGTGTACTTATACGTATAAAGCAAACATACGCAGAAGCAAACAGCTGTCAACTGATAATCCTAATATTTTTATTCTCCAATTTTGTGGTCCCATTTTTTTTTCATTTGGAATAAATATTGATGAAAAAAAAAAACAGTTAAGATTTCTTCTAATTTTGGTTTTTAGTAAGGTGTTAATTTATTTCATGCGTGTTGTACAGAGTATGAATGTGCATACACAAGGATGTATGTGTACCTATATTGTTTGCATGGTTTAAGATATGACTACAGTGTTATCATGCATGAAGCTTTTAATCATGTATAATCTAATAGAAACCATACTAATCAGCTATTAACCTCCTACTGGCCCACTCCAACCAGGAGAAATACATGCATACTACCTGTTTAATTTCAACTTCTCAGCTCCAATTACTGGCTACTTATCTTCATTAATTGTCATGTAGCCAAGTTTGAACACACTGATTTAAGGAAGGCTGAAATCAAATCTCATCCCTGTAAATTGTAAGGGTAAGCGTTTCCCGATTAGCCGTGTAGTGTTCAGTTTGCCTTAATTAGAAGTTAAATAATAACTTTGATTTACCAGTCCTGTCCTTATGTGACTAGATTCCAGGATTTCATCTTCCTTGTTTTTATAGTTTCCCCATTTAAATATTATCTTGTTACATCATAGCTAAAACAGTGTTCTAAATTATCTTTGTACCATGTAATAATAAATGAATTTAAAGGGTAATACATACATGTAATGTGATATTCAGATATGAAGAAGAAAAAAACGACGAAAAAATATTACAACCAGAGAAGTGTTTGGAAAATTAGTCAATGCAGTATAATATTAACCATCAATTTAAGTATACTGAGAGCAGACCAAAACAATTCTTCCATATTCCATTTAATAGATATAACATATATTTTTTTTATTCTATTAGTATTTATTCCATTCATTAAATTCATTTTCTTTTGATTGTCAGGGCATTTAAAAAGTTTTGCATAATTTCATTAACAAGTGAAATTTTAAGCGCCAAAATGTGATATCAAAGTTTTATTTTAAATATTTTTTTTTCATTTTTTTTAACAGAGAATACACTTTGCACAAAAAAATGTGCATTAAAAGTCACAAATTTCATCAACCTCTATATCCAACAACTGTAGTTGATGTAATGTAAATAAAAGTGATAGAAAGTGGTCTGCAATGTACGAGATCTTACTAGTTGGCACAAACAACCCCCAGACAGTTTTCATGAATTGATATAGCAGTATAGATATTACACCGAGACTATGATAATGTCAATAAATTAGCTTTAACTTTAAATGTCTGGTGCCTTTCACGTGATTTGCATTGTGGTTAATACCAGTACATGTAAGTTTTGTCAGCTCGCTTTGATTTATATGATCATGTTTGCATGCTTTCGTGTCAACAATAAGGCCTTTATAACTAGGTATTGTTGATGACAAGTGCTCCTAGATTATTCGAGACAGTGTATTTGTCTGAAATTAAATTTATGATCTAATATCATCCAGCTCAGTACTTGAATTGTATCTCACTTTTCCTCTGGGTTTTGAACCATCGTCATCGTTTTTTTTTTTTTGTAAAGTTTTGATAAATCCAGAGGGCTGAATTTGTGCCATTTCCTGTTCATCCTTGAATAAACAATTCTTGATAAAATGGAGGCGTGTAAGAAAAGTTCAATGTTTTCTTTGGAGCTTGCCCTGACTGATATTCTGAATAGCTCTGAGCCCCTGATTTCAATAAATGAGATGGGCAATTTTTTTTCTAAAGTGCTAAATTTGAATTTAGAGCAAATTTTATTATTTAGTAATCACCGATGATACCTGAGTTTGCCGTAGCATTTTAGGGCAAAAAAACGCTGTGGCGTATGCCAAGATCGGGCATCCCCGAGCACACAAGTTGGAGGGGCCAATGAAATTTCGTCTCTCCCCTGCCAGGAAGCGCACAAGTAGGTACTTGTGGTTGTGTATGCCATTAGCTACGCATCCCCACAAGTCCTTGAGATTCAAGAGCGGGCACTGGAGCGCTTTTATGCCCGTAAACCTACACCAGCAAATTGCTGTAATTACACTCCTTATTTCTTTCTACCATGACTATAGGTAATGTATCTCGTCTTTCACCCCCCCCCCCCCTATATTTGCAGCTCCACTTGTCAAAAATCACCCCACCCCCACAGGAGCAGAGCCAACAGGTATTTCTGTCCTTTGACATGAGCAGCCTTCGTAGGGGCCACTCTGATGATAATACATCAAAAACATGCGCTCGCAGGAAAAGAGAAAATAGAAATTAAGATGAAGTGTCTGCGGCCATGAGCGAAGTGCCGCAAAGGATTGGTGTTGTTCTCTTCAACTTGAAGAGAGTCAGTTATGAGCCTCATTATAAGCTTCTCCTCTCAACCTCTTTCACTTCTCTCCATCATGATTAGGGGGTATCTTGTCCCTGATGAAAGCTGATATTCTCTAATCCTAACTGGTTTCCTGAAGGTTTTCAGTCTGGAAGAAGTCGGCTATTGTGGGGGTTCCGTTGCCCTATGTGCATGTGACGCATCTCCCACGCCAGCCCTGTGCATATTCATGCACCTATTTCTGTCAGAGTGGCCAATGCTTCATGAGATGAAGCGTGAAAACGTCGGGAGTGACTGACTGATTGGGGTACCCTTGGTCTTGTTCTGCACTGTTGGGTACTTCTTCAAAAGATTCATCAATGAATTGAAAAGTATCTAAAATGCTGCCATTAGCATCCCAGCAGAGCAGCACTCTGCCCTGGTGTGAGGTGTACTCCTTGTTGGAATTTCAAATTTGCCAAGTCATAGGTCCTGATCAGTTTGCCAGTGCTTCAAGTGCAGCTGAGGTGGTTTAAGTAATTATTCAGTCTTTGTATTCCTCTACTTATCACAAGAGATTGTATGCATAAGCCATTGACTTTCATTCAAGCACATCACGCTATTTCTCTTAGACTCTTCCCAAAGCAAGAAAAAAACCCTAACCTGATAACTGTTAAAAGATTGGGCGATTGAGATGTCATTCTCTCTGCAGTCCTCGCCACTAGCATCGTACCCTTCCAGTGCAACGGGCTCCCGTATCAGATGTCGCGCCCCTGCAGCACGGAACCGCGACAAAAGCCAGAGTCTATTGTGTGCCTGGACTGGTACAAAGACGATTTGCAAACATTGGGACTGTGGGCCGACGGCTGTACTGATTCCTGAGGGGGGTCTTGTAATGGAATCCCACTTCCAGGAGATCAAATTCACGGCTAATACCACGTGGGGAGCGCCCCCGATCTAACCAAAATCTTTTATTCCAGGGTTTAGTCGTTATACAACTTTCCATTTTGTTTTTCATGTAAATGTTGTGCACGTGGGCTCACCCTATTAGACTATTTTGCCCAGGAGTGTGATATTTTCTTGATTGCTCTGCTAACCAATGAAAAAAAGGAAAATGAAGTCAATCCCTTCCTCGCATCCCAGTCCCCTCTAGCCAATAAGAAATTCTCAGTATGTGTGAATCATATTTTCCTTAAGTTTAAATAAATATTCAATAGATTTTTAGGAAAGCAGTGAGATATGTTTGCATGATGCAGTTTTGAAATTCAATATTAAAACTCTTGAATCATCCCATCATTGGAAATTTAATTACCAATATATATTTGGAATGTTTGATTTTTTTTTTTAAGACATCACTCTAAAGGTGGATGCTTAATCAAATTTTCAAGTTTTGGCGCAAGAAATTAAAATGCAAATTATTTGTTATAAATTATATCATAGATTGGATTTTCAGATACCGAATTGGGGCATTTTAAATCACCCCCCCCCCTTCTCCCCTTGTTTTTACTTTTTTTCCTTCTTTCCATCTAACCTGTTATCTTTTTCTTTATTTCATTTCTTGTTTCCTCTCTCTCTCTCTCTCTCTCCCTCTCTCACTCTTCCCTGTCTTTTGATTTCATTTCTACTCTCTCTAATTTCTACTTTTCTCTCGTTCTGGTTTTGATTTCTTTCTTGTTTTTTTAGAGGGGGAGGGGGGTAACCTCTTTTTTCACACATATTTGCTGAAACGATTTGGTTTACAAAATATGTAGGAGTATCATAGAAGTTTTACTTCAAAGCTTTCACTTTTTTTATTTTACAATTTTCTTTTAATTTATAGATTCCATGGATTTTCTCCTATAAAAGTTTATAATTATTACCCCCAGTCTGTTAATCAATCATGCTGCAAAGTGAACCTCCAATATCACTTTGTGCCATTTGATGTGTGCTATTCGCCCGAATTGGCTTATTTCATGCTATGTGTTTAACTAGCTGGCTGCATTTAATAAGATTCTAAGCTTGAATACGAAGCCATAGTCATAAATCAACATGTATGGATGTGTAAAATAAGAAGATATAGTTGGAAATAGCTTCCAGCCTAGTATTTGCACACCAATGATTTAGGGTGGAAATAGTAATTATGGTATTGTAGATTGTACATGGGTTTGAATTTGGTTTAGTTTGCAGTGAGGTTCTCTCTGTGTTTACATAGCTGTCTTGTCTTGTCTTCAACCATGAGGGAGACCACTATCTCGCTTGCCTGCCACCGTTCCATATTTTCCCGCCTTTTCATTTCCACTTCCAATTTTGGTTTCCAGTTTATTTCAACCAAGGAGGAGTCCACCACTTTGTGGTCTCTCTGTTCTATACATATATATATATATATATATTTTTTTTTTGCCTTTTAAATGTCACTTGCAATTTTGGGCTATGGTTTATTTCACTACACATCAAGAACAAAGATGTGCAGTTTTTTATATTTCTCTTTTCTGCCTTATCCTTGACTTTTCTCAACTTCTACTTGGAAGTGGTTTTCATACATTTATAGTGATATTGATTATGATTTCTATTTAGAATATGATTTTAAAACACCGTATCTGATTTTGTTTGAATGCTTAAGGTGCATATAAATCATATAATACAAAAATGATATAATACAAAAAAGGAAAAACAAGAGCAAGTAGAGTGTATGTGAGTGAGAGTTACGGAGACTTACAAAAATGAGCTTTCACTTGACCTAAAACAGAAAATTCTTTCTCTACACATGAATGAATTATTGTGTTTGATTTATATGCATTTTTTCATGATTTGTTTGAAATTCAATTATATTAATACAATATGATTAAAATTAATATTTTTTCTCAAACAAAATTGAATTATATTCATGTTTCAGCAGCATTGAATAAAGTAATTTAATTGTTGCTTGAAGTGGTCACTTGTTTTATGATAAATGGTGTATCCTTTATTGATATTTCTCTTCTATACTTCTACACAATTTATTCATAATGAATTAGTTTATGGTTTGAATATGCCACTTTCCATTAGTCACTTATGAAACTTCAGGTTAGAGATCAGTTTTGTATTTGAACAAATGGCGTTTCCTGGTTTCATTCTACAGAAAAAACTTGTAGACTGTGGTTGATGATTGATAGCTTTGAATCGGTTTCATATTACACTTTCTTCTGACAAACTGGTATTTTTCAAAGTGTAGTAAAGAATACAAAGATTAATTGAATTCATTTTAGATTTTGATGTATGTATTCACAAGTCTTACTTGCCTTATACATAGCTATGTTTACCACTATGCTCGTTACATCAGTTTTACTTCTTTGTGTCATAATTATCTTTAATATGTGAAGTTGTCCTATACATTTGATTAACTGAATTAAATTTTTTTTTTCATGCACTCTCTCTCTCCCCACAATCTCATTTTCTATATTTCTTTGATTATTCCTTCCTTTTTTTTTGTTTATCCCATATTCTTTGCCATGCACTTTTCCATTCAATTCCTTTCCATATTTTCCTCCACCAAATCCCCCCATACTGATTTGCACCCCTTCCATCGAGTGGTCACCTATCCCCCCCCTCTCTCCTTTACCCTCTACACCCCTGATTTACACCCTTCGATCCATATTTACCCTTAATCACCCCAATTGCCTCCTTCATTTCTTATACTTCTCTTACCCCTCTATCCCTTTCTTTACCCCTTTCCCCCTCCAGGGTGGAAACCAGGGAGGTGGAGGATACCCCAAACCTCCTGGATACTCCCAGAGGAGATACTGAGATGCCATCACGATGGTACCAATACAGGCATCACCAAAACCAGCATCATCCAATCTTCATCTGGCTTCGAAGCTTTCCTGTGGTAGAAGCACAGCTGGACTAGTGCACCTAGACTTTGAGTATCTAATTATTGTTTCTCCATGTTTCTTCAATAATATCCATAAAGTGATCCTTCTTTCACTGGCAACTGCTATAAGCTATAATAATGGATAGTTTTGAAGTTCTTCAGTATTTCCAAACTGGAGCAATGTACCCAGTTTTAAGAATGCATCGACTTTTCTCTAAATCTCATCATTCATCAGGGCCGTCACCAGCTTTTTTCTAGGGGGGTGCTTTTTATGAAAAAAAAACACAAAAACACAAAAAACAACGTATTAACTCAATTTCATGCAGTTATATAGCCCGCCGGCCAGAATGGATATAGAAAGTACATACTGGTCAACATGCCTATTGTTCCTCAATGCAGTTTCGGTGTCTGTGAAGGATACTGGCTTACCATTTACCATTTTTTTTTTTTGGTTCTGAAGGGGGGTGCGTTCGCACCCTCCGCACCCCCCCTGGCGACGGCCCTGTTCATTAATAATATCCTGGTAGTATTTCATGAAACAACTTCTCAGTGATGTTCACTAGCATCTGTTATAAGCTACTGAAATGCCTTCAGTCTCCTCTAGTTTAAGCATAGAGCAGTATATCCAGGTTTGAAAGAATGAATATATGGGTAGCATTTCATGAAGTTATTTCCTAGTTAAATTTGCTTGGAGCTGTTACAAGCTACTGCGATACCTGATTCTTATTGGCTAAGATCATATTTATCAGTGAAATTTTTTTTCAAAAGATGCTACATGAAATGGTCCTCAGGATGGTGTTTCATAAAGTTGTTCGTAAGTTACGCAAGTCTCGGTGCATGATAAGCGACAAGGCACCAAATCAGGGGGCCGTTACATAAAGCTGTTCGTAAGTAAAGAGTGACTTTAAGAATGACTAATGAACCTTTCTTGCACGCTTAAACCATCGCCAATGAATACTAGTATACCATTTTCCACAAGAAAGGACCACCAGTCATTCTTAAAGTCGCTCTTAACTTACGAACAGCTTTATGAAACACCCACCAGGTTCTCAGCCATAGTGACTCCCGTCAACTGAAGTTTAAATCAAACCAATGTATGTTAAAATTTGTTTTGTTACCACCTGTTAGAATGTAGTTTTATCATTGTTAAACTTGATAAGGGTTATAGGAATTTCATGTGCGTTCTCTTGAAATAGGACATCGTGTGTACCATGTTTTCCTTTTAGAAAGGAGCCAATGTTGTGCTGAAAGTCATGTGTAACTTTATACAAACAGCTTCATGCAACACCCCTAGATTGCTCAAATTTGTGCTTGTCGAATCAAATGGGTCTACAGAAATAGTATCTATTGAGGAGAAAATTGTAATTTTTATGAGATATATTGGATAGGAATCCTGAGTATTCAGATGATTTTGACAATTGTTTATCCTATACAGAGTTAACTTGAGCAAAGATGATTGTATTTTTATATTTTCGTTTTAAACTGCCATGTTAAAAGATATATTTCATGAAAGAGACAAGATACATTACCTAAGTGAAGAGTCACTTGGCCAAGACCACTAAATTTTGGTAGTAGCACATTTACTACTGCATGAGAGCACCAAGCTATTCAAGATTTTGGAATGTTTTAACTCATTGTGTTAGTATGTCATGCCTTTTATTTCAGTTGAGGTTTCATGTTTTTTTATTATTTAATGAACTTTTGTTTATAGTGAGAAAATAGGTATTATAAACCATTTATACCTTTGACACTTTCCCAAAAATCTTGTATGAAATAGAAATCCATTTATGCAAACTGCATGCAGATAAAAACCTTTATCACACCATATACATGTACATTATTCATTGGGTTTGAAAGTAGAGTTTGAGAGTGATGGATCTTTTTAACGTAACAATTTTATTTTTTTATCTCCAGTTTAGAAGCACTGTTGAAAAGACTTATTTTGCTTATCAGAATTCTGAAATCTAATTTATTTATGGTTGGACGTAGCTGCAACACTTTGCTTATCCCTGAACAGGCTGGTGATGGTACTTTCATTAAGCGGAAGCTGTGTATAAGATGATTAATTGATTCACAGTGTGTTGTTTATCCATGTATGAATTAAGTTAGGGTATTTTATTTGTTTTTTGTGATTTCATTTATAGTTACTGATGATGAATTTTCAACTAAAACAGTTTGCTCTTCTGATTGTAAGGGTATGTTGTTTGCAATGATCCAATAAAAATGATAATTGATATTTATCGTGTTTACACGCTGCATCGGCTCACGAGTCACGAGAGCTGATGCAGACTCGGCTTTTTGTTGCATGTAAACGTGATTGACTTGCATCGGCTCTCGGTGCAGAATCTGCAATTTTACACCAACAAAATAATAGGATCAGGTTCACAAGCCGATGCAGAATCAGCCTTTTTTCCTACGTGTAAACACCAAGCCAATTCTGCATCAATTGGCTCGCGTTTTAATTACTTTACCGTTGTGACATACTTGTAAGCGCCCGGATCCAGCGTTGTCTTTATTATGATGTATGTTGTTGGTGTGCAATATTTAATCCACTGATCTGTGTTTATGCCATAGAGTTTAAATATAACTCTATGGTTTATGCCCTGTGAGCTGATTCTGTACCGCGAGCTGTGACGGTGTGTAAACGCGATGCAAGATAAACCCAAAAGCAGATTCTGCATTGGCTTTTGGTTCTGCATCTCAAGCCGATGCAGCGTGTAAACACGGTAGACTTTTATTATGAAGAGTAGCAACTTTTTCATATCTGAGAGCGTTTGGTGGAGTGATGACATCACAAAGATGAGGTGTTCCGTTGGTAACATGAATTTGCCAAGTAGTTACGGTTTAGTATCCAAACCTCTTGCTCACAGAAATTGCCCCTTCCATTAATCCAACCCTCATGTTCTCACAGGTGCTCCCTATAAAAGATTCGAGAAGGATGACATGATGATAGCACAATGTTATGCAAGGCCTGATGGAATGCTAGCTCATTAAAACCAAAGGGTTTATTTGGGGAAATGTGAGGTAGTATTGTTATCTTCATACAAATTATATGAGTTTTAGATTAATTATTGTTTACTCTTGAATATACTTTTTGGGACATATGACACAAGAAAAGGAAATAATTGAAGTAGAACTTGTATTAGAACATTCCAAACTTTTATATGGTTTTTAATTATTTTTTTTCACAATCATGTTGCGAATTTTACAATGTGTGTCATGCCTTTGTATTTTTTATTTACTGAAGAGTTATCTTTCCTGTTTTTTAAGTAATTGAAAATAAGTAAAATACAAACAAATAAGGTTTGTGGTTGTAGATGACTCCTCTGTTGACAAAAAGGTAGTAGAGTGTATATCACAAATGTGCTTCAATTTATTTCACTTCTTCACCAAACCATGAAAAATGAACACATTTAAAATATTTCAAAAACACCATCTGAAATGTTATTTCTATTGTCTTTTATAACATTTTATCATGTCCTACTTTTGATATGAATCCTGATTTTCCAGTAAATTTAGATGAAATAAAACTGTTTTGTATATTGCAACGCCCTAAGACTTACACAGATATGACATGACGGATCTCATTGACAAATGTCATTTGGCATCATTTCCATGGCTATAAAATCAAGTGATTCAATCAAATGTAAAAAAAAAATAACTTCTGAAATTATATGATAAAACTTGATAAAATGATTGTGATGGCATGGGTTTTGCTTTAGATAATTTCTCTGTGTTTTGGTTTTATTTATTCTGGTTGTAATGAATCTTTAAGAGTTGCATCAACTCATGTAAGAAACTTGGTTATTTCAGCATCTTTGCCATTAAAAGAAACAAAAGAATTTAGAAAAGATATATAACACAGTGTGGTATTTCTCTAAATAAGCGTTCATATTAAGGTCTTTTGAATGTGTAAATATTAACATAATGTAATGATCGTTTAAAGAAAAAAATTGTTTGATATATGAACAGAAAAAGACTTGTAAATTAAAATGTTTGAATTAACAAAAAATATTTCGTTCTTGTTGTAATTATTCCATTATGTCTTTGGGGTAATTTGTGTGGATGATTTATTTTTTTATGCCCTGGTGTTCGAAGTGAAAATTGGAGATTGGTATTTCTATGACAGTACTTATCACGGGACTTTCCTTCGGTTTTGGAGTCGATGGTGAATTGTCAGGTGAAGCAATGTTTTTTTTTATTTGTTCTAAATGAACGGGAAAAAATGGAATTTATGATTCTCGGGCAAGCGGAAAAAAATGTGAATACAAGTATTACGATGTACATGTAAATGTTTTAATGAATCGGATGCATCAACTCACTTTGAGGAACGGTTTTTAAACCATTATTCCTTAACTGAGACAGATGAGTAAGAAATTCTTTAGTAAAGGGGTATAATAGATTGAAATTGATTAGATTGAAGTTAGTCATTGAATCTTTACCGCCTTGAAAATATGAGCTGTATTGATAATGCTTTGAGATTGATGCATTTTATTTTTTGTCTTGCCTGCGCTGCATAAAAGACTATACAGGCGCCACTTTTCTGACGGCGGCGTCGTCGTCAACATTGAAATCTTAACCAAGGTTAAGTTTTTGAAAGGTCATCATAACTTAGAAAGTATATGCACCTAGTTTCTGAAACTTGGACATAAGGGTAATCAACACCCTGCCTGGGTTTCAGGTCACATAACCAAGGTCAAAGGTCATTTGTGGTCAATAAACTTTAGCCATCTTGGGGTATTTGTCGATTTGCCATCATAACTTTGAATGTTTATGGATCTAGTTCTTGAAACTTGGACATAAGAGTAATCAAGTATCACTTAACATCTTCCACGAGTTTCAGGTCTCATGACTAAGGTCATTTAAGGTCAAACTTTGACCTTATTGGGGGTATTTATTGAATTGCCTTCACAATTTTTAGATTTTATGGATATAGTTAAAGGGGTACTCCTATCTGAAAATATATCTAAACAAGTAGAGTACAATTCACAAAATCGGGTAACAACAATGTTATTGAATTTTAAAATTTGGCAATATTTTGTAAAAAATCATATGCACGTCATGAATATTCATCAGATGAGCTGATGGTGTCGTATTCCCACTTTTCTTTTTCTTATGTTATTACATGAAATCATAATTGTTTCATTTTTTCATACATGTGTGAATAATGTGTCTCCTTTATAATGAAATAAGTTGGCAGCAATGAATAACTAATACGCTAAATCAGCTGTCAATCCAATTTTTCAGTTCTTAAAGAATTTCGAATAGACCTAATTTCTTTTAAGAAAATACAAAAGAACAAGTGGGGATATGGTATCAATTTGCTAAGTAACCCTAAGTCAGCTCCGCTGCTAAAGGTTACACGGGCCTAATTACAACAGATAGGCAACATTATTTATATTCATTCGAGCCAACTCATTCTCAATTTTTAATTTTGATATTGCTGATTGACAAAAATAAATGAATATGATTGACCATTCAACACTGAGGGTAACTATTGAACTTCCTTATTCCAAATTGGGAAGATATGTCACCACTTTGGAACTTTTTTTACTGGCGGAAGAATTATGGTCATTTTACTGTCTCAAATGATGAATTTGATCCTGTCAGGTGTAGTCTTCATAAATGCCGATTTATTTTCAAAATGGGCCGGTCGATGTACCCTTTACTGGTCAGATATGGAATGTCAGACATACATCCTATCCACTGGTAGTAAACATTCAACCCTCGAATTTCATCCTTATTCTTATGATTTTTTTAGTGCCACTTTAAAACACGAGTCTATGGGAATGTTTTAGGTCTGTGATGAATCGCGTAATGCAGGCGAGACTGCCAGAGGCGCTCCACTTTGATCGAGGGTTAAAAAGCACAAACATATTTCATCTAGGGCAGGGTTGAGAAGAATCTGTTACAAAGTTGATGATAAAAAGGGTATTAATGCCAATTCATACACATTTTCGTAGTTCCGACACCCTTTGCCATCTCTTACAATTTGAACCAAGAAATAAATCAATTTTCCCAAAACCTTAATTTGTCTCTTGCATACTTGCATTGCCAATATATAGCCTTATATCCCATCCCCCCTTCTCTTTCTGCTTTTTTAAATCATTGTTATTGACCATTCTTTGATATTTCTTCGCTGTATATACTTATTTTTCGTAACAATTTGTCCATAGAATGCCCTCTGAGTTGATGGTACTTGACTGCATTTAGCAAAGCTACTGCATTGGTAAAGAAGTTTTAATCCCAAAGTAACTTTGAGTAAGCCCCTATACACATTTTGTCAAAATAGCAAAGAATTCAACCAAAATTTATAGATTAACAATTAAGGATCACTATTAGTCGAATACAACTGGTGGCTGTGTAGAAGGAACCACCGACTTTCTTTGTTCCGAGTCAACTTTAACGTGTAAATATGCAAACGGTGGTCTCTGACTTCCTGCGTGCGCGTGTCTGCGTGCGTTCGCCGACTCCCTGAGCAAACGTATCACGCACGGTATGCACTCGTTACAGAGTGAATTCGATTCCATCGCCGTGATCGGCTGCCAAAGTTTTTTTTTCTCTTTTGTCTAATGTCTGTTTGGCTGTCTCATTCTCTGTCTCTTCTTATCCCCCCGCTCTCGCCCCCTCTCTTTCTTTAAAATATATATTTTTCTTTTACTCCGTCTCCTCTCAGCTTGGCCTCAAAAAGTCTTAACATGGTGATATCAGAATTGACCGGTGAATTAATAATTGCGACTTAACTTATTCTTTTTTTTAATATCTCCTTAAAAGATAAAACAAACTATAGGTCTATCAAAAATGATTTTATAGTTATATTATTTTATTTCTCCTTTACTGTAGTTTTATTATTCAATATTTATTCAATGATTCTCATTTGACTCTTTAGTGAAATCAATGATACTAATATTCCTGACTACCTGCAGCAGTTGTAGCATCTGAGTTATACTCCGTATTCTTATCTTGGGGATTTTATGTTAACAGGACAATGCTGAAAACAATCTTAAAATAGATAAATACATTATAGGATATCACGTCAAATCTGTGTGGCATCAACTCTGTTTCAGATTCTCTGTTTAAGAAAAATTTGGGAATTAGTGCCTTTTCTCCTCGATATTCCTAATATTAGATTATTTTTGGATTTTTTGAAGAAATCAGTCGATTTAAATATTCGTGTTTCTGTAATGATATTGAGATATTATATTGGATTTTCTGTCGTCAAATATAAAATATCACGTGAATAGCCTTTTTTTCTGCGATATAGTCCTGTGAAAAACAACAACATGTATATAGATTGAGAAATATACAGGAGAAACAAACAACTGTTTTTTCCAAATTTTCAATTTATAAGAATATTTTTATTTACAAGGGAAAGTATCAATTCAATCATCTACTATACATTACTCCATTATAGAAGAGAAATATGCAATTGCGTATTATATAGACCTTATTAAAAACATTCTTATCAGACAAAAATAAATATTACATGTTTGCTTAGTAAATGATATTGTAAATTATCGTAAGTGATGAAAATGTGTATTTTGTTGTTTGTGTTGAATTAATGTAGATGGCTGTATACATCTAAAGTGTTTTCGTATTACCACCTTGGTTTCTTTTTTTGGTTTCCCATGCATGCATGCTTGCTCCCGTGGGAAAATACATGCATTGATTTGACAAGCAAAATCAATTTTTAAGTCGAATTACCATATTCATGATTTGATTTATAATTAATTTCTCCGAAAATACAAAACCGTGTGAGCAACCTTAACTTGAAAAACATTTAATTGAAAAGAGTCTGTTGAGATAGACGGATCGGATTATTAAAGTCTGCAGTGTGTATGAGAAAGTATACCCGGAGGTGGAAGCATTTTGGTCTCATCGTTGATTGTGATGCACGCAAGATTGGCGCCTTCGGGCGATTGAACTCTTATTTTGAAAAAGGGTGGGAAAATATGTGATTCGCTCTTCTTAATATTTCAGTTCTTATAGACCTACCCTTTTTTAGATTTTTTTTTCATTGTAGACTTTATATACATAATATACATCATATATAATATAATGTACACACACACACACACACACATATATATATATACACGTATAAGCCTACCATTATGGATGCCAGGATATGATCTTTGATGTAATAATAATATATGTATATTCTTTTCATTTTCTATATGAAATGAACACAAATGGGTTAACGTTTTAGAATTTACATTTCGCCTGCGCTATACGTGTAGGCTTTCTCAGTATATCTATGGTTAATAATAAAACTAGAATATGATTACTATTATTATTGTTACAATTGTTAAAACAATCGTATCAATAATAATTTTTGTATTTTTGTATTTGTATTTTATTTATTCAATCACGTTTAAAAAGCCTGCTTTCAGCTAGAAGCTGCTTTTTAGCAAGGCCGTGGACAAATGATAATAACAAATAATATCAAAATAGAACAAGCATACAAAAATAAAAACGAAAAACAAAATATATCAAAGCATGGGTAAAATACAATTGGCAAAAGTAAAATTGGATTAAACAAAAATGAAAATGAAATAGACGAAAATATTGCATTATAGCAGGTTAGTAATCAAAGCGCTTAGAAACACAAGAATATTAACCGCCATATGAAATATAACATTTAAAAAATATATATTTTGCATATAAAAGCTTATATAGCCTGTAGATCTAAAGTATAAGAAACAAAAGAATAGTGGTCACATGTGCATTACTATGTCTTCTTGATCTCTTACTACCACAATTTACCTCTCATTCTCTTTTCTTTTTGCCTTCCATCTTCCTATCTCTATCAACTTCTTCTCTGTCTTTCACTTTTAATATTTTCCTCCGATCTTCATTTCTCTCCGTCTCTCCCCTGCCTTACATATCGTTTGTATGCATTGTCATCAGTGATTTGCATTTTCTCAGATATGCGGGCTCTATATAGTCTCAATTACACGAGGGAGTCGCAAGTAGCCGCTAGGGTACAGCGTGTCGAGCGGTGCTCGTACCGGCCGCCACCGGCCCTCAATTGTGAATCGCAACCGGGCCCTTCGCTCCTTTTTTCCCCTCCGCGGGCTGCATGGTGATAGATAGCCTCATGACATGCTTGAGGGGGAAAAAGAAAACACGAATTACAACGCTAATAATGGTTGTCTGCATACCGAATGATCTTCCAACTAAAGCAGAATTCATCTTTCACTAGTTTCACGTTCACTCCATCGTTAAAATATTCTTTGACCAATTTCTCCTTTTTTCTCTCTCACTGAATACCAATAAAGAGATCTGTATTCAACAATCCATGAAATAGCGAAAAGATAATATTTCGAAGATTTGATTATAAATTTGATGAGCAGTGTAGATTATAAGACATCGATCAAGCTTCCAATAGCCCAATTTCATTTAGCAATAATTGAAATTATTATTTTGGTAATTTTACATCTTGCACGTCTGGCAGACCCGCGGCTGGCAGATTACAAAGCAATCTTTTGTTTAGTATTACAGCACACTTAAGTTACTCTGTGAATTATTTTGGTTATTGAGCTGGTTAAGATATTTTGGGGGTTGGAAGTAATAAACGTAACGTACCTATAATTTGTTTTCATCGCATTGACAATCAGTATTATTACTTTTTTTAATTCTCTGTTTGACGAATGTTAATAAGATAACGAGATAAAAACTCTAAAAACAATTCATAGCTTCTCAATTGCATAAAAATGTAATCGAGTATTTGGCTCTATAAACATCTAACTAATAAACGTAATCAATGCGTGCATTTTTACTGCAGTCTCGAACCTTGCCTCGAAATCTTGTTTTGGAATTATTATAGCGCCATCTGATGTAACCTATGACCAATGTTATGCAGTGGAAGAGGGGGGGGGGGGGTAATATCCAAGCTAGCTGGCTTGTTCTGCTTCATCATTTTCAAGTATCATTACAACGGTACTCGAAAGATAGAATAGGAACTTCTATAGTAAGCTTGAACCAACTCCGTGAGTGCAAAGGCAGATCCTTTTACCTTCATTTGACGAGCTTCCTATCTTGTGAAGAGAAGAGGAAAAGGATGCAATTCAAGAGTTTTTATGTGAAGTGGTAGATGAGAGCAAACTAGACATTGATTTAGCTGATTATATATACTTCACTACTCTATCGCTCTCCAATTAACACTTCACAAACAAAAGGATACACTGGGTAAAGAAAATGAGACAATTTCACGAGAAAATGTGAAATTTTCGACCTTGGTTATAGTCTTATCGAAATGGCAGGGAAAATGCCATATACCCGCGAGCTACATAGTCGGCGGATTAACATTTTCCGTTCTCTAGGTGAAAAGTTCCCATCGACTAACACGAAGTTGCACATTTTTTTTTCTTCGATTCTTCGAATCACTCCCTTATAAAATGGGCCACAACGCTCCCTTGTGGAGCGTTGTGGCCCAGTGGATTAGTCTCCGGACTCTGAAACAGAGGGTCGTGGGTTCGAATCCCAACCATGTCGTAATTTCCTTCAGCAAGAAATTAATCCACAATGTGCTGCACTCAACCCAGGTGAGGTAAAAGGGTACCTGGCAGGAATTTATTCCTTGAAACGCAGCGCGCGTAACAGCTGCACTGCTAAAGCCATGCAGGGTAATTATGCTGCATATACTGTAGAGCGCTTAGAGACTTCTGACAAAGTTAGTATTAAGCGCTATATAAGCAAGTAAAATTATTTTATTATTATTAAAATCATGATATAACAAAAACTTTATATCACGATAGCTTTGATTTGGAAGGGCCAATTGCGCAAATTCGTAATTGGAAAAGTTTTTGGCTCCTTTGTTCTTGTTTTAAAGCAAGATCAAATTCTTTGTGCACTTTCAATTTAAGCATAATTCAAAAAATAGCTTTCATAAGTTTGATAATCGAAATGAAGCTAACGAGGTATATTATATATATATGCTTTGTGAACAAAAATGAATATGAGGTTCTAGCGTTTGTGATGGTAAGCACTATGTGCTCTTACCAGAAAAATTATATAACCAGCAAAAATAATTCAGTGAGAATAATAAGTAACTATATCTTGTTTCTCTTTACCTAAATGTGCTGAAGCACCTTTGAAAATTTGGAAATGTGTATTCCGCAAAAAAAACCTGATGTTTGATAATATCTGTAAGCCGAAACTCTATTGATTAATCATTTAATCATTTCAATCTGTGAATTAATTCGTTATCGATTTCGATATGACTTTGATCTCTAGACGAATTTATATAACATCTTGTATGAATAGAATGTCAATCCTCGATGTGTCAATAAATATTATGCTTGTTTACTTTGTTGGGGTTTTTCGGGGGTATATCTGTCAATTTTAACAATTAGTGCCTTTTTGCTCCTTATGTAAGTAATTGTTTATCATAGTTTTTAAAGAAATTCATTCACTCCCCAAAATAATCATGGTGCTTGGATATTTTTCGAGGTGTTACAAAGATGAAAGGGATGGATAATGATATCATGTTTATATTTTTAAAGTTATATTCTTTATTTTATAATTTCTTGCTGGAATGAAGGATGGTAATGGGCTTTGTGTCTTGATGATCGTTTCACCTGTCGTTTATTTTCACTGATAGCTATCATAAGCTATTACAATCCTTATATCTGATTTTTCTAAGAGACAGTTAGTGATTCTCAATGAGGGAGGGTCCGTAAAACGCATCCATATGGTTGTACAATCCCTGTATAAGATCCCCTGAGAGAAATCAGACACTCGACTTCGGCAATGGTATCTAATATTTTAATAAATATGAAGCCATTATTCATAACCTGGCCATTTTTTGGCAAGTAACAACAATCATCATCGACAAAAGATGAAACAGATATTTCAAGCAACATTACGCAGACGCCACAATAATGAGCCAATCTGGGTATTTTATCGAAAAGATCTTTTCAAAATAGAAATCCAAGAATCATGAGTGAAACATTTTCGCTAAATGAGGTTTTCATGGCCATATTATTGTCGTTGCTATCCTATCTCTCGCCTTCATTTCCATTTGCCCGTCTAATATTGATTACGTAACGGTATCGCCGAGGCAATCTATGGATTTCAACTCCAATGAAAATGCCATGTACGGTATAGGAATAGTGCTGCCCCGATAACTGATTGGGATCTCTATAATAACCATAACGCATGACTTACAAAGGATTATTTTTCAGACAAGAGAGTGCGAGAGAGCGAGAGAGGGTGGGGTGACATGATAGGATACAAAATGAGACTCTCCCTGAAGCTATATATGCTTATCATGTTTATGTTGACAGAAAGCATGAGAAAATGTCAGCCATGATGATAAATAAGTAAATTTACATGATTTTGATTAGAAAAAACGTTGTTTTATATTTTTGCGATAATTATGTTTCTTCATCTTTATTTCATGTTGACAGGACTAATTTTGTCATCAAATAACAATATTTATGTATGATTATATCAAAAAATGATTATTACATGCACAAATGGCGTCAACATTGGAGTGAGGATGATGTCCAGTACAGTATATGTCTTTTGCTAAGCGGATTTTTTTTATTTATCGTTTCTATCTGCACATCATAATGTTACACGGATGCGAGCAGACAGTAATTACTATCTATGTCCTGCTTGGTATTATGCTCTTTTCCCCATATTGTGATGAAAAATTACGCAATTCAGTTTATTGTGGGAATGTTTGAATCAAAATCTATAAAATCTGTTTATCAATTTATTTACTTACAACGTCTTGATTTTCCTCTATCTATATCTATCCACTATCTATCTATTTATTTATTGATCTATATCTATCTTTCTATCTATCTAACCAACGAAAAAAAGATTTTGATTAAATAATATCTGATCAATATCAATCATATTAAATACTGTGGACATATGCACGTACAAATGAATGTGTTTGTAAAAAATATATTTATACAAATATTTTTTTACATTAATTTTACTTGACGTCAAAATTAGATTTCCATCTCTAGCCTCGCCGTGTATATTATGCAGCGCATCATTCTTATTTTAAAAGACCGCAGGTCTTGAAGCCCAATAATTCCTGTCAGTCAACATCATTCAAAATCCTATTATACCATCGCCATGATGAGCATCGTGAGAACCCTTGAAGTTATAAACATTGTATGATATAATCAAACTAAATGCCATTGATTTCTCTTTTCGAGTTGCCATCGGACATGATATATTCTCCATAGACTGAAAACAATCCGCCAATTTAGCTTCGTGCGATTTGGTTGGGTGTTCTTACTGCGCGATCGTGCGCTGCCCTTTATCCGGACGCAGCGTGACGTCACCCCCACCGTTACACGGAGTCAAAAGAAATTCGTAATGACTTTAAATCGTTTTTGTGCAGATACACTTCCCTTTCTTCTTACCCATTTTCTTCTGTTACCTCAAATGCCAAACAGGTTAGTAGATAGTGAGGATGACATTGAGTGACGTCTGGGGATGAATAGAGTCTTTGGGATTGGTGGGGGTAATGATCGTGTTAAGGAATCTGAAAGGGGGTTGGTACCCGGGGTTGATAATGCTGTCAATGCCGTTAACGAGTTGAAGGGTATTCATTGAATGTGTATATTGGTGCCCACAAGAATATCTAAACATACACTTGCATTACAGTGATTGGTATAATAAAGGACCGTCATATTATCAATTTATTATCACTTACACAGGCTACTATGAAGTTAAGAAACCGGTTATAATTATGTTTCTACAAAAGCATGTTCAACGACTAACAACATGATTGATGTCTATGGCATCAGGTTGAATTTCCTTCAATAATGTAAATGCCAATTTTTATAGTTTTGTAACACTGGTGACGTAATCACTAGTTTACCCCATTTGTCATTTAGAGAGGGAAAGTGGATTGGTTGCAAGGCTTGGTTCAATTTTCCGTGCAATATAAAAGTAATGTGTTTTCTTCCAGGTCTGTACTCACCCACCCTCACCCACACCCACAAATCACTCCCTATATCTCTTCCAACTAGAGCGTGTTTGTTCTTCCTTATTTCTTTATCTTTTGTACTTTCTCTCCCATTTTCTATCTTTGTCTTTTTATTTCTTATACTATCCCTCTATATATGACACACACACACATCCTCATCACCCCCACCCACTCACTCCCTGCCTTCCGTCTCCACCGTATATACTGCAATTTTTCTTCATCTTTTATTTCTTCATATTATCGTCTCATTCATTTTCTGTTTTACCCATTTTCATTCTCGTCCTCTCTCTGTACACGCAGACCACACCCTCACACACCCACATAATTCTACCGACTCACATCCTTTCCCCGCCCTCTTTAAAGAGCACTACCCCGCCCCGGCCTCTCTTCCCGTATACGTATCCCCGTTTCTTTAATTCTTTCTTTTCTTAATTCATTCTTTCTCTCTTACATGCCATATCCGCGCGCACACGCACACTCACCCACCCACTCACACCATATCACTCTCTTCGCCCTCTGTAGCACACTTTCCACTCCCCCCTCAATTTTAGTCCTATCATCTTCCCCATTTCTTTATCTCTCTCTCTCTCTTTCCATCTCTCCCTCTTACACACGCCACCCAAACTAACCTTCGCTCACCCACCCACCCTCTATCAACCGCCCTCATCTTATGGTACATTTCCCATACTATTCATTTTTATTTATATAGGCGTGCTATCTCCCCATTTTATTATTATTTTTGTTTCTCTTTCCCCCTCTCACATACAGACCCTCACTCACCCTTACTCATGGAATCATGCACCTACCTTACCTCCCGTCTTCACCATCACTTAATTCTTATATTACTTTTCATTTCTTATAATCTTATCTTTTCTATTTCTTCCCCTTTATTCTTCTCTCTCTATTTGTTTTCTGTAGTTTGAAATATCCGACTACTTCATGTTTAATCTCGCTTATTTTTTCGTTTTCCACTCCCTCTCCCTCTTTCATCCCCCCCTTCCCCCCTCTCTCTCCTCCCCCACCCCATCTCTTATCCGCATGACAGCTATGAGGTGATGCGGGGAGGAAATTGTCAGGAAATGGATCAATATAATGGCAAATTAGACGGTAGATTCCAACCAGCGATGGCTTCCTGAACATCATCAGGATTAAGAATCCATCCTTTCCAGAAGAAACATTAAGATTGTGCATATTGAAAGATTGTATGAAGAGGATGGTCGATCGCATCAAGATGGGGAAAAAAAGGGATGGATGGGAAAAAGGGCTACTACATAGAAAGGCGCAAACCGCTTTTTGTTTACCAAGTCAATTTGTTCGCGCTGCTCGAGTACCGTCACGAAACTGCACCGGGCTTACGCCGTCAGCTCGGGCCGACAGGTAGACCCGTGTTCCGCTCGGATTGGAACACAAGTATGGGAGAAAGAAGCAAGGGGGGACATGAGTGTACCCATTTCTCCTCTTACCCGTTGAGCCACCCGCTGGTTTAAAAAAAAGAAGGGAAGTTTGATAAAGGAAATGAAAGGAACTCAATCATCATTGGTCATCAGTTTGTGATGAAGACCCTCTAGGGAGACATTATGTATATAGGATAGGGATGTGATTTCACTGGTATGAAAGTGAATATAATACGGAGAAGGTGCACTCGCGAGGCGAAATGTCGTCAGATCAGAGCAAACTACAAATAAGATAACATCAATTTACTTTCTGAGATATGGGTCAGCTATTTGTATAATGTGAAAGTGGAACTGTGAAGGTGTTCAATGCGTAATACATCGAGAGTAAAAAATAATTTCATTTTGACGTTACAAATAATAATAAGAAAAATAAACAGACCTGATCAAGGGGAATTCAAGTTCAACCCTAGATTATTTTACAATATTGAAATATTGAATATGGATTATATAGTATTTTAAGAAAATAAAAAGGTACACGCGCAGGTGCATTCGTTTTATTAAAAAGCGTTAAATGATTAAACGATTGGAAACTTGAAGAAAAAAAAGAGATATCAAAACTTGTTAAAAGTAACAAGTTTCTAAAATAGATATAAGCTTGCATGGTCTATATTACTAAATTTGATCATATAATTACTAATCATTATTAGCGAGGAAAAAAGAATTCGTAGAAAGTATAAAGCACATTACATTAGTTTTGTTAAAAGTGACGAGTTTCTGTCATGGATATAAATTTGGCATATATCGAAATGAAATTGATTTACTAATCATTACTGAGGAAATACAAAGTACAGAAAAAAAATATCAGACATGAAGGCTTATAGAGATGATATTTTTGCAATGCTATAGAATTAAATCTGATCATGGTTTGAAACGGAGAACTGTTTACTTTTGAGTAAGAAAATATTGATGGTTGAATTGTGAAAATGTTCAAACACTGAAATAAAATTATATGAATTTGTATCACCCGTTATTATCATAATGTCGTCTCTTTTAAGGAGTTGGTGACTACGCATCTTCATCACCTACTGGCATGTGGGTCTACGTCTACTCTTATTCTAACCCAGTTCCCAAAACATTAATTTCACCAATACCAAGACAAGTGGGGTTATTATTTTGTCCTTTATCCTTGTCGTCATTTATAATTATATAGGCCTATATGAATCAAGTTAAGCAATGATCTCTGCTATGCAACTTCTCATTTATCAAATAAACATAATAATTTTACCTTGCATCTTAAATCCTTTTAATCCTTACTACATAAAAAATAAACCAAAAATAATGGTCATAATGACCTTGTAATATCTCATGACAATGTGGATATTGTTTTATAGAATATGTTGGTTTTGATGATACATTATTTCTATATGATAAACATAATTATCATTCATATGATATTCGTTTGGGAAGTTATAGTTAACAATTAAGGTTGTTGATGTTTTACAAAAATGACAAGCAAATAAAAAGTAGATAGAAATTGGTGATCGCCACAAAAAATGTTTTTATATCCATAAAAAAGATCTGACAAACAAAAAGGGCATCCATATTTTATGCATATTCGTAGAACATTTCTACGGGTTCTATTGTCCAATACGTCGAGGTCAAGTGAACTTTTAGAAAGTACATATCAACGTTTGACCATCTTTGGGAAAACCCATGACGTCTTACATTATGTGCCTGTCAATAAAATATGCGAAGTAATGACCAAATTATAGTCAGCGCACAATGAACATTCATTGATAAATAATCGGTGGGCATTCTGCTTTTATAAGGCCATCGCGCAGGTGTGCAAGGATCCATTGATATGGTATTTGTAAGTAGTTCTTTAGAAACCGCCATTATGATCATTTTACAGTGATACTATGTTATGAAGAAATGGCGTGACAATACGGCACATTAGATCGGTAGACTGGACGACACACGTGCATGTATATGTCATCAAACCAAACATCCAATGAAGATAGGAATACATTGTCCTCTTCGACCTAATCTTATTCTTTCCCCTCCTTTTTTGGACAAGGGTTGGGCCCAGCAGGATGTAACGCAAATAGGAAGAGACCTGTCACTTCGTGTCAAACAGTTTGAAGACGGAGTTCTGAGGCACGTAAATAGAGTATTTTGTTGCTAATTGGGCTAAATTATATGGGACTGTTGTGGCTTAATCGAGCGTGGATTGTTAAGCGGTTGATCAACACCTTCCTATTGTGTAACCCCTTGCAGAGTACCCATCGTGGTATTCATTCCTACTTCACGAGGGTTATCCCGATGAATAGGACTGAAAGGGTTTCTATGAAAGGATTAACCCCAAAAGGGATGAGCCTGGCTTCCATCCTTTACAAAAGGATGGGATGTCGCATCTTTCTACCCCCATCCACACCCATTGCAGATTGCCCATGTCGCCCCAGATCTATCTGTTCCTCTGTTTCACAGAGGAAGGCTGTAGAATGGGGGAGTAGGAGGTTTTGGCATGGGAATGTAAACACTGATGGGGTTCGGATGATGGACAGGGGGTAATCGATATGTGGGTTTCCACAATCAATGATTCGCTGCTGTCATGTTATGGGCAGCTACCAATAAACATGGTAATCGAAAGAAAGACAGAAAACAATGTACATGGGATTGTACAGATGAAGAGAGAAAGAGAGAGAGAGGGGAAGGGATGGGCGAAATTAGAAAGTAGAAATTCTAATATTTACTGTAAATAGAACAATCTTAATTATAACAATTAAAGATGATTATGACGACGGTGGTGATATGAAATGGTTATGATGATAATGATAATAAATGAGAATGATGATGATAATAATGATATACACTGTAAAAAATGAAGTGCTATTTTAGCACTTAAAGTGCTTGTATAGTGACTGCACTACAAGTGCTGAGCACTACAAGTGCTGTTTTTCTAGTTTAAATTTAAACTAAAAAATCAGCACTCGTATAGTGCAGTCACTATACAAGCACTTTAAGTGCTAAAACAGCACTTCATTTTTTACAGTGTAATAATGATAATAATGATGATAATTACAATGATAATACTATAACAATAATAATAATAACAATAATATTAATAACAATCATAACATTAGGCATCTATATAGCGTCATCTATCTAGAAATATCTATTCCGAGGCGCATTGTTTATCATTATTATTTCCCGTCTTTAGCTCGAGATACCTTGCATTCAAAGAATTAATCCTGCCGGGTACCCATAATAATAGTAGTAGTAGTAGTATTAATAATGATAATAACGATAATAATAATAGTACTAATCATATATGATAATGATAATAACAATAATGATTATGGTAATGATGATGATGAAGATGATGATTATGATGATAATGATAATCGTCACGATAACAATATCAAAATAATGATAATTATGATGAGAATTAATAATACCCTTCGTTATGTGTTATTTTAAATGTTAGATGGTAGTTTGACCAAACAAACGTAAAAAATGGATTGATATCCGAAAAGCTATACTGCAAAAAACTCTCTTCAAATCTGAATAAATGCCTTGTCATGGGGAAAATAAATAGAAATAGAATTAACAATTATAATTGCTGGTCATTAAAAAACTCATTCATTTAAAAAAGAATCTGGTTATCATTTATAGTATTAATTGACCAGATGACACGGTACCTTTTCAAATTAGTGATTTCGAAAAACATTGTTAATCTAAATTGTAAGTTAGAAATTTTGAAATTCGCACAAACAAAACAATATGAAATAATATATCCAAATAATTTGGATGGTAATTTTTCAATTCAAAGAAAGTAAATAAATTCATTCACCGGATCAATCCCGTCCTTCCGGTGTTTTTCTATTATATTGTACTCTGTATGTCGGATTCAAATATATATAGAGAAAAAAAGAAAATAATAAAGTATGAAATAAATATATTAGTTTGCATGCATGATAATGGATGAGATGTGAAGATTAGACAACAATAAAAAAATGACAGCGCGACTGTTTCAATTTCTTGTACATCTGACGTCCCATTAAATCTATATTATTATTATAATACATATCGCTGATACTAGCCGTCTTTTTAATTTGAAATTAACGCTATATTTACCTCACAATATTGCTCTTTTTCAACGCATATTACTCTACTGATTTAAAATAGAAAAATATGCTATGGTTATCACACAATTCGTGTTTAAAATACCAACATAAGGAAGTATATACGTCTACATACATTATAGCAAGATAGAAAATGTAGGCCTATGTTGTTCTATTGAAAACAATATTTTACGCCATCGTAAAAACAAGTAGCAGTTTTATTTTGGTTGGGAACGTGAGTGCCCGAATCACTTTATCAAGGATCACTACTTTAAAGAGGATATGAATCTGTTTGAAGTGATTGCCAAAATATGCATCTCATACTGATATTATAAACAAGAAGCCTCCATTAAAATACCCAATTGACACCTTATAAGCCCTTCACTTCGATAAAGTTAAAACGAGAAGGATCCCTTGTCAATTTGAACAGTATTAAAAGAGTAAATACTTGTTATAATTACTATCTAAACACTTTACATTCTACTCTTTGGTGTGAAGCGATATAATATTAAGGATGAGAGGCTTTTGAGAGGTATATGAGAGTTTAGTAACGACATTTAGCCCCATTCAAATGGGGTATTGTTGACATGCTCGAGTCTCTTACGCTTATTAGAAGTGGACACTTTTCGCTGCGTGCGATCAAGGAAGTGCGTCTGGTCACCGAGTTCTGTAGCCTCGTTGCGAGCGGGTGGATGTAGAAATCTTATCGCGATGTGGCGGCAGAGTTGGCGAAGAAGAGTGGGCTTTCCACGTACAGTCGAACGGTACGACTATAATACAGTTTTATCACAAGTCGGTAAAAAAATGAAGGAAGGGGTGCCCCCTCTCGTATGAGGCAACGAAATGCTGAATGGAGTGTAATTAAATTATAATCAAATTTGAATTATATGAGAAAATGAAATCGAATGCTAACGCCATTTCCCTCAAAGTACCACTTTATATATATATATATATATATATATATAGATATATACACTGTAAAAAATGAAGTGCTAATTTAGCACTTCCAGTGCTTGTATAGTGACTGCACTACCAGTGCTGATTTTCTAGTTCAAATTTAAACTAGAAAATCAGCACCCGTAGTGCAGTCACTATACAAGCACTGTAAGTGCTAAATTAGCACTTCATTTTTTACAGTGTATTTATGTATAAACATAAAGCGCCAAATCCGATTTAAATCGAATAGTTTTCACCGATAAATATGTCATTTTTATTAATCACTTGTCTTGTCTCATAAAAATCCAACGGTAAGTAATTATTTAATCAGTCATGCTCGCCTCACCATGTATGCACGTCCCCACTCCCTGGGTAAATTCTAGTCAGTCGCAAAATCTGCAATGGCAACCTGATCCACTGTCTCTCATTTGTTACAATTATCATTATAAACGCGAACTATAAATGTGCTTGCACATTCATGAATTAGTTTGGTTTTTCTTTTGCTTTTCTTTCTATCGTTCTTTCTTTCTTTCTTTCTTTCTTTCTTTCTTTCTTTCTTTGGTATTTATGTATGGTCTGGATCCAATTTACTTATCATTTATTTTTAAATTCGCAAGTTATCATTACTTAAGAAGGAATGTATCCCGGATCACAATGAACAAACAAAGGGATTTGTTTAATAACCAGCGACCATTTCGATCCGTCTGACGGTATACCAGCGATGAAAGGTGATATATCTTTCCGAATAAAAAAAAGCTCGTATACTCTGTGATTCATATCAGTACATGCCTATATCTATTTTCCATAATGAAATTAAGAGCGAATGCGGAAGATTCATCTAGAATATAGATTATGCTGGTAGATTTGAAGGCAAAAATTGATTTATTATAAGGTACTATATAAAGTAGGGAGAAAAAAGGGGTAAGAATATAGAAATGGGGCATAGAGACGGGGGGGGGGGGGGAGGGATGGACCCCGAACTGCTTTGAGTCTACTTATCAAAGACAGTGCACCTGATCTTCAATATATTATCAATAGTTATCTATCACACCATGAATTGATTAGATACTTTTATATTTTGTATCATATTCAAATTTATTTTCACTTTATTTACTCACTTTTTTTTTCATCAGACCTAGTTATAATTATCATTCCAATACAAATAGTACCCCAAAACTGTTATTTACAGCGATATGAAGTTTAAATGCCCCACCCCAAGCGGCATAGTATTTTCATATTTTCCCATTCTCAATGACATTGAATAAAATTATCGCCGTGGCGCTGATACGAAAAAATATCAGCTTATCTTACTTTATACCGGGGTCAAAATCTGAAGTCTGCGTCGATAGTAACTCACGGCTGATAAAATCTACGGATCTTGATCTCCAGTTCATGACTCCTTATCCCCCCCACACAAACACCCCCCCCCCCCATTTTCACTCGAACGTGCCATTTTAGTAGAAGATATTTAAAGGGATGCTCCGGGCTGAAGATATCTATATATCTAAAGAAATAGAGTAAAATTCACAGAGCAAAATGCTGAAAATTCCATCAAAATCGGATAACAAAATATCGAAGTTATTGAATATTAAAGTTTAGCAATATGTTGTGAAAACAGTTACATGCACGCCATCATGAATATTTATTAGGTGGGCTGATGATGTCACATCCCCACTTTCCACTTATCATGTTACTACATTAAATCATAATTGTTTCATAGACATACATTAATAAATGTAAATGATGTGTCTCCACTATAATGAAATAAGTTGCAGCAATAAATAACTAATGCACTTAATCAGTTCTCAGTCGAATTGTTTTAGTGCTTGGTAATTTTTTTTACTAAACCTAATTTCATAAAATAAGATACAAAAGAACAAGTGGGGATATGACATCATCAGTTTGTTCATTGAATATCAATGACGACATGCAGAGAACTGATTCATCGGAATAATGCAAATCTTTAAATTCAATAATTTCGTGATTTGTTATCCGATTTTGATCAAATTTTCAGCATTTTGCTTTGTGAATTTTACTCTATTTATTTGAATACGAATATCTTCAGCGTGGATAATTCCGTTAATTTTTTATTTCATATGTTAGATAATGATGTGTCTGCATTCACTTGTATTTTGGGTTTATTTTCAAATATTTAAACAGGGTGGCCTAATCAGCATAAAAACATACAATATATGAAACTAGTAACAGGAAATTATGAGATACAGAAAACACAACAACAACAGAACAGAATACTTTTAATTAGCGCATCGTATCTTTTTCAATTCTATGTTGGATAGTACAGCTATTTGTATTGAAACCATTGCTTGTATGATGAGCCCTAATTCCTTAAATTATGAATGAATCATCAAAAGTCTGAGATCATGAAACCAATAAATATCATCATCATCCAATTTTAATCAGTGTTTGTCAAGATTGTCAGTTGACAGAGATTTTGAAAATATTCATTATTACATAGGTTATTAAAGAAGACTCAACAAGATAAAGATTCGAAAGGACACAATCAACCCATCCAGTTACACTCAAAGTTATTCGGCAAGCAAAATTAAGGACCAACAAAATGGCGGGAAAAGTGTAAAGCATAAAATAACCCTTAACCCACTTTCGGACATATTGAGCTAATTGACCATCTCCAAATTCCAGAGATCTCAATTTGCTCCGCGTTGAAAAGATCATAGATGGGGAAAAAATGTCTGTCTAACATTAAAGATATTCATCAAGGCCTTACTGCGGAATTCACGAACGACGATAAAATATAAAACCCTCATTTATCCATGGCAACACAGATTTATCATCAGACATAGAGTAATGTGGCATCCGCCGTGTGGGATGCAGAATAAGAGCTTTTTGATGACATTTTGATTAGTGATTTGATTAAAGCACGTTCGCCATCTATCACCTTGCCGTAAGGGGAGTGTATGAAGGGCATGTATATTGTGCGACTAATGTAGATCATATTATTTAATGGCTGTACTCGATTGTTGGAGAAGATGATCGTTTCTAGCCAGTAATGGATTATATCATTATCATCATCAACATCATCGTCGTCGTCCTCATTATCATTCAAATTACGAACACCATTATAACCACATCCCCATCATCATTAATTATCGTCGTCGACGTCGTTGTCGTCGTAATTACAATCATCTTTTTCATTTATTGATATAATGATAAACAACAACACAACCATTACATAACCATCATCATCATCGTCGTCGTCATTTTCATTCATTAATGACCACCAAAAACGCCATTACCGTCACTGATACTCGATGTTGTGTGCCCATTGGTAGGGCATTTCTTTCTTATTTTACCACTTTCCCCGTCCAGCGAAGATAGACTGGTCCTGAAACATTCCTGCTTTCCCTGGCAATCAGATGGATTAACACGAACAAAATTATGATTTTTTAATTCTTTCCTGATAAAGAATTATCAAAAGTCGAAGATATACCCATGAAAAATAATCGTGTGACGCTTAAGTTGATAATAATAAACTAATCCTATGTTATTTTCCATTAGAAAGCTTTTGCTTTTCGAAATGACCAGACACAAAAATAACAATTTAAATAATCTTTAGATAATATATTTATACCTTTTATTTAAAAAAACAAAGATAGCTACCAAAATGCATGATTGAAATTTGCTTGGCTTTAAAATTCAATGTATTAGTTGTTTGCCGATTCTGTTCATGTCATCAGTGTTTTTGTTTGTTTTGTTTTTTGGGGTGTTTTATCATTATGATATATATATATTATTTTTCATTATTTTTTTATCTTTTATTGTGAATATGCATATTTATTGTGAAATGATCATCAAAAATAGTTTGCATTACGTAGCATCACACAGGACCTAGAATTCAAATTCGAGAAAGGGCACGCTAACACAACATTTTTAAATCAATTCTGACATGTCTGAAGCGACTTGTATTTTATGATGCGTGTGTAGATTTGTGGCACTAAAATTATAAGGTTATATTTATTTAACTTTAACAATACATATATCGGATATGTTTGTCGTAAACATGTATCAACAACATCACAATTATTGGATTTCTATAGACTTCAGTCGTGCGATTATGTTTGGAAAGACAAAATGTGTAAAGATACTGGTATCTAGCCTCAGTTTTAGCTAGGGCTGGGACAAATTTTAAATGCCAGTCTACCATGCATTTTGAAGAATATTTCAAAAACTTAGATTCACTCAGCTGTGTATTTTTATAACTTCTGAAGGTTTTTAGTTTGATAATAATTGCATTTACCCATTGGATTTAGATTTCTACTCCTGGCTCCCTCTTCCAACCCATTTAGATTCCAAGCTCTCCTCCTCAGTTTTAGATTTTCTTATTTTCCTCATAATGTTCATCTTCTTTATATTATATCTCCATTTAGGTTTATTGGTCCAATGCCAATTCGTCCAATTACTATCTCGTCTATACTATTATTTGGTTTACTCTCAATTCGTCCACTGTCCACATGGTCTAACTGCCACTTCGTCCACTCACCATTTCGTCTAATAACCAGTTGGTCCAATAGCCATTTAGTCCATATACCATTTGGTCTAATTCGAATAAGTGTTAATTGGGTGAAATGAAAGAAAATTGAATAGATATTAGACCAAATGCTTATGAGACGAAATGGTCATAGCCGAACTGGTGATTACACGAAGTGATGATTGGACCAAATGAATGTTAGACGAAATGTTGATGGACGGAGTGGCATCAGACTAGATTAATTTAGACCATGTGATGAGTGGACGAGTTCGCAATTTTATCTCCACACCTTAAGTCTTTACCCATCAATATTTTCGTCATCTCCAAAATTAAAGAGAATTGAAAGTTGTGTGAAGCAATCGTCATTAAAAGTCAGATTTGTCATCTTCAGTCATTTGTCATTTTTCTCACTGAACAAAACATAGAGTAAGAAGAGGCCAGAGAACAGGGGCGGAGTTTGCCGTTTTGCGAATCCACAATAATTAATCATTTTCAAAAAAAGTATGTAATTTCATATCCTAAAAACATGAAATTTAGGAGAAAAGTGCAAATATACCAGGCCCCTATAGCTTTAGAGGGCAAATGGTAGTTTTTCGTAGGTGAGAAACATAAAGGAGTGCATTTTTTGTTAACACAAAGAAAAATTCTAATCGAAAGTGGTCTATCATGATTGCTTTTTTTTTTGGGGGGGGGGGTGAATTGAACCGTCATCTTTGGTAAAAGTAGCTATGCAGAAATATACCGCTTTCTGTCTATAGGACTTTTTCCAAAGTCAGTCGCGAACAAATTTGATTATTTTTTCTGGTCTAACAAAGAAAGCAAACTTCGTATTTGTTGAAGCGAACAAAAAAGATCTTGGAGGAAAATAAAGAGAGTTAAAGCGTGTGTTGAAAAATAAGAATGATAGGTTGAACCGAGACATCAAACGATTATCATTTTTGTCGCACGCGTTTTATTTTAGTAGCTTCTGTTTGATAAAAGAATAATGTGTGAGCTTTAAACGGAGGGCAGCCACATTTCAGCCCCACTTCCATTCATTAGAGCACGTCCCATAACCCCCGACAAACCCTGTCCGCCAGGTCGACAGTCTGCCTCACACAATCATCAATCTTACTTTGCAAAAGAAAATAAAAATGCTGTCATTTTTTGTATGCAAGTTATTCTTGACATGTAAGGGCTCCTTTTCTATTTTCTTTACTAAGTACACATAGGGGAGAAATTACACACATCAAATGCCGAGCTGAATAATAGACATTATGTACACAGGGACGATAAATTTGTGTGGCCTTCGATTGCGTATGATCGACCATAACCCAAAAGGAAATATTATCGGAGAAAGCAAACCCGCCATAAAAAAGAATTACAAAATTTGTTTATTCCTCTTCCTTTTCTCGAACCGACTTCGAATATTGAACTTTCAGATTAAAGACTGAGGGGTTCTTTTATTTACCGTAAAATTCATTTTATATTCAAGACGATTATAATGTGATAACGTATTTTGATAAACATAGAAAGGAAGAATTCCATAGTCATTTTAATAAAAATAAAAGAGGAATTGAAAAAAAATGTTAGAAGAAAAAGAAGACTGTGTATAGGAGCCAATTCTGTGATACTGTGTAAGGAGCAAAGAAATCAAATTAGTGGAAGGAAAACATAAAAAAGATATCCCTGACTTGATGGCGTAATTTGTAAAACAAAAAAAGTATCTTATGATAAACAATGTATTTCATTATTAATGATACATTTTAAAGCATTTCCTTTGATATGTTTTCAATTTTTCACATACCAAGTCAAAATGGATATGACAGAATTAATAATTTATGTTAAAAGGTGATCATTTGGCTCAATTGCTTCGCTTACTCCATTTTTTTTTTATAATAGTGCATCGTATTAAAGACTCGATCTCCATCAAATTACGCCACGTAGAAGTAAAGGGATTATGGAAGAAAAAATAGGATAATGAAAAGAAGAAGAAGATAGCAATGTAAATTTGAAAAAACGATCGATAGTTTATATAAACTAGGAAGAGAGAGAAAATGATGAGGGATATTTGTAATCTCAAATATGGGAAAAGAAAAGGAAAGGGAGTAGAGACGGAATATGATCTTAATATTATGGATAAGTATCGTTGTGAGCTCTGTCCAAAAAAGTATTTTAAAATGTGCCTTAATAGATAAAATATCTATTAAATAAAGTCAAACTTCCTTACGCCAATTGGCAGTTCTTTATTGGATATCGCATTTTGAGAGTTCTCGTCCACTTTCATCCCTCTTTAAATGATTTATGTTCCAAAAGTTTTGTTTTGTTATTGAGGCTAGAAACTACATGGTAAACTTACTTCTAATTTATCTTTATAAAAATTGAGAAAACACCAGCATATCGGTAAGGGATCACAAAACAACCCAAAATGCATTGGCTGTCTTTAATTTTGATGACGTGTTGGATAAAATAAGATTTTTCTTCTCCAAATTGAACACCCCTGTTGAAAGCAGTGCCCTTTTGGTGATGTTTAACAGCAAGCCCCAGGGATACACTTTGTAAATATCGTAACATAGATTTCAGTCCACGAAATAGATCAAGCATAACGAAACAAGAAAGAAAATCATGTCTGTTAACTTGATGTTTTCCAATCCTTTGTCGGCAAAACTGTTTTTTTTTCTATCAATCTGTCATCTAATAACCCGTATATTTACTGACATGAGTTGTGATCATCTTCATTGAAATATGAAATAAATTATTACGATTATTTCATGGACAGGTTTTATTAGCAGGAATAGATACATCCATTGAATTTCTGTTTTATTAAAAGTGTTACATTTCATTTTTATGTTACAGGCCTGCACGTTTCATCTCGTATATTTGAATTTAATTAAAAGATAATAGAATAGCAGTGGTCTAAATTTTGCTCTAAACGTATACATATGTTAATTTCTTTATTACACTGAATCTCATCTTAAATGCGTTGTTTATTTTATTATAAAAATCACCTGAGTATACGTATAAAAAAAATCATATTTCGTTTGATGATATATATTATAATATGTTAATAGATGTTAAACGGTGTATTGAAAACGAAATTGGCATTTTCAATTGCATTGATAATTTTTCATGGAAAATGATATTCAGTATATCAGTTTACTGAAAAAAAAGTATTACCATTTCTTAAATTGTGACATTTTCTCAAAATAAATTAAAGGTAGTATATACGGCAAAGGTCGCCAACTAATACCCTGTTATGTATATAGTGAAATAATAATTACCCAAATTGCTGGGCTTTTAGATAAAGAAAGATCAATATTTCTGCTGCCCGTCTGTGATAAGAATATTAATCTAGTCCATTTTTTCTTCTCTGTTTGTTTTAGTTGAACGTTGATTTGTGTACAGACGGCGATGACATGAACAGATATTCACAGTTCATCAGTGATATCATTATTATGTATCCTGCATGCGGATCATCTCTTAAAGAAATAATGAATTTACAAAAATAATTCTTATACTGGCGTGCAGAAATCCCATGCGCTGATGCGGTGTAGTTAAAGATAATCGGAAATCAGAACAATCGCTGATTTTTGTTATTTGTGTATTGAATATTTATCAAACGTGTGTCACCATGAAGCATTCAAATTTAAATCAATAAGATTCATTTATTACTCAGAATTAATAGTATAACCATATACCGTCTGTCTTTACCAACCCACATATTTTGTGTAGTGTCCGGTGTTTCCTTTTAAAAAAAGTGTCAAATTATACCAGCCTAACTTATTATCATTACTATTCCTTTCTATTACGTCTACATGCATTTAAACGTATAACTCAGTAAATCAAAGTTACAGTTCTTAATATGAGTTTCTGTGTCCCGTATAGCACAAGGGCTAGCGATTGATCGTACGCTTAATTTTTACGATTGATTGTACATTGCATAATCAATGCAATCAGTCATAAAAATGTTCAAAATGATCATTGCTAAGCTTTGTGTTAAAGGCCCCAGATTGGTTGATAATCAAGTTGCATTTGATATTCAGAATTATGTTTTATTGACGGGGGTGACTACTCTACTAATGCTATGCACTGTCGAGAATATTTCCATGTTCTTTTGTTTTATTATTTATAGATGAAAAGATATCCATTAAAAGAAATGACTTCTTCAACCCCTTTGTTCATAGACTATTCTTCAGTTACACCACATCCTTGCCATTCGTAAAAAAGGAGAATAAGTAAAATATAGTGGCTATTTCCGTTCCACCATTCGTGAGAAATGAAAAGTTTAATTCATTGATTTCACATCCAATTTCGAGATTAGAGTTACTATTCATTGAAATGTCGAAGGTTTTCTTAATGTCATGCATTAATTGTGTTTAGGATGACGCGCAAAATAATGATTGGTTTATAAATAGACCAGTGCCATCGTAAGACGAAATACAGGGAAAGTGGGATGATTTCTGTCGCACTGATGTTGTAGTTCAACACATTTCCTGTACCTCAACCCACACCACTTTCCTTAATGTATTTCCTTTGATATGTGCATGTAATTGTACATTAGATAATGTCTTGCCTTCTTTTTCATGGCGTGTAAAAGTCGACGCCGCGGATCCCCGGTACCGGAGCTATGGGGGTGACGGTCCTAGTGAGGCGACATTTTAAGGGTAGTATAATGCCCGATAGTGTTGTTTAGTCGGGCTACATGCGGCTGTGCACAGTAGAAGTACAAATTTGTCTAGGCCGCTTAGACAAACTGCAGATCCGACTTCCTGGCTCCAACACAAAACCCATGTCAATCTCCCCAGGATCTCTCTCCTTGTCTCTTCTTTTTGCTCTCTCTTTCTCTTTTGCCCACTTCCCTCACTCCCCCTCCTTTGATTATTTTTTTCTCTCATTCCTCGATTCTCTTAATTATTACTTATATAGATCAATACCTTCCTTTTCTTGGTCTGTTCTATCAATCGTATTTTCCTGTATTTCTATAATTATTATCATTTTCTAAGCATTGTTTTTACCCTGTTTTTTACCCTTTTTGTTATCATACCTGTTCTGTTTATTTTTAAATTCACTCTCCTCCATATTGTTTTACGCTGTAGTCATTTCCCTTCAAATTTCCAAATAAAGAATTTAGGTATTACATTTTTTTCTGTATAATTTACTCATATCATATTTCAGCGTCTAGCACTATATACTTAGTATTCAAATTAAGAATAAACTACAAAGCACTATAGACTCTTTTCACATTTATTTAGCTTCCTTTTCCTCAATACTTAAGACTAAAGTTTAATACCTTTATTCATTTATTTGTTTAATATTATTCAGACAGCAGTATCTTATATGTATTTGGCTCGTACTCGCTATTTTCCCTAATGGAAATCACGAAGTCTGAAAAACAATGCGAATCAGTGATTTTTATATTAAATATGAAGCTTTGGTATAGTTAAAATCAGTATAGCCTTCCCTCACCCACCCGCCCCTATATTTTCTGCACCCTCTCTTTTAGATCTCCTGACTGACAGGGTGAGCGTTTCTTGCAGACACGAAAACTAAACAAATTTGAAAAGCAATTACTTCCGAGGGATCTCCCTTTAAAACGTTTTAATCTCTTTGTTGGTTTTACGAGAATTTGGCTGCGTTTTATTTAGTTGTATTTTACAGGGATGCCTTGTAGTATTCCTTTCTCTTGCTTGTACCTATTTCATGGATGTGTGTATTTTAACTCAGATAATGCAAGGAATAGTCTCTTTTCTTTTATGGGGGTGTTTAAAATGGTGACTTAATTAGTGTGGTTTCAAAACGCTTTCAGAAAAAATGTAATGCAGTCATCTGATCGTCAATCATGAAAATTTTCTAATATCGTTAACTGGTTTGTATTGGTTGATAAAATTCTGAACCTTATTATCGAGTCAGTTTGGATCAAAAGTATAATGTATATTGGCCCATCTCCATATGAATATTTATGTACGTTTACCTGACCGGTCGTCATAAGTTTTTAATGTTGCCATGGTTACTGAGACATGTCATTTAATTTATATCATGCTTACTGAAATTGAGTCGATTGTTTTAAGTTTTGTTCTAAGATTTGCATCAAAACTATATAGTCAAAATTAAGCATTTGATCAAGTAGAATGACATAAACAAGGATTTTAATAATTTCCTTTGCATAATGTCAATGTTTATATACCTGTGAAATCAAAGGTAACTTGATTTTGCTTCAGCTGGGGGAAGTCACCTATATTCTACATTAAACTGATTCAGATTTCTCAAATAGATATGACTCAGAATGATCTAGGCGTAACAGGCAATCAACTCAATTCTAGTCAAAAATGCTCAGATATCGTGTCACTTTGACTCTCAACCAAGTCCAATTTGACTATATACAGTAGCCAAAAGAATAAGATAAGAATGTAGAATACAAAGAGGGGTGCTGTAGGTTAACGGTGAATAATAAACATTATGCTTCTTCAAATTCTTATTTCTTTCAACTGAAATAGATTTATCAAAGCTCCTATATATATATATATATATATATATATATACACTGTTAAAAAAATGGTACATTTTTTATCACCACGAGGGTAATTGTGAGTCCAATCAATTTCGGGCAGTATTTTACCAAATGCTGGAAGCATATTGTCCAGTAAGGTTAAACAAAAATATGCAGCATTTATTTAAAATGGGCAAAATTTTCATCACATTATATAAGTAAAAATGCTCAAAAGAAATGCCCAATATTGGATGGACACAGAATTACCCTCATGGAGCACTTTTACCCATCATTTTTTAGAGTGTAGATTTCTGAAGACGAAGCAAACATAGAATACAAAGAAGAAAAGTATTAGGTGTGATTCTCCAATTTAATAAAAGGACAAAACATAATATCAAGAGTACCCCATCCATCAATGCTAAAACAAACCATTTTGATAAAGCGAATCGGATTTCCTTTACGGTACTGAAGTCACATCCACGAGGCCGATTCCAGACAGACTTACATATCGAAAAAAAAGAAGACATTCACTATAAAGTAATTATGTAAGAAATTCATTATGATGAACATTGGCATCAATCAGGTTCGGAATCTATATGGTACATATAGTGGCTACACATCGATGAATATTGTTAACAGAAAATAATAATTATCATTTACTTGCATACATATAGCGATCGTAATCGAGGTTATTTCCACAACGACGAGTTTCCCAACAAATCATTTCAATATTACCGGATGCTCAATGTTAAATGTTTTCTTAAATCGGGTTCTTATGACTAGCATAATTAGACGTTCTGTCATTGAAACATAAATAATGAAAATTTCTTCTTTCATGAACAGGATGCACTTTGGTTCCTTCGTTTAGAAACACCCGTCCATGAGACCATACTGATAAACATGGTCCGTATACAACATTTCATTTTTCTGTTTTATGCCTCTTCGCTGTCCAATAATGCTGTGTTAGTAAATGCCTGACCCAGCGATAAAAAAAGGGTTCCCTGTTGCTTTCATATCTTAATTGCGCGATCAAGGCTTCAATGTAACCAAAGATGAATAAGAAAAATCGTTTTATTATTCCACATTTAACTCAGAGCCGTCTCGGATAATCATGATAAAATGATGCAGCCGGTAACTATGGTAACAAAATCAAATCACTATTGCGCGATAACGAAATATCGAAGTGCGATTTGCCATTATACAATTACATATGAGTGTTACGTGAATTAAATTTCACAGGCTCATTTCATACAAACGTGTCATACAAACTTGATTGATTTTCAAACTGTTCCTGGAATTATAATCCCGGCCTGTTTAAACCCTAAAAAGTCTGAAGGGAGCTTTATATTATACATGGGAGCTCTCGTCGGGACGTTTTCTGACCCCTTTTTTTGTGTGAGACTCGTACAAGTTTCGAGACCTAATTTACGACACCCGACTACATGCACGACTTTAAATTATCCATGATATTTACCTGCATATCAGACTAAAATTTTTCAAAAATGGAATTTTAACCAATACAACTTGAATTTAAGGCAAATATTCACATAATTGATCAAAATCATTCGCTTAAGGCTTATTGTGGTTACAATATTGTCGCCGACATTTTGGAGAGAGAATAATATCGGGAAAATAAAGAAATGTAGGAGATAAAGAAGACAAAATATAAAAAATTAATTTTGCCCTCAATATCAATTTTCATCGCAATAAAGAAGTCATCAGCAGAGATATGTATGGAAGGGGGGGGGTGCTGAATCTGCCATAGTGTTTTTATAGTTAAAGAGAGAGAAAAAAAAACATGATCTGAAACAAATATAATGTTGATTATTGTAAGACGAATATTTTATGATAATTTGTCAGTATCAAAATTTTGAAATTCGTTGACTTTTGTTTATGAAATTTGATGCCAAATACAATATTCACTAGAGAAAAATAATTAGAAACTGTCTGACCTGGAAAAACATGCATTATGCAAATTCACATAAACAATGAAAAAAAAATGTGTCCAGAACTAACATTCATGCAATAACGATCATCGTAACACAAATAAATTCAAATCAAATACTTTTCCTTCAGCATGGAAAGCACAATGAAAATAATATATAAATCATAAATTACATTTTTAAATGACATATCAATCACCAGGACTGAGATCTTTACACAATATAACAGACAAAATCAGTATTATCAACATTTTTTGATACCTCTTCTGTACATTTAACATGAAAAGTGACAATAAAAAAAGAGAAATATATATCATTTACAACAAAATTAATCTTGGCGCAATGTGTGAGTCGTCCATGAGGAGTATACTAGGTTGTCGTTAAATGCGAAACTATCCCTGACAATATAATTATTAAAAGAAAATGAACCCATAATCTTACTTTCCTTTTAATACACCAAAATCTATTTACAGATATACTCTGGAACCGTATTCCCATATAATAATCTCATGTCACTGGCCACAAACTTAACTATTTATTTAACACTGCAGCTTGTGATATTAATAACAAAAAACATTTTTTTCCATTTTCCCAGCTGAAAATATAAAATAAAATCATAGTATAGCATTGACCAAGAAAATTTGAAAGTATACAAATGACTAAATTTTCTAAATTCAACAATAATACTGATTTAATTTTATTTGAAAAGGAAAGGATCAAATCATGATTTCTGGAATGAAAACTTGTAGTACATCACTCATTCATGTGCAACCATTCAACCTGTTAAATAAGTATTTTATAACCCAAAAGGATAAATATTTTCAACTCCTTTTGAATTCCTGATTTATCGCGTGAGAACAGTTTGCCGCTCATGAAATTAATCTACCTCTAAACATTTTGGCCAATATTGGGTAAAATTAGAACATACGTGTTTGTTGGGTAAAATGATACCAAATACTGAGTAAATTTTACCCAAGGTTGCATTGAAATTAACCTACTAAAAAAAGCAGTTGCCTCTTATCGGACAAAATATGCACAACAAACTATGCACGTGTCCTTTTATCGTAATATTTGGTAAATTTTTACTCAATCTTTCTTTTATAGTGTATGTTACAATATGTTACTT
This sequence comes from Lytechinus variegatus, assembly GCF_018143015.1. Lineage (NCBI taxonomy): Eukaryota > Metazoa > Echinodermata > Echinoidea > Temnopleuroida > Toxopneustidae > Lytechinus > Lytechinus variegatus. Next base: position 31,111,002 of record NC_054746.1, read on the forward strand.
TAGTTGGTCAGTTACTTAACATGACTGAAAACGAAGTATAATTTTTAAATCACTTTGTGGTGAAAAATATTGACAGTGATATCTCCATTTGTAAACAAAACAAATAATTATATCAATTCAATTTGGCTTCGCAAACTTACATAAGTTGCATCACCCGAGATCATGTTCATTTTTTAAAAATTGTCATTAACATCCAATGATTGACAATCTACATGATTTTAATTACTAGTTGTTCTATGAGTGTTCACATCTGCAGTGCATATCTACTTTGTGATCGTTGCATGAGGAAACATAATCATGATAATCTGGGTAGGATGTCTATGTCGGTCTATGTTTAGTTCATATCATTTCTGTCCTCATGAATATACCTTTGTCCATAAAATGTTTTACCACGTTCTACCGTGAAGGAGAAAAGGGGCCGTTGCCGACATGTTATTGACAGCACCATTATGGGTCATACCAGTGGCCCCTGCACTGGGGCTATAAAGACTGTGCATGGCACTTGCCTGATGATGCAACGAAGCTTGGCTTTGAGGGTGTTGATGATGCGCATGGACGGAAACAGGACTGAGCCCGATGCCTGAATCGCTGGATGGGATGCTGATGGGTATCCCGCACGAGCTCGGCTCCACGGGACTCGCTTTCATGCTAACGTGGTGGTTTGCAGCGGCTTGCTGCGATGTCATGGATTGCGTGGCGTTGGCTTGCTGGTGCTGCTGCGGCTGCGGTTGTTGGGGACCACCGACCACGCCCTGGTCGTTAACCCCCTCCACCTGTTCACTGAGACTGCGCTCATCATCATCGGTTAAATCTCCCCCTGCACCCCCTCCTCCACCGCTTCCATTACAAGGCTTACCGTCTTTGACGAGCACTGGAACCGCCACCCTTCGAGGAGATTGATGACAAATGGTGTTGCTATCCTGCATGTTCTTCTCTTTGGCCTGCCTCTTCATCTTGTAGCGGTGATTCTGGAACCAGATCTTGACTTGGGTTGGAGTCAGGTTGATGAGATTAGCAAGGTGTTCCCTCTCCGGCGCTGATAGGTACTTCTGTTGCTTGAAACGCCTCTCCAACTCGTACACCTGGGCTTGGGAGAACAGCACCCGGCGCTTTCGGCGATGGGACGGTAGTAGCGGCTTGCCCAGATCCCCACTGCCAACTGCGGATAGTGTGGACATGTTCATATTCATGTTCATATTCATGTTCATATTCATATTCATGTTCATTGTGGATGAGTGGTTCATCAAACGGGAAACTGTAGAAAATGATAAATAAGGAGAATAGGGGGAAAGTCCAGTCATTCTAGCATGTCAACTTTTCTTCCACAAGAATGCATGCAGACTATTGGACTAACTAATGAAACTATTCCCATTTTTTCACAAGTACGAAAATACTTTATTCTATCTTCTATAATTAAAGCTTCCTCTAACCATGCAAACAATTTTTGAAACTATTAGCAGCATAACTGTTTTTGCTCATAACCATTCAAGCTAATAAGCTGAAAATACATTGCAATCATAAAGAAACGTTATATTATAGAAGGGAATTGTAAAAAAAATATAATATTACATTTGCGTCTCAAGTATTAAGTACCCCAAAAATCATATATTGCAAACCTTGCTATGATTCCATAACAAAGGTTAACCTTTGACAGATTAATATATATACTTTCATGAATCATTAACTAATTGACAGAAATAATGACCCACATTTTCTTAGCGCGCCGAAACGTTACAGTTTGATTATTCAAACCAATGGATAGGGAGAAATCAAATGATACGGTGATTTTAAGAAGAAATATGCGACCATAAAAAGTAATGAAGTTTTGTGTCGGATTGTACTTGATATTGTCTAATATCTAAAGGAATTTATCAGTTTTGTTTCTACATCGAGCTAGAAATATAAATCCTACATTATTTAACGAAGTATTATTATGTTGAATATTCTTTAAGTTTAATTTGTATTCAAAATATAAAGGGTTCTAATCGTTTGACTTTTATAACATCTACTATAAAAATCAGGATTTATTGTAAGATTACAATTATAATTTTTTTAAGATTAACAAAAAATGGTAACTGTTCATCAATGATTATCCGTCTAGAATTTCTAATCCGCTCTGCGTTGAAAGTCAACACATTTTTAGAGCATTGAAAATTTCATACTTTATTTCAGCGATATAAATTTTAACCAATTTCATTGAGCGAGAAAGGTAATCTATATTCATTTTTATTCTCTCGATGGACAGTTATTTACTTGCCAACGAATTTTGATAATTGTTAATGTACATTATCTTAAAAGGAAGCGTACTCATTTGTAAAATATGACTGATTAAGTGATTCTGAAATTCCTTCCTCCGATTTTGTCTTGATAAAATAAAGCGAAAACGAAACGGATATTCCCAAATATCATGGAATTATACGCCGATTGCTTTCTAACATAACAGGTTTATACTTTAAGGAGACCCACATTATGCGTTTTGAAACTGTTCTGGGCTTTTTAGCGCTTTGTAAAAAGTCAAAGTTAGATTGAACTGATTCCCTTTTCTCTATCATTTTCATTAAACTTGAATAGGTCTAGATCCTTGTTTTTATTCTCCTTCATTGATCTCTTTGTTATGAGATTAACAAGACAGAGGTCAAGACGTATTAATACTTGTCTCGAGTGGATATCAAGTGCAGCTCAAGATCCCAATTAATTCCACGTTTGTTTGCCAATTTCCCATAAAATCCAACTTAGACCATGCTTCAATCAAATCCACGATATATGGATGTATCTTCAGTGATTTTAATTTTTCTATTGCAATGTATCCAATTTAATCGGTATTTTGATGTATTTTGTGTCACATGCACGCACGATTACGCACTGGGATGGATAATCAAGAAATCAATTTACTTTCCAGCATATTTTGTATGTATTTGAAGTATTTTTGTTTGCTATTTTCTGTTAACACTTAGTTTAGGAGATTCTGATAGCTGATTATTTTCACTTTAAAACAAAAGAAAATAATTGAATACATAAAAGTTAATTATCTTGACGAATGCATTATGCTGACCGTTTCTTACCAAACCAATCTATGTGTATGTATACACTGACTGACATTTTTAAGAGCGGAAATTCATTTCTGAACTGCTTTGTTCAGTTTTGACATATAAATGTAAAAATTTCTTCATTAAGAAATGCACAAATTTCAAACTGTCAATCGAAGAATGTACTCATTTTGATGTACTTTAGCCCATGTCGATGAAAAAAACAAGCATGCTGGATTCTCTTAAATAATTACGCTTCCTTTTCAAACAAAACCTTTTTTTATTTGAAGCGATGTTTTGAGAACGCACCCCTTTAAAATTATATGTACCATAAACTGCAAGAACATTTATTACTTAAAATAGTATAATGATGTTGGTTTTATATTTTTAGAAGGATCTAGCAAACAAACTTTTGAGAACTGTTCAAATTTAACCAGTGAATGTATTCATATAAACTTTGAAAATGATACCTAATTCTTGATTTCCGTGATTACAATAATACTCTATAAGCTAAGGCGAGAAACATTCTGTTTGAGAGGTGTAATATATTAAAAGTGAGATGTATTTAAGTCATGGAACCGAATACAATACCCTTGTTAGTAGAGTAGGCCAATGTTTAAACTCGTCTGATGTCATATTTTTATTGGCATAATATTTGAGCATGTCGATGGGTCGTTAAACTTGCACCAAGAAAAAAGCCAAGCAGCTGGGTATACAAGTCATGAGTATGGCCTACCACTACCAGGCGGGGGTTTAAAGGTTACCTTGATAATACCATGGCCTAATACCATTTTGCGTGATTACTCTTTGGAGTGTATGTATGCACTATGATACCATTTTGATCATAAATTGATTAGCAAAAGAAGGCCCTAAAATAAAGAGAAATTACTTACTTGTAAAACGTGGGTCGGGGCTGGCGCCGTGGTACCAGCTCGCCGCTGACGGACGATGATCGCTGTAGTGCGGGGTAAGTTCCCCGACCGATCCGTTGCAATAGTTATGAGACAGCTGAGGGACGTGCATGTGGGCGTATGGGTTGTTGGCCGAAGCCATGTTCATCGGCGAGACTTGCATGCCTTGATGAGCCGAATGTTGAGGGGAACGGTAAGCCGATTGCATGCTCGGTGAGGCTGAGAAGACCGATGGAAAGGCGGATCCTGGACTATCTAACATAGACCGTCTGAAACTCTCTTCAAGGGGTGTTAAGATATCGGTGACAGAGAACGAAGTGGTCTGTTTGGGGCTATATGACATTTCTTGGAAGAAGATAAACCAGGCATCAACGGCACTGGAAGAGGTTTGATACTGAAGCTCCCACCGTGGGAGAAAAAAAGAAAAGGACTCTCTCTATCTGGTATGGAGAGCGCTTATCAAGTACTCGTAGCTTCAAGTGAGTCGATGAATGAATGAGTGGACCGAGTTCCTCTCTTTCAATAGTCAAAGCTAAATCTTTGTGAGGGCCCCCGTTGGAGTGTCCTACAGGTAAGGAAGCTCTCACGATAAATCCACTCCACCACCAGTGGCAGTCTTCTTAAGTACCGGGCGCCACGCGCTTCCTTTCTCTTTCCCTCTCTCTCCCCAACTATCAAAGTGTTGCCGCAATCTCCAAGAGAACTTCGGACCATGCAGAATAGGGGAGCATTGTAACACGACAACAGAACGATGATTAATTTTCATGAGCTCAGGCGAGAAAATATCTATTTCTGTCATGTAACACAAAAGACGAACTCTATCTCCTAAATGAAAGATAGAGAAAAATTGTGAATCTCAACCCAAGTTTCCCGCATTGCCATGTTTTATCTCCTATTCTCTCTGCTTTTGCGGCTAAGCGGTTGATTAGCGCATGCGTGAAGAGTGTGAGAAGGGAGAAATCTAGGACCAATAATAATTATTGATTAACAACTGCTCAAGCCTGCATTTACATATGAAAGAGCGAAGTGCGTGTGTGATTTAGCAGGGCTTCGCACTTAGGCCACGCCTACTCCATGCAGTCTCGCCCTGGATGGGTTATTATATATCCGGGGTATATACGATGTTACATTTAAAACTTATTTCACCTCTTAAAAAAAATTGCAACCATCTTCGTAAGGGTGAAAAAATAAATAAAATATGATATTTTGAATTTTCTTGAGTGCAACAAATAGACGCATCTCGAATATATATAGAACTTTTTCAGATACACTTCTGTATAATCTCTTTCAAGTAATCTAAAAAATAATAATAATAGGCCAATGCACGATCGGGCTACTGATCAAACATGATTGCTATAGAAGCTCCTTGTCTTATGCTTGATTTCGTTCGTTTCTATTTCAAAAAAAAATTGTTCAGCGCAAAAAAAAAGATATCATAAAAATGTGTATATATACAGTTTATAATTACAATATATAATACAAATATTGATTATAATACTTCCCGTGTTCATTGTAAAATATATATTCCGAGCCTATAAGAGTCGTAATTGATTATGATAATACTTACTTATAATGATGATGATAATGATGATAATGATAATCATTATTTTATCAATGACAATAATTATAGAAGTAATAGCTGTAATGATTATAATTCTAGAGTAATAATTATAACAATAACAATTAACGATGTAATACTATTACTACTATACTACTGCTGCAGCTGCAACTACTACTACTACTATTACTACTACTACTATACGAATACTACGACCTCTACTACTCCTATTCATATTACAACTACTACTACTACTACTACTACTACTACTACTACTATTACTACTATACGACTAATACGACTTCTAGTACTCCTATTCATATTACTACTACTATAGCTACTACTACTACACAGCAAAAACTCTGGTGTTAACTGGTGTACATAGAGGACCACACCAGTTACTTACACCGGTATTAAATTGGTGGTGTTAGTTTTACACCTATAGGTGTTATCACAACACCTATCAGCGGCGGATCCAGCTTTCGCCAATAGGGGGGGGGGCGAAAAATATTTTGATCAACATTTTTCTCGATTGGCCGCTACAATCTGGCTTTTTTTTTGTTGGTTTTTCAGGGGGTAGTCCTAACTAAAGACTGAAAATGTTAGTTTTTATTGCTATAAAAAAACGGTATCTCATGTGGTCTTAATATATAATGCGAGCGCGAAGCGTGAGCTAAAAATCTTTGATATTTTATGTCCTTAGAACTGAAGATTCAGAGCAGTTTTTATAATCATGAACAAAGATAAGTATCCAACTAAACAATGCGAGCGCGAAGCGCGAGCCGAAATTTTATCATATAGTAACGTGAAAAGTGACTCAATTAGGACTGTTTTTAGTGATTAATGAAGAGGATACAAGTATCACCAATTAAATAATGAGAGTGCGAAGCGCGAGTTCAAAATTTCTGATATTCCGACCTGAAAAAAATGAACAGTCTAAGAGCGTTTTTATTTAAATAAACAAGCTGTGAGTCTCAAACAATTAGATGCGAGCGCAAAGCATGAGCTTAATTTTTTGATATACTGACATGATAAAGGAGCATTTTGACAAATTTTGGTAAGAATTTCCAAAGAGCATAGGTTTCTCACAAATCAAACGATACGAGCGCGCAGCGCGAGCTGAACATTTTGATACACATTAACAATTTGTGTAAATCAAACAAAATAATGAAAGCTTGATGTGCGAGCTAAAAAATGTGTGCAAATTGATATCAGAACTGGATATATTGTATATATATTGGTTATATATTGGTGTCATTTAACCCTCTCGAATGGCATTCATTACACAGGCAATGCGAGCGCGAAGCGCGAGCGAAAAATTTTATATAAAGTCTATTTTCCAATTCTTCCCCTCACCTTTTTTTTTGGTTTCCTTTCGGGGTCGGGCCGGTCGTTACGAGGCTGTAAATTACACATCATGGGTAAAATACCTCTTTCTTACTTTTCTTTCTGTTTTTCGTAGTTTCTATCAAGGTAAAGAGTACACTTTTTCTGCAGGTTGTCAAAAAATTATGGGGGGGGCGGGGCCGGCTCGGCCCCCTCCTGGATCCGCGCCTGCCTATGGTTGTTACTTTTACACTCTTTGGTGTTATGTTCAATCTCTAGTGCTTTATTTTAACACCTCAGGGTGTGGTACTCTATTAACACCAATTGGTGTCAGTTTTAACACGACAGTTTTTACAGTGTACTACTACTACTATACTACTACTACTTCTGCTGCTGCTGCTGCTACTACTACTACTACTTCTACTACTACTACTACTACTACTACTATGTCTTATACTACTACTGCTGCTACTACTGCTCCTTCTTGTACTACTACTTCTAACAACATAGTAATGCATAAAACATTAAATAAAGTCAGACACAGATTCAAGAATGCATCAAACTTTGTAGAATACCTGAATGATAAGAAAAGAGATCAATCTCAAGATGAGATCAATTTGACTAAATCGCAAACCTTTATCATGTTTATACATACAGGGTACTGTGGTAATACAACTGACATTTAAATGTATATAGCGCAGTGTCAAATCAAGCACGATTTTGTGTAAAGCCATCATCACCATTTAATAGCAAAGGCATTACAGTCTCAGGTGTTCATTATAATAATCAAAGATTATCGTAAATTATTATTCCACTTCCATACTACTATTGAAATTTATTTAGAAAAAATGACCCTTTCTTCACATTTTTCTTTTCAATTTGTCTTACTGTCGATCCTAGAAGAAAATAATTTCAATACCAAATTGCGCATTCCGTTCGCTCGTAGAATCAGGCGGGAAACAAACCACCAGATTTTAGTAATACTACGTTGATACGGTGATGGCAATTATATACACGATTTTTTCCGAGATATCTTCGGCTCATGATGTATAGTTTGATCTTAAAAATTATTTTTTCTCCGCTCGCTTGCTACGCTAAGCTAATGGAGGATGATATGGGATTCAAACCATTGCAACAAGCAAGAACCGACCCAGATTAGTTCTAGTATGATGGTAATGATCTTTAACCCTAAAAGGCTCGGTTTATTTCCAATTCGTCTAATGTCAATTCGTCCAATTGCCAACTCGTCAACTATATCATTTGGTTCATCATCATTTCGTCTACTTTCATTTAGTTTAATGCCATTCCATCTAATAACCAGTTGATCCAATAGCCATTTAGTCCATATACCATTTGGTCTAATTAAACTAAAGTGTTAATTATGCAAAATGAATGAAAAGAAAATGGGTATTAGACCAACTGGTTATTAGACGAAATGGTGATTAGACGAAGTGATGATTGGGCCAACTGGTTGTTGGACGAAATGTTGATGGACTGAATGGCATTAGACTAAATAAAGGTAGACCATGTGGTGAGTGGACGAGTTGGCAGTAGACTAATTGGCAATAAAGCCCCCCCCCTTCTACATTTTCACGATAAATTTGCCGCGCGAAATTTTTCAACCGCGCCGCTCGCGAGTCGGTGAATAAAAAAAAATGCAGTTTTTGGGCCGTATTATATAGTTGATTAGAGCATAAATTAGCATAAATAATTAATTATATGAAAAACCTTATTATTAAGAAAAAAAATTGAGCCTTGTAGATTTTATCGCACATTACCACTGTGCAAATTTTCGCGGCGCTCGCGCGATCAGAGGCCGTGAGAGGGGTCCACATAACTCGACTCTTTTGGGGATCTATCTAGACCCTGCTTTGGTGAAGAATTGTCGCTTTTTCTTTGACGCAACATTTTTATTATCTTTGGTCGCTGGGCTCTTATATTGTTTAATATATACGATATGGAACCCTATATAGTTGATAATGGTTTTAGAAAGCAACCTGAAAAGAAGGAAAATAAACTCAAACGATTAAACGCAATAGGCCGATGTCGAATAATATGGTGAGCATAATTATAGGCCTAATGACAAGCGTACACTTGGGCACATAACGCTTCTACCAAGATAAAAATGTACATATATACACGTGGAGTCGCGGACCTACAGACAAATACAAACCTCACGCACCAACATAACCTTACTAACCTATATCATTTTTAAAAGAAAATTGAAAAATAATTCGTCTGGCGCAGGTGCCGATTTGGGTCTAGGACTGCGCTTGAGGAGGATGAGGGGAAAAAGAAGTAAACCAAATAAAAAGGAAAAGAAGAAAAAAAAAAATAATATGGAAGATGAGAAGGAGAAGAAAATGATGAGCATGTAAATAAAATGAGTAGGCAGAAGAAGGGTGAGGAAGAGTGAAAGAAAAACATGAAGGAGATGAAGATGCCTAATGTTGTAATTTCATCATCTTCTAAATGGTCATTCCTTTATAAAGTAGGCCTATAACATGAGTGAGTTGAGAAGCCACACGAAAACCAACAATTACAGACGACTATGATATTTTTTTTCATTATTATTGTTATCCCATGTATAAAATTATTGTTCTCTTCTCCCTTCTTAATTTCCAACATATAACATTTATTTTATTACTTTTACATGTCATTTTGTTATTGCAATTGTTATTGTATATATTTTGTTTTTTACCTTGTACAGAATTTCGCAATTCAGCCTTTGGCTGCGATGAAGTTTTCTGAATAAACCATTTCAATTTCAATTATCATAAAAATGTTAACTTAATTTTTCTTTAATATATACATGTACATTCAATATAGTATTCATACTATTTTACTAGAAGATTGATTTCATTGACAAAACCAATTCAAAATTATACATTCATTTTCAATAATCACACGTAAGGTGCACGGAAAATGCAATAGTTCTCGAAAAAAAAAACAACTGGAGGAGTCGTGGCCGAGCGGTCTAAGGCACTTGCTTGAGGATCGGGGTTCGATTCTCGGCACGGCACTTGTGCGTTTAAGCAAGACATTCTATCCACATCAATAAATTAAAATGATATGTGCATCATGAACACCTATGTGTGGACTTGTTTACAAAAAAAAGAGAAAGAAATATTGTATCAGTAAATGATATTTCATTAATTTTTTTTTTATCAGTTTATACAACATTTCTTTACCAGAAAGTAATAACATCTGGAGTATTCACATGACTAAAATGCAACTATCGTTTTTCAGAAAAAGACATAGAAAATATTTTAAAAAGACCAAGGCAGTGTACATTAAGTAGCCTACTTAGAGAGTTCCAATTTAGATTAATAAACGGAATCATTTACACAAATCAGTGTTTGCATTTATTTGCAAAAGATGTTTCTGATCTGTGAATGTAGCTACTGTAAAAAAGAGACTTATCGTCATTTTTTGTCGATGTGAAAAGACAAAATTATTATGGAGAGATTGCGAGGATATTTCGCTTCTTTAACCAATCTTACTTGGGAAGATATATTTTTGAGATAAAATTAGTAAAGCAAGGAAAAGAAAAATTGGCTAATCACTTCATAATCCTTGTGAAGTATTTGGTTTTCAACGGTAGAGAACAAAAATCATAAATAAATCAAAATAAAATTAAACGTAAATTTAAAGAAGAATAATTTAAAGAAAGAGAACTGGCATTAAATAGAAACAAATACACCCTTCACTTAAGAAAATGGGAGTGTAGGAGGAGTTTAGGGAGAGCAAGATGTGCAATAATAAGTTCATATGTGTGATTATATTTCATTTTTATCATTCAGAGGATGAAGAAAAAAAGATTTTCCGCCCCAACACGAGTAGAACTGGGAGGCTGCTATAAAGGGAATGGACAATGATGTTTAAGGGTAAAACAAATGATTCGTTGTTTATTTTTTGCCAGGCTTGTATATTTTACCGTAGAAGAATAAGGCTAAATTATTTACGAACTAGTTATAATTATGTCATATGAATTAGTTTATCTGTTTATATAATTATGAGGAAGTTATAATTCGATTCTTCAAAAAGGAAAAGGAAAGAAGAAAGGAAGCAAATTTTGATTTATAGAGAAAAGATCAGGGTTCGAGGGGATGGCGGACTTATTCCACCTGTTTATTTTTCTCTCTTATCATTTAGATTTTTATCAATTTCAATCTGTATCAGAGACAATGTTTTTCACTATCATCATTTTACATTTTTAATTCTCAATGACCACTGTACTATTGTATAATTCTGTGATATTCTTGTTTTAGTGATTGTATAATTTACCTATATTTTTATTGCACATTTGATTTGAGATAAGACAATAAAAACGTGTCATAAAAAATAGAAAAGGTGCACTTTTGCATGCTTTGGTGGTTTGGAAGTTGTGCAACTATATATTGGGTGATTTCAAGTTCAGTGTTGACCTTTTGGTGTTGGTCAATTTTTACACGATTATAACACCAAAAATAACATGAAGATGGTCTCGAAAAGTCATTCACTAGTTGTTGAGATGTCAATCATGTGATCTGGATAAGTTTTACAAAATCTGAATTAGTTTTGGCCGGAGCTAGGGGAAGCAATCCAAATTTCAACACTTACACCAACATCAAGGCCAACACAGGACTTGAAATCACACATTGACCTCCTGAAAGTCTCAAACACGGAGTATTTTATTTGTTATCATATATATATTCATCTTCATTACTGGACGAAATCTCAATAAAGAAGTATGATAAAAAAAATAACGTCTTATATACATTGCCAGTTTCGGGCAAATTGGGTATTCAATGTGTTCGTCGCAAAAGAAATAATCCCCTTTCGAACTCCGAACATTGACATAGGTGCATCATCTCCTGACAGTTACAATCAAACTTCTATTGTCGCAAAATGTATAATGGTCCAAAGTTTTTTCAGTCACTTATTATGCCATATCAATTAAACAGTTTTCATTTTCTCGTATTTTCTTCTTCGAAACCCCAATTATAGCAGTGATTTGAACGTCATTGTAATCGTCATTCCTCTAGTATCACACGTGCCGTCACACATGGTAGCAGTTCATAAGTTTGGTATGTGAAAAGGATGGAGAATGAAGACATTTTTAACAGTGAAGTAGATAAATTGTTGCTAAATCACAGCCTCATGGCCAAATTTGTTGTGTAAGGTCTCATATTAATTTTTACACCATTTTATGTGCGGCAGGTCCAATTTGATAAAAACACTTTTGAAAATTCAAATTTACATTGACGTCAGTGTATGAATAAGCTTTTGGGGATTAAAACCTCTTTTATTATTATTTTTAAGAATGGTAAATGGTAGTACATATAACATATGAAAAAATAACAATTTTTTGACCATTTTACCGTGTTAGTGAAATTGGACCACCTTAAATGACGTGCGACCACGTAAGGTTAGAATCCGCAAAAGGATAACTATGGCTTCTTTTTATAAATTTGAAGGAAAACATAATCACGATTACTGTTCTATTCCATTCGTTTGACATTACTTCGTCCCTGATAATCCATACTGATATATTTTTTTAGAAAGTATTTTATTACTGGCAATCACAATATATGTATTCATAAAAAAAAACGCTTTTGAAAATTCAAATTTACATTGACGTCAATGTATGAATAAGCATTTAATTTGTCGTTTAAAGCAAAAAAAAGCGGTACTTGGGGATTAAAACCTCTTTCATTATTATTTTAAGAATGGTAATACATATAACATATGAAAAATAACCCTTTTTGACATTTTCACCATATTAATGAAATATACATATTACATAACGGGCGACCACGTAAGGTTAGAACCCGCAAAAGGCTTCAATGGCTTCTTTTTTAATTCTGAAGGAAAAACAATAATCGTTATTAATGTTCTTTTCCATTCGTTTGACATAACATCGTCCCTGATTTAGAATCCATGCTTTTATATATTCTTTAGAAAGTAATTTATCACTGGCAATCACAATATGTGTATTCATACAAAAAACAAGAAACGTTTTTCATTCCCACTTTTATTTGATACTTTTTATATGGACAACTTAGCACTGGAAGTAAAATATTGACACCAATTATTTTATCTTTTCATATATATATATATATACATATACTTTTTACTGAAAAAAAAAATAATTATATATCTTTCTTTATACTTTCAGTAATATCCATGTACGCTGATCGTGCATGCAAACCCATCAGAGGAGGCAAAGTTTTCAAACGAAAAAAAATACCGACCTTTCCGGAAAACCTTTCCAGACCAAACAATCTTAAAATGAAGACACACACACACAATAAAATAAAATAGAAATTAGTTATCAAGATTCGCCCTAAATGTAAGCCAATGACGCTGATTAAAATAGAAATATAACTGAATTGAGCAAAAAATCAAATTCAAACTTTAATACCAGTTTAGGTGTGCAGTTTTTTCGAAATTTTAAGACTTGTTTTCTCTTAAAAGCAGTAATCACTCTTATAATACAATAAATTCTTCTGAATTCCATGTTGGTAAAGTCAATAAAGAGTTCATGTTACAATCAATACGGTACTCAGGTCCACCCTTCCTTCCTTATTTAAAAAAATAAATATTTTTTATCCCACGATTTGGATCGTTGATTATTTTGAACAAGATGCTTGCTTTGTATTTGTAATGTATATATATATGTATATCAATGTATGTATATGTATTTGAGTGTATGTATATGTATTTCAATGTATGTGTATGTATTTCAATGTATGCGTATGTATTTCAAAGTATGTATATGTATTTCAATGTATGCTTATGAATATGTTTGTTCAGTAATTATGTTTCCGTCAATATTATTTCTTTTTCTTTCCTGTAATACATGCATGTACGCATATAGTAAGTCGACTATAATTTCTTCTTTTCCAAGGGGATCCGCACTTTTACAAGCTTTGCTTTTTAGTGGACCCCCCTCATTTCCATTTCCATTTATGCTCTATATAATTATACTGTTGTTTTTTTTACGAAGTAAGAATGCCCTTCTGTAAAATTGTATTGTATTTGTATTGTTTTATATTACTTTGTATAATGTTTTTAATGGAAATGAGATAAAAGAATTGAATTGAATATGTATTTCAATGTATGTATATGTATTTCAATGTATATATATATATATATATATATGTATTTCAATGTATGTATATGTATTTCAATGTATATATATGTATTTCAATGTATGTATATGTATTTCAACGTATATATATATATATATATATATATATATATATATATATATATATATATATATATATATATATATACATATGTATGTATTTCAATGTATGTATATGTTTTTCAATGTATATATGTATATGTATTTCAATGTATGTATATGTATTTCATTCTCTTCTCATAATCCATTTCTCAATAAATGTTCTTTTATTCTTTCATTCTTTGTCTTTCTCTCATAGGATTACTGCCTCGACAAAAAATTTGATGTATTCTTTTTGCAGTATTCCTCAATTCCACCCCTTTCCTTAAACCTCTGTGTCCTTACTGTATGCATGTATATATCTTAACAATGTATTCATTCTGTATTGACAATCTGTTATTATGCTGTTATTTCTCAGTACATTTCTTTTTATCGGAATAGAAAATAAATGAATAAATGAACCAAGGTTCTCATATAGAATGTATATACCTCTAATTTATCAAGTCATTTGAAATTAATATTCATTTTATTCCATTTCACAAATCTCTTGGATTTTGTAAACGTGAATTCATACAAATACGAGTTTGTCATTTAGTATATAAATATACGTACGTGAAGAATATAATCATGATCTCTCTCTATACGTGATAAAGACGCAGTCAAAATTAAATTGATTTTCAAGACCCGATATTCAGGGTTTGAATTTATGATAAAAATGACCAATGGACTAAAGGAGAAGTTCACCCCGAAGAAAATGTAAAAATAGCCTAAAAAAATATTGGTGAATGAAGGTTTGAGGAAAATCCATTAAAGATTTTTTAAAATCCTGAGAACTTTTAGGCTTGGATTTGTGACGTCATAAATGAGCAGCTGCCTTTTTAGGGACGAGTTTAAAATGGTTTGCCAATTGATATACTGAAGAAACAGCCCGGAAACTGCAAAAACCATTTTCAATTTTCAGAGAAAATTATATTTCATTGATATTTTACCATAAGATTTGTAGGAAAGCTGCTCGCATATGACGTCAAATATCAAATAATTAAAATTCTAATAACTTCTTTATTCTTCGATGGATTTTTCTTCAACCTTCGGCAATATCTTATTATCGTTTTTTCTGCTATTTTAACGATAAACTTTTTGTCAGGGTGAATTTCCATTTAACCCTTGCTCAGATAGCTCACAAGAGGGTGCTAAAGCATACAGATGGTGGAGTACTTTCCAAAGACAGTGTTTCACGAAGACTGAGGGCAGATCCAGAAATCTATCTAAGGGGGGGGGGGGTAAAAAGTTACCCACATTGTACCGATTGTTTAAACAGCGAAAGACAGGACGAGGAGGAAGTAATAAACAAAACTGATGTTTAAATACCTTTTAACTTTATTTTAGAAAAATCACAAGATCAGGTATCTCATATATTTTCGAGCACCTTTCCCTTTACACATGAGCAGTAATCTCGCTTAACAGTTTAATAAAAGTGCGGAGATCGAGCTGAAATATTTGTGTATTTTGACTTGGAAACGGGACATTGTAAACGTTATAAACTGGATATGCATATCATTAAGGAATGCTAATACGAAGCACAGACGGTTTTTTTATTCTGATCTTGTGACATGAATGGAAGTTTGTAATTTGCAATGTCTTATCCCCTTACTTTAGCATTCTTTTCTTCCTACTCTTATTTTTCTTTCCTTTTTTTCCCACTTTCCATTTTTCTTTCCTTTTTTTTCTTTTTGCTTTTCATTGTTTTTCTCACTTTCGCCCCTCTTTACACCGTCAATAGGAGGTGATGCGACCGCTATACCCCCTCATTGGAAGCACCTTTGAATATTGTCAAATGAAATTAAAGTTCATTTATTGCAAGACCTATAATGTGAATACATTTAATTATCTTCTTTAAAACAAAATATATTTGAAACGGAGAATTTTAAGTACCAGCCGTGTATTAGTGTAAATGTATTTTAAACATTAGCACGTTTATAATCATCTATATATACCCAAGTGAATGTTTATTAGGGTTGTTCCCAAAATTGTTCTCAGGATCAGACATATCTGAAATTCAAATCCTGTTCATTTATTTGATTCATGCTTGATACATACAACTATAGTTTTTTCAAGAACTCATAAAACCACACGTGTACCTTCTTTTGTATCCAAATACTCCCTTATGACAAAATATTATTTTATTATACGACGAATTATTTATATATCTACATGGACAATTTCAAACTTTTTTATTTAATTTACACATCACCTTTAATTCCATGTTTCTAAATGTCAAAACAATGCCAATAATGTTATTCTAGATTTCATTTTCCGTAAATTATTTAACTCATAACTTCTCCGAATTCCCTTAGTTTCACTAACTTAAAAACATGTATCACAATCTAATGTGTTTCTTCCTTAATTTACCATTTGTGGCATTATAATTACTTTTTACGACAATTATTTTTCGTTCATGATATTTACCATACTCAACCTCTTTTACTTTGTTCTTGTCTCCCTCCCTTCCACTTATTTCACTCTGTCTTTGTTTTCCTAACATATTATCGCTCCTTTGTCCTACCTCTGAGGCCTTTTTGTCATATGCTGGGTATATTTCCATTAATTTCATATATTATGTATATGTTACTTTGTAGATCAATTTAATTTTTATATTTGCCTATTCTATTTGAAGCTATATGTTTATACATCTGTTTATATATATTGAATTCTGAGCCATCCAATAAAATATAATTATTTTATAAATTTATTTTACTTATTTCAGTTCTAATTAAAGTTAATGACAGAAAGTACTATGTAAAGTTGGGTTCATGTGCGAACGAGCGAAGTGACTTAGCAGTCGTTTATTTTGTTAGGATTATATCTATGTAAATATCTAGTCGTTGGGAGGTGAGATTGCATCCCCCTCTCCAAAAAGTGTGGAGAATATATCCCTACCCCCTCCCTGGGATTTACACCAGTGTTAGATACAAAAACTATACATTAAGATTATACTGATGGAAAAACTACCGATGCTTTCCGATTGATTAAAAAAAAAATCCGCTTGATTAATACGAGCTTTCGTCTTTTTAATTTAATTCATAGCGTAATGCATACCGCTTTCCTTAGTGGTATACATATAATTTAAGAGGAAACACGTTAGCCCTAAAATTACCCGGAATCTCACTCGACATGCTCGACTTGCATGTTGTCGCGTGGCGTGTATGAACTTCACAAGATAAGGTACTCGTAAGCACGTCGTAATGAGCAAGTGAGCAATCCGCACGAGCATATTCATTTTGTATTAAAGCGTGTTATTTGAGAAGATATCCCCATAGACCCATCTATTATGACCCATAAAATAGACAGGCTAACACGAACCATACTGAATTTTGTTGATAATTAACAGGTTACACCCCCCCCCCCCTTACCAAGAAACGGAAAGATTCTGATTTTCTTTATTTCGACTATTCTTCTCCGTGTTCATCCTTTCAAAGGATTCATTCATGTTTTAAAATATCAACAAAAAGGGTCACATTTTGTATTCGTTATCTGTGAAGTATGAACCAAAATAATGAAGAATACCACACTATTCCCAGGGACTCGGCCTTTGAAAATTTATACATTTAAAACAAATGTATTACAAATGACTGATTTGAAGTGAAAACGATTTGATAAGCGTTGTTTATAAGAAATAGAAAAAATAGTGGGCCTTTATTTTGAAACTAGCAAGATATTGTATTAGAGAGTTAGCGTTTTGGGGAACTGTGAGTATAGGGCACACATGAGTATTACAGACCCCCATTCACTCACGTGTTATATCATAGCTCATCAAAAAATCATTAAAAATCAATCCCTCGATAGATTTTGCTTTAATTCACTGACATTAGTCACAATTAATAGTACATTAAGACTTGATATGTTAATGAGGTACTTGCCCAGCTCAATCAAAAGTTAAATGGCCTGAAATAAGACTAGCCATAATTTCGGCCAGTTTATTGTCAGAAAAACCAGAACTGCATTGTGGCTAATAATAATTAAAATGAAATACAAAAATGCAGTCTAGCCTTCCAAAAAGACTTAATTATGAATGACTATGAACAAAGCATTATCTCTATCGTTTTTCTTTTGATGTACAAACATATGATCTACTTTTAATGAATTAATTCATGTTATCTCTACTTACGCCTGTCCGGCATGCTTTGCGTGCAGATGAATTACTCTCGTTTGCCTAGTTTGGTTGGCTTACCTCACATAGCGGCAGTCTGCTCAAGATTACATCGTCTTCAACCCCCATTTTACATGAAGATCTCGGGGTAGCAAATTAGCTATCTGTTCCATTGACATTATATAAGCGACCTTTGTGAATCTTAAAGGGTTTCTTGCCTAGAAAAATGATACTTCACTATTCGAAGAAACTCACAATCTGTTCACCAATTTACCCACACACATCCACCTATCTGCACACACAAAAAACCACACCCATCGCATGCAAACGAAACTTCTCTTTGTCGCTCAATCACTGTGATATTAATACAGAAAGCCCTCGTCATTTTTAAAACTTTTTTTTTTCTATGTGTATGAATGAAGGAAATGTTTCAGGTTTCCAGTTTAAAATTGGTAAAACAATGGGTAGATTTGTTTTAGTAATTATGTGGAAAAATTGAACGATTTTATTTCACATAAGCAAAGATAAATGTTTTACTGAATATTGAGAATATTGAGATTTTTCACTTCCTAAGATCTAAAAGTATAACTTGTCAAAAGTGATCAACAATAACTATGTCTTGATGAAATGCGGGAGAAATTTAGCGAGAGTTTTTAAGAAATAAGGATATTATAGTTCAGTGTTCATTTAAGCATGAGTTGTGAAGACTTTGCAATCTCGGTGAAATTTCCAAGCACTCCGAAAAAATTATCAAAGAAACCCATGTATAATTCTTTTTATCCAACTTGAAATATTTACAGAGTAAAGAAGAATAGCTCTTTCAGGTATGCTAAATTTCTAATATTTATTTTAAGAGACCAAAATGCTATTTCCGCAATTTACAGAGAACCTTCCACGATGATGTATTGTTGGTTTTTGGGTGGCTGGTCATATATGGAGATAATTTTATTTATTAATTTCTTTATTAATTAACAAAATTGGAATAGAGCACCCAATCAATAAAAGCTGAAGATTCAGCATCCAATCATGAGACAAACACCACGCATGATTAAAGATCATTATGTGTTTAGACTTTTAAAAATCAGCAAAGAAAAGACATCACACCTGCAATGTACAAAAAATTGACACGTACGAAATAACTTTTGAAAATAATTTACTAGGTATCGACAGGGATGATGCAAATACAAGCGAGAAACTAGAGCAACCGAAGCGACCGACTTTAATTTTGATGGTTTTCCGTTGGATATTAAAGGGTTTGGTGCATATTTGTGCTTGATTTCGCAAAAAAAATTGAAAGAAAAAGCGAAATAGGTTCTGAAACGAGGAGTTAGTCAAGAGGATTGTTGTGAAATTATGAATAATCCCTTACTCGCTTCTATTATTGTTTGAAACACTGCTTTTAAGCGGAATATGTTTTTTGAAGTATTTAGTATACAGTATTTAAAGCGTATTATGCTTTCATTATTTACGACTAGTGCTTCTTTTCGAGAATAAATTGAATTTCTCGTTTTCTTGTGACGGTATATCAGGTCAAGTCTAAGTGAAGAGTACACACTTCGTGGAGAGTTTATTCAAGTTGTCATTCCCTCACTCTGAAGGGACTCGTCTTATTCAAGACTCTCGCTGTTTAAATCACAGTAAGAGGTCTAGAAGCTTTTCACTTAATGCTCTCCACCAGTAGTCTGTTGATGTAGGGCCCAAAATGTCATGCAGAGAATCAAGCATCCTTGCCATAGACAGCCGGAATCCCTCTGGTATACCCATCCTATCTCTCCCGAAAAAGTACGACGGCACACCTGCATGGGAAATGCAGCGAAACGCCACGTTCGAGGGAGATTGGAGGCCTCCATCTTCCGTCATTTTTTATGCGCGGCGGGCATCGCGTTTCCGTTTTACACCCTGGCGAAGGCATTTTCCGGAAAAGTAGCCAAAAAGCGACTAGTGAAGAGTCTACGTCTACGTTTGTTTACATTATCAGCTGGGCGCGCGATCCAAAGTCCGCACCGAAGTTATCCGCAGAACATACCGTACTTGCAAATGCAGCTAAGCTTATACTTTCCAGGTTCAATACGAATGTTTGCCTTGATCATTTGCCTTGCCGATTTGCTGATGTCTGTCTTTCTCTCTATCTGTCTATATATCTATCTCTCAAATTCTATCTCTATCTATCTATGTAACTGCAGTATCTATCTATCTAATAATCTTCTCTGTCTCTCTCATTCTTTATCTAACATCTATCTATCTCAAATTCTCTCTCTCTATCTATCCATCCATCTGTCTGTCTTTCTCTATTTCTCTCTCTCTACCTACCTATGTAACTACAGTATCTATCTGTTAATTTGTCGCTCTTCTCTCTCATTCTTGATCTATCTGACATCTATCTATCTCTCAAATTCTCTATCTCTTTCCCCTTCTCTAGCATCTGTCTTTTTTTCTCTCTTTCTCTTTGTCCATATGATCTATCTACAACATCTCTCTCTCTCTCTCTCTAGCTATCTATCTATCTATCTGTCTGTCTATCTTGTCTCTATCTATTTATCAGTCTTCTATATCTATCTTTCGGCAGCTTCTATAAGTGTATCAATCCATCAAACTTCAATTTGTCTTTCCGTTATAAGTATCTGTTTATTTTGATTTTGTCTGTCATTCTATTCATTAAGTTAATAATTTATTTTAAAAAAAAAACTATCATAAACAACGCGACTGCAAAAGCATGTTCGGATTTCACTCCTGACTGCCGCTTTCTCTGTACATGAAGTGCCGAGGAACTCTGTGCTCTGATATGGGGTCCGTTGCAGAAAGAGTTGCGTTTAAACGCAAGTCAAAAAATCAAGCGCAAGTCCCAAATGCGCGCTGTTGATTGGTTGAAAATCAAGTTGCGCACGATTTTTAGAGTTGCGATTGATTGCAACTCTTTCTGCAACGGGACCCAGTAACTGTGCAAATTGCATGCGGTGGTGGACTCGCCTGTGTCGCACGCTGCATGCAACCAGCGATGTGTGTAGACTCATCACTGGTCGCTTTTTGGCTACTTTTCCGGAAAATGCCTTCGCCAGGGTGTAAAACGGAAACGCGCCGGCGGGCATCTCCGCCGTATAAAAAAAACAACTTCAGTTTATAACTATGCATGCTGGAATGTATTCAAGCGGTATTCCATCTCTAAAATTTTGCATTCTTCTTTTTATGGTTATAACCTATCAGAACAGTATCCACTGAAGTTATTCACAAACGTTTAGATAGCACAGGGTCAAGAACGATGAGCAAGGGGATGAGAGAAATAAAGCTGATGAAAAAAATGCGAATTTGTTCAGAGTTGCGGGGAGTTTTGGGGAGAAAGACGTAAGGGTACCTACGGGACTACTAGACCGGTAACTGTAGGGCCTCTAGACTCGGAGGCGGTTGGGACCTCTGAGTCAAACACTCATTACTTATTCAAATGCAGAGAGCGGACGAGAGACTTCGAGTGCCATTAGGCTGGCGCTTGGGGGGACATCGACAAATTTGAAGGAAAAAAATATACCATAGCTTTCGTTGACGATGTCTTCTTTATTATTCGGTTGTCTCAATATGGGACAAATAAGGTACACCGTACATATACTATTGTAAGTAAACTACTGTCATGACAGAATGATGAAGAAATTACTATAAAGGGTATTACATAGAAGAGTTTGGTCTTCACAAAGAAAGAAAAGCAAAGACCATTTACTTTTTAAAGTACTCCGTAATAAATTATCGATATCTTTTAAAATCGTTTTTCAAAAATGAATTGCAGGTAAACCATGTCATGATATAGACAACAATCTTGATACATCTACACTGTAAAAAAGATTGGGCAAAATTTTTACCACCACAAGGGTAATTACAATTTTTTCTGACTAATTTTCATGGGCAGCATCTGACCCAATGCGGGAAGCATGTTGTCCAGTAAGGTTAAAAAGTAGCAGCAATTACTTTAGAATAGGCAAAATTTTCATCACACTGGATAAATAAAAATTCCAGATGTTGGTCGGACACATGATTACCCTCACGGAGCACTTTTACCCAGATTTTTTTTAAGCGTACGATCATATTTGGCGCAACCTATTCATTCAAGATAACGATCCGGTGCATCAAAGTTTTCATCGTGCGAAGTGAGCGATATTGTGTTTTATCGCGCGAATATTTTTTGCAAATCAATTTTTTAAAAGCCGTGACGTGTGGAACATATTACATTGATTATGACATAGGGGGTCGATGAGAAGACACCAGGAACATAGAGATCATATTGCTTTTTCGAGACGCCTTCTCACACTAAGAATGGCGTCAATTAGACGGATAGCGCCATTAATTAACAGCAACAACAATAGAAATAAGTTCTAGTATTAGGTAATGGCGGTCAATATTTAAAACAGTAGGCCCTATCACATTACACACTAAACGTCGAGACGAACTTAGTTTAAGAATGGTCACTCTCCAACTGCAGATACTTTGATATAATTATACCATTTTTTGTAAAATTAAGAGAATTTGTTTTTATATTATTGTAGTCCGGTAGTCGAATTATGCTTGGGGAAATATCAAAACGGAAGTGCATTATTTTGAAAAAAAAATGATAGAATTATCACTGCGAAGAATATATCATTATAATGTATATGTACTTGATTATATGACATCAAATGAAATTAGTAAAGTCTGCATATCTTTGACAAGGATCACAAATTATAATTTCAGGAAAAGGTCATTAGTCATATTGAGATTATAATCACTGTAATAAAACGAGAAGAAGATCGCCATTCATAAAGAGACATAACGTAAAGTACAGTAATGTATAAGTTTACCAATATTTTGCTGTTGTTCTTGCTTTCAAGTTTGTCAAGTTAAAGGTCAAGTCCACCTCAGAAAAATGTTGATTTGAATCAATAGAGAAAAATCAGACAAGCACAATGCTGAAAATTTCATCAAAATCGGATGTAAAATAAGAAAGTTATGACATTTCAAAGTTTTGCTTATTTTTCAACAAAATAGTTATATGAACGAGCCAGTTACATCCAAATGAGAGGGTCGATGACGTCACTCACTATTTCTTTTGTTTTTTATTGTTTGAATTATACAATATTTCAATTTTTACGAATTTGATGATTAGGACCTCCTTGCCTGAAGCACAAAATGTTAAAATAATGGAATTCCACGTGTTCAGGGAGGAATGAAACTTCATTTCACATGACAATGACGAGAAAATAAAAATATCTCATATTTCATATAATAAAATACAAAAGAAATAGTGAGTGAGTGATGTCATCAACTCTCCCATTTGGATGTAACTGGCACGTTCATATAACTATTTTGTTGAAAATAAGCGAAACTTTAAAATGCCATAACTTTCTTATTTTACATCCGATTTTGATGAAATTTTCAGTGTTATGCTTGTTGAATTTTTCTCTTTTTATTGAAATCAAGTTTTTGTTGGGGTGGACTTGTCCTTTAATAAGGAAGTTTGTGAGGATGAGTATAGTTAAACTCAGAAAAATATGGATTGATAGATGGTCATAGATCATAATAGAATGGATAAATTCCGCATAGGAAGAACTATATATATATATATATATATATATATATATATATATATATATATATATATATATATTCTGCTGTATGTTTCAATAACTTAAAAAAAAGAAATTCATCAGGTGTGATTATATTTCAATTAGAATGTTAGAATGTATGTATGCATTATGTTATTCATTATGTCACTTGCTCATTGTTATGTTATGCTGAGAAAAACATTCATTACACTTGTAAATACTTTTGTTATTGGAATGTGGAAATAAATCAAATCAAACATAAAAAAGGATCTGGAATCAATTTAGAGAATAATAAAAATGCGGATAGCTCAAAACAAAGTTTAGATTTGGTCAAGGTTTAAAAAAAACTCCTCCGAGATAGTAATTCATTATACAAAATGAAATTTTATCACGATGAATTATTGAAAGGAAAAAGTATGTACTTTTTTGTTGTATGATAGCGCCTGATGCTGCATATGCATTTTATAATGTTTTTTTTTTTTTGGGGGGGGGGGCATAAATAGGGATATCATAGGGTATATAAAGGTGGCTATGATTATAATCATCTTCGAGATAGGCTGCAGAGCCCTTTGAAGATTACAGCAGATTATGATGTGTGAGTGCGTGAGAGTGGGTGAATGTATGTGTGCGTGTGTGTGAGAGAGAGAAGGGATGTGTGTGTGTGGTGTATGATTGAGACCATTGGTAAGAGAAGAGCCATCTCAGGTTTCCGTAGCTAGCCCGTCGTATTTACTTCATTTTATCAGCTGACTCGAGAGGCCCCTCTACTGAAGAACATCGTTTGATCAGGCGATCTACCTACATTTACCACTCCTTATATTTTTTTCCATCCCTTTTTTCCTAGTTCACCCCCCCCCCTCTTTACATCCCGTCTCCTTTTATATTATGAAAAGGTCCAAAATCTTATATCATTCGGTTAATCGGATCAATCTCCGTCTCTTTTAATTTTTATTCCCATTCAGAGTTTGTACTCGCTGAGTTTTGATATACCAGCAATCCATCACAAGCTCCAAAAAACTATAACTATAATCTAAAGAATACATTTAGCGCGAAAATAATGAAATCTATTGAATAGTGATCTTAACTTGCCTGATGCGAAGCCGAAGGTGTTTAGACTGTTGTATGTATCTATCTACCTCCCCCTCTCTCTCTCTCTACATACATACATACATACACACACCCACACACACACATATACACTCCCACACATACATACATACACACATACATACATAAAGTTTTTGCAAAAAATGCTTAACTTTTAACCAACCGTGGGCAACATACTGTCCACACAATTATCGGTTAAAATCTACCCAAATTGGGTAATAAAACTACCAACTGGGTAATAAATTAACTTAATATAATTGCCCAGTATTATTATATATAATATTTACCAACATACATTACCCAACTCAGTGGACAGTATGTTGCCCAACATTTTAAGTGTGTACATCATAAGCAAATATGATGCAAACACCTTCAATAAGACATTCAGATATATCATTAATGAATATTAAGAACAGGTTGGGGGCCAAAACACTGCCCTGTGGCACTCCTATAGAAAGCTTTTTAAAATCACCTAATTTTCATTTTGAAAACACAGCTTGCTTTCTATCATTTGAATAGTATTTTTTTACCAAATGACCATATTACTGATGATTCTACATTTTTCGAGTTTGAATGGAAGAAGTCCATGATCTACACAATCAAAACATTTTGAGATGTCTAGAAAGCATGCAGCAACCATTTCTTATATATTTAATGCATCATAAAAATCATATAAGACAGGATGTAGGCACGTTATTGTTGAATGGTTCGGAAGGAATGCGTATTGGTCAACATTATTCATGCCATGTTTTGGAGGTATAGGACAATAGTTGTGATTTTTATATGATTTTGGGGATGTGACTAACGATCAAAATTGGTCGGTAATTAGATTTTTCATCTTTTGAACCCTCTCCTTTGGAACTTGGTGTCGTACGTGCAAATTTCCAGCAGGTACAACTCCCGTATCCAAACTAGTGTTAAAGATATCACATCAAGATTGGGTAATAACTGGTTCAGCTATAACTATGGTCCACAGATTTCGACACGCCATGAATCCTACTAGTTTTATGCTTTTTGTGTACTTCATGGAAATATTCTTGTGTACTTCACGGAAATATTCTTGTTTTCGCTTTCGGATAAGACGAATAATATAGTTTTCTGTCTTCTTATATATTTTTATAATATTCCTTACGTATTTCTTGTTCATCAGAAGCCACTGACTTCTTTTTGAGAAAATATCTACACTGTAAAAAAATATTGGGTAAAATTGTAATCAGCACGAGGGTAACTATTGTGTAAAATCAATTTTTGGCAGTATTTTACCCAATGCGGGAAGCATATTGTCCAGTAGGGTTTAAAAATAAGCAGCAATTTCTTTAGAATTGGCAAATTTTCATCATACTGGAAAAATAAAAATGCCCAAACGAAATGCCCAATGTTGGTTGGACAGAGTCATATATAATATACGCTCATGGAGTATTCTATACCCAGTATTTTTTAGAGTGTATGGTGTACACTGACACTGAGTAGTCAATATCTCGCCAAGTCCATCTTCTTCAAAGCATAAATGGTTTACAAAAAATATGATTTTATCTGAAATATCAATATTTTGCAAACGAACGTAGTGAGCCTGCAAAGAATTCAGGCTCCCGCTCACAGTAGGAATAGGGCTTATATACTATGAGCATGACAGATTTCAACATGGGAGATTAACTTTTTTAATAAAATAAGTAACCTTTTCCACAAAAACGATTTTTTCTTATCATTATCAGGGAGAATAACAACTTTTTGAGCAGTTTTTATTATTGTTACTCCATTTCACTGATTTATCAAAGAACGTTATATGTTAATAACTTCCGCTATAAAACAGCGCTCAATTATTGAATTACTTTCGAAACTGGAAAACTTCGTAATCTTGCGGGGTTTTTTTCTTTTGTTTTTGCATCTATCATGAAAACGTACTGCTATCACTTTTTTTCATTTTCTTTGAAACATAGTTTGAAATATACAAGAGTCTAACGTAATTATTAAAGCCCGCCAGCAGATTAGCATTGAGGACAATAGAATACAAAAATGGCGTTCCTTGAGCATTGCTATACCACACGCGAAAATAAAAATCACTTGGGGTCACATCACAAGCAAACGTAGATGGATCCCGCGTAAATGCTGAATCCGTTGTGTGGAATTTCATGTTCTGTTTATTTCAGAATGTTAGATTATTTTGTTTTATTGATAATTTAAGTTACATACATGGCAACTGACAACTTAGATATTCACGTGAATTTACTCGCTCTTTATCATGTGTAGTCATTTACAGTGGCGCACCGTGGGTCAAAAAAAAATTTAGTCACTAAGTGAGCGCGCGAAGCGCGCCCAGTTGCCAGGTATACTGACCTAATAGAGACATTTCAAGGACAGTGCCATTAAACGGACATGTCTCTCACTGGTCAAATGATGCGAGCGCGAAGCGTGAGCTTAAATTTTTTGATATCAAGACCTAAAAAGGGACATTATAATCAATCTTTTGTAATCACGATACGTACCTGTCTCGCTAAATAATGCGAGCGCGAAGTGCGGGCTTAAATTTTTGTAAAACAGGAAGATTTTAAGGACTATATTTTAGGAATCCATTAAGAGTATACACATCTCACCATAGTCATCGAATGCGAGACCCAATAAGCGCTTGCTGATTTTGTTAGAATTACATCTAAACATGCACGTAAAGCACTTGTAATCATGATTAACATACCCATCTCACTAATCATATCTTGCGAGCGCGAGCTGAAAAATTAGGAAATTCAGTCCTGAAGAGGGGCATTTTAAGGTTTGTTTGTAGGAAATCATTAAGACCATACGTAGTTCATTAATCAAATGATGCGAGCGCGGAGCGCGAGCTGAGAATTTTTTATATTCAGATTTGAAAAGGGGACATTTTAAGGACTGATTCTAGAAATTTATGGAGAGCAGACATATCTCACCAATCCACTACTGCGAACGTAAGCACGGACAGGAAATGTTTATATTAAGACCTTAAAATGGGGCAATCACTTTAAGTAGTCATGAAAGAGAAGCATATTGTTGTACATAAAACAATAATAACTCGAAGTGCAAGGAAATATATTTGGCAGTGGTGTATATTGACTTGAAAACGGGAGGTTTTAGTATAACAGGATTATATATCTCGGTAAACAGACAATGCGAGCACCACGAACAATGAAGACATAGGCCCTGAGCAAATTATGTTTCATAAAGTTATGAAAAAAAATGTTTCTTATGTAATATAACATAACATAATTATGATATAATATAACATTATAAAGAACAATAATTTCTTCTTTCTCACTACGTTTCTTTTCCTTTCTCCCTCCTTTTCCCCGTTTTTTTTGGGTCAGCCGATGGTTACGCCACTGGTCATTTAACTTGCATAGTTTCATAGTTTCGCATTTTATCGGTGATAATGGTTTGTTATATCCATATACATGTAATCAGAATTTTGTGTTACCGAACCAGTGATTTGTGGATCCAGTTGGGGCACCTTTTTATCCTTGTTCAGATCTTTTAAACAAGGGTGCAAAAAGTCATTGAAACTTTTTTAAAACAAATAGCAAAGTACTTAAGTTATAAAAAATACAAGACGAGTAAGATGAAAAGCAAATCCTAGACTCTTTATCGAATAGTTGAACTGTGTCATATCAAAGAAGGTTTATTGATGTACAATTTTGAACAATCACAACTTCCAAGTATCGCGAACCTCTTGTAATCGTGATTTCATTATATTTTCAATGAATTCTATTTAAATAACACAATTTGAGGGATAAACAACAAAGTTAATATTTTATCAACTCTGCTTGGAACAAATCTCTTCCAATATGAAGTTTCGGTGGATTACAATAAGTTCCCATCAAGATTTTATTCATGACGAAGTAGGTTTGAGTAATCTTCTCTATTAAAATAATGTTAAACAAAACTTCTTCTCAACTTTTTGTGCTTGTGCTTTATTGATCCACGCCGCGGCTTGGTGAAAATGAAATGAGCGAAAATCTGAAGATGGAAAAGAAACAATGAATCACGGTTACCTGTTTCGGGTTTCATGACTGTAAATCTTTAGATGGACATATTTGAGATGAGCGCATTACTCGTATCCCAAGTGTATTGACAAACGGTGTAGTACTAGTTTCAATTACCATCTTCAAGAAACGAATTCATCATCAACCAAAATAGCCAGCTGAACGTCTGCATCAGGAAATGAAAAATTCATGCGAATTTTACGCGCCAAACGACCAAAAACTATGACCCAATATGTGTTGTAGATTACCGTACTAACAACACCATTAGAACACCTTTGAAGTAAGAAGGGGGATGGAGAAAATTAATGCATGCGTATTGAGTATTTCGATTGCGTAAAGCTATCTAGAGAATTAGCGGGGGTTTTAGTGTCGTCAAACTAAACGGCGTCGGGTTTCGCGCTTTGGCGTTTTCCTTTCATGATGGATGCGTTTAAGAGTTGGGTGAGAAAAAGGCGGGAAGGCGGCTGCAGCATTGCACAATTTACACGTCAATTCTGGTTGTATCGATTTCGGTAAGTACTATACACACACAGATGCCGCAGACTGCCCTCGCCTTTTCTCGATGGTTTTACGGCCCTTCGTCACCGCCCTTGCACAGGCTAGGGCCGAAACGATTGACTTAGTCGCGTCCCGTTCGGTGCCTTTCTCCCGCATCTATCGGCGGGCGTATTTGAACAACTGCCGGAGAATGATCCCTGATCGCTGGACGAGGGTATTGACGGTCTTTGATTGGTGATCGGCGCTGAAGCAAAGGCCTGATTTGTCATGCCCAACTCGCTCGGTTTGAAGTCCAGCGCCCGTCATATTTAGAAACTTATTCCTTGCTTGACGGGAGATGGAAGAGGAGACACAAGATGATGAAAATGAAAGGTGAAAAAGAAAGGCAAAAAAAAAAGAGGAGGGGACATGTTCTGTGATTCGATTAATAGCATTGTCAAAGATCAGCATACATCAGTCATGTAGTTGAATGTTAAACAAATATTAATCAATTATTTGTCAAGAATCAGGAAAGATTTTGCTGCACAGTGACTGAAAGACTATGCATTGTACATTATGTTAAGCATTGACCTTCATGGCTTAAATGACATCTTTAATTCATGCTGTAGTAAACTTTTTCTGACATATAGTAATATGTATAGACCCAACATGCCCAATGAATGGATTTTATATTTTGAAATATGAGGATATGTTGTGATATAGAGTATGTATATGTAAAACTGCAGTCTACATAATTTTTTAAAATACACAAGGAAATAAAAACCTAAATTACTAGTCCACCCCAACAAATAGTTGATTCAATAAAGAGAAAAACCCAACAAGCATAACAATGAAAATTTCCTTAAACTCGGATGGGAAATAAGAAAGTAATGGCATTTTAAAGTTTCGCTTAATGATTTCAATTCAATTCAAACAAATATTTATTCATTTCCATTTCACAAATTCTACATTTCTCGTAAACATAAATTCATTAAAAAATCAGTTTTTTTTATGAAGAATATACACATGTACATGTTGGGATTAGAGAAGAAGGCGTATAGTAAAGGTATGGCGAGATACGCCTATATACACAAAACATTTATATCTGCACCTTGGTCAGTATAAAAACGAGGGGAATGATGACAACACTCACTCCCTATTTCTTTTGTATTTTATTATATGAAATATGAAATATTTCAATTTTCTCCTCATTCTCCTGTTAAACAAAGTTTTCTTTCTCCATGAACATGTGTAATTGGCATTGTTTTAACATTTTGTGGTGCCGTCAAGTTGGTCCTGACCGTCAAATCAATAAAAAATGAAATATTGTATAATTAGAAAAGTAACAAGCAAAAGAAATAGTGAGTGAAGGACGCCATCGACTCTCTCATTTGCATATTACTGAAATGATTTGTGAGAAAATAAGCGAAGCTTTAAGATATCATAACTTTTTTTATTTACATCCAAGTTTATGAAACTTTCAGCAGTATTCTTGTTTGAGTTTCTTTATTGATTCGAACCAAGATTTTTCTGACGTGGACTTGACCTTTAACACCCAATCGGTTTACTACTGTTATTTCTAATAGTTTTCTTCAATGTGCAATCTAAAAACAAATCAGTAAAAAATGACTAGTTAAATGGGTCAGCTGGGTGCAACTGTTATTCTAGTCATATTTTAATATTTCTAGTCATATTTTACCAAGAGTTATTTCGGACCAGAATATAATTATGTCAGAAATGTGACTATCAGTGATTGCCATATCTGACTACTGGTCTATAGTCAGTTTGACTGATTTGTTTTAAGAATGTATTTTCAATCTACAATGAAGATGAGGCTAATTATCAGCGGTTATCTTTTGATGCATATAGTCAAACGCGCTTAGAATCGACATCGTGGACTCTCGGCCTCGTAAACAATTCCAAACTTAACAAACGAATGATTGATTAAGGTTCAGAAATCATGCGCGCAAGATTTGTTTTATTTCATAATCATGTTGCAAATGATATTGGATTTGCTATTTTTGTCGAATTAGAATTTGAATAAACAACTTTCTCGTGTATGCATCTGTCCGACCTCTACGCTCTCATTCCCTTTATGTCGTATATCTTGTCTGACTATATGATTATGTCATTTATTTCCACATATGCTTTGCCCACATAAGCTCGTTGCATGATCAATTATCATTAAGGGTGTCAATTTAAGCTTTGCTTATAAGACCATCTTTTGTCTATAATTATATGATTTTTTTAAAATTGATACATACCGATTTTTTTTAAATTCCTTTACGGGATTAATGAATTAATTAAATGTAGTTTTCTTAAAAAGAAACAACCAACAACTGAAATTGATGTTTGATCGATTGTTCACAGTTGTTATCTATAAAACATAAAAATGATTACATTTTGAGTACTTCGTTCACTAAATCAATGAACTGTCTTTAAGTGTTTTATATGTTTCATATATACAGATGTATGATTTTAATCAGATGTGATAAGATTTTAGTTGATTGTATTTCTTCTTTCGTTCGTTGTCTGGTGTTAGTTTACTAATCTTTTCAATATTTAGGAGACTGGGATTAGCAGCCTCACTTGCTAAATCATTAATTTGTTCTAAAAAATTCCGTACTTCTTATACATCATTTTTTTACATTCCCATTTTATGGATATGAACATTCGGAATGAAATTGAATTGACTTAATTTTGATTCAAAATTAATGTATAAGTTTGTGAATAACTTTGGACCAAAATAATTGAATGTGAGATTAGTAACCAGTTACCAACGAAGATAACCCTTACTTAAAGGGATGGTCCGGGCTGAAAATGTTTATATCTTAATACACAGAGTAGAATTCACTGAGCAAAATGCTGAAAATTTCGTTAAAATCGGATAATAAATAATAAAGTTATTGAATTTTAAAGTTGAGCAATATTTTTTGAAAACAGTCGTCATGAATATTCATTAGATGGGCTGATGACGTCACATCTCCACTTGTTCTTTTGTATTTTATTATATGAAATTAGGTTTATTCAATTTTTTTCCTCCAAGAACTAGAAAAATTGGAATGACAACTGATTTAGTGCATTAGATATTTATTGCTGCAACTTATTTCATTATAAGGGAGACATATTATTCACACAAGTATGAAATAATGAAAAATATATGATTTTATGTAATAATATAAGAAAAAAGTGGAGATGTGACATCATCAGCCCACCTAATAAAGATTCATGACGACTGTTTTCACAAAATATTGCCAAATTTTAAACTTCAATAACTTTATTATTTGTTATCCGATTTTGATGAAATTCTCAGCATTTTGCTCGGTGAATTCCACTCTGTATTAAGATATAAATATTCTCAGCCCGGACCATCCCTTTAATAGTAATTTATTGTAATTATGACTATGCAATTATAGATCTTTAAAGCGGGCGCTGATGTAGATTCGAAAAGCAAAAAAAAATGATTTCACTACAAAATGAAGGTCTTTGGATCCCGGGAAATTTGACAAGCCCCCAAAAAGGGGGTTGCACTAAAAAATGTAGGTCGTTTTGGTTATATTGAACCATTTTGTCACACCTACCAGAATTTCAGGGGGTGCTGCATGCCTATGGAAAATAATACATGCACCACCCCCATGAAAATATTGGGGGTGCTTCAACGCCCCCTGCACCCCGCTTCCAGGGCCATGTGTGTGTATCATAATGGGTAATCATCTTCAATCTTAAAATAACGACTGTTGAAATAGCCAAACAATATTTTTTTAGTTACATAAGAAAATCTTAAATGGCTTCAAAATGGCATTAGTGCACATAAAACAGTGGTGTTCACTGGTTTACATTATAGAGGACACACTAGTACGGTGTACCTGTGGGTCATGACAATACAAATGAAATAGTGAGTGGATGACGTAATCAGTCTCCTCATTGCCTGCTAACCATGCAGGATGTGCATATATAAACTGCTTTGTGAAATGAGGCTAAACTTTAACAACCTTCTTATTTTAATCCGATTTTGATGAAA
Organism: Lytechinus variegatus; assembly: GCF_018143015.1. NCBI lineage: Eukaryota > Metazoa > Echinodermata > Echinoidea > Temnopleuroida > Toxopneustidae > Lytechinus > Lytechinus variegatus. The sequence goes on from NC_054746.1 coordinate 31,144,317, forward strand.
TTATTCAGCATTACTTGTTAGGTTTTTCTCTTTTTATTCATATCAACTTTTTGTCGAGGACAAGGACATTTTCTTCCTGTTGTTTTTCATTTGTTTTTGTAAACACGGTAAACATGCAATCGGGTTTACATATACATGGATGTTTATCCTATATGGGTGATATTTCAAATGGTCAAGTATACATACAGGCTAGAGAGAAAAGCGACCGAGCTAGTAAGAAAGGAGTCTTGGTTTTAAATTCAAATAAAATTAAGGCTTTGACGGTGCACAATTTGGAAGAAAATGTATCGGGTTAATGTGCAATAAAAAAGAAAGGGTGATTTAAAAAACAAGTGGAATGCCTCTGGCAGTCTCGCCTGTATTACGCGGTTTGATATAGTAACAGAGCTGACTTTCGAAAAAGCTATTGAATAATTATTCACAGAAGAAAACATTCATATGATAATACAATGTTATGTCCATCGACCCAAAATGGCCTTTGACCATGATCATGTGACCTAAGTCGTGTGCAAAACAAAATTTATTGTTGATTACCGTTATGTCTATGATTCATGAACTAGATCCATAAACTTATGATGCAATTTCCACAAATACCTCTGACACGACCAAAGCTCATTGGCCTTAAATGAACTTTGACCTAGGTCATGTGACCTAAAAAGCGCAGGGGACATTTAGGCATACATGGTTGCTATTATGTCCAAGTTTCATGAACTAGATCCACAAAATTTCAAAGTTATGATGACGATTTCCACAAATACGCAACATGGCCTAAGTTCATTGACCCTGAGTAACATCTGACCCTAGTCACGAGGCCCGAAACCTAGGCAGGATGTTCAGTAATAGTACCATTTATATGTCCCAGTTTCATTAACATGTTAAAACCTAAACTTGGTTAATATTTCGATATTGATTCCCCAAATTTGTCTAAGTTCATTGACCTTAAATGACCTTTGACCTTGGTCATGTGACCTGAAACTTGGGCATGATGTTTAGTAAAACTTGATTTTTTTATGTTCAAGTCTCATGAACTAGGTTTATATACCTTTCAAGTTATGATGACATTTCAAAAACTTAACCTTAGTTAAGATTTCAATGTTGACGACGCCGCCACCGCCGTCGCCGTCGGAAAAGCGGCGCATATGTAGTCTTTCTCCGCTATGCAGGCGAGACAAAAATGGTTACTAGCTCCCCTCCCCCTGCTACTGCATACGGCCATGTTTATTTAGGCTACAGTACATTCATTTGCTACTACCTTTTTATTGATTGAACAATCATATCTACGTGTAAAAAATAAAAAGTTAAAGATATATTGTATCGTGATCTCAGAACTCGAAACCGTATTCTTCTGAAGTAATCAAAATCTTTTTATATAATGAGAGTTTGGATAAAGCTACAGGATAAATATGGGGTTATAAAAAAGATTTTAGAAAATCATAATTAATGAAACATTGTACACTGGAGATTTCTTAAATTGCGTCAGACATTTTTGTGCAATCATATTGTTTTTAATTACCCTTTTATTTGTTATTAAGAAAAAATATATAGTTAGATTGACTGAAAGTTGGAATCGGGACAAAATATCACTTCAATGTGCTTCAACAAGAGAATATGAACTGTCTTGAATTCTGTATCATGAACTAAAGATGGCGCTCGACAAGATTAATATGACGTGTGCTTGCTGAGAAAATCCTACATACTGTTTTTGTATATAAGAATTGTTTTTAAAAGCCAAAAAACAGGAGCTTTGTTTAAAATTTTATAAGAAGGGAATAATTGCACTTCATTTACCAAGACTTAGGAAACTACGTCTCCGAGAACATTGAATTTCCTCCTGAAAATATTTTTAGACTTGAAGTTTTTGCCACTATCCATTGTTTGTACACTCGAATTCACAACATATTCAGGACTTACACGCAGCCATTGTTTTCGTAAGAATCATTTTGCATGATTCAAATTGTAATATCCAATACGACTCGTATTTATTTGCGATTTTATTTATTTTCATTTCATTAGATTTTTTGTCAACTAGAAGTGGCATGTCATATCAATTTAAAAGTTATTTTTTATCCAAGTTCTATGCTTTAATAAAAATATATTTTTAAATGACTACAATGCCAATAATACAACTACGACATTTGTTAATGTTTCATTGTGCTTCCTTCAAAATTTAGAAAATACAGAAACTTAAACAATTAAACAATATGTAGAATTAAAACAGGTGTACTGGTTAAACTATAGGTGGCGCTAAAACACTTTATAAGGCAGAGATAGATTTAAGACTTGCATGTAATTTCAGCCATCTATCTTTAAAAATATTTCGTTTAGCAATTGGCAATAAAAACGAGGAAATATATAGGAAAATAATAAATGCATGCCTGCCTTCCATTTTGATTAATGAAATTCAACTCAAATGCTGCAGGCTAATAATTTGAGAGAAAGCATAAACATATACATGCTATTGCATGTCTCACCACTCCTCTTGAAAGGCTTCTATAGTACTTGCACGAGAGGGAAAGAGAGATGGGAGGGGATGGGAAAGAGAGAGGGGAGATATGAAGGGTAAAATAAAGAGCGGGAGCGGAGGAGATCAGGAGTTAGAGAAGAGAGTAACTTTAAATGTTTCCATCAAAATCGTATATTTTTTAAAAAATTCAAAATGTTTAAAATAAACAAATATGATTTTCCATTCAATATGAATTCAATACAAAGCAAATTGTAGAATATGTATTTAACAAATTTGTATAAATAATTTTAAATACAGTTCAAAAGAAATAATTTAGGCGGTGGGAAGACTGCTTTACTAGTCCAAATAAATCACTTCTTGGAATGGAAAGGGTCTAGCGCCATCATGACTGTGCTGAAAATATTATTGATAATCTTGTCGAAATGTGGACTCGTCAGCTCATTGGGTAGAGATTAACACTCACTTTATATAAATATTTCTGAAACTCAAATCCCAACAGCGCGCCGTATTTTGTTGGGAAAAAAGGTGTTGAATTTAGTTGCGACGGGGCATGTAAATTTTTTTATTCTACGACTACAATATGATCAAAATGATATCCAGAGTTTTTATGGTACGTGGCTCTATCACATCCGTTGTGCGTGTTTCGTCTATTTCGTGAGAGCCACCGAGGTATAGCATGAGTATTTTGTTGACATTCATATTGATACGTTCATTGACTTGATTCCATATCTAAAGATTCCAAAGTGGGACCAGTCCCAAAATTCGATTGAAAATTCCAATCCACGAGATTTAGAAATCTTTTTTTTTCTTAATCTATTTTTAGATTGGTCACCATTTGATTAGCGTCAGGGTCCCTTTGTAGAAAATCTAGCATTATGGTATCTATCCAACCCAGAATACAATGTGAACTATGCTCAACAGTCGATCAAGATCGAGGATTCATTGGTACCATACTGTGGGATCAAAAGGTTACCATAATCATAATCATATACTCTTAAGCAATACATTGAAAATGCGAAGAAATACAATAAATAACAGACAGATTTAAGCGTTGTGTGTTTGTGTATACGTGTGTGTCCAAATAATAATGGATCAGATGAAATCATCTATGATAAATTCTGATTCTGTTTTTTCTAACCAAAGCTCAATAAAACCCACTCGTTCACTCAATACAGAGAACAGAATTGAACAGCGCCCTCCCATTGAAACGGCAAAATTTTGAAAGTTGATAATACAATTTTTCTGATCAGATATTTTTAAGGATCGAATCTATTCAAGCTTATTATTGAGGGAGCGGGATTTGTTCATTGAAATACTGTGAAACAGAGAAAGAGAATCAGCAAAATAAAAAAAAAAGTTTCATCCATTTTTTTTTTGGTCCAAGAAAGCGTCTTTTGAAGAGATTTTAGGGGATGTGCGATTGCCTTATTTACTTCGTTAGATAACATGATTAGCTTTTCCTGAAGAGCAATACATTTCCATTAAAAAACATACCATAAGCCTCTAATTTCATTCATATATTTTCAACTCTTTAATGTTTGAAAACGATTTTTATTATCATGTCAGATGCTTGACAAACTCTGAGTTAATTTTGTGTTAAGTTCTGATGTTTGTCAGAATGTCACGGTGAACGTTAATAATTATTCGAATTAAAAATCAAATTTGCCTTACAATTTGTAAGAGTAAAATTAATGTTTAATATGCCTACAAACTAGTGAGTTATACTTTAAAAGTATAACTCACTAGTTTGTAGGCATATTAAACAGGATCTCTTCTATAGGTCCATGGATGTAACACAAAATTTGTGTTACATCCATGGACCTAAAGAAGAGATCCTTACACCGGGAAATTACAAGTTATTATCAAATGGTTAAGAGCTGATGACCTGTTATTATGCACAAGAAGGGCTTGGGACCAGCACCCGAGGGGGGGGGGTGAATAAGACCCTTGATATCACACTTCTGTACTCTGAAGAAAGGACGTCAAGTCACTTCGTCATTATGAACAATGGTAATAATGACGCGTGGCTGGTGCCCATGAACTAGTCTGCTGTGCAAACCCTTCACTCAAGGCGAGGTCTGAATTGCAGCCTATACTCATGCCTTGTGTACTGAAGGCCCTCTCAGCAAGTTATGTATGTGCTAGTCTTTGCGTGGAGACACACTTGTTGATCAAAGTTTCAATCAGGGTCTGTGCCTGCAGACTACCCATGAACTTATCCAACATTCTATTGACTGAGTGCAAGCAGTACATCGTGTCCACATATGTTCTACGTTTATACCTGGAAAGCAAGGAAAGAAGTAAGATGAGTATAATAATATTTAGACACTCTATTATAAGCTGATTGTCATTGCTAAAATTCGAACATGATCAATGGAGTGTATATTACAGTACTAGTACCATGTATCGTTAACCATGTTAACTGATACCAGTCACGATAAGTCGTGTTTAAATACACGGCTAGCTTGCTATAGAATTACAATTGATATTAATTATTATTAGATAAATATTTGCAAGGCACATTAATTCTAGTGATGATAAAGTAATAAACATGTATACCATCAAGGCAAGTCGAATCACAGCTTGCTTGGAACCAATGTCGTCACTTTGTATACGGCTCTCTGTTCGTAAAAGAAGAAGGTCCCATAAGCTTCACTTTTCTTACTGTTGATTTGAATAAAATGTATTGCATTATGATTACATTACTTTAAACTTGCCACTTAGAAAGCTCTACTAAAACGGTAGATATCATAGAGAACGAAAAGGGTAGAGAAAGAGAGGCGTTGGGAGGTGGGAGAAATAAACAAAGAGGGGGGAGGGAGGGGATTCAACGTGATTCAGTTTAATTCTACTTAAATGAACTTGATCTTTTAATGACGTCATTTTCACGGTCAATAAAACCCTCTCTCGCATACCGGGCTTACAATACTCCTTTTCAGTCATTGATCCCATAATCCCATCTAATGAACTTGTTATGCTGACAGAGACGGTGGCAACCATAACACTTTATTGTAGTATAGGGTATAGGCCTACTGAAAACAATTTTTTTTGTATTGAAAAGAATCTTCATTGCAGCTTATTTATAGGGTAGTGAACACATACCTTCACGTACCATCCCGTGCACACTTGTACAGATTGAAATTGCAAAATAATGTGAACAGATATGTACAATAAATTATTGTGAATATTTCATTTCTTTTGGCATGTCTTAGGGAGGGGGTTTCGAATTTCCCACCCTAAAGAATATGATGGCACTCTATTGCGAGCAATTATTGTTCCAGATTGTTTGATGTGATATATTATATTCCGACACTTTAACTTTATTTTTGTAATGAAATTATCATCGCACAATATAGGCCTACGTTAGTTCCTAGTTTGAATGAAATCTGAAAAGTTCCCTTTTTTGTCTTATAATGTCTATTTTCAAATTTTATAGATCATTCTTTTATCTTTACTCTGATAAGCTGTATTTTTCTGAAAGCATTTATACCCCTGTACACCTTTGGTTCGATAAATGCCCAGTTTGAACTGAGATAATGCTCCATTCGAAACACAACAAGTGTCCATATGCTCATTTAGATTAATGCCCCTTTGTCGTTTGAGATTTTTTTTTCATATACAGTATGTGACAAGGGCCTTCCACCTTTTTTGGGGGGCATTTGTGGCAAAAAAAATTAATGTCTTGTAATCGGGAAACGTAAAAAGGTGCACTAATTTGTCGCGGCTGATGACGGATGGAATGTTAGGGTTTTTGTTTGTTTTGTTTGATAAAATATGAAGATGTAAGCAACGATTGAGAAGCGATTACGGAAAAAAATAAAAACCCACACGAAGGGGAATGGCGCCACCTATAGCCATCTGTGATTATCCAAGCCTTCGCTCGGAATATTATACTTATTGCATAGTGTGGGGAGTTTTGATTATCGATATGATGGACAATGATGTATCCCTGGCGACATATCGATAATTGTGACTATAAGTAATTCAAATTTTTTTCTTCAAGATTATATTCTGTGTTTTGGATTAAGTACTCGCAAAGGTAAAATGGCATTTTCGTCATCATTTTATTATGGAAGATTTTGTTTGTTTTCCCGTATTATGTACTTCTGGGGCCCGTCTTACAAAGAGTTGCGTTTGATCCGATCATTTGTAACTATGGAAAGCAAGCAACATTAACATCTGAAACACATGTTTGTTCGAAATATTTATTTTAGAAATGATGTATATTCATGAATTTAATGCTTTCTTGACAATTCAGTATGCTTATTTTGGTTTCAAAGGACATTAAGCAAAATTACTAAAGAAAAAAAAGTATGACATTGATTGATTTCCATAAAACTTGAAATTGATCAGATCAATCGTAAATATTTGTAAAACAAGACCCAGATGGTTGTTACGATAGATGGGTTATGCTATTAACCTACATTGTACAACATTTTGATGATTGAAAGCAAGTTTGGATCATTAATAATTGTGGTATACATTTAAAACTCTCAGTGATCTCTACAGCGATTTGAAACAAATCCAGATCAGCTTTTTATTGACCAGTTTAACGTACGCTGGATTTTATGTCGATTAAAACAAAGTCATTTCTAAATCTCAAAAAAGAGTTTGAAGAGCTCTGAATTCAACTCCTAAAGTTTAAAATCTAAATCCAGTAATCGACTGGTCACTTATTACAGCCGATTTGGATACATTTCAATCCATCTTTAATTTTGAAAATTGAGGACGATTTTACAGGTAATAATTATGACCACTCTATTAAAATCAATTCTGTCTAATATGACCCGCCCCTGCATGGACCTATATAGAGATATACGACAATATTCAAAATAAATGCCACATTTCTTTACATATTATGTCACAGACTTACAGATAAATCAATTACACGATAGCTAATTCATTTTTAAGGAACCAAACACACTAATGGGCTTATCAAAAGTGTCCTATTCCATCGTATAGATTGTTTGAAATTATCTTGATTTTTATTCTTTTGAAGGGCAACATTTTAATGAATTTGTTATATTTCATTCCCTTATTAGTATGATTATTATACAAAGTTATTTTTTCTAGAATTTTTTTATGCTGTCGGGTTAAGACTTTTTAAAATAAGAATTATGCAAAAAACATGATAACGTTGGCTATTTTTTTTCCGATATGACAGCTTCTCCATCTCTCTCTCCCCCTCCCAGTACGAACATCCCTCACCCTTTTCATCTCTCTCTGTCTTTCTCTCTCATCTGTCTGTCGTCACTTTCCTTTTTTCGCCTTCTTCGGTTTTAAGTAAACCCTCTCATCCCCATCGCCATCTTCTAGCTGCATTAACACTGTGAAGACCCTGATTATCGTAGATATTAACTGTATTCTCCACTGATGTCAATTAAAACTGTTTGATTCCGGGCATGTCACGGCGGTGGATTCGGCTTGCTCTGTGTAAGTTCATCTAAGAATAAGGAGGATTCGGAATGGCGCTAAATGGGGTTACGAAATCTAATACTATTCGCTGTCGGGGGAAGGAATTAGAAATCAAAAAGAGAAGGGATTTGGTGGTAGGTCGTGTTATTGCCTGGCAGCGTTCCGTGCTAGATTCTCTGACAGTTTAACCACTTAATTCGTAAACGGACACCCGTTTCCCTTCTTTTGACTGTCTCCGCTGCTCCGGAAAGTATGAGGCAAGTGTATGATTAAGAACCTGGCACTCAACGAGGGCCGTGAAATAAACTTTTTGAAACAAGATAGAAGGTCCCGTCTTACCCTTTTTTCTCTCTCATTTTATTATTCATTGTGAAGCTATTTTCACTGACAGTCATGTTTCCAATTACTTTCCGTAATCAAGACTCCATTCGCTCCACTTTCTTACAAGAATACTGCATAAAGCCATCTAATGCAGATTTCTAACCAACCCCGAGCCTTTTAAAGAATCCTGCCTTAACTAGTTAGTGACATAAGAGTTTAAGCACATCCAAGTCAAAGTCACGACTTTTTCGTATTTTGACTAATTATTGTCGACTGTCATACTAAACTCCTATTCGAAATAATAACATTGTTTTTCTTTTTTTCTTTGTTTGCTTGTCAGATTTCTTTTACGCGGGGGGGGGGGGTCAACAACAATCAAATTTTTGACAAAGGGAACCCCTTTCCCTTTTATGGATACTTCGCCTTCGACACCTCTCGACGTAAGGCGGGGCAATGGTTTTTTTTTGTTATCTTTGCTTTAGACTCATTTTATTTCAAAACGTCTAATTTCAGAAATTTTCTCTTTACACCCCATCCCATCCCCATTTGACCCTATTCATTTTTTTTACCCTTCGTCTTATAAAAAAGGGGGCCCTGATGAAGCTGTGGTATGTATGATGTGCATGTAGTTATCGTATCGTTGTACCTCTCGCGATATCATGAATCGGTGACCAATGGGATTTTCGTAATTTGATTTTCAAATATATCAAGAGGGGTGGAAAGCAAGAGAAGGAGGTAAAGAATTCCAAGCAGAATAAAAACAAGTCCTGTAAAATAATTTTGCGACCATGCGTGGCAAGAAGTCTGGTGGATGAACGGTGGTTGAAGAGAGAGAAGGGAAGATAACGGAAGCTTGCTGGGTATGGGCAGTCACGGCGCGCGGGACGATGCCCGTAGCTCCGGCGCTGATGAAGGCAGCGATGCGAGGGGCTGAGCAGGCGTGAGATAGGCAGGCGATCGATGTGCAAGGCGATGCTGCAAGGCGCTAAATGTTGCTAAACACATTCTAAACACGCTCGCTATGAGGCCGCCTGAAACCAGTTCCGATGGCAAAATTTAGCGTTTTCATTAGGGCATATTACAATCTCAATACTAAAAAGAAGACAAGAGTTTTACAGCTTTATAAAAGAAAAGGCAGCCAGATTTGCTTTAAATAATCATGATCAATGATGACACAATGGACTAATTCAGATAAGAACTTTTAGAATACTTTAATGTTTACTTAAACAATGTTTCCATCTCTACACACTTTCAAACTGACAATGGTAATATTAGACAAAGTATCCCACTTTGGTATTAAGCCCTTTCGGCTTTTCCGTGAATGAAAGTACAGTACCGATATCAATAAATAAAAATAATAATAAAGAGCAAAGAAAACATCTTTAGGAAGAAAATATAACGCAGCAGCTGTACAGAAAGATAAATTGTTTGACGTATATAGTCCTATATGATTCGAATTATATATATAAAAAAAATCGACATGCCTTTCTAAAATTTAAATCTTATTTGGATAATCTCTATACGTATTATTGAAACCACTCCTTAAAGTATAACATCATTAAAAAGAAACATTGATTGTGATTCCATATAGATAGCATGATTGTTCGTGGTTTAACTTTCGAGTGTGAAGTGGATGATTTTGCTATCGTATAGGTTATCTCTATCGTACTATCAGTACATGGTAATCGACCTGGAGCGATCGTCATCATAGCTCTCAATACGTCTTCTCATCATTCTTTTACTCCCTTTTCATCATAATGGGTGTATTTCAATTTCATCAATCTCATCCCTGATCTCATGTACCGTGATAGCTCTTCAAGAATACCTGTTTTTATAAAGAGGTTTGATTTTCGATGACTTAACATCTACCTTAGATTCTTCTATACGATTTTCGTCTCCTCTTTCTCCTCCTCCTACTACTACTTTCCATTTCTCCTCCTCATCAGTCATCATTCTCCTTTTTCTTCTTCTTCTTATTTTTCATCCTCTTCTTCCCTTTCTCCGTTCTCTTTCTTATTCATCTTCCACTTTTCCTCTTCTTCCTCCTTCTTGTTCCTATATTCCCCCTTTGTCTTCTCCTTCTCCTCCTCCTCGCCTCCCTTTCCCTCTGTTGTGTTCTTAGTCCCCTTTCTCATTCTTCTTCTTCTGCTGTTCCACCCCCTCCCTCTCTCTTCGTCATCTTCACTTTCTCCCCCTCTCCTCCTTTTCCATGTACCTTGCCGTTTTACTTTCTATATTTGACAAACTGTCATCCTTTTCCTTTTCTTATTTTCCCATTTTTATTCTTCTTTTTATCTGTATAAAAGATTTATTATATCATCAGCATTATCAATGTCATTATTTTCTTCTCATGTTTTGTTGAACCGATTGCTTTTATTTTTATCATATCTTAGCCACCCTTTATCGCATCATCGTCAATCTCACACCTTTCCTCAATAAATCCTAGGCGATGATATCATAGCAATTCAAGTGGTGACAAGGAGTGGCCTCTTTTTGAAAATGAATTCGACACCTCCACTAATCGGGGTTATAGCAGATTACTCATGTTTGGATGAGCTAAGTGTGCGGATAAGTGGCAAGGAATTAGAAATAAGAACATAAATCGGGGATAGCGAGGTCGCATCGATGTCTATGAAAATCAGAATCACGGACCGATTGTTGATGGATTTTTAAATCAAGTGAGTCAGGAACCAGCAGTCTGAAATCACTACAGGATTGTGAGAAGACATGTTTTAACTGTTTAACAATCATGAACAAAGCGAATTGGTATTCCTTTTATCGACTTTGCCCTTTTTCTTTGATTGACATGAAAAATATTTGTTAAACTAATAGTGTAGGATGCTATAAACGTATAGACCAATTTCACGGCCGGTTTATGTATTTGGCCCTCTATCGGCGACGCCATTGCTGCGGTGTGCAAGTGCGCTGCTCGCGATTGGCTCTGTGTACAAATTCAATGAAAGATTACAGATAAACTCTGATATTGTGTCATTAACTTCATCATAAATCAATAAAATGAAGCATGGACACCTGGGTAGACGATGTAAGACAATGGCCATATCTGACCGATGAAGGTATGATGAATTTTTGCACTTTGGCTACCTTTTCCCCTTAGTTTTGTCAGTAAAAGTGAGTTGATGATGACCAAGAATCGCTGTTGGTTTTCATCAGGGAGCTCACTTCTTGTTGCTAGTATTGTGTTAGAGTAGCGGGAGAGTGAACGAGACATAGAGTGAGAGAGAGAGAGGATAAGAGAGAGGATGAGAGAGGGGAGAAGGGGGAGAGAGTATGTGTGAGAGGAGGGGGATAGTGAGAGGGAAGAGGGGAAAAGTGAGAAAGGGGGGGGGGTATAGTGAGAGAGAGGGGGGGGGGGAGCTAGCGAGAGAGTGTGTGAGAGATGGGGAGAGAGAGGGATAGTGTAATACAGAGAAGGGGATAGTGAGAGGGAGAGAGAGAGGGATAGTGTGAGATAGAGAGGGAGAGAGAGAGAGAGGGACTGATATTTCCACCTAAGCATGATCAAACAAATCCCCCCTCCCTCCCCCACAAAAAAACCACCACCACCACATTTTATGCAGGCCAAAAAGTATCCAAAAGGAGGGGGCAAGGCAAGAGAATAAAACTGAGAGGAAGGATAAAGGAGGAAGGGGAAGAGAGATCCACTGGCGACGCATTCCTTCATCTCGGCCTGGAAACCTATGCAGGGAGTACGGCTTCACACACAAACAGGCTTCATAAGTCCAAGGCGAGTGAATTTCACATTCACTTTGCTTCCAATCCTGAAGCTTTCTCCACTTGTTGTGGCAATTGAACACAGCACAGCTGTGACCTGAACTTCTCCGATTAATGCTCATTGTGAATTTTACAAGAAATCTGCTCAATTGGTTCAAAATAAAAAAAAATCGAACGAATGTACCAAATACCCTATTGACTTGTGTACTATAAAAGTTGATTCGCCCACCGCAGCATGGCGACCAGTCTGCTGCCCTCTCACGTTGTGAAATTGGTCTATATATAGATACAAGTCAACGTGCAATAAACCGAAATTAAGGAAGGATGGAAGGAAGAAGATATATATAGACAAAATGATAACGATTAAGCATAGATTTATAAAGAAAGGAGATGAAGAAGAAATAAATTGGAACGGAAATGAATGATAATAAAGAAAAATAGATTAATAATGTGAAAATATTAATTAAAATATCTTGAAAATGTTAATAATTCCCCCAAACACTATACAGTTATGATATCACACTGTTTAAAGTTCACGTTAATTGCAGGTTGATGTTATCATCTGATACAATGACGAGAAAAGAACAATTCGTTGATATTTTTGTAGATAAAGAAAAAGAAAGAGTAAAGCTGAAGGTGATCACGCTTATTTTTCAATTTGTTTCATATCATCCCATTTATTCCATCAGAAAACAGACCTGCTGATGTATAGTTTCCCCTATGAGTAAATGTATAACATCGGTTCTATATAACAAGGCATCCTCTTAATTAAATCTTCTGAAAATCTTATCTATCTATTCAATTCTATTTTCTTTAGACAGAATGGTGTCTTTCTCTCTACAAAATTACATATATATATATATATATATATATATATATATATATATATATATATATATATATATATATATATATATATATATATATATATATATATATTATATAAAGTGTAAAAAAATGGTTAAGAGCGAGCCCTGTACCTGTATGTACAGTACAATGTAAATGTATGCAAGAGAAACAAAATGAAATAAATGTTGATAATACATTAACGAAACGTAATTACATAAAAAGTATCATTGGGATACAAACATAGAATCAATTAAAATATCCTCTTCATTACCATCGATGCTACAAACTAATTTCACAATTTTCATAATTTCCTTATTTTTCTTTAAGAATTGTTATAAAAATATGCATCATTGTTAATGTGTCTTCCCTTTAAAGATGAACTCGGTCAATATTAACTACATGACATCTTCGTAGCTCTGCCAAAAATTGTCAATTGCATGTCAATAGCCATTAATTAAACGTAGAAAAGGGTGACATCTTGAAATTTGTGATTTATCTCCCAGCAAATTAAGTTTTAGACATGTCACTATACATCGTTACCCCCTTCTCTCTATCTTTATCTCTCTTCCTTCTTCTCCCTCTCTCTCTCTTCCTCCTATATCACTATTTCATTCCTCCCGCTCTACCTCACATGCACACATTCTCTCTCTCCCTCTCTCCATTTCTCCCACAGACACATACTCTCCATCTCTCTCAATCACACTCTACCTCTCTCAATCACCCGCTTTCCCCCTCTCTCTCTCATAGTCAAACACATGCACACCCACACACACACCCTCCTTCTTCCTCACACACATTATTTGCCCTATACACCCCAAATTCCCCAATCTTGGCTAATTTTTCTCTTCTTTTTTTCTTCTTCTTCATCATCTCCTTTTTTCTCTTCTTCCTCTTCTTTTTCTTCATCTTCTTCTTGTTCATCATATTCTTCTTCTTCTTCATCCGTGCTAGTGAAGTTATATTTCCTCTGTAGGCCTATGTCTGTTTCCGTCGTATATCTTTATACCCCTATTCTATCATTCTTACCCTAATCTCTCTTTCTCTCTCTCCCTCTCCTCGTCTCTTCTCTTTTTCCCCCTCTCTCATTTCTTCTATCTCTTTCCTCCCCTCTCTTTTACTTTCTCTTCCCTTCTCTCTACTGTTCACCTGCCAAACTGTCATTACTTCTCGCCACACACCGTTACAAGGTTGTACCAGTCTAGCGTTGAGCTATAATCATGATAATTGCGTGTATGTCTGATTTGTGAATCAGACGACACATTCCATGGTTGTTGTAATTACAGTCAATCAAATGAGAAAATATATCCTTGTCTCTCACTGCTTTCTTTGCATTTCTTCCCTCACAAATCATGCCTGACTTCTTATGCATGATCACTTTAAGGGAAAGGGCGAACAATCGAAAAAAATAATAACCCGTGATTGACTCCACTTTGAATAATAGAATTAATTTAGATGGTGTACATGATGTGTAGGCCTACATAACTATTTGCTTACATGAAAAATAAACTAATAGTATAGCTCATACTACCAACATTATACTGAACATATTATTCAACGCATTTCCGTAACCACGTATAGAATCTCGTTGGTAAAGTACAATATTGTTTGAAATCATTGTTAGCAAATTGCTACAGTCGACGTTAACGCTATCATGTTCACCATCATCATTATCATTATCATCATCATCACCATCTTTGTATTATTTGATATTATTACGTCAATAAAATTTTCCATGAAAATCTCCACATATTTTCCCTTTCTGCATGCAAAATTTCGAACAAAATAATGACCTATCATGCTCTTTTAACAGAACAAGTTTTGCATAATTTGTATCTTTGTGCATAAATGTATATCTTTATATAATCATTTTTATATTTATAACCATGATCATCTAAATCAGAAGTAGATTGCAGACTGGGATAATTATCAGCAAACATGTCAAACGCGGTAAGTCTTTTAAGCAGTCACATATACACATTCTATCATTAAATGTATAAAAGGCACTACGGGGATTATGCCTTGGTCAATGGTACACAGGGCTTTAGCAGGGTCCGAACCCACGACCTGCAAGTTAGATACGAATGATTTGACAACTCGGCTGTACAACGCTATATGGTAATATTAGTTCTTTCGTTTTTGTTTTCACAATTGATTTTTTTTTGGGGGGGGTGCAATGCTTCTTTATCACCTTCTTCATTTCCAAAATGTTGGTCATCATGTTTACCCATTTCATTTTTAAGTTGTTAACATTATTGGATTCATTTCTCATATCGTCTACATGTTACCTATATCCTACCCTATTCTTCCTAGCGTATAGTCGTTAAGTATTCGTCTCACGAACATGTAAATGTATAGTTATTATAGATTAATGACTTGTATTTGATATGTATTTGTATAATTTTCTAAACTCATTTGCTTTCCAGAGACAGTGCAATATCATATTTTTTACGATCACAATTTTAAGCAGTTAGAGTGAGCTCTTTCAAACCTTGAATCCACATCTTTAATAACTCTGAAGACTATAGATAAAAGAACTTGTTGCGATCTTCGAGATTCACATCTTGCTTTTCTCTTTGCCTTTCACCATCATCATCATCGTAGGTTCCACCAGCATGATTTATGAGACAGTTGTATTTACCTAGCCAATCCTCCATCCACTCTAAAGTGACTCCAAACACCGCACAAGAATGGAAGTTCTCTTGTTTCAATATGGATACCATAAAATGATATCAATATTACAATACCCAAGATCATCAAGCCAAAGTGATGTTTGACACGGCTAATTGCGTGTGCTTTCGAGCGAGTATCCCGGTCTATTTAAACAACACTGCCTAAAATTCGACTGATGATGATCGAACGAGAGTCGTATGTATTGACATAATCATACGCGAGTATCGTCTGTTCGTTCCTGGGCAAACATTCCCGCCAAAACTAGCGCGCGCGCTCCGTAAGCAGACCATTTCCGTTTTCCGCTGCGAGACGCATTGAAATTTGACGTGGGTTTTCTCTACCAATTCTTCTTCTTCAGTCTTCAAAGTCAATATAGAACAAGATTGGGTGTTCTTATTGCATGATAAATTAACGTAATCGCAGACAAAATAATTTCAGATGAAAGATAGAAAATCGAAAGGAAAGTTATCTTTCATAAAACGGTGTAATCTTGACGAACTGATGAGACTGCCTCATATAAGAGAAAAAGGGAGGAGAAATTTGATTCTGTTCTGTCTGAAACATGGAGGAACTTTGACGGTAAGAAATGAGTATACAAAAATCAAATAGATAATTCCGAATCGCATGGTAAGTTTTGAACGAAAATAAGGAAATCAAAATTAACATTAAAAAGAAAGAATTGCTGTTAACATAATGATTGAATGAAGAAAAATTAAGCATACATACGTGTTGCGTAAAAACTCACAATTTGTACTTTAGAAAATAAGTAGGCCTTCCTCAGTCATTTAATTTTGTCATTTTTTACAAGTTTTTCATGCAGAAGGGTGTAGGGTGTATTCATTTACAAGTCCCTGCAAAAACCCATTATTATTTTTGAAGTTTCCAAATGGAATTGTAATAAATACGTTTAATGTCCATAGCCTAGACAAGGAACATAATATTCGGAAAGAAATGATGAAATTAGAACAATGAAATATACATCTTTCCATGCACCGTTTCTCTTTGTATTACATTATTTATGGTATATCGCTTCACCCTGTTCGCAGGTAATCGTTTATACAATGTCATAAAAAGAAACAATGGGCAGCGGAGTGCGGCTAGTCTGCAGGCACAGACCCTCATTGGAACTTTGATCAACAAGTGTGCCTCCACGCGAAGACTAGCACATACAAATCTTGCTGAGCGAGAGAGCCTTCAGTACACAAGGCATGAGCACTGATCTCTCCCCTAACTGGATATGCGGGGAGGGTCCTTTGTTTGAAGCCGCCAAGTTCTATTGTCCGCCATACCAGTTCCCCCAAAAGGAACGCGATCGCTCATTAGCATGTGCATTGTGAGTGATACGCTAGCTGTCTGCACACTGAAGCACTCATTGCTTTTTATACAAAACTTCATATATTTAAGGTGCCAGAATTCGCAATTTTCTTGAAACCATGGTACTTTCCCAGTATACATTTCGGAAACATAATTTTGAAGGGGTTGCTGTTTTTTCTCACCTACGGAAGAATGGATGAAATCCATGACTTGTCTAGGGGTATTTTGGAGGTTTTCCAAACAACCATCTTAGGATCGATATGGGGAGGACTTTCTAGGTTATGAAGGCTTATAACACTGGGCTTGAACCCCCTCCCCCCCCCCTTTAACTTAAGTCTACCCCCCCAAAAAAATCAAACAAGTGCTACACCGAAAATTTCATCGCTTAAGTGAAACTTTAAAATTAGTCATATTTTATTTCTGATTTTGATTAAATTTTGAGCATTATTGTGTGTTTTTCTCTCTATTCAAATAATCATTTTCATGACGTGGACTCGCCATTTAAAGAACAAGTCCACCCAACAAAAACTTGATTTGAATAAAAAGAAAAAAAATTCAACAAGCATAACCCTGAAAATTTCATCCAAATCGGATGTAATATGAAAGTTATGGCATTTTAAGTTTCGCTTCATTTCACAAAACAGTTATATGCACATCTCGGTTGGTATTAAGTTCCATTATTTTAACATTTTGTGCTTCCGGCAAGGAGGTCCTAAACGTCAAATTCGTAAAAATTGAAATATTGTATAATTCAAACTATAAAACACAAAAGAAATAGTGAGTAAAATCATTGACTCTCTCATTGGGATGTAACTGACTCGTTCATATCAGTATTTTTTTTTAAATAAGCGAAATTTTGAAATGTCATAACTTTTTATTTTACATCCGATTTTAATGAAATTTTCACCATTGTGCTTGTCTGATTTTTCTCTATTGATTCAAATCAACATTTTTCTGAGGTGGACTTGACCTTCTCTCTCTCTCTCTCTTTCCTTCTGTCACATCGATCGACCCTCTTCAATTATCCTTTACGCAGTACACTGTATATAGGCAGCGGGGGGGGGGTCCTGTACCCCTAAATTTTGGGTGGGGGACAGACCCCCAAAATTTATGCTGACAACTTTTTTTTGGTTCTTTTTGCTTGTCAATTTTTTCCTGCATCCCCCCTAAATTCAGGTGGACCCCCCTAAAATCGTTGTCCGCCCTGAAATTATGGTTGATAACCCTTTTTTATGCTTGTCAGATTATTTCTTTTGATTTGTATAACTTCTAAATTTTGGGTTGATAACCTTTTTTGCTTGTCAGATTATTTTTATTGCGTCACCCCCTAAATTTCTGGTTGATAACCCCCCCCCGGCCGCTTTTTTTGCTCCACCGAGACATTTTTTTCTTTGAAGACATTTGGCATCTCAAAATAAGTTCTGTGAAATTTCTGAAGTCTGTAAATCCGTCTCTGTAGCTTAATGTCTTTTTTACGTACTTAAAAAAAGAGTTCTTGGAAAAAATAATTCGATCTATTGTTGACAGAGAAATATCACAAATTCACATGCCACAAGTTACATAAGCCCCCTAAAGTCCTATAGCTTGTATTTTTTTTGTCATTTCACAAATAAAAGATAAATAATTTTCAGAATACCTTGTAGATCCAGTCCTTGTCCCAAAAATCAGTGTATTTCGGTCAGGATCTATGCTTTGCAAAAAAAATTTTTAACTCCTCCGAAACGGCAGATTTTCAGTCCTAATTTAAGTTTCACAATACATGCTATACACGGTCAGTATTTTAAGTATTGTCTCAGTCGTGATATTCTTCTGTCCAAACATGATTGATAAACTCATAAAACTTGGTGACATTTGTGATATCAATAAACTGAATATTTATTTGAATCATGGTTTGAATTCATCACGCTTCCAGATAAATCACAACAATTGGTAACCCCCCCCCCCCCGGAGTTTTAAAGTTTTGGAAACTTGCTCTGGTAATTTAGAATTACCACACATGTATTTGAGCACATGGGACTACATAAAGTCTACAACTATGCAGTTCACCAGCTTGTCTTATCTGTGAAAAGTAATCCCATTTTCTCTGTTTCCACGGTCGTCACAATAAGTGCAATTATACATGGCACAGAACGACATCTTAAACTTTGTATCAGGTATAAATTCACATTGAAAAGTGCTGTTATAAGAGTTGATTTGGTAAGTATAATTAAGAATTGACACTATTGCCGTGTACCAGACTCTACTCCGATATTGGCTTTTTTGGGGGAACTCGGCGTGCGGAGGTACCAACTTCCGGTGCTTCAACACGGAATAGGCCAATCAGCGTTATTGTTCCCATCCAGGTATGGGAGAGATCAGTGGGCAATGAGTAGGCTGCACATTCAGACCCTTATTTCGAGTGAAGGGTTTGCCCAGCAGACTAGAGTGCGGCAGCGTTTCCGATTTTGCATTGGCTTCCCAGTGTGTGTGTGTGTGGGGGGGGGGGTGGGGGTGCTTGTGTGATGTACGACAGTGGCTTCGTAGAAGTGGCCTGTATGAAAGCAAGAATCCTACTAAAATGTCAATACTCAATATTTTAATGCAAGAAAATCACTTCTTCTGCTTAGTGTGACTGCTCCAAATCAGACTAGTTGCCTTGAGAGAATCGTGAATGAAAACAAGAAATCCCGGGAGAAAATCCATCTAAACTGAATGGAAGGATCCTGAAATAGATTACATAACTAATGAAGAGTTGATTTGATGTTTATTGGCACAGTTATGCCGTAGTCCTCGACGCTGACACGTCTTCAAATGTTGTCCGGTAATTGAATTTACATGATGAAACTGTCCCTTAATCTCGCAACTTCGACGATTCAAATCCTCTTCCGCCAAATAGCAAATGCGGCCGAACATAGTCCCAGCCCAGAATGCTAATTCCCCTTAAAGTGGGATAATACCTCATTATCTCCAACCAGTAATTAAAACCAAGCATCCCCCTCGATACGCAAAATACCTCATAAGATCTCATTAACACCCACCACAAAGGGCATTTTGGATTCATTTCTATCCAATAAAGCTTTTCATTAAAATCCCTTGTTTGCGGTTGTTGTCTTTTCGAGAAATAGAGGAAGCTATTCATTAAAGATCAACATCGCTTAGGTCTGAAGGACTGTGTGTTAGCTACTCTCTTCAGATCTACTTGACCATTCTCAACAAGATCACAATGTTTGCCTTTTTAAATAACTAAGCAAACGTAGACATTTTAGAAGTCTAAACGAGTCTCCCCTTCTATGTTATGCTACCTCTTGATTTGTATTAACTTAACATTCACAAAATTCTTTCAGGTTTTGTTTTTATATAAAACTTCGTCAAATCAATCGAAACAGAAATATATGTATGCTATTCCTCAATTTCAAAGCGAATTCTATCAGATAATTCTGAAAAGTCTGCACGCGTGTTAGCATTTCTTACTATTAAATCCCATGCAGTTAAAAAAAATGATTCGCCAGAGTGTTACCAGGATGGGTATGATACTACCTCCGGTTGTCTTGATCGGAATACTTATTTAAAGACTCTGAAAGAAAAAAAACACAAATTCAAATATGATTACATACGATTATGCGAATATGTAACGACTTGAAGTAATTTTATTTTTTTTTACAATCAGTCATAAAGCTTTACAAACAATCAACCATTTCAGGTGCAAATTTAACTCAATAAGAAAAACAAGTTATAGTGAACACTACTTATTTATGAATTTATGTTAGAATCTGATAAAGTGATACACTGTATGAGTACTTACATTATATACTTCATTTTCGTTCAATATAAAATGCAAGCTATTTTATAATCAAAACAAACTTCGATGGTACCGCGGCGAGACTATATAGGCACCATCGTGGCTACTATAGTTGGTCCAAAGACAAGCAATTGACTAGGAATGGTGGTTGAATGGTTTACATATTCATCAATCAATGGAAGCGGCACTCTATCTAAACACAAACTCATTTTGGTAGTGTATTGGTTTTATGTCTTTGTAATTCTTAAAATTTATTATGTATATGTTTGTATACATATTTACAAATATATATATATATATATATATATATATATATATATATATATATATATATATATATGTGTGTGTGTGTGTGTATGTGTGTGTGTGTGTGTGTGTGGATGTATTTATGTATGTAAGTGTGTATGTATCATGTATGTTTGAATGTATGTATGTAAAGAGAACAATGGTAGGCGTAGCTTAAATCAAGGTTCCCCAGAACTATCTACCCTTTGTTATCTACCTACCATAATTTTTCTAAAGGGTACATATAGCTCTGGCTGACCTTGATTTAAGCTATGCCTACCATTATTATCTTAATTCATTTCTTTCACAATATACTTAAAAACAAGAGTTATCAAAGATATTGTATGTGTAATTTCTCTCTCTCTCTCGCTCACACACACCCTTACACATGCCCATATATATAGATAAATATGTGAGGGTGTGTGTTTATATAACCAATAAGAAAAAAATCTATATATAATGATTTTCTGCCAATAGTGTGATATTTTTTGTATTCCCTTAGGCCTGTCACAGGGGAATATGCCCTTAACCATAAAAAATAAACCACATTTTTTATAATTGTCCTTTCCTTAATATCAAAATATGATTATTTAAATATGTGTATTGAAGCGTATAAGTAAGAATATAAGAAATTATAACATTGGAGGATTCGCGTTTATTTGAATGGATTTAGTCGTTCTAAAATGTCTTGGTTCAAGCAAAAACATTATTAACACCCTATTACTGTGTAGGTTTTTGCATAATCACGCTTGTAAAACTTTTTCGATTTTCTTATTGATGACGTCTACGATCGCCAAATATGTCGGTTCCCCGCGTTAATGAATTATGCTGACGATTGACTTTATTTTATATGATTTTTATAAATCTTTATTTTGTTACTGATATTTCCTTCCAAATATTACATTATGTTACATTTATTGCGAAGAAATATTCTCAATAAATCTCCAGAAATAAAACCGACTTGAGCTGTAGGTCGAACTAACAGCAGAAAGTCATTTGATGTCGTACTTTTCATTTTCACTTGTTTTTTTTTTTTAAATCAGGATGTGGAATTATTTGATTAGCTCCTGTCGTTTTGTAACCGCGAGAACCTGTTCCAAAGCGGATGAAATATTTGTGATAGATGGAATTATCCTTTTTCTAAGACTACTAAACCATTCAAACCTTATTACCATGTCCTCTTGAAGAAAAAAACCCCAGAAAACATATAGCGGCCGAGCGAAGTTGAAAGTGGGGGCAAAAAGAAAAAAAAAGGCACATTTTCTTTCGAAAAGGGTACTATCTTAAAACAAAGGGGAAAAATACTTATCTACAGTGGTGTAATTCACCACAAATTATGTCGCATCACGTAAAATTTAAAGAAAAGGTGAGAGAGCAAAATAATTTACATTTATAACGAAAATCCTATTTTGTGAAAGATTTTGACATAATATTTAGAAAATAATATCATATTTAACCCTTCTTTCTTTCCTTTTCTCTTTTTGTAACTTTCTTCTTTTTTTTTTTTGGGGGGGGGCAAGAACCCCAAGCCCCCCCCCCCATCTGTACGCCACTGCTTATCTTCCCTACTCACATGAATCATCAAACTTAAGGCACGTAGAATTATTCTTACAAGTTTTTTTTCCTTCTTAAGTAGGAGGTCTAACATATAGAAATGAGAATATTCTTTTCTTGTTTCAAAGAGGCACATAAATCGGGTCCTCAGTTGAGAGAGGCACTTTTCTCGGGTAAAAAGGTGCACTTATTTGAGAAAGGGCACCTCAAGAAGGCAAAGGGGCACTTGCCAAAGGCATAAAACGGTTCCTTCTCAAGTACAAAAGGGCACAGAACACATTCATGAGGGGCACTTTTCTTGGGTAAAAAAGGGCACTGATTCGAGAAAGGGCACTTACAAGAAGACAAGGGGGTACTTAATCCACACATAAAACGGGTCTTTCTCAGGTATGAAAGGGGCACAGAACACGTTTGTGAGGGGGCATTTTTTGCAAAAATTGGCCCTGATACGAGAAATGGCACTTGCAACACATAAAGCGGGTCTTTATCAGGTGAAATGGTCACAGGACATATTTGAAAGGGGTGCGTTTTTTGGCAAAAAATAAAAATAAAACTGGCACTTCTGCGAGAAAGGTGCTTGGTTACGCCTAAAACGGATCCTTAGGTGAAAGGGGCACAGTACACGTTCGTTGGGGGGGAGGGGGCATTTTTCTGGCGTGAAAAAGGGCACTCTTTTATAGTGCTTCAGGAAGTGTATGGGGGCACTGTGTCCCTCCCCCAGGATTGCTGCTAGGTCCTTATATACCTGTAACCAATTTTACGTCGTCACACACTAAAATTTAAATGTTAGATGATCAATTGAAAGGTTGGAGGAGTGATAAACTTTTCCAAATTATGCATTTACCACCTTTAATCCATTGAAATTTTTGGAGACAGCTTTATACAAGAAGGTTGAATATAACATAATATATAAAAGCTTGTCCCTCCTCCAACTTTTAATTGCTGTTTTATCATTTCATTTTTAGATGAGCAAAGTTAATAAGTCCGTAAAATGGCAATGTAAAATGATACTTAAAAGATTTCACCATATTTATGTTAGTACACTGCATATCCATAGTGATGTGTGTTGATTTAGAAATTGTACAAAAAAACAAACCTCGCATTTTCAATGTATTTCAGAATCTCGGAATAATTTTATGTGTCATTTAAACACGAGCTAGCGATATTGGATTATTTTATACATTATCATGGTATATTTATTTGCATATTATAAAATAAAACCTAATAATGTGTTAAGTCCTTCCGGAAGATTCTCATACAATTTTACCTAAAAAGCAAAGCTCGTCCATCTAGCAACACTTGGAGATAAATTGAGATTATGCAGCTTAATCTCTCTTGAGTATAATGGATATGTCCACAAATGCTTTAATTTTGTTATCAAAATCCTTTTATAAGATTTAAAATACAATTATAACAGCTTTATACGGTAATCTATATCTCATTACACGGATTATGACAAGTCATTTTAAGGAGCCTGGTAAACAAATTACTTGTGAAATCCCCAAAGTCTTGTTGCCATTTCTCGTACTTCCATACATTAAAAAATGAGAGCAATATTCGTCATGAATAAAAGTTTACTTCGGTGTTGAAAGTCCTTCATATTATTTGATGTTTTGTAACTCCTGAGACCCTCTCGAATCACAAGTGGCTTACTTCAAGAAAGGTGTTAAGGGTTCCTCAGAGAGTTCTTACCAATTGTGGACCAATAGGAGGTGAATGTCCTGGGTTAGGGCTACTATTGTAGGTCAACCAAACACAGAGGTCCTCTGTTGACGGTATTTGATGTTAATTCGAACTCTACTTTCTTGTTTTTATATTGTTATAAGTTTGATGTGTGATATTACCGGACATATTTTGTAACAAAAGTGAGTAGGACTGCTTTATGTTTTAGAAGTAATCTTAAACAAGATGACGAGGAGTTTGCGTATTACAAGAGAGACTCTTGACCGAATAAGAACATGCCACTGCATAACATACGATACCTGATCCGAATTTCTCATACCTTTATTGTATTGAATATCGGCATGACAGACTGCTGACAGTGCAACATCAGTCAGAGGAATAACGATTTTTGTGTCCATTTTCATGGAGAAAGAAAGATAAATGATTGGAATTATGTGATTTGTGGGCTATTAGAGCGGCGTTGGTCCACGCTTGCTTAAGTCTGGCGTGCCCTAGCTTATGGGATGCATAGGTTGATGGCGCGTTTAATGTCAACCAGTGGCGTCTCACCTTCCGCCAGCTATGAAAATAGTGATGGGTATGAATGACCGATTAGCAGACGAGCATGCTAATGCGGACAGTCAGAGCGCCAGAAAATGATTGCGTGTTGGTACACAGAGACACGATCAGGTTATCGATTGATAAGCGAGCAGGGGCAGGTTCACGCGCTCGCCCCGGAGCCTCGGCACAGCTTCGCTCAGGCTTCGCTGCAGTTGGATGCATGCCCGTCTTGTGAGCAGGCACGAACGCATCCACTATCGGCGGGAAACTGATAGCGCCAAAATCCCGACACTGAATCACTAAAAAGCGACTACGGCGTGATGATTCCTCATCATTCTAATGCCTACATTTTCGCTTCATCCTCAGTCTCTGTCTTCATCCTGTTCCCTCTCTCTTTCCCTGCCTCCATCTCTCTAATGTTCTGAATATGTTGATGCCATTTTCTCTTTTGTTGAAGCACAGACGTGTTGCTATCAGTTTCCACGACCTGGTTTACATGCAGTGGCGTCGCCTATCAAATTGACATCGCGCCACGCACCAAGGCAGGAAGTGAAGATTGTATGCTGAGCCACGCGCGCCCTCCCATCTAAACCGCCAAAGTGAGTCTGTCCCTCGTGTTTTTGCAAGCTCTTGAGCAAATCCTGGGTATCGTCACCAACTGAAGCATCACCGTGGAGAGCTACTACCCCCTTGATCTACTCCTAGGCTCAGGGAAAAAGAAAGAAAAGGTGTGCTTCACTTGATGATTAGTGCTCAAGAAGTGTCATGGAGAACGCCTGCATTTTGTTGGCAGTCTATTATGAAGAAAAAACAACCGAAAATGAGATGGAGTGGCTCACAATTGAAGTTAAAATGGCAACTGTTGAGAGCGAAGGTGTTGGAGTACGGGAGGGGTGCTTCAGGGATGAGGGATTAGTCAGATAGAAATGCAACTGGTTAACGATTAAGAGAAAGTGCGTGAGACATTGATGTGTGTCGCAATGTGTGGGTGTGGATGTGAGGGTGTATAAGAAGGATACTTGAAGAGATACAAGCACGCAGGAGGGAGCAGGGACAGAGAAATAAGCGATGCCACACACACACACACACATCCATCCTCACAAACGCACCCTGCACACAATAGCGTGCACCCACCCACACATCAACGTAACGTCGTAATTTTACACACAACTCTCTCTCTCACATTCAAACTCAGAAACACACACCCATTAATGAGTAGCAAGGTGCAAGACAGAGAATCTTTGGACTGGTTTGTTACTTGTCTACAATAAAAAAAAAAGGCGACCGGACAGAATTACGGAAAGTGGATGTAATAGGTAGAGAAGTAACATTTTTTTCTTAGATATTTCTAAATGATGACATCTTTCGGGGGAGTGGGTACTTGCTCATCTAGCCTTAAATCGGTAACATGTTACTCTGATGTCCTATGTCTTCTGTTATGAAATTGGGTGTAAAGTGGTGTCTTGTTTTTAGGGGGATGCAGGGCACATTACCTTCATGCAGATAAAATGCAGATAAAAATGCACGTGACATGCATGAGGTCCGTTTTAACAAATTAATTCTATTTTCAGATGTACTTGAGCCTACTCTATCACACAGGATACGGATGTTTGAATGATAAATGGAGCATTAATGCTAACAGCAGACATCTTCAAAAGTTATTGCGTCGTCTACTAATTGACCATTTACAGATTGAGTGGGGCCTCGTGTGCTGTACAAGAAGCTACCATAAATCGCCCCTCGTTTATACCTCTCACTCACAAGTGGGTGGTATTCGAGCAAATAAAACAGATTCATTGCAGATAGATAAAAGTTTTCAGTGTCGGTACTTTCAATATGGATTAGTTGGTGGAAGATTTCTTTCAGGACCGGATTAATTGAATAACGAGAAAACGGATGACAATTACTCAATGCAGAAAAGGTGATAAAAGTCATCCAGCCACGACTAGTGATCACATTTTGGAAATCATAAAATCGGAAGGGATAAATCACAGGAAAATAAAAGTGACTGAATAGGCAAATTGATCTGGATTGAGAAACGCAAATTTGTTTGATACTTCAACAGAATATGGCCAGTTTGTCATTACATGAATCCATCAGACCCGATTGATATAACACAGGCATTCAAGTAGAGTAAAATAATAATTCTAGTGATAGTAATAATCTTCAGAAGATGTATCTAGATACCTTTTAAAAATTCATTAAATCATAATATTTTCCCCACTTTTTTCACTTTCCAATCAAATGGTAAGCAATTTGTTCTTTCGAATTCGGGCTTCACATTGAATGCTTTGTTTTTATACACTCCTTTCATTATATTTTGTTAAATTCATACAATTGTTAAAAAGGTATTTCTTTGGTGCCTTTGAATATAAATGTAGGGTCTACTGATGCTTACATACACGCCCTTAACCATATGCGTGTAAAATAATATATATATATATATATACACTCTTAAAACAAATCAGTCAAATTGACTAGACTAGTAGTCAGCTGGGTGCAACTGATATGGCAATCACTGATATTCGAATTCCTGACATACATTCTAGTCAGAAATAACTCTGTTCTAGTAAAATATAACTAGAAAATAGTCCAATATGACTAGAATAACAGTTGCTCCCAGCTGACCCTATAAACTAGTCATTTTCGACTGATTTGTTTTTAGTGTATATATATATATATATATATATATATATATATATGTATATAAACTGAAAGGAATGAATGAAGAGAACAATGGTAGGCGTAGATTAAATCAAGGTACCCCGAGCTAACCACCCTAGCATTTAGTACAAAATAATACATAGATGAAACCATATCAAATAAATTATAACAGAATAACAAGTACAGTAAGAGTGCAATAAAATTGAATACTGGGTTGCAATTAATCAATATTGAATCACAAAATCAAAGAAGAAAATGGTGTATTGGAAGCAATAAATAATGATAATATTTAGTTGTCTATCCAGCAGTAAGTAGTGTAGTGAACAGTGTATAGGCATGGTGGTTTGTCATTGTTCTTTGGTGGGGTCGAAAATCTGTTTATCTGACAATCAATCGGATTGGGGTCGCTCTAGCCACTAACCAGTCTATGTGGTCTAGTGGTTAAGTCACCGGCGTTCTAAGCTTGGGGCCCGGGTTCACTTCATTTGTATAATTTGTTCCATACATGTACTGTATCTAAGCATTAGCGTTGATCCATCTGAAGCATGGTGGCTTGTGATTGTTATAAACTCATCTAAACCCGACTAAGGAATTTAATTGATGGGTCAAAAATCTGTTTATCTGACAATCAATCGGATTGGGGTCGCTCTAGCCACTAACCAGTCTATGTGGTCTAGTGGTTAAGTCACCGGCGTTCTAAGCTTGGGGCCCGGGTTCACTTCATTTGTATAATTTGTTCCATACATGTACTGTATCTAAGCATTAGCGTTGATCCATCTGAAGCATGGTGGCTTGTGATTGTTATAAACTCATCTAAACCCGACTAAGGAATTTAATTGATGGGTCAAAAATCTGTGTACCTGACGGTCAATTGGGTCGGGGACGTCCTAGCCACTAACCTGTATCTGCATGTGGTCTAGTGGTTAAGGCACCGGCATTCTAAGATGGGGGCATGGGTTCGATTCCCGGCAGAGAACCTTGATTTAAGCTACGCCTACCAGTTGCCAAAGCTGATTTGCATGTATTTCTCTCACGCACACACACGCTCATCATCACAAACACACACACACACACATACACAACACAACACACGTTTGTATCTCAATGATACTTTTTATATTATTATATTCTGTTAATATACTGCATGTAATATTATACCTGTATTCGGGAAGGGTGGAAAATATACCTCTGTTGCAGACTTGTACACAGATAAAAGCACGAAAGAAAGATATTTTTCAGAGAGGAGAGGAGAGAGAAGTAAAGAAAATTAGAGTGAAAATCGATAACAGTGATTTCTTTGCTGATGCTAAGAATTTTAGATGAATTTCATCTCTTTCAACATAGGTTCACTGGCCGTAACTAGGTATAACAGAACGGTCATTAATTAATCTGAACGTACACGAAGACTTCGCTTTTTGATGGATCGTATTTCGATTTTATTCCTTCACGTCGAAAACCGAAGTTCATTGCTTTTCAAATGGAAGTCTGTGTGTTTTAAGTTGATCAGGCTCAAAATTGGTCAAATTTATTGCAAGGGACTAAGCCAGCTATCAATTGTTTGATTACCCCTCCCCCCGTTCTTCTTGGACAAAAAAAGCAGGAGAGGGACAGAGAAAGAGAGAGGAAGAGGGGTGAAAGCAAACAGAAAACGGAGAGAGTGAGTGAAATAAAAAACAAAGAGACAGATAAATCCAGAAAGAGAGAAGAGTTGGAAAGATGACGGGAGGAGAGAAAGAGAGAGGGAAAGTTTGTGTGTGTGTTAGAGAGAAAGAGGGGGGGGGGGGACATAAATACCCGACATAATTACAGCAACAAATTCTCGTTATAAACCAACAAGTAATTTTTCCTGTTTAGAATCCCATCACACTCTTTCACTTGGACGATTTTAATTTTGATTTTAGCAATTCATATTTCACTTTCTCCTGATATGTACTTCAGATGTTTCTTTCGGAATGAATTGAAATATAATAAGGGGTTCTATTGCCGTAACGACAACAGAAGAATTGCTGACAATGGAATGTTAGCTCTGACTTCTCTATCCTACATCCCACAGTCATCTAATTTCATTAAATTATGGACTTTTTGCACGATCGTGTTCATACTGGCTAATATTCATCAGGTTTAATGAGTCCTAAGATCAGTTGCTATAGTCATGCTAAGTGTTGTGCCCGGCGGAGCGACAAGGCAAATTGACTTCAATCTCCAAGATGTAAGATGCTGTGTAGGTCAGGTCTTCCGAGACTTTCCCTGCAGGCTAGTCAGTGATGCTGCACCAGCAGCAGACGATTAAAAATGGCGATCGCGCGATTACCTATCGCCAGAAAACGTTTTGCGGGAGGGAGTTTTCTCTTCCTCTGTCTATCCCTGTTCATCGATATCTTCGAAGTAAATTGAACACGAGGTTTCCTTGGCTGAAAGGAACTGCATCCCATCATAGGATGTGTTTTGGGATTCCGCGGCACGCATGTTGGATGCAATCGTCCAAATGTTTAGCAGGTTTTGGCGGGAAGAGATCGATGCTGAATCGCTTTCATCGCCTGCAAGGATAGATCCCCGAGGTCTGCTTGGTGCTGAAGCACGCCTGTGTGTACTTTTATCGATTCTTCACAGAGGCGTTTATCTTCCTAAGTAGCGCGATGTATAAATGGTCCTTAAATTGAGCAAGATACCCCCTTAATGCAAGTACTCGTCACCAGAGAAACCATCTCTGCAAATTTTGTGTAGTTATGTCACTCCTTAAATCATTTTTATTGTGACACTGAGTGAAGGAGGTTTGCGAGAGAATGATCGCTTTCTTGCAAACTTCCACAAGAAGGTTTTTCCGAGATTCTCGGGTTTGTGACAGAAAGAAGAAAAGAAAGAAAAGATTAACAAAAAAAAGCTGAATTTTCTACCAGCCCTCTTTTTTACATTTTCAAAGTTCGGAAATTCTGACACCCCCCCCAAAAAAAGCGTCATGCCCAATAAACCCCGCCAGATAATTTATTCTTCTTACATTCAAAGATGCTGAAATTTTTAAATTTCTTAGAACAGATACGAATATGGAAACACGGCTACTGTGTATTACATTATCTGGAATGTTGAAAATATTGATTCCTAGCCACTATCTCAGTTTGTAAGATAATGATTGAGAGTGGGTCTTTTTCATAATTTTGTTCAGTTTGTCATACTTCGAGGAGCCCACAATATAAAAGTTAAGTTTTTTTTAAATTTCAATTAATTTCATTTTCAACAGAACAAAGTAAAGTGGTCGAAATAATTACAACGAAATCACACAGACAATATAATTGATGCATGTATTTTTCCATTAGTAAAACAAAACAAAGTATCATATGTAAGTAAAATATCGTTATAAAATAAAGTTCTGAGAAAATGGAGGGATCCTTCGAGTGGGATCCTCCATTTTCGCAAATTATAAATCACATAATCCCTTTTTCTGACATTTAAAAAAAAATATGTCTATTTTAAGTTCATTTAATTACCTTGGTGATTACATTTACTTGGTTTATATTTTTGTTGAAAATAAAATAAATGAGACGAAAAATAACAAAATATTGTATGGATAAAGAGAGTGTAAGATATGAGATATTCATAAATCCAATTGCACTAACAGTGTTAAATATGTATTTAAAACTTCCCTGATCGCAGATTTTCGGTAGACCATTTCAAATTTATTTCGATTATTTCCAAATTGCTTCTGCATCTTGCTTGCGCCATTATTTAACAAGAATTCTCCTATTTAATATGTAATACAGAGAAGCTCTCTTTTCAGCCTTACGGTTGTTTATACAATGCGTATATAAAAGTTTACACTTTGAAAAAGCTCTGGGAATTTAAAAATCTACAATTTGTGGGTAATTTTTTTCACATTTATTCTTGGGTTTGGGTCTTATCTATCCAATGAAAGTAGAAGTTATGACAGAATGTTACACTTGAGTGAGCACTGTCCATTTTTGTAAAGCTCGCAGAAATCTGTTTGCGCAGAAATGCTCGTTTTCACTCTCTGTCAAGAGGAAAGGACGAACTCAAACTTACCATGCGAAACATTTCTCATACATTTCCCTTGCACTTTAAGTCAATTGAAATAAAAAGGATACATTCAAGCATTTTGTAACAATTTTGCCACCCAAATTGAAATTTCAACACTTAGTAAGCACAACCCTTACCCTTTTTGTGCCAGCTGGATCTGAGGACATAACTGAATCTGAAGAAAAGTTTATAGGAGACATATCCATCATTTTTCACTATGTTTTTATCATTTAAAGTGGGTTTATATTTCATATTTAATGTAATACTTGTTTCTCCACACCTTTCCCAAGCGTGACATGATTAACAAAATAAAAATCAAGCCTAAGCCATTTCATGTAAACCACAGCTCAGTGTAAGGTAAATATCATCAAGTTGGCCTCGGTGTGTGGGGGAGTGGATGGGGCGCAATGCACTCTTTGAAGGGTTTTGGGCAAGGAAACAAGTTTAAAAAGGTAAAAGATATCTTCAAATCAATTTTAATAGCTAAAGTCCACGTGTTCTTCATGATTAGGCTCTACTTTTATTCGCGTAACTATATTTCAAAGTTCTGCGCAAATGATTTTTCATTAATTTTTCAAAAATAAGTGGTGCTCACTCAAGTTGAAATTTTTTTCGACATTTGTATCGTCATTTGCTTAAATGGACCTTTACCAATGTTAAAATGTGGAAAAATCTTCAGGATATTACAAATGTATAATTTCACAGTATTTTTTTAAGTGTAAACTTTTGTGATACGCACTGTATAGTGTAAGGAATAAAACAATTTTGCTTTTATTTTTTTTCATAATTCTTTTTACAATATTTATTAATAATTAATCTGTTGAATGAATGTTTGCAAAATTTGACATTCTAAGTGATAAATCTGTTTAGATTATTGCCTTTGAAGCGTTTTAGGGGTAGAATTTTTTCATACGTTCTTGCAATACCTAAACATAAATGAAGATTAAAAATCCTTTTAATATTCGAGACTGCTGGTAATTATAATCTATATATACATTATTTAATATTCAACCCCAAAAGTGCTCGCAATTTCTTATACAGACCCCGATGTTGAAAACAAACTCATGAAAAGTGTTTGCAAGGATGAGAAAATTCTTTAAAATCAAAGTTATTGTTTACAGTTACAGGAGTAAAAGCAAAATTCAGAAGTACCGTCAATTTTCAAAGTACTTCTCTAATCCACTATCTTTTTACTGCATCTTCTCGCATGGATGGAAATAGAAAGCGGCCTGCATGACCCCCTTTTGTTAGAACCACTTCTCACAAACACCCCTGGACTACAAACAACAATTGAGAGCCTCATTATTCACCTCTAAATTAAGAATTGCTCTTCAAAACACATCGTGCACGAGACAATAGATGACGAAATAAAAACCAGAGCATGTGGAAGCTTCTTGGATCATTTTACCTTGTTGGGATTAAGGCATTGTCCCCATCCAAGAAAGGGGTTCGTCGTAAAAACAAGACCAGAATTAGGCAGTTTAAAGCCGGGATGGTTTACGTTCTCTTTGAAATCGTTGAAAAGAAGAAATAAATTTGGACACCAATACCACTTTGAAGTGACCGCCGCTCTATTGTTTGACAATAAATTGGAATGGTGCGGCGAGAAGTGAAAACTTCCACTGCCTAACGTTGGTCTTTAGACTACAAATCTCCTCGCCATAACAATCGTTCTTTGATCGGTGTTGGTTCTTAAGTAGCACGTCCAGGTGTGACGATACTATTCTCTTGGGGATGGGGTGGTAGGGATACAAAGACTGCGACCAGAATCCTTTTCTTTTCGAATAAAGAGATTTACGTCATCGGGCATAGATGCTGTCCAGGTGTGGGGATTGGAATGTAAATCAATCATGTTCGAGTTCATCAACTGTATACTGCATCTCTTTTTTTGTCATCTCCGTTTGGAGAAAGGTGTTGTCGAGGAATCCTTATGACCATTTCGATTGATTGGTTTCTCGCATGGATCACAAATTTCTAATCTTAATAATCTTTATTTTGCTCGTAACAAAACGTTGTGCATCCGGAAACCTTCGTTATATTCTTCTTGTCACTGCCTTCTAACTTTCAGATATTTGACATTCCCTGTTTAATAGAAATATTTACATTTAATAATTTACAAAGATTAGAACATCGAAGGAATGATACAAAAGTGATTCAATTTTCACACTTTAGTCTCATTAGATATGACTTACCGCCCATTCACAAAAGAAATCGTAATTTGAATGATGAATTGAAAATACATAAACGAAATCTACCAAACTCTGGTTAAATCAACCAGAATGTGTTACGAGAATTCTGGTCAATATAATTTCAAACCAAGGTAGGGTCCAATATATTCTTGGGTTAGTCTTAAAAAGAGGTGCAACATAATAAAAAAACAAATCTCAAACTGAGATTAATCCAGATTTGTTTTATAAGGAGATACGAGTTTAAATATATTTTCATTTACAGTTTAATCTAAATCTTTTTTCAACTCTTCGTAAGCCAAGGCTATATTGGTCTAGTCTAATTAGCTTTTTTTTCAAATTGGAATTTATTTTCAAAATTTGGGTATTGCAACTTAATTCTCTGGAATAATAAAGAGGAATAATTTTGTCGGGGCTCTGCGATACAAATCTTTACTATAATAAATGACTCGTTATAGTCCCTCAGTATGTTTTGCAATGTGTTCATATTATATTTGTCTGTATGAATGCTCGAATTTTTCATCAGTAAGAGGCACTTATTCCTTATACATAAAAAATATAAATGTATATTCGCTGTTTGCGCTTGCATGACGAAGTTTGATTTAGTTGTGAGTGCCATTCTGGGTAATCTTTCTGTGGACGTCTCCCAATGATTCTTCAGTGATCTCTCGTCTGTCTTTCAGTGATCTTCGCTAAAACCTGTGGCCCGTAAAAAAAACTTAGCAATGCTCGTAGAATATTTTTCTATGATTGACTGCATTGAATACACACAATCAATCTTGAAAATCAAACCTACGATTAATCGCTAACCTTTGTGCTACGGGTCACTTCTCAACTCTGATGCAATACGGATTTTCTTTCTTTTCAGTGTAAATGAACTTGTTATTCACTCACCATGCTCACTTAGCTGTACAACAAACATAGTCCAGGATAGAAGGGGTCGAACCTTGTTTTTTTTTTAAGATATACAATGTTTTCTATGGTTTCTTGTCAATTCGAGGGTGCTGATTCCGAATCTTAATGATGCCACCCGTGTAACCTTAAGCATTTTCTGCAAATTTCTGCAATATTCAACTTACCCATGAAAATCGTAAAATTGTCCACACATTGGCTATAAAGTACCTGCAATTGTGTTGCCGGAGTGAAATACTCTGAAAAAAATGATTTTTTGACAACATATTTATTTTCATGATATTCATAACAAAATATTCATAAAAATCACGTTTTCAAACAATATTTTCCACATAACAGAATTAAATGCATGTATTTCATAATAAGAAATCCTAATTCTTACAAAATTACATGTCCCCATTTACACTGTAGATAATACTGTTATGGCCTATAGGGGCCATTTATATTAAACTTTAAACTTATCTAGATATGTTTCGCTAGAAAACATGTTTTCAGACAATATCACTCGTACATTATAATTACATTCATTTTATTGTTCTTACTCTTGTGAAAATTAGTTTCTTCATTCGCTTTACTCACAATACAGATATGGCCTATGGCAGCCATTTTGAATGTCAAAATACAGCATAATTACGGAAATGGCAAGGGAAATGGTATGTCTCTTTCGAAATCATGTTGTCATACATTATTACACCAATATTTCGCAATTATTGGCATTTAATAGTCAAGCAAATTCAAATGTGAAAATTATTTTTCCCCTTTTATATATTGTACACAGTAAAAGGGGTCTATGATAGACATTTTGAATATCATAATACAGCATTTATCACATTAGGGTGCGTTTATTCGACACTTTTTTACCCTAGAATCATGATTAGAATCATGATTCAAATCACGATTCTGCAGAATCACGATTGCGTTTAGTCGAAATTGAATATAATCATGATTAGAATCACAAACATGAAACACGAAAAAAGGGGCGTTTGGAAAGACGTTTCTGTAGAATCACGAACGAAAAAGGTCGTATAAACGATATCGTGATTTGAATCATGATTCTATGACGTCATTGTGTCGTGCTTCTTCCGGGTTCGACTCAAAGGCGCGCGCTGTGTTTCATGCAGGTTAATTTTCGTGTAGCAGTATTGCCAGCATTTAGGAATTATCATTCTGTGTATTGTACCCCCGGGGTTGTACTGTAGCGTCATTTGTATATTTCATTGTTTTCATCAATCATTTCTTCAAGTTCCAAAGGCACAAATTGGACTGATCGACGATGAATTAACTCAGGGCTCTGCTTGTGCTTTGGGCTCAGCCTGAAGCACAAGCATCCCTTACCGGGATTCACAGAAATAAGACGATCCTTTCAGTGGCGCTTGCGAGGGAGGGATTTCAACGGAGATGTGGCACCGCCTGTCGAGACAAAATTAACAGAATTCGTGCCCAGTACAGGACCATCATAGACAAGAAAAATCGATCGGGAGGTGGGAGGGAGGATAATGACCCCTTCTGGTTCCAGATCAAAAACAATATGAGGTACAATACACGGAATTCTGAAAGTAAAAGATTTATTTTTCGGAAGCCAAGTAAGCGTTGCACTTGCACAAACGTTTGCTCGTTAGCTCCGGCGGCAGCAAAAATCTAGCAGCCGACGTGAAGTTAGAAACACGTGCGAAAATGTTGACCTATACTTCCTGGGTCAAAACTGCGCACTGTGATGCGCACTGGATCGGCCCGAATTCAGGGAGAAACAGCGTTAGAAAGGTGGTCGTATAAACGCTGATTCTGTCGGTTCGTGATTCATGCTGCTGTTTTGAATCATGATTCAAATTGTCATTCAAATCATGATTCTGGGTCGAGGTCGCATAAACGCAGCCTTAGATAGTATACAAATGACATATAGTTTTGTTAACAATCATGTTTTCAGACAGCAGTCTACTTGTATGTCACAATCACATGCAGTAATAGCGCATTTTACAGCGTAGATTTCAAGATTTCACAAAGTTCAGTATATGTAACTGTACCAGATCTAGATCCTCGATGACATCATGAACATAGTGACAATTTAGCCTGATTTTATTGACTTTCTCGTAAAATCAGTGTTTACTGCAAATACTTTCATTTATCTTTAAATACAACTTTCATTTTGTGCTATAAGCTAAGCTTTCCTGTTTAATTTTCAATTTGAAAATGGTTACTCAAAGCAATTTAAGAAAATTAGTAAGTTTGAAGGCAGTATAACCTACAACATTTGATGGCGCTTCTCTTTCCTTCTTGTGCGTTAAATAGGAACATATCTAACTTATTTTGACCTATTCAGCACACATTTTGTTGCAAAATTAGAAATGACAACTTTTTCATATCAAAATATTTGGCTTTCTTGCTTTGCTTGCTTGACGATATTCTGCGACAGGATCTGTATTAATCTAATGAAACGCAAGTCATTTCCAATGAAAAAATGTCTTTCACTTTTGTACAAAATACAAAGTCGACACACATTAAGATTGCATACCCTCACACGCATGCACACATACAAAAATACAGTATTTTGGCCGATCTACTTAGAAATTACATCCAGCCAGTAGAAACCACGAGAGAACTTTGCGCAAAAAAACCCCCAGAATGTAAATAGAAAGAAAGAAAAACGAACATGAAAATTAATGGAATAATTGCCTTGTTTTTGGAATATGACTCTTATCGGGCAGATATTTTTGTTTTCCCTTTGAAATCTGTACATCTGACGTTTTTCCTCTATCAATTTTTCCGCTGACAATTTTTCCTCCAATACATCCGCCTCTTGCACTTTTTATCTTTTACATTTTACCAAAAACTGCCTTAAAATGTATTCATCACATTTTATTTCAAGTTAGGTGAGTATAGACTAATTTTCTTTGTAGAAAGAAGATATGATTTCAAAGATTGTTTTAACCTTTAGATGACCCTCTCGGTTGTCGATCGTGCGGAAAATTGGCACGCAGGTTGTCTAGGATATAATCTACAATATTGTAGATTAATTTATGTCATACAATTTGCTACTGATTGATTGTGCTAATTCAAGCGTAATTAGTATGCATATCATACTTTTTCTTCTAACTCCCTAAATAACGCTTCGAATGTTCTAATTTTCAGTGTAGAAACTCTGTTGTGTTGTTTGCAAATGTGCGTGAAAAAATGCGATATCAGATCAATTTCTATTGTATCATATCGGTTTTTTTATTATTAATGTATTTCTTAATTTTCACCTTTCGTTTTTCATTGTTTTTTTCGATGAACTCTGAGATCATTAACAGCCTAAAATAAATCCATTTAGAGCACCAAAACTAAAAACAAATCATACATCTATGATTTTTGTTTGAAAATACGATTTGCATTGACTTTGTACACGAAAAAACGTTTTTGAGTAATTTTTGGTCTGAACGGCACTTACGAAATGTTGCATAATTTGGGAACTGCGTACCCGGGCATCATAAATTTGGTCGCGAAAGATGCGCAAGACTAAAAGTAAAAAATCTGCAAGCAGCGCAGTCATAACAAAAATCGCGCGGCAAAAATATTTCACGAATCGTTGAGGGTCCTGGATAGGGTTCAAGTACTCTGCCAAGGACCGCCAAAAAAAATTGTGTGATTATTTCATCTCAATATCCGACTTTTGAATTTTGCATTTAGGATGGATGAAAGTTGACTGGGTCGTATGAATTCAAGGGATTATTCTTGTCTTCCTTACTCATGCAAATTCTAACATTTTCTAAGGCCGTTTTTGGAGTTCAGTTTACCGGTTGCTTAGGAATTACAGCACATCAGGTAACTATCTAACCTAACCCCAACCATTCTCTTCGATGTTGACTACCTCCTATCAACAAACGTTCCCACCCAAATAGACTTTAGAGATTAGCGATAAAGGAGAACCACTTTCCCATCGGCCGGGCGTTTCAAAATCAAACAGGCTTTTATATGCTTGAGTCAAAAGGATAACACAAAAACCTCTTAATGTGAAGACCAAATTCAAGCGATGGCAAAGTTGTCTTAGTAATTACACTCAACACGTAGAATGAAAGAGGCAAGGTGAGTGTGTACATTGCTAATTCGCTAACACCATTTTGGGGCTCTTGTTCGTCATCTTTATGTTGGCACGATTTCCAATGGTCCTACACATTCTTGAAGACACTTGTTAGACCTTATGTGATAGTACACGGTCTGAGAAGGACAAGCAGTTAAGAGGAGGTCTCCCGATATTATACTTATTTTAGAGGGCGGGCAATTGACTAAACGCTTTAATTCGCATATAAGAAGGTCTAACTTGAAATATATATAGTTTAAGTGCAGTTACTGAGCGAAATGTCTTAAGGAATGATTGATTTATTATCATTTAACTTCTTACTTTCTTGTGTTTTCATTCTGAATTGTCATCGTATTATTAACATCAACATAAATGTTATTATTGAATTAATCATTGTCATTATTGCCTCTAAATCAATTCGACACCATGGTCCTGACATTTGGAATGGTCTTCCAAACAATATTAAAACGTGTTCAACCATATACTCATTAAAAGCCACTCTAAAGAAAACTATCATTCAATCTTATTAACCCCACCCTCCAAATTAAAACATTCACTCAAATATTCACATTCGCTATTTAATATTCTGATTTTACTCAACTGCTATACACAGCACCATCACCTGCACTTGCAATGCACCCACTTGGTCAGTAAATATCAATCTCAGTCACGAATCTTTTATGAGGCCGCCATCAATTCAAGCCTAACCGCTCACGATGGCAGTCTCCTGCGTTCATTTATTACATTATATATATCTATGTTTACATTTATAAAAGATTAATTTATACTCACATCCTTATTTGTATTTATTATGTAATATGACCACATTGTTTATATTGTGAATTATTTTGTATTTTGCAATTATAAATAATTTTGTATTGTGTTTTTGAACGCAGAAATAAATGCAAACAAACAAACAATTATTATCATTTTTATTTTTATTATCAATATTATTATTATTAGTAGTAGTAGTAGTATACTAGTAGTAGTAGTAGTAATATTGTTATTGTTATCATTATTATTATTGTTATCATCATCTTCAATTTTAAGATCATTACAAACTATTGTCATTATTGTCATTTTCATAATCACCAATATTGCTTTTTTATTTCCACTTTGATCGTCGTCATCATCAGCCTTAATATTATTATCATTAGTTATCCCCCTCATCATCATTACCCTCTTCATCACCACCATTACCATCGCCACAATCATCGTCAATACCCTGGTCAGTCTTATTTTCACCACAACATCATCATCATCATCATCAACAACAACAACGTAATCATAATCATCAACACCTGTCCATCACCTTTATCATCATCAGCAGCAGCAACATTCTCATCAGCGAGATTATCATCAACATCTTAATAATTATCACGATCGTCGTCAACAACATCATTATCATCATAATCATTACCACTATCAGCAGCAGCAGCATCATCATCATAACTACCATCATTGTCATACCGTCATCACCATTATCGTCATCACCATCATCATCATCATCATCATCACCATTATTACTATTATCAAATATACTTTACAACCTACACCATCAATACTATAACTGAAAAGAAAGAAAACAAACAGGCTCGAATAATTTGTTATATTTTTCGGTATATACAAGTTTCCTTTTATTTCTAATATCTTTGGAATCATACCGTCGCATATCTTTCAATACTGATCAAATATTCAAGAAAAAAATCAATTGCTGTAGTTCTTGTTCCAAACAAGTCCGTTTTCTTCATCAATGTACAAAATAAATAAATGTTTTAATATGATACACCTCATAATAATTGATATCCCATTTCACCTAAATATACAGATACAACAATTTGACACAATAATGGTACATCTAATCTCACACTGCGTCTAATAATTTAGTGCACTAAAGAATACAAAAATCAATATCTCAGAGCAATCAAATCTATGTAAAGACACAAGTTATCTGTGACCTCACACATACTTCTACACTGACATTATATTCAATCTCTAGCTGTCAAGATAGCGGAATATATATTTCTTTTCATAAGATGGACTGTTATTTTGTTTAACAAGGTTGTTGTGTTTGGAGTACGCAATATCAAAGGGTTAATTTAGCAGCATAATATAATAAACGATGTCAATTTTCAGCCATTTATCAGAGGGTACAGTCGTAGTTTCCATATTGCAAACACGGCATATTAGTAATTTAGTATCATGTATATTTCTACAAACTTTAATTCATAAAGCCTTCAAAGGAAAGCTCAATACAGACAGACAAGTCTTTGTTTCATTTTTGAAAATCGTCTCAGTATTTTTACACATCTCGTATTTACCGTCTTGTCCACTTCTCATTCTCTTACGTCACTACTGGCAAATAAATTAATTCAAAAGTTGTCAAAGTTGCTGATATCGACGTCATATATGTTTTTCTTCCACATTGCTGTAAATATGATCCGTTTCTTGGTACAAACATTACTGCATGTGACGTCACAAACCACGTAAAAACCTAGGGTAAATTTGCTTCGAGCTTTCATTTTAGATCATGACATTTCTATATGTAATGGTTAGCACTTGCATTTGGAGAAGTACAACAAGAACAATTTTGACATTTATCATGTTTATAGCAAGAGGAAAAGTGGGCCTAATGTATTAATTGGCATAAATTAGGATTAGCTTTTCGAAGAACAAGAAATTCAAGAAATGGTTCCTTTGGTTAACAATAAAAATGATGATATTACTAATAAAAACAACAACAACAATAAAAATAACGATTATAATGATAAGTGATTGCGATAATATGAAAAACAGAAATAATAACCTTTTTTGTAAATGAATATATTGCTTTTTAAAGTCTTATCGGATAAAATTAAATGTTTTTATTTGAATAAGTTAAAAAAGGGTAGGAAGCTATATTTGATTTACTCAATAAAAAGTATGAATCCAAAATTTGAATTATCATCTATAATGTCATGAGTGAATAAGTCATTAACGTTTTTAAACAAAAACTTTAAATTGGGATACATTAAAAATAGAAGTTTAATCTCTTTATTCATTTCGAGAAAACGAAAGACCGGATCCTTTTCATTGGCGGCGGAAGCCGATAAATTTAGGGGGTGTCCACCTGAAATTTTGGGATGGACTCATGTAAAAAATAGGACAAGCGCCCCAAAATTTTTTGACAAGCAAAAAAAAAAAAAAAAAAAAAGTTATCAAAAAAAAATTTAGGGGGGGGGACCGTCCCCCCATCTAAAATTTAGGGGGGGGGACACGTCCCCCCCCCGTCCCCGCTTCCGCCGCCTATGGACTCCTTTTTACCTAAATATCAGATTCTACGACAATCCCGAATGTCTTTGAAGTAAAATAATCCAATTACCGCAATTAATCAAGCACGATACATTGTTAAAGAACGATATATTTCTAAAAAAAACCATTTAGTGATTCTTTCAAGTAAAAAGCACCTATATACATCAGGTAGTTAATGACATTTCAAGTAGGTGGCAATTGTTCTTAAATTCACTTCTTTGGTATAACTTACAGCTTATCTCATTAGTATATAGCTTATCATAAACACAACGCATGAATCGGTCATGCCGTCCATCTTGAGTGTTAAAACTATTTCCATTATACTTTCCTCTGTCGAATTTTCTTACATAATACTTATTTCAGTGGTAAGCGATGACGTTAATGGGACAGTCTTACATTTCATATCCCACCGTCTTTTACTTTGGTGTTGGAATAGCCCCTCCCCCTCTCTTTAAAAAAACACACATACATCCACCCACACACACGCTTTAAAATGTCATATCCAGCAACTTGTGTCCTGGTGGGTGTTTCATAAAGCTGTTCGTAAGATACGAATGACTTTATGCACGACTGGTGATCCTTTCTTGCGCTTAGTGATATCAATATGTGATTGATGTAGGACCTAAGAACATATTCCAGTCGTGCGTAAAGTTGTGCGTAACTTTACGAACAGCTTTATGAAACACCCACCTTGGCCCGGTAGCACAAAGGTTAGCGATCAATCGCTAAATGAAATGGCCTATCAAGATCATCGTTGCATGCTCAGTAGACTGACTAAGAACCAGTCAGAACTGTTCTTTCAAAATAATAAGCGATTAATCGTATAACCTTTGTGTTAAGGGACCCGGAACTCTCTAACATAGGTTTGCAATCAATCGCTAAATGCCAATGCCCAATCAAGATCACCGTTGCATGCGCACTTTGTTCAAAACACTGACCAAGAACCAATCAGGGTGGTTCTTTCATATTTGCAATTCATCACCAACTTTTACGTTGCGGGGCGCAGGTCGCGGCCTCGTATTTTTTTAATTGATTTGATCAAAACGGCAAATCCACAAAACAAAAGCAGATTTTAATAATTATTTCAATTGAGGTCCTGTTTAACCCAACGAGCAGAGTTGAAAAGTTAGAACAGTTCATGGCATCTTTTTTTTTCTTGTAGGCCTACCTCACCACGCCCAAGGTTGTGCCATTGAACCTGTGTACTGCATGTTGTTTGCCATTGACATGTTGCTAAATGAACTATAGTTACTGTTATACGGTGCTGTCACTGTTGAATAGCTACAAGGTGACGGATAATGTTGCATGTGTTGTAGAGGTGGTGGGGCCGTCACGGCTGCCGTGGGCGCCAACAACGAGTCTTGGTGGTGGTGATGGTGATGATGGTGAGACTTGGCTGCTGCTGACATGCAGGCCGATGCTGCCGCTGCCGCCGCTGCTGCTGCAGCTCCATGTGTTCCCATGTTGGTACCATTCATACCACCCATACCAGCGTTGCAAGGTTTGCCATCTCTCACCAGAACGGGAACGGCAACGCGTCGAGGAGACGGTAATGGATTCAAGTCTAGGCCCTTTTCTTGGCGGGCACGCTTCAGCTTGTAGCGGTGGTTCTGGAACCAAATCTTGACTTGTGTTGGCGTGAGTCGGATGATACTCGCCAAGTGTTCCCTTTCTGGTGCGGATAGGTATCTCTGCTGTCGAAATCTCCTCTCTAGTTCGTATGTCTGGGCTTTGGAGAACAGCACACGTCGCTTTCGTTTCTTCGGAGGATCACCCGATGACGGCGATGACGTGTCACGACTCGCCGAGTCACCGTCCTTATCGGAAGCAATGGAGTCGATGTCGTCGTCGTCATCTTCGTGAACCTGAGCGGATGCCGTCGTGGAAGTAGGTGATGTCGCGGTGGATGAGGTGCTGTTGTGGGATACTGTGTTCTGTGTCAACGCTGAAAAGAAAACAAAAACAAGAACAAGAAAATGTAAATGGTTACCATTTTATACGATGACACTCTCTACTCAAACTGACGTAAAAACATAATTACAATATGTAGAAATATCTCTTTAATTTTTTAAGAACCAAATACCAACTTTTCTGCATATCATCTGCGATAGTCTACCTGATTACCAAATCAAGTCTTAGTAAGAACACCAAGCATTACCCTTAGTAATAAAATAAAGGCAAACTTTACTTTGTGATAAGCCAAATTGAGTGGGACAAGTGCAATGAGAGGCTTGTCGTTTTGTTGGCTTTAATTGCTCCAATACAAACAATATTACGATGATATAGAGGGGAAATATAGCATGCTTTACTGGGGTCATACAAGTTTGTAAACAAGAAAATAGAAAAAAATCTCTATTAAGATAGGTCAGTCAGTCCTTTCCCGCTGATATCTTAGTATATAACAGTAAGAGGTAGACCTATTCTGGACTATGATCAGTCAAAATGAAACGATTAGTTAGTTGCGTGTTAAAGGTTGCGTTGTGTGGTGGTATATTATGTCATTCTAAGAAAATCAGCAACGTGGTTATTGAGGTTAATATTTTATCAAATATTCAACTGAATTTAAGACCAAATTTATTTGTTCACTTGCAGTCTTGAGGTGTAGATAATATATTAATGTTTCCGTAAAGTTATTCCAATTATCTTTATAAGAAAACGATATAGAAATAGTATAATTTGACAATCCTATGTCAAATTCCTTATTTTATTTCAATATTATG
Source organism: Lytechinus variegatus (assembly GCF_018143015.1). NCBI lineage: Eukaryota > Metazoa > Echinodermata > Echinoidea > Temnopleuroida > Toxopneustidae > Lytechinus > Lytechinus variegatus. The sequence goes on from NC_054746.1 coordinate 31,188,778, forward strand.
CGAAAAGCATTTCTAAATAGTATCTCACTGAGGTAAAAGTTTTGTGTAGATATAGTTATGACAAATATAGGTTGAAGGTTTGTTGTGATTGATATTTTCAATTAACTGCAACATTAATGTTTGTAGACAATGTTATTATTTTGTGTTTTTTACTGTTCTTATATCATTTTCATTTCAAGTATCATCATCATCATCAATATCATTATTGTTATCATCATCATTGTTATAACCTTTACTATAAAGAGAATGATCTTGACAATGATGAGTATGGTTATAAAGATAATAATAAAAATAATATCAGTAATAATGATACTAATACTGAAATCATCAGTATCATAAATACCATCATAATCATCATTATCACCATCAAAATCATAAGGATTACCATAAATCTATTACGAATTTTTATGAACTTTAATTGGGTTATTGAGTTTAATTGATCTTTCATGTGTTTATAAAGTCTTGTTTCCTTAGACTTAGAGATTAACCCTGCTTATCATTCAGATAATATAAAGCACAAATGCATTTACGTGCAATATTAAAGTTGTATTGTTGTTTAGAAATGTATTGACAACGGTTAAAGTATCTTAAAAAATAATATCGAAAATCATCATTTCCATGTAAATTGTGCAGTGTCCTTTAAATTTGAGGTCGGCTGTATATTCTCAAATGACTTGTTACAAATCGACCTGCTAATTGTATGTTTAGGTCATTAGGTGCTCGTTTGTACGCGAGATCAACACGTCATTAGGAGATGCAATGGACTTTAAGGGATAATTCTCTGATACTCAAAACTAGTCATATTGTGAACGGAGTGTATATATAGATGAACTCAATTTATCATAAGCTGTGAGACACAATTTTCGGCAGAACGATAAACCTATAGTGAAATAGCTCTGTATATGTTTTAATCAGCATATTTAATCGACCAAAACAATTGTAGTTTGACCATTGATTGTATGAATACAAGAAGATAAAGGTATCAATCGTGATAGGTTTGAGACTTAGGTGTGAAAAACAGGAATCGGTAGACGTGGTTTAATGACACTTCCCAGATTAAATCCTATTTGAGGTAAGGATTAGAATGATATGTCACGGAGTCCCGGTGGATAATTTTCTATATTCCCCACCCCCTGTTGAATATAGGTTTGCTGGTGTCTTGAGGTGTGAACATGATAATTGATCGGGTAATGACTGTTGGCAACAATGCCGTCCTTTTTCACTCCGGCCGGGAATAAGGCAAAAACTGCACCTGCGATGTATTTACATTGGGGCAATTAATCATGTACATTCGTGTGCGTGTCAACGCATTATCGCATATGCAGTTAAATGATGTTTTATCTTTAAAGCCAGATAAATTTACGACGAAATCGAGGAATACATGCTTGCACATGTAACATAATGAATTGAAAATGCTACATCAAATTAGATATGCATATTGAAGATTGAAATAATGAAAGTGAAATATATTTTGTCATACTGCAATTATCGACATTCGACAATTATGTAATTTAATTTATTCCACTTATGTCTGATTTTCTTGATTGTTTCATATCATAAATTCAAGAGAACATGATTCAAAGTCGAATTTTCGCATGAAGCATGGCAAATTTGTCCTTTTGTTTAATAATTGATGTTCGAATATAATTATCATCACTGATCAATGTTAAATCTTCATTTGATCTAAACAATGATGTGACATTTGTTCCTTTAAAAGGCAGTTTAAATATTTCACGACAGAGAATTCGTAGCTCATAAAGAGCTATAAAGTCAAGTGACTTCAATGAAAAAAGTAATTATAATAGAGTTCATGCATGGCATGTTTATAATTTTGAGGTTTCTACACATATACCTAATGTACATTTGATGAGAAAAAACATGATTTATAATTGAGTTAACATAATTCACAACGCCATATACAGATACCGTTTGCCAAAAATGACAATTCCATTAACATGAAAAGGTTGTTACCCCATTCGTGTTTACGCACGTCTATAAAACTTTGTAATAATTTCATGTTCGAGTTATTTCTTAAGTATGAACATAGGTCAAGGCCGTCTGAATGATTCAATTCTGTGGTGAAAAAAAATCATCTTCCGAAGAGGTGAAAATAACATTTTACCGATTTATCATAACGATCATCTATAAATATCAACAGCGTTTTGATCTGTTTGAAATTATTGAACAGATATCGTGAGCACGGATTTCCCTTTTAACTTAATTTTGTTGTCACCGATATCATTGTTATGGTAAAATTGTGTTGATTTCAAAGAATTCATTTTTTTTTTCTTTAAGCGATATGAATACGATACTTCAATCTCTATACTTAAATTTAAAAGAAATGTTAAAAAAATGATAAGAAACTGAATTGAATAACAGCGATAATACACCGCAAACACTTTAAGTGACTGTATAGCTTAATTAGTCACACTGTGATACTTGTGTAAAGGATTTGTAATCTAACACTAATCTTATAATGAAATACTATACTTCATAAAGATGAAAATATGAGAGAGCAAATTGAACTCACATGGATAATGGACTGCATCGCCTCCTTGATTTTGAAGCCATCTGGTATACGGGTTATCACTCTGATCGTAGATCGAATCCACACCCGTCTGTCCAGAGACCACTCCTGTATCCACTCGTCCTCCTCCACCACCGCCACCTGTTCCCTGGTCTGTCCCGTTAGTCATCGTCTGTTTTAATGCTTCCATCTGCGAGTCTGTAAGGAATGCCTTATCCAGCGGCAGTCCGGTGATCGGGTGAGTCGCTCCGGTCACCCCCGCAGCAGCGGCGGCAGCCACGGCGGCGTGTGGTAGGTCCAAGATATCTTTGACTGAAAAGCTCGTTTTGGCGGCATTCATCGCAGCATCCGAGTCTTCTAGGATGGCGGAGTTGAGGAGGTCCGCTGAGAAGAGTTTAGCATGCTTGTTGGCGCTCTGGAGCTGACCGACAGAGCCGAAGTCTAGAGCTTGGCTATTCATATAGGCGTGTCGGCTGGTAGGAAAACCGGGAGAAGAAAAGAAATAACCAGAATCTGGCTTAGTTTGAGGTGATATCACAGACATTTAATAGATATTCAATCTCTTGCAGGTGATGAAGAAATAACATTCATGTAGGTATCCGTCTAAATGAAGACAATCACAGTAACATTGCATGCATCCACTTTGAAATTATTTAGCATGTATCCAGAGAATAAGTAATTAGATCAGGTTCGTGATGAAATCATGCACTAATTAAGTTGAGATGCAATAACAAAAAAAATCGAGGATGGTGAGATCGAGAACGAAAGAGCAGGTAGCTGAAATGAGAAACCTTTTTCGAGACGACTTGATGAGAGACAGTGCGAACGCCACTAGCGCTGAAGGTAAAGTGTCACGAAGCCACGATAAAATGTGACCCTGCCCCCCTAAAGACTCGGCTCATCGCCTCAATGGTTCAAAGAAACCCCCAATGGTAATAATCAGAGGCGACGAACTCTATCGATAAATACACGCACACACACGCACCATCTTATACGGTAATGGGTTTATGCGAGGAGACACACGCACGGTATTCGTATGAGTCCGGGGTAGATAAGAGAGGGTCTATTGGCAGTTTTTGGCACAGTGACCGAGTGAAGGGGCGTGGTCTAGTGGGATCTTAGACGCCACGCATAACAAGCAAATTATGCCCTTTTTCGTGTAAATGGGGATTTTATTTGTCTTTTTTATTCAAATTCTCATTATGAAGATTAATTTTTAAAGAGTTAATCGCAGATTAAAATAGGACGGTCAGTAAGCTGTAAATTCAATCCATGAAATGTGTTCAAATTGATTATTATTTCGTTTTCCATAGTTATGTATAAAACAAAATTTGGGTTGCTTGTTTTCCTTTTTGTAGTTCATTTATACATTTTCCCATTTTTGTTAGACATATTGAAAAGCACCAAGTTTGTCATGCATATTACTTTCGATAGTATGTATGAAATAAATTTCAAGTATATTGTGGATACAAAGTGTCCACATTACTAATCATTGCTGATAAAAAACAATTGAATATTTGAAATGAAAATCAGTGGAAATCCTATCATATGCCTATATCTTTTTAATAAACATTAAATATCACTGTTGCATGCCATGTAACATACTATTACACATCAACGAAGCTGGAAGAAATATTGAATATTATTTCAACTCTTCCACTACCTCATTCCAGCTGGGAAGTGGGACTTTTAAACTCCCACTTTTCTGCTCTTTCTAAGAATCAAATCTTCCAATTAGAAATTCTGATAAAAGATAAATATCATGGTTATAATAATAATAATGATAATAATAATATGTCCATTTTATAGCGCAGTTACTATGTGCATATACTCAACTGCGCTTTGATACTTGGTATCATATTATTACCCCAGCTGTAGCTGAGCCGCCATATTAATTAATAGGCGCTAAAGCGTTCAGGAAATAGATCCTACCGGGTACCCATTCACCTCACCTGGTTCGAGTGCGGCACAATGTGGGTGAATTTCTTGCCGAAGGAAATTACGCCATGACCGGGATTCGAACCCACGACCCTCTGTTTCAAAGTCCGAAGACTAATCCACTGGGCCATCACGCTCACGCTCTTATAGCATATTTTCTATTAATAGAAGTTATTTCTCATTAAACAGAATAATAAGTAAGGAAAGCAATCCTTCTTGTATATAAAACAAAGTACATGTAGAACACTCAGTGACGTGTTTTTTGAACAAGTCATGAGCTGATGGGAAGAGTGCAGGATTAACGCCAACATTTTAGAAAAAGAATGTAAAATAACGATCGACCGGATCTCGTGCCTTAACGTAACCGACTCGGAATAATAATTGGAAAGTTTCGATTTGCATAAAATGACCAAGGCCTCTACTAGATATCGTGTTCGTGCGAAATCAAAACACCATGGAGCTTAAGTCTCCCTTTCTTTTCTTTGAAGAAAGCTGATAAAAACTTTGCTCCCCCACCTGCGTTGGGTGGGACGGTGGTTAGGATGCATGGATATATACACTCTCTTTTCTCGAAACAAAATATACTTCCGATCAACAATATGCAGGTGTGCGTCGTGATATCTCAACGTGTCACAAATAAAGACTTGTTGTCATCACGAAGAGAAGTTTAATAGTATTATTGTTTCACGCACAATTATTATGTACAATCATGGACCTAATAGGTCCATGGTACAATTAAGTCGTATTTATATAAGAAAACGATTTTAATGAAACGCATTGTCTATAGTGTCGATTTGCCACCACGTATATAGGGGGATCTTGTGTTTGTTAAGGTTTTTTTTTTTGGGGGGGGGTTCTACTGACTCCAATTATGTTAAAGGTTAGGATTCGAGACAATCAAATAAAAATGTAATTCAAAAAGTCGTGAGGCATTTATCGGGGCATCACTGAAGACTTTTTACTCTTCTCAAGGATATTTTTATTTTGTCTCTGAGGCCTTGCGATTACTGAGGTTGGTTCCGAGGCCAGTCAATATTAAAAAAAAAATATATATATATAGTGATCCCACCCATGTTTGATGATACCTCATACATGTTGAGCAGTCACGGCTATACCCTCGATAATCCTACCTATTTAATCGGCAAAGGAGACCATATTGGTGTCTCATCTAAGCTTAACAGCACATTTTAAATCCCTTGATACATAGCGGTCACAGCAAATGATAAGCACGCTTCGTGGCAAATCAAAAAGACGAGACGGGTTTAAAACCTAAAACCTATTCGGCAGCGGCTTATACGTTCCTTAATTATTCTGGTCCCGTTCCTTGCAAAGGCCTGGACCTACGGATCGATAAGTCCGAATCCAGTACATTCTAGGGCTTTTAATTTCTCATAGACACGTCAAATGACGTTGAATGTCATTCCAATATGGTTCACAAAATCTATTTTCTTCATCTTTTGTTCAGGAGTCATTGAGGCCGAGCAGTCTTTGTTGAAAAGCGTGGCGGTCAAGCGTAGTGTCTGGTCTTAGTGTAAAATGAATGTTTCGTAAAACCTTTCAGTGGTTTGATTACTTTGGGAACTCCCATTATTTCATCTTATCTTATAATTTCAAGCCAGACACGCCTTATTCAAAGCAGCACGAGGAAGGCGACATGGATATCTCTTTTATATAAAGGCCGAATAAAGGCCCTTTTGCGCAACTGTGAATCAAAATGAACATTTTGTTTACAACGAAATCGACTACACTCCCTCATCAATTCAAATGTGGCTTAGATGCCCAGGAGAAAGTGGTCTCGCTACTGGATATCTGAGGTTCGAAACCATATCAACATCATTATGCGCCCCTTCGGCTGCACTAACTAGTATAAGATTCCATTCAAAGAACTGACATATTTCTGATGAAATGGGAAAAATATTTATTGTTTTTAATATTGATTTCATTATAGATATCTATATCTGACAACACGCTGTATTAATAAGAAACAATGACTTAAATACACAAGAAAATGTTCCAAACTTAAATATTATTCAGAAAAGGTCAGGTTTAACTCAATAACGGTCATGAATCATGCGAAACAACAATCTCATAACAGTAAAAAATGAAAAAAATAATTACATTGTAAAAAAACTGAATGACAGAAATTATTAAAACTGAGGTCATTATAATCTTTGAATATATACCTTATTACCATTTAAACCATTGCAGTTTGATTCCGCCATATTAAATTTTGGGTGTATAACACTCTTCCCATTTATAGTGTTTCTGAACTTTAAAATCTCACTTTAAGAGCATGGTTGTCTGAATGATTGAGTTTGTGAATGAATTTGTCCATAAGATGTATGAAGGAGAAATGAAATAATATTACCTCTTTGAGGGGGTATAGAGATAATGTGATTTGAAGTTACTTTAAATTCGGTAAAAATCATGCTATGAAACATCTAAAGCATAAGAATGAATATGATATGGAGATGATTATGTTGTTGTTAGATAAAACACTGCCATGAATGTAATATGATGTATATTATTTAAAATAATATAAAAAAAAGTATTAAGATATATTCTCTATCTTCTTTTCGATATGAAATAATACTTACAAGTATAATATGTTTCTGCAATTCAGCATGACTTATCTCGGTATATAGCTTTAAGATGTTAAAAATATGATGAATTTCTTTTTTTAAGAAACTGACAGCCGGTTAACCGTATCGCCTTGTTCCTAATGTACGTTTGACATCTGTAGGTCTTGGGTAGTTTTTGTTTCAGTCGTGCAAATGATTATTTCCTTCCCTAATATTTTCGGGAAAGACGTGCAATTTCTCTCGTACACATCGAGACCTAATCAGGCAATTGTTAGTTCTTTGAATGATTCACCGCTATAGTGACATCCCCAAGATATATAGACATTATTGACATAGCTTGTCACATTTATACAGAGCGTATCAAGATAAAGAATGCAGAGGGCTGATATTCAAAGGTTATTTCATGTATCCAATATATTAAATTTATCTATATTTCCTTATAACAATACAGTTAAACTAACGACACTCAAACGTACAACTTCCAATCTTTTGATGGAGACGTCGCACAGTGGGCCGGGGCGAGACAAAAGTGCGCCAAAAGTCATTTTGGTCGATTTCAGATTTTTAATTTTTGTCATGCCCAGTTGAAAGACAATACTTTGAAGAATATTTCAGCAAAATATTTCATTCCGGAATTTGCTTAAAAGTTGTTAATTTCCTCCCTCAAATCGTAAAATGTGAAATTTTGCGAAATGTCGCGTATATGACATCCTAGTTGAAAAACAGGCCATTTCACAGGAGGTTTTTCATGTAGGAATCTGAAATGGCTCCCACATAATCCTGATATATTCTTTTTTCGTGTGAAAGGGTTCAAAGAAGATAAAAGACACATTTTAAGAGGTTTATAGGATAATTTTTCCTCGAAATAGGCTGAAAAATCCATGTTTTTTGCATTTACAATAGAATAGTTTAGATTTCCGTGGATTTCCATCTAAATTCTATAAACATCATTTTTCCCGATGTCTAAGCTTTAAGTCGATACCAAATTTAGCTGCCCGTATTTGCCCGTTTTTATATTAGAGCCGATTTAACTTGACACAACACACCAAAAACCTGTTAAAAAACGGTCATTTTTATACCGCGCAGTCATCTTTAGCGCACCGCATGGGGGTACATGCCGTTCGCTTTTGCGCGGCGAGGACGATTCCCTTTCCATTCCATGAAAGTGACATGAATTCCGGGCTTAATTTAAACAAAATAAATGTTTCTAAAGCAAATAAGGGCTATACCCACAACTCTCCAGGGAAAAAACTTACTTGTAGAATAATTTCATCCCCAAACCCTCGTAATAGTGATACATTCGTGGTGTTATATAATCTGCGTTTTACACAAGTCAACACAGCTTGATAAAGCACGGTTAATATTTTTCAGATTTTAAAGTTTTTTTGTTTATAAATGTAATTAATAATCATTTTGATGGAATAAAAATTATTTTCGGCATCTCTTAAAACACTTTTTAGGCATAAACTAACATTCACTCTCGCCAACTTTAAAGTCGCACATAACACAAAGTTTATATACTACACTATGTAATTTGTGTTTTCACAGATATTTCAAGAAGCCAATCAAAATTTGGTATCAATGTGACGTCATATCGGCTTTAAATTATGTGCAGTCGATTCTACGCCCAAAATTACCCATAATCAACATATTAAAGTAAAAATCTAACACGGAATATAATTTTGGCGCACTTTCAACCCATTCTGACCCACTGTGCGTCGCTCCTACATTCTGACGTCACGCGTGACAATGAATTAATATTTAAGACAACCATGACAACAGCTATATTCCTTATTTTTTGTAATTATTTGGTAACATGAGAGAAACTAAAGGAAAAGCGACTGACTGATCAGTCAGTCGCTCATTTCTTCAGTTCTTAGCATAGCCAACCAAACTCTATCGAATTTGACAATGAGCATTGGCAAATTGATTGGCTGAGGTACCAGTGAAACTTTCATCTCAACATTGCTTGAAAAAAAGGGAGAAAAAAATTGTTGTTTCCAACGTTAATTAGATGCGACATGCTCATGTGCGATGTCGTCAGAGGTACAATCATTGATAAAAGAAAAGCCGACTGAACAATAAATTCACCTATACATGATCGACTGAACAGTTTTACTTTTCACATTCTGGTAAGTTTTATAAGTACACTAATATGCAGTAATCTCTGATCGCAAGCCTTCTATTTATATTATTTCTTTTTTATATACACACTGTATACCCTTATATGTACACACCTTTCTAAGTTTTATCTTCCATAGTAAACAATAGATTGAAGTACACCATTATCTTATTTTATGTACGACAAACAAATAACCACTAGATGTAACAATGAAAATTATTTAGTAAGATCTTATATTATTCATGACACGTTACTTGACTTTTCCCCTTGTAAGACGAGGGAGCACGCAAGCTCTTGATTTTTCTTCAGAATGGAAATAATTTATGGCTTATATTTTAGCGATAAGACATGCACTGAATTAATGCATGTATGACAGGATATAAACATAGTAAAGTATACAATACTTGATCGTAATCTTTGGTAATGAGGGTAAAACTAATGGCGCCGCCTATAACGTCTATTATGATATTGGTGGTATTGTCTGTGTATTTTAATTTTCCCATTATCATCAATGTATGCTTCGATTCGCAATACATTGAGATTTTGTATTGTTACCACAAGAACATGTGATTTTAACTTTTTTCAAAGTAAATACAAATCACCTTAAAATCGAGTCATTTTCAATTATGAAATAACCAATTCCATTTATATGTGTTCTTTTTATCTGGGTTTGGATATTGTGCTTAACATGTATATCTTTTTATGAATTCACTATGTTTCTAAAGCAATAAAATCAATTTCCAATAAACCATTATTTTTTGTTGACCTAAAGTAAATGAAAATACTTTGTTAGTTTTACTGGTGAAAACACAGAGGCGGCGGAACGTATTTCTGTTGCGGGGGGGGGGCAAAGCCAAAAGGGCAATTATGTAAAAATAGGCACTTTGGTGCCAACGGATATTTTCACCATGAGATTATCATCTGCGTAAATTATTTTTGTATTTTGTCGTGATTAAGTTGGGAAAAACCTTTTTGAAGTGATTTCTGATCGATGATATATATTTGGGCTTTATTTTTTCAGCGAGGGAGCGTACGAGCGAGCGAGTGAGTGAGCGGTTTGTAGAATTTTCAAATCCGAAGTTGTAAAACTCGCTTTTTGGTCAATTACGGCGCTATTGACTGTTAAAAGGGTATCCTTGCGAGATGTTGCGAGTGCAAATCGTGAGCCAAACTGAAACATGTCAAACTCTTGGACATAATATAATAAGACATGAAAATTAAAAATTCCTAACAGTTTGTGTAATCATGAAAAAGATGTGCATCTAACTAAACGCATATATTCGTAATTCCGAAGGTTCGTTATTCCGAAGGTTCGTAATTCCGACGGTTCGTTAGTCCGAAAACGAAATGAGGTTCGTAATTCCGAATGTTTGTTAGTCCGAAAACGAAGTGAGGTTCGTAATTCCGAAGGTTCGTTAGTCCGAAAACGAAATGATTAACGAACCTTATTTCGTTTCCGGACTAACGAACCTTCGGAACATCGAACTTTATTTCGTTTTCGGATTATCGAATCTTTCGGAATAACGCCACAAATGTTCGGATTAACAAACTCTTTACGTTTTCGGATTAACGAACATCGAGGTATAAGCAATTTAAGTGTTTCTAAATTACGAACTTTCGGAATAACGAACCTTCGGAATTACGAACCTTCGGAATAACGAAGTGTAACCCTAACTAAAGAATAAACGTCGCGCAAAGCGCTAGCTAAACTTTTTGATATACTGACCAGAAAAGGAACCTTATAAGGACTGCATTTAGTGACTCATGAATAGGATACATATCTCATCAATTGAATAATGCGAGTGCGAAGCACAAAAAAAGGGGGATATTCCAATCTGAGAACTGGATATTCTAAGCATTTTTGAAACCATGAACAGGATAAGTACCTTCCTACTTAATAGTGACGCGAGCGCGAAGTGCGAGCAAAAAAAATGTGATTTTCTAATCTGATATGTACTTTGTTCTAATTCAAAAAAGGTATTTTATCCTGAAAAGGGCACGCTTCATTTTGAAAAAGGGCATTTTCCATTTTGAAAAAGGGAATTTTTTCCTAAGTATTTTTTTTTTTTTTTGGGGGGGGGGGCAACTGCGAAAAACAGACAATCGACTTGCACTTACAATGCCCTTTTCTAGATCTTATTGTGTGTTGCGATCTTAAACTGTTTTTTTTTCGGACGTTAGCTAAGCGTCCTCTCACATTCCCCTCACTGCATTGCCTCATATTGTATACCTAACCGAGTTGTTGAGCGATATGCTTGGTTTTAATTGTTGAAATAATCATGTTCTGGTTTGGTCGCTACGCTCTCTTTCATAGTTTTTTTTTAAGGATGCCGTAATAATATGTTCCAATCTGAGGCGCGATATAGCTCAGTCGGTAAAGCGGGGGTTACGGATTCCGGTGACCCGGGTTCGATTCCCACTTCGTGCCCTAGTGCCCTTTGGCAAGGCATTTGTCCTAATTAACAGGTCCCTCGGATAGGACTTTATGCCATCGGTCCTCTGTTTGTTTTCTTACAAGCATTCATGCTTTCTTAGCAATCCGGTGAAATAAAAAGATAACCACCACCACTATTCTTGTCCGCATAATAAATTATAACCTTCACATTCCATGATAGTGTGTAGAAATAAGTATCATTTTCATGGCATGAACTCAAAATAAAAATTCACATTCCCTTGAAAGTGGGCTACCCACTCCCCCAATCGGAATTTTCGCCCCTCTTTTGCATCCCTGTTGAATATTACTTTCTATGTCATTGTCTGAGTCTACTACATCTGTTTATACTCTGTTTGCATGGGATATCACCTGAATTAAAACTGGATCTTTTTTTCAACAGTTGCGCCGTCTATAACATGACCCTTTCTTTCGACACCGTTGATTGAGCATGAAACACTAATACTATTTTATTTTCGATTCCGTGGATTCACCTTATAAGAATTCGTTACGTTTCTCTTCTGCAAAAAAAAATGTTGAAAAATGAAGGATATCTTTTCAGGGGGGATGGTGTGCGATCGTAAGGACACACATCGATAAAGAACTGCGGCAGTGCACCATCGAAAACCTCAAAACGAAGCAGATTGCCAATACAATAATATGAAACTGCACTATTCTACATATTACCCTGGACATTTTCATCTCTTGTTTACTCAGTCCACGCGTCTTTTCAAGACGTATCGAAGTATCAAGTCTCCACTTAATATTTCTCCCTCCCCACGCACCGATGAGATGCTCAATATCTCGCGTTTTCCAGCTAACCGAAGTTGATTCGGCGATCGCACGCTCCGCTCTTCGCCCAACTAGCTCGGGCAGAGAGGACATATGCCAGGCGGAGGGTGCGATCAAAAGGGGGCTGTTGAGCGGAAGAAAGTGCATAAAATGTATACAGTATCACATTTGGTGAGAACGTTGACGCCCTTCGAGCTTTCTCGTTTTTTATCCGATTTAAGTTTGGGCACGTGTCCCGATTATTTATCCATTTGACTTTGGCATTAGATGAAGTACGCGTGAATAATAATGATAAAAACTTTCAGCAAGTGGAAACCCATAACTATTCCAGAGCGACCGTAGTAACAGTCATTGATCAAGTGTTTAATGAATGAACTATTGAAAAATGAACGGACAATTTGAAAGAATATATTCCCAGATTATCATTCTAAACACTACACTACATTTCATTTTCTTTCTTTTATTTTGATGAATTATGAAAGAGCCCTGCATCAATCTCCTTTTTGAAAATTAAAGATTTTTTTTTGGGGGGGGGGTATAAACAAGTGTATGTCAAAGAAAACGAGCTGAAAATGATGATGCAAATACAGAGTGTCTGATACATCTTTGACATGGTAGACTTAAAAAAAGACCCCACAAAAACAACCCTTCCATCGACATTTATACTGATTAATACAGATTAATACATTAATATTGTTGTATACTTGGCGCTCGGCTTGTAATACCATTACATGCGGCGAGACTTGCTCTCTGATGACACTCATTAGATAATCGAAACTTCACTTATTATAAAGCGAGATGTCTAAGTAGTTGAATAAGCTTACGTAAGTGGTCCCTGAGTGGCCTCTCCTTGTAAATTGTCATAAACTCTTGTTGGAGAAGTTAACTCTTCAAACACAATTGCACTGTACACATAGGTTGGAGGACCTTTCTTTTCGCTCTTGGTTGCTTGGTAGCTACTCTATAACTGGTATAACATTTTGTGATAATATCGACAACTTCATTCACGAAAATGGTTGATTCGATAGTCAAAGATCCAAATTAGATCAAATTTAAAAATAAGTTAATTTATTGTGGACATGATAATAATATTCTAAAATCTAGTTACCACCATTTCGTGAAATAGAGTTTTAAACGTGAAATGAATATTGTATAAATAGCTAACTGGCTATCGAGTTTAGTTTTAGTGCTTGTAGAATATAAAGATTATTTTGTCAACATTGAAGCAGATCGATCTTGGTGTGATAGTCACACCAATAAACAATATCTTTTATATATTTACATATGCTGAACCGGAAACTCGATTTCAGTTCCTAACCCTATCCCATCTGAGGCATAAAGACCCGGGCAAATGACGCTGGAGCAAAATAATGTCGTGTCATCTACTTCTTGTGTTAAAGATTATTTTTCGATGAAAATAAAGAGTAGGTCGATGAGAACTATGGATTATATGGAGAGAGAGGGGGGGGGGGGGGGGGGGGGGGGCAAGACAAGGGATACACCCTATGTCTTTCAAACATCTTATGTAAAGAAAGTATAAAGAATTTTAATCATTAAATATTTACTATATTTTAACATGGAATACTGGGGAAAAAACAGGGAAACTCTCCAGGGCCCCGCCGTCAGAGTTCTGATATACTTACATTCAAATTCCTCATTTCCTCTCTCTTAATTTTGCAATTTAAGTTCAATCTTGGTCTTAGTTTGATTTGACATGATCGCAACGATTTGTAAAATAGACCCAAATGGACACGAGAATAACCAAGGATCGTAAACATTGGTAATGTAACATCTCGTTACTTGTCATCTTCGAAAATGAAATGAATTTCAGCTCCTGACGTTCGTCATTCTGAAAAAAAAATCATCACATTAAAACGTCAAACTATTTTCCATTTTAATAGAACATCCCAATTAGAAATCAGATATAATTTGATGATGATTAAATACTGAATTTCACTTTGATTTCCATCTCTCCCAATCAAGATATTTCTTAGTCCTCGATCCTTGAAAATACAAAGGAATATGATAAAAATAATAATAATTTGAATTAAATTTGCATGCGATTACCTGCTACAACGTTGTTCACTCTGGATTAAATGTGTCTATTACACTGAAAAGACAACGCTATGAGACTGATATTGAATATAAAAATATAAATATTATGTAATCACAATAGTTACCGAATGATGCAAAGTTATTCACCACAACAAATGAATGTGTAGCGTTGTGTTTTAAGGAGAAAAAATAACAAAGAGGGAAAGAAAGAGTGGTCGGGTGGGAGGGAGATACGTGGCCGGTATATGGGTACAGACGGCTAAGAAAAATTTGCACACTTTAATCCGTGTAAGTTTGGTCAATATTAGGATAAGAGCGGTGCGTACTTTACTTTAAAGTCATTACCTCCATCCATCATAAATTTAAGGAGCGATTGAAAAACAAGGCTCGGGCAGACAGAGAGGTGGGGCTCATTAGACCGGGCCTGGGGCGACACCCTACCAATTCTGGTACCATTTTCATATTTTTTTTTAGAAAATAGAAGAGGTAAACCTTTTTTTTGTTCAAGCAGTCTTTCCTGTAGATCTTGCGGTATCATTCAATCCAACTTTGAGATTGGTTCTTTCATCACAGATGTAGTGATTCTCTTCCCCCCTCTCTCTCTCTTTATTTCTCCATCTCTTTCTCTCATTCCCTTCCTTTCTTCCTCAATCTCGGTTGTTGCATTTAAAGTGGAACCTTAACACAGTGATCAAGCAAGTAGCAACAAGGACCATTATGATATCCCCCCTAAAAAACAACAAAAACAACAACACACACACGACAAATTCAAATTTGCAAGGATTAAAAAGAACAATGACGAAACCCAATTTCACTTTTAATACACTTATTTCAGATTAGTTAATATAAATACAAATAACTTTGATCCCTGAAAAACTTATTTATTTATTTATTTTTTTTTTTTTTTTGGGGGGGGTCTTTTGTATTTTTTATCATGGTTTTTAATTCAGATATTATAAAGAGACCTATAGTTGATTTTTTTTATGGTGAAAACTCAGCATTTTCCCCAGAAAAATATCAAGACATATTAGTTTCATATCGAATGAAAATGACTTGAAACAAAACACATATACGCTAAATGCATTATAGTACTGGTAAACCAACCGTAATACAATTACACACCATGGACATGATAAAACAAGAGAAAATTTGATCGATGGGAATCAAAATTGTTTGAATTATACCGATTTGTATTTTTTCTTCTTCATTTCACCTCCTCCTCGTCTGTTTGTAGACTACTCATGTGAAATCGCTCTGGTATAACGAATTATGACTGATTACTGCGTCAATTTGCCTTATGGTGAGCGCATTTTCAGTCTCTCCCGATCCTTTTATGTTTTGCCTTTGTAATACAAAGTTGGTTTTCTTGCTTAAAGTCGCCGCCGCCCTTTCCTTCATTGTTGACTCTCCCTAATGTCAACTTAGAATTTGTCGCTTGAAAGGTCATTAAATACCTCAAGTTGTGACAAAAAGTCAGGTCGTGTGTACACAAAAAAGGCCTCTCCTTTCATCTCCGACTTAATGAGAGTCTTCATTACGAATTGAAGATGATTCCACTCATCTTTTAATTCAAAAATTCGAGATATATTCCACCCATAACAAAAATATTGTAAAATATCTTCCAAAATAATTACAAGACTTTCTGTATGTCTCAATAATTATTTTTCAGTAGAATAGTACCTCTCACTTCTCATGTTCATTAATATTCCAATTATCTTTTTTTTCAACGAAATAGATATATTTTTGCCATTCTTTGTCTAATAACGCTAAAAAAAGTCACTTAAACTCTAGATCATACTTTAAATTTTAAATACAAGTTATTTTGAGTAAGGGACATGCGAAATCCCTATTGCTAAAAATTGAATTTATTATTTCCAGAAAGGCAACTGTTTTGAACTGTTTTTAACAATGCTTCAACATCATTCGATATCCATTTCTTAATCCTTAAATATATATAAGTTGAAAAAATCTTAGTCCCTAATTGTATCTTTTAGATTTTAAAATCTTATTTGTCTGGATAATAATTAGGATGAGTCATATGGGAAAAATCTACAAATTTAATGGTCCCTTAAAAACATTACATTCTAGTGGGTAATCGTCAGACCTAAGTCTATAGTTTGGGAGAAAAAAATACCATGCATTTTTACAATAAAAAACCCACAAATGTGCTGAATACTCAATGTGTCATTGAAACTTAAAACAGTATTTAATCTTTTAGATTCTATTTCACCTAAATGGCACAAACTTCATGCTTGACGAATATCTTCCCCCTTTTTTCTTTTTACCGATATTTGGTAACTTTTTGGCTGAACCGTTTTCTTTAAGAAATTAAAAAAAAGATGAACTCAGTCATCTTCATACTTGATAATCTTTTTTGTTATTTACAAATACAACTCCCGAGTCTGTATAATTTCCTGGTTGCTATTGACATAAATGCTATTATTTCTTTATTACTTCGCATGCAATCCAGCAATCGTGATCACACCATCAGGAGTCGAGTATATATTTGCTTCTATGTCAGTGATTACAAAACTCCTAGGAGTGGATTGGAGAAAACAAACGTAACCATAGCTTACCTATCATTCATCATTCTATAGTATTGTTGTCTGATCGCTAATATACCAGTCCGACAATGAAATGGGGGTAAAGTTGAAATCTTATGCTGGTTATGATAATGGTTAGAAATTATTTTAAAAAAAATCATTTTCAACAGAAAATCACAACATGGCAATACATCAGCAGCCAATCATATAATATATCGTCTCTTACTATTCTAGCTCAAATTAAGGGTTGTTCTAATCTCTCTCTCTCTCTCTCTTTTGAGGGGGTGGGGGCCTCTCACTCACTGATCAATATCATATCCTTCCAATATGAACAATACGAGTCCTTGGTTTTAATCTGACCACCAGGCGATGATGCGTTGTAGGCAACTATGATTTAAGCGAAATTTTAGTCACACTTAAACCTTGTGAAACACCTCAGATTATAAGAATGCATTGACCTTAATACCGAATCTTACCAAAAGAATCGCAACTTCAAAAGTTAAAGGCAAGTCCCACGTGCCCTCTTCTGATTGATTGAAGATGACGTTGCCTTTGACTTTTGGAGTTGTATTTGATTGTAACTCTTTTTCTAACAGGGTCCCTGCATGCGTGGTCGATTTGAATTACGGTATATCGTGCTGCGACCCGATAGTCTATCCAAAATCTGTCTAAATTTGCATAGAGCTTGAACCTGAAAAAAGACCCCACATGATTTACAGCTCTACTCATACTCTTTCAGTACCAACATTACTTAGACCATTGTTCTATCTTCATTATAATATCATAAAAACTGTTAAGATGTCATGTTCCTGTTGCACGAGATATCATCAATGATAACTATGCCATTAGTGGTAACTCCCTATCAATATATTTTGATTTGTTGGGGAACAGCGTTACTTTAACATATACAAGTGGCGATCGATTATTAATGACGTAGGTTTTATGCATCAGATTCCAGCTCATCCACTTCACGTGGTATTCCGTTTAGAAAAAATGTAATGCAGAAATGTGAAAAATGGGGAAAAATAAACCCCTATCAAAACAGTTTTAAACATCAAAGAATTCTTCTGGCAGCTAATGATTTTTTTTTCAAGGTCAATGGCAATTTTTTTTCATCGTTTTTGGCAAATAATCATGTTGTCTTCCTTTTCGTCTCTATTCCTGCATGTCAATTTCTACAAAAAACAACTACGTAAATTTAATGACATTCATCTAATTCAAAGCCTCTATACACATCAATTTATCTCTCTAATCATTTAATTGCCCACAATCAAAATGAGGTCATCCTTTCTTAATGCTTCTCATCATTTGAATCGGATGTTTATAGAAATGGAGACTGACACCAACTTCATCATCTTTGCCATGCTACAGACATACACGAACCCTTAACAGATATAGAGCCGTGCAGTACAGGGTATAAATCACAATTTTCTCCGTCTTATATTGCTCCATTGAAGACAGGGCTACGATTAATTTATTGACATTCGCCAATCAATGGGTAATTTCTGGTCCTGTTCTCTTCCTGGGGTTTATCTTGATTAGCCTTCTAATGAGTTAGTTCGGGGTTTGTTGATATCAAGGGCTACATCGTAACCCTTTTTTGTTTGTTGTGTAGCTATTAAACCATTAAGAAAATCACCATCGGACCAATATTGCATTCTAGAGATAGACATGAGATGAAGGGTAGTGTATTTTTCCCCGATTTGATTGCATCTTACGTCTATACATCTTAGGCAAAAGAAAGCAAAGCACATAAAAGCTATATAACTTTTGAAATTTTTCTCATGAAGACAGAAAAACGTACTAGCAAACAAATCTGGCATATGCCTTTTCTTTAGTTCAACTATTTTCATCTTAGAAGATTAATGATAACACTCTAAACAAAATCTATGTTAATTGGTGTTAAGTTAGAAACATAATGTTAGATCGATAACCCTTTAAATTTCATAAACGTATAGTTCTCTTTCCAAAAGAAAAATCTTGGCACTGGTTTTGTATTTGTATTATTCCAGTGTTATTTTAGTTGTGGTTGAGGTCACAGTATATTATTTTGCATTGCAATTATGTTTTTTTTTTAATTTTTTTTTTTCCTGGTCATTCACAGTTGCATTGGTTCACAGTTGCATTGGCTTGAAAATCGACAATAAGGGCACTTTGCCTGCATTTTTTTTCACGTGATTTGAACACTGTGGAACTTTTATACCCACATGTTCGACAGAGAGGGCGCATGACTTTATCCGAACCTCTGAACTCGAAGGTATTCAGTGCAGGAAAAAAAGCATTGTGATTTCCATTGTGTTTAAATTTATATCCTTGACTTCAGCGACCACCTTCAAGGGCATCCTGAAAACATACCCGTTTAAGAGTGCTTTTTGATAGACATTGACTTATTGTTCAGACATGCATTTATGTAAATAGCTTTTGTTGTTGTTCTGCTCTGAAGCGCCTTGAGCATCCAATCAAGATGGAAAGTGCGCTATACAAACCTCACGTATTATTATTATTATTAAATGAACGAAATTAGAACCATATTATATCAAATAATTGGATAAGATTAGATGAAGTAGAAGTAAAACGAAAATGATATATGATGAACAATTTTTTAACTGAAAAATGCAATAAGGGAAATCAATAATCGATATAAAATATAATCTAAAAAATTGATGCAAATCTGTTGTAATTTATTCCTTTTAGACCATGTTTGAGAAGATTAATTGTTCGAGGGACTTAGAGTAATTTGCGTATAATCATGAATTTTTTCATAATTCTTGCAAAATGTTATCTTGATACATTAAGTTAAAACTCAGAGATTGCATTAAAATGTCTTTTGTCGTTCATTTTTATTCAATTTTATACCAAAGTGATTAGAATAATTTTTTTAGAATCGGATTTTAGAATACAATTTCTATCATACAATGCCCAATAGATAGTTAATTATATTTTATATTGATATTTCATTATTATTATTATCATTACTATCATTATCATCATCGTCATCATTATAATTATTATAAATCATTCTAGCTCTATACTAATAACATATAAAGATGATATAGATGACGGTATGATCGAGGTAGATGAAAATAATTCTCCATATTTTAATTTTGCAGAGTCACTCTAATCAATCGCACTAGTGATCTCATGTAGACGAGCATTTAAAGAAATTTGAAGCCGAGGCAAAAGCGAGGTTAAATGTTTATTTTTCCTTCGCCAGCACACGCGTGCCTTTTGGCGTATGCATATGGAGTTGATGTAAGAGAGTAAACTAATTCAACCTACTACACTCCTGACATAGCCCACTATCTTATCAGCATCGCGTCGACAGCAAATTCAAGTGCTAAACTCCTGAGTTTATAGTGCGCCCAAGTATTGTTACATTTACAAAGCAATCTTGTGTTGTTCTTTAGTTTGAGTGCTGTCCAAGTTTTGTGCCTTCCGTCCCCGACAGTCGCTTGCTCGCATCAAGAGGCCTTCTTCGTCAAGTGTAGCTGATAAGAAGATATTTGAACTCTATACGTAAAGTAAACGCACGTGAATATGCATCCTTTGTTTGAAGAGTGTATAATAATAATTCATAAACAAATTTTATGATCGGAAACTCAGACATGTTTTAAGTCAGGTAGTGCGGTTCTACGATTCTGAGCTTCGCCTGACTTACGACCATCCACCGGGCCAGGGACGGCTGGTCATGAGACAGGGATATGCACCCGACATGCCCGATACTCAAAAGTATAGGACGTACCACCTGCGTGCGATATGATATTAATTGCACCTGCGTGTGGATTAAAGCTTATGTTTATTTTGTAAAATATTATATCGACCTTTAATATCCTTCACTATTTAAATGAGATACAGTGACCCCGCTGACACGCTATATTACACGTAAGCGATGTTGTTATTTGACTAACCCTCTAAGAATGTACATAGAGTAATTACTATATAGTCTGCTCAAAATAACTTGTACTTCAAAATCACCAATGAGGATAGTTTTCTTGAATATAAATCTATTCTCCGACTTTAATGACCACTGAATGCAGTTTTTTTTTAGAATTAAAGTAAACCAAAAAACTTCATAAGTATACAAAATGTAATAACAAGAAAGAAAAAAACATATTACATGCAATAATATTCATAAAACACAGTTCTTCTTTCTGGAATATTTTATCAATCTTAACCAGGTATAACAAAACCATTTTAATACTAAAAGAGACAGTATGTGGACGAAGGGTCAATCTGTTGGCATAATTATTTGTCGTCGCCGATGAACATATTGTTTTAGATTTCCTTTGAACATTTTAGGTACTATTCTACAAAAAATGCTAAAGTCGGCAGATACACACACAAAAATGAATGTGATGTCTCTTATGAAGCATATTAAGTTTGTTTATGGCTCTATGGTTGTTGTAAAAAGCATTCATTGTCATCCGCGGAAGCCGATACAGTACCTGACTGTATAAGTACTGGAGTTTTAGACTTGATTCATATAAATCTTTTTTATTAATTGATTATTTTCTTCATTTTATTTTCAGGAAAAACAAAATGTATTATCTTTATATTCACCAAAATTGTCTCAACACGGAGCGTTTACTGTAAAATGCTAGTAATTTTACAAAGAAAATCGTAAATTTACAAGATGTTTACCTTTTGATAACAGACAACACAATGAATTAACAAACCAAACGTATTAATGCAGTGATATGTAACGTAAAATTGCAAATTGAATGTAAAAAAGTAAAAAATAATAATAACCTTTGTAAAATACCAACGAACTTTCGTGTTTTTACGTCGATTGCATGTATATATATAGTATTCGTATTTTAAATTAACGGTGATTTTCATGTTAAATGAATGTTAAAATGGCGGGTTTTTTTTATACAGCTATCCAGTTTTTTGCTTCGTTACAACCCAGCGCAATTTACTGGGTTTTTTTTTACAGTTTTATTTTTAATAATAATGATAATATAGGGTATTTATATTGCGCACATATCCACCTAGTTAGGTGCTCAAGGCGCTCCTATATTACCCGGCTAAGCTAGGCGTTCATAGCGCACACAGCTTTTTGAGGAATTACTTCCTACCGGTATTCATTTACCTCACCTGGGTTGAGTGCAGCACACTGTGGATCAATTTCTTGCTGAAAGAAATTACGCCATGGCTGGGATTCGAACCCACGACCCTCTGTTTTCAAAGTCCGAAGACTAATCCACTGGGCCATAACGCTCCACAGTGTTTAACAGCGTATTCCGATAGTTATGTTTCCGGACAGCACACTTTGGTACGAATAACACAACGTCAAGGATTGCTGATAAATTTGTTATCATAATTTCATCGGGCGTATAACAAGGCTATATGGTAAAATGTATTTTGAATGGAGCAATGTTAAGGGTTCGTTAAGTGTCATTCATTATATCAAACGTCTTAGATAAAAAGATAGATGTATCTCCTTATATTCGTTTTTGTTCTGAAGTTTCATTGTAAGAAAACTTAGAAGCGAAGAGACGACTGGTCCTCTTCTCTAAGTAACATATTTTAATGGTGTCCGCTTTCGACCAACATTTGTAATAACTGAGAGAAGAATATATCAGAATAGAAAAAAAGATCCATATTTCCAGCCGATCTAAAGAGATACTTAGGTAGCTTTGATTTCAAGTAATATAAAGCAGTCACAATTTGTCTATTGTGCCAGCTTCGTTTACCTTGTTTTCGGTTACGCGCCAAATTTCAAAACCTGCATGCGCTTCTCCCGATATCGTCAGAGCAAACACGATTTCTTCACCCAATTTCGCGCCAAAAAGGTATCGAGTGTATAACGATGATATTGCGAAGAATGCAACAGTCCTTTCTTAATTGTAAGCTAATACGGTCATGATATCTTCGTTCATTGTCCGACAGGAAAATATTTTCTTCACTGTGAGTGCTTTTCGTGTACATCTCCGCAAATTCACATCCTGTACCGACCCACTCTCGGGAATAAGAAAGCCGTAACTTCAGTTTATTTAGACTGTTGAGACACGCCGCTATTGAAATGCAACCTATAAACTGAAATGAGCCCCTGTTTCAATGACAAACATTTTAAATGGTATCTTCTCGAATGGAGGTTTATGATATGCGTTTGAGGGCAAGATGAGATATTTTTTATCCTGCAAACTGATTGTGCACGCTACAACAATCTACATTAAGAAAGATTAGGAGAAAAACAAAGTTATCGCTCCTCAGCCTATCTCGAGCTCTTATAAACATCATGTTTAAAATGTGTTTTTGACAAGCATATAAACCTACCATATGAGAAGGAAAATAAAATACTAAAATTTAGCAAGAAATGTATAAGGTTAACTTGATAACATCAGAATTGTAAGAATTAACAAATCTTGAATTGCATCTTTATTATGAGAAGCAGAGTAATGTTAAAGAAAATATTGGCATTGTCTAAAGTAACTTCAACGGTGACGAGTGGGGGATTCGAAGGCAAGGGAATCGGGCCCTCGTCCCTGGATTCGTGATGAGCTTTTTCTTTCTTTTACTTTTGAGGAAGACAGCTAGAAGACGGTTTTTATTTTGTAGTCAAAACCTTTTTTGGAGGCTGGGGAGGGGAATGACGTATGTCATGTCAGTCATATCACCGAGGATAGTTTAAAATAAATATCCAACACAAATTGAAACATACATGTAATTCTAGCCCCCCCCCCCCTAATAAGCCCATTTTAATTTATGAAATTACCGACCCGCCGCTGACTTTTACTAACAATTTGGTTTACAATTATCAAACAAACAAAAAAAACCACAAAAATCGAAAGTAATTCATAAAGCTAAAAATTGTCATTAGTTCGAAATATGTCAACACGTAATTTGATTTTACAGTCACCTCACCGTATCGTCGACACCACCATGACCACTGCATTCTGCTAGTCAGTTGCCGACCGAATCAAAGAGGGTATGAAACACTCAACTGACAAGTTATATAAATACCCTTTTCATGCGGCTTAGCTGTAATTACTGAGAATTCATTTTTCTTTATAACTCAATGTATCAAAAAGCTGAAAATGATGAAATAAAGCAATATTCTAAAACTCTGGCAATATATTTATCATTGTCAGTCGTGAATTTTACAAAAGCAATTTTAAACGTCTATAGTGTAGCAAAACATGCATTCTAAATTATGTTGTCGGTGGACAAATTTACCTAATATTGAGTAAAATGAGGCATGTATGATTGTTGTGTAAATTAATTGGTAAACCGCATGTTTCATTTTATTCGTAAAGTTTATTCGGCAATAGTGTACCAAAGGAATATGCACATTCTCTCTTTTTAGAATATTGAGTAATCTTATTTTTAGAGTGAGGTCGTTTACATGAGACAGTTGATTGAATTGTATTGTTAAATGCATGAACAGTGTTAATAGAATAATGTAAAATGTTGTTATAATCCGATATACGAACAAAATAATAGTTAACATTTTTCCATGATCAAGACATTGAAATGTAATGTGCAAAGTCATGTTGTTGACACGACGATGAAATAATTCATGTTTAATCTTGATTAATCTCGACACGATTAGGTCATTGCAACAAACTGAACCGGCATTGACAATTAAATAATTTGACATGCATGAAATCACGTACTTCAGCAAACGTTATCAAACAGAATACTGATAAGAAAACTGCAAAGTCTCATATCAATTAGGTATAGAGAAATTATCGAAAATAAGAAAAATATATAAAAACCATATCTATTTTTTTTTATATAATAAAGAATCGGCGTATACAACTGTTGAAGTAAGTTATGCCGTATCAATGATTTATTTTAAAGGCTTTATTATCCATCTTTGCTGCGAAGTAAATAAACAGTAATATCGAAAGTCAAGTAAAACAATATGATATTTTTTTAATTATTAAACATGATGTCTACGTGATTTAGATCAACCTTGTAGCGTAAGTCAAGGCAATGTCGATGACGAGATATCGTAGATGTCGATAGTAATGTTCAAGTTAAATAAATTTGTAGCAATACTGTTGTGCCATACGCGCAATATCGTATACCGACATTGATGCTCGTGACTACATCACGACTATGAAAATGAATAATATTGTTTTAATTGCTAATGTTATAATGTTGCATTTCTCTAACTGACACAGCACATAACATAACATAGAAATGTTCAAAAAGAAGAATATTACTAAGGAAAATAAAAGAAATACACGAATATAACTAAGTAATCAAAGATCATTACAAGCAAGTCTTTTTTAAAAGAACAATGCTGTTCCATTTTGAATCGTATAATAACTTATCAAAATAGAGCGTATAACATCTTTCATCGCTATAGTTTCGCTACAAAGGGGAAAAGGTAAACTGCATTTTGGCAGCGATAATAAGCGAAATGAGTGATGATCGTCTGGTGACGAGGAATCAAAGATTACGTAAGAAACGTTTACAGTAGCTGTCGTGACAACACGACTCTCATCTCACCAATATGACGGGCGAAGATGCAATTAAATGACAATTGAGACTCGAAATAATTCAATTAACTCGATAGAAGTCAAAAAGCCCTTGCACACCCTTATACTGAAGTGAGAACAGGAATTGCGATCGAACAAGGGCCCTAGAATCGGAGGGCAGAATAAAAAAAGGGTGGCATTGAGAAATAATGAGAAGTGTTTCATCACAACAAGGAAACGGTTAAGTTGAAAACTCTCACTAGTGGAGAATAGTTCAGCCAAAAGAAATTGAACAAATTGGTATTTCCCCCAAACCCTCCAAATTGTACTTGGAATGAAGCATGCGACTCTTACCGGGGCCCAGTCGGCGGAGAATCGGCGTGAAGAGAGTTGGAGAGAGAGAGAGATAGACTAAGAAGGAGTGTCGTCCCCACGTCAAGCTTCTCTATCCTCAGAGAGACAATTAGTAGCTGGAGTGCTCCTTTTGAAACACGGCCAGATGAGATGGAGTGAAAGTGGAAAAGCGCGCCGAAGCCAAAGAAGTGACGATTTCTTTTTCGTTTCTCATTCATAAGTTCAATATAAACGGACCAAGCGCGCGCGCTTGAGACAGAGAACAGATAGCGGAGGACAGGTCAAAAATCTCAGCGTTGCGTTTCCCCGTGTACCTGTGTCGGTTGTCATGGTTACTGAGTTTGACAGGGATGCGATCCGTACCGCCCATTCTTTTCATGAGGAGGACTCGATCCTTGAGAAAGGTTTGATTAAGGATGGGTCGAAGTCCGCGCTGATTTAATGTTTTGTATACATGCATAGCAATAAAAGCGTGAATATACGATGAGTATTGCTAACGAAGAGGATGCTAATAATACAAGAACAAATTTTGTGCAGGTTAGTTGAAAATTCAAGATTGGCAACTTGGGAGGAGATTAGAGCTTAATTTATTCTGCGTATGTATAACACACAAAAAAGTGAAACAAAAAATTAAAAGATACGCACACCTCTCTTCATGGAAACTGATGAAAAATAAATTGTATAGCGATGCCTGTGTATGGAGGGTGGGGTGGGGGGGTGCGCCTATTCAAACTTATTCAAGATGGGCCTAACTGAAATTTTATATATAAATGGTTGACATCATTAAAAAAAAACAATTTCGAAAAAAGACACTGTGAAGTCAAGGGAATCCAGATACTGCATGGAAAGTATGAAATAAGACAAAATTCAATGTGAATTGAAAACAATTCAACAACTAGACTCTGTACATATTTCAAATAATAGCTATCATGGTTATAAGCTGTGGGGGAGGGATGGGGTGGGGAGGGCTCTTGCCCTCCTCTACTTTGATTTGATTTCAAATCTATTGTTTGTATACAAATTTGAGATTTTAGATTTAATTTTACATTCGTTCCTCATTTTAATAGTTTTTTGAAATATTATTTTTTTCATTAATGACATTCAGAGTTTAATTGTTTGCTATCTACCGTAGATCAGCTATTCTCTTTTATTTTTATTTTAACGAAAGGAATTCTATTAAACAGAAACTAAAGGGGAGAGGAACATTAAATGAAATTGCACGGTAATGACATTTAAAAGCCTAATAATCGATAATAATCTTTTCATTTTCTAAAAATGATGGTAATGATGTCTGACACAATAGGCCACAACTCAAATGAAAGACAAGTGCATGCGACATGTTTATAAATTTGCATATTTCGATACTTAAAATTTGCTCTTCGAAGTTTCAGACGTCTTTTGGTTGTATCAATATTACGTCTTGCCGCGAAATATCGAGTAATAAAATTCATAAGTCCATATGCCCACGTAACTGGAAAGCATATTTGAAGATGAAATGAGTCCATATGTTTGACGTGTATGACGATTATCAACACATTTTGACTTTTATTCTCTTCGATTTAAGCGTATCCCTGGAGACGGATAAGGGGGATTGTTGAGTTTAAATAATTTCTTGAGGCATACGTGATTGGTGGTAGGGGATGGACTCTTCGGTGTCACACGAGCGTGTAAAGTAAGAGTGATCATGAATATGTGACAGCTTTGTGATGGCGATCTGCCGTGGACATGGTGGAGTCGGATATCAGTGTCCAGTATGTCCAGCGGGCGGTGTACGATGTCCAGTGGTACATGTCCAATCCAAACTGACCCATTGTGACATCCCCACCCTCCCTTATTCTTGAGGGCATCAACCCCGTATGTTTTATATTTGAACAACTGTATCAAATTTATGAAGATTTTCTAAATGCGTTAGAAAGTTAGAGGAAGTGTTTTGCATGTAGCTAATGGGTTCTCCCGTATATTCCCCTTTTTGGGGGAGGGAGTGGTTTCCTTTTCCCGACAGACGGCGGTTGGTTTTCTTCTCATCTTTTGGCCGAATTCGACTTTAGTTTAGTCCAACTGACTGATTATGGCTCAGACAGATCTTCTGATGCTAAAGACCGAATACACACCGATATCTCGCTGGATGTAAATTTGCGCCCAGTTCCTGAAAATCAGCGTATGAGCTTTTATGATTTCCTTAAATTTCCGACGCAATATTGCATAAATCACTGTTTCAATTTCTGGTAAGCCGAAGCTCAAATAGCGTTTTGCGAGTTTGCACGCCGCCTAGAAATTGGCTTGCTCCACATACATGCCAGCGTATGAATTTGGAGCAAATGTTTACACACATCGACAGGCCCCATCTGGCTTGTAATTTGACTGCGCGCCGACCTGTCCAAAGATGCGCGCACAACCATCACGTATCGAAGAAGCCGAAAATCGCTTTAAAGCCGTGCACGACGTATGTTCGACTGACATAAAGCATATTATGTCAGACTGGAGAGAAATTGATGATAATTTTGTTAAAGCGTAAAGCGATAGCTCTTAATTCCATTCATTTCTCTCATGCTTACCATTATGTATTTCAGAGTAGACCGTAGTCATGAAAAGGTAAGGTATATTCAGACTTCGTCAATCGAAAAAAATACTGCGAGTTTTCGATCAACAGCGCAACGGATTCACGAACGTCGAAATGTATTTTAAGGTTCTTCGTGATAATGAATGGTTTGGCTTGGTTTAATTCACGCTTAAAAACATAAATATAAACAAAATAAACATTAAATGATCAAATAATTACATACATTATAAAAATTAATGTAACAATAATCAAACTTAACAATGCATGCAATACAAAATTATATATCGCAGTGACAGACCCGTTTCAGATCGGCTATTAATAGCTAACCTGTTCTTCCCCGGGGTCCCTAAATAACATTCGTCCTAAACAGTGAACAAACGACACATTTGCAATTTTTCGTCAGTTCCAAAACTTATAGGACGAAACTGCTCTTCCTTTTCACTAATTGTCGACAAAGATCTCTGAGCTCTTCATTGTCATTTACCGGGCATTTTCAATGCATTTTTTGTGTTCTTGAATCCGTCGTGCGGCACGGAGCAAAAACTCCTTGCTATGCTGGGCAGGTAAATTATCCCGCAAGTCAATTTTGTATGAACATCTTTGAATTAGAATGTAATTTTATTTGATTTCCTCTCTATGGAATTCTTCCTCTCGATTCCTCAATCCTTTAATATATTGATTTTAAAAACACCTCTCATTAATGGACCTTCGTCGGGGTATATGCCTATAGCTACACACGGTCAAAGTTGTTAATTTTCAATCTTTTCAATAGTTTTTCGCTATGTACCTGTTTATAAGTTTCCAAAGTTTATCTCGTTAAATTTCAGTGAGATAAAGAAATCACAAGAAAGTTACACACTCTCATGTGACCTGTACTAAACCGACAATCCTGGCGAGGATGACGAAATAAATCCTTTTTTTTTTTACTCCACTGCACAAATAAATCCTCCTCCATTTTAAGCTCTATACGCACATGAATAAGAAACCTTTCATTATCAGTTTCTTTTTTTTCTAACCAGATATATTTCTGCCACATTTTCCGGATCTCAAACAATTTTGGGGGCGCGCTGGGTATTTTAGCGTGTTCGGATGCGATATCTCAGCACGTGCGATCGCCACTTGAAATTTAAAAGCCGCACCATATGCTCGCATTGAGCACATCTATTGTTGGACAAGTTTAAACAGTGCGCTGCTCTTTGCTCGTCCAGTATACAGACTGGCGACATATTGCCCACCCCAATCTTTTCTTCGAATAATCAACTATTCATAACCCCTAATAATCACTTTTTATCACTGTCACTCGGGAATGCACCGATTATGAATACAATTCTTTTCTCCTCCCCCTGTGTGTTTCTCTTCTTTTCCATTTCAAACGAGAATTTCTGCAAATGAAAGCACGGTTTGTCCATCTTTTTGTTGCATATATACCCCTGAATTCATACCAGCGCTGACAGAGGAAAAAATAATCACAATATCAATTTAATGTTCTCAGACAGGTCACAGGGTCGCCTTGGTAAAGAAATGAAATCACCAATATTGTTTCAATAGGTAATATTTATCACATATTTATACCAAACTGTTGTATAAGTATTTCTTTCATACTTCAGTCGCAATTCTACATGCATGATGAAAAAGGAAGTCGTTTGCATTTTCAGTGATGAATTCAACATATGTTTTTGTAATACAGTTATATCAGTCAGATTTCATGTTCTTGTATACTTATCTTGCTCTTGCTATTCCTATCAAGTATGATAATCGTCAACATTATTCTCTATACGTTCCTTTAAACTTTTGATAATAGATGTAAAGAGATATCCTTCTCCCTTAATTTTTTTTAATTTCTCTAAAAACGTATTTTACATGTCACTGTAGACAATTATTCCTGTGGTAAGAGCCTTAGTTAAAGATATCGTTCCTTGTAGCTTTTGCTAAACTATATACACTCTTAAAAATGCTGGGCAAGCTACTGTCCACAAAACATTTTTTTAACTTTATCCAATTATGGGTAGTTTTAAACCCATAATGTGTGCTTTGGGAGAAAACTTTACAGTAATGGTTAAAACTACCGAGAGTTGGACAATTTTTTAAAACAATTGTTGAGTGGACAATAATGTTGACCAACATTTTAAAAGTGTTAACAAGTTAAGGAATGTCATATTAGTTAAAAGCTTTAACTCAACAAAAATTCAAACTAAAAATGGCAGAGTAACGTCTATTATTCAACAAATATCTTAACAATTAGGAGTCACATTGACGACTTTCTCTAGGCAGAATAATCGGTAACAAAATTCCTGCCCTTACCAGTAACTGTTGTCTTCCCGTCGTTTCATTATACATACTCAAAAGTAAACTTTTCTGTTTTCACATAAGGATGGCGCCATTTTTTCATGGAGAGAATTGCAAAGTAGAGATAGGATTTTGTTATACTTTTCATTTGTTTGATTAATAAATAGGAGTATTTTACCTTTTTAATTATTTCTTTGTTTTCTTCCTTTTGTTAAAGCTTTGGGTTATCTTCCTTTTTTTCTCTCTTTTTTCACTACTTGAAAATTCATGGGGTGCTACTGTCTCCCAGTATAGCGGCGCACCTTCTTTCATCTGCCATTGAAATTAAATCTTGTTCATAAAAGCAAATATGGGGGAATGATTGGCCATCTTGACAGTTTCTTAATCACTCTTTATGATTCCATGGTAAATCGAAAATGATACAAGACCAAATATATGACTTACATGGAGAATTTTCTTGCGGGGCACGAGATGGTGAATATTGGTGATGCGGCTAAGTCGCAGTATCGACTTTCATGAGGGACCGTTTACCAGTACCAAAAGGGCTTTTTTTTTCGTATGTCTTGTTCCCTTTCCTCTTTTTTAAAAAAAAACTTCTTACCAAACCACTGAAAGAGTTTAGAGCTCCAATAGCCGGCGGCAGAAATGCGAGCTACCTGGTTGAGTCGGCTAAAATCTGTTCAACCGCCTCGACGGACCTCCTATACTCTTCTTTACCGGAGTTTCCTCTTCCCATGCACGCTTTCCCCAACCCACTTTTTTCCCCTCTCTCCCTCTCGTTACCTCCCTCTACCCCTGTATCCCTCAATATCTACATCTCGGGCTCTCGCAATGAGCAGGTATGACTATCTCTCGGCATTACTTTTGTAATATTTTGCATGACAAGTATATAGGCCTACGTACCTTGAAGGCTTGTGCAAGTATATTTCTATCCTCGATGTTACAGCTAATGCCATCGCTTCATTTTCCTATCCCTATACTTTGTCAGTAAACTCCAACCTTGCACCCCTCATCTCGCTCTTTTTTACACCCCTATCAACGTAGGACTGCGGACCAATCTGTTCCACGACCCATCTCAATTACATATTTGGTTTCAGATCTTCAGGCTATGGAAGGGCGGAGTGTAATCGCATGCATAAAGAGGCCCAATTTGTCGCCTGGATTTGGTTTTCATACTATTGATATTGAGGCGATTAACTAACTTAACCATGAATACAATGTCAAATTTCGTTTGGTGTTTTGTTACATGTTGCCGTTATACGGGGTCTGTCATCTTTACTAATGTTTGGTCTTTCTTACATCTTTTATTCCAATAACATGCCTGCATATGGATTTGTTTAAGCCACTTACGCATTCAGATACATTTAGTATACTCTAATTTATTTACCAAATGCAATTAAAACAATTTAACTCTGATATCGAATTTGAAATTACGATAAATGAATAAAACCCAATATAAAGGAACTTGTGAAACACTCATCTCGTACTTTATCATCTTATCTCATCTCGATTGTACTTTATAAATAAAACAATAGATTGCACACCAGGCATTTAGTTATGAAATATTAATGCTGCAGAAATTAGGTTTGATGGTATCATATTATCAGTTACATTTATATAACACTTTACATTCATACCGGTAAAACATTAAACACTTTGAGTTGTATTAAATTAAGATTCATAATATTCAGATTTTAATTTTGTGCATACCAAGCACCAAAAAACGTAGCTTATGCCCCGGAGATTATGATTAAGACAAAAAAAATTATATTGTTGTGCCTCACAAAAATGTAATTCAATCTTCTCTAAAGCTCTATATCAATGTCGACAATAATGCTGAAGTTAGAATCATGTTATCTCATTCACTGTGTTCTCGATTAATGATACAAGGGGAATGTTTACTACAGAGCAATGTTAATTTATTACACAATGATGACATTCATTAAATTAAATGTTTTATCAGCAATCAATATCAATATTGTTAATGACACTCTTTATTCTATTTTGCACTTGATGCTGTTCACTTATCAATCATGAAATAGATAATTTGGTAACATATTAATCTTTTCAATCTAATTTTCTTGAAGGTGATGATAAATTATATATCAGTGGTCATTAATTACTAATCTCAAGTGGAAAGCGTGGTTTGATCAAATTAATTTCGTTGCTCCCTCTTGATACGGTTGACACATTCCTAATTCACTCTTCGTCACGCCTTATTTTCTCTAACGACATTAAAGGGGGCAGCAGCGAACTCTTCTGTCCTCTGATGCCCTTAGTCGGTATCAATTTTCAAATCATTAAGGCAAAAAGGCATTGTTCACTCACTGTAATGTTTTGCCAAGCGGTATTTTCTATCTGTACTTCTTATTGATCGTCCAAGCTAAAACGATTTAGACTCTTCGGAGGCTTGGCTCGACCAAAACACCGAATAAAAGAAGATACTCAGCATTTTTCCTCCCTCTCTCTTTCCCGTCACCTCCTTTTCCTCCTCTATTATCACTCAGAATTCAAATTATCGTCGTCACTCTTCGATTTTTTTTCTCCCTCTCCGTCTTCTCCCCCCTGACTTCTGATCGAAGCCGGGTTTTAATATGCTCGCACCGTGTTAATGTCTATTCGATACAAGGCTAATATTACGCATTAGGAATGATGTTGCCCGAGGCCGAACGCGGGCTTTTTGGTGTAGAGCATCTCTTCTTCCGAACACGATGGAGCTAATTTCGCCATATCCTCAGGCATCCTCTACCTGTCCGCATTACAGACAATCCTTCTCTTTTCCATTACCCTTCACCCCATCCCGAAGACACTCTTTACCTCTATCTCTCTTCAACTTTCTCAGCTTTTCATCAAGTTTTTCGTTCGTCATGCCCTTTTCTTCCTTCTTTCACTGTATAATACTGTTGACATTTTCTGAATGTATAAGTTTTATTTTATAAATTGCCTTAATGTTCCATTCTAAGGTTCCCGAACTTCATTTTTATCATGAAAATCCATACTTGCCGATTTTTCATGTATGTTTCTTTTAGATTTCAATTTAACCTTTCTTTTATGGCACTGTTTCCTGTGAAAACGCGTGGTCAAATAAAAAATATAAAACTCGCAAATCAGCTCCTTTTCTTTTATTGTTAAATGCAGGAATTGATTCTTGATCAATATAAACGATTATTTCTAGAAAAAAAATCGAGTCTCTCGGTCTCTTTGTGTGTGTTTAATAACAATGTTGTTTACCAACATTTTTTTTAATTTGATAAATGATAATTTTTGTATTTTTGTATCCATTTCTGATATAACTTTGGTAAACATTTCAACTTGTTAATCTCTTTCGTTTTTTTATCTTTTTTTTTTAATTGGCTATTTGATATTTCATTATACGTCTCTACTCTTCTATATCTCTATTTATCTTCTTTATTTCTATCTATCAATCTTGTTCATCCATCTAGCTCTGTTTTTTTTTAAATCTTATTTGTTTGAATCTAACTCTCTTCACGTCTCTCGTCCCTATCGCTTTGTATCTCATCCCCTCTCCCTTTGTTTCGTCTCTCTCCTCATCCATTTGATTTTGCCCCTCTCTCTCTCCATTCTTTCTTACCATCTATCTCTCCTATGTAAACTTCATTTCGTGGTGCGATGCGGCGCTGGCTTCAATAAACCTGCCATCGATTACTAACATCAAATGATACTGCCGGGAAATGGGTTGTCAACTTTTCCAGCTATTTGCTCGGAGCACAAAAAATAAAAAGCCCTTGATAAAATGTCTCTTTCTTCTCTTTAGGCCTCTCTCTTCTTTCTTTCTTCCTCCTTCTATTTTCTGCGATAGAGCGGAACTGTAATGGGATGTCAGAGAAAGGCCCAATTAAGGATGCAGCGTTGGAACATCGATCGCCCTCCTATACCCTGACTCAAGATATACCATGTCGGTGCATCCCTAAATTCTTTATTGCTATGGAGCCATCTCACAGACAATCTCTGATCTACGCCTCCATTCTCTTATTTAAAAGGAGAAAAAAGTTTTATATTCACCATAAATTTCACCATATATATCTTATAACAAGTATGTTCAACTTTGATATCTTCACAAAATGATGAAAAAAAAAATCGTTATCAATATAAGTCTTAAAAATATTTTTGGCTAATCGTATTAAGTCTAGAATATTTCCTACCCCTTTCTTTTAATTATTCACTCTATTTATAATTTTACGTGAAAATAAGCCCGATTCTCTCCTGTTCGTTTTTACAATATTTTTTTGCAGAATAAGAAATAAAGAAACTGAACATTAAATTTATTTTTTTATACTCCGCAGTTAATTTTCTTGGCACACGTTTTCAGATCATCAAAAGGGATTATTTTTTAGCATTTTTGCTAAAGCTAAATTTGATAAGTTGTGAGTGTAGTTGCTGTTAAAAGAAGATTGTTCATTTAAAACGATGGTTGTTTTTAAGAATGAGAAAAAATCAATTCAATTAATTCAAAATATAACCTTGGCAAAAACAAATTGATAAAGAAATTGCATTTTTAGAAGTATTGAATTGTAAAGGTAGCTCCTTATTTATTTTGTTTCCATTTTGTGCAATATCAATCCAGACAAACAATCATGAAGATTATTACCTCGTTAGTATAATGATACAATTGACAAGAATTATACATTCGTATTAACAAACTTAATTTCGTATCTGCTTTTATTATAACAGTTGACTTGCTTCATTATTTATCTATAAGAATCATTAAAGTATTTTGGATATTCTACAGTTGATTAATGAAAATGAAGCTATTTTAAAAAAAGCTTTAATTAAATAAAAAAAATAATAATAAGCCTTGGTTTCTTATCCTCGTACTTGATAATGAGCCTATCATTAGCAGGTAAAATAAAATTAGCATGGAATTTGTTCATATTTATTCCACCGCCAAACTTTAATACTATTATTTACAGATTTACAATATCAGTTTGATCGAGAATTGTGTTTATTTCGAGATAGCTATTTTTTGTTGCTCTAAATACTATTCTATTAATCTCTAGCTTTCACATATATAAAATGAAAATGAATAATAAATCACCAAGATTTGATCTCCTTAAAAGTGAAGTTCAGAGATATTTTGTTGTTGAAAAGTACATTTTGATGAAAAAATAATCAATGCGAGAAATTTCATCAGAAATTGTCGTTGTTTTTAAAATTATTTCATAAAGTAGGCATCACCAGTACTTTTTCATTTATAAAATATTTTATGTTAATATGTAGAAAAAATGTATAAAGAATTATGTAAAAGAATTAATGTATGTAAAAGAATTATGTAAAAATAATTTGATTCGTTATTGTTTTTGTTCATATTATGAACTAAAGGTTCTTTTTTATTCTCTGGAATAAAAAGGAAAGAAAGAAAAAATCTAATTATTTACTTAATATATCATTCAAGTTGCTCCTATTGTTTAAAGAAACGTTACTTGAATATAAAATCTGGTCCCTGTCTTTGCATGAACTGTTAAATGATTTTTATACTGTATTTTTAGGAAGTCGATTCTCCTTTCTTTAAAATGTAATGTATTTATTGTCATGTTGTCTTTTTTCCGATTATCTTATGAATGGTATGAAAAATATTGTCAACACTTCTTAGATCAATAAATGCAGCAAAATAAAAATTACGATTGGGTAATGATAGGAATTTTTCATTTTTTAAACATTCAGCCAGATGAATAATAATTGAAGCTCACACAAATACGTCAGAAATTGACAACTGGACATAATACTGTTTCATCATCTACCTTAGATATCAATGTATGATAAATAATTCCAAATGTCTTTATAAATTAAAATACCCATGTTTCAGCTCTCCTTCATCTTTAAATCTAACTAAGTCCTATTTATTCATTTTAGCTGAAGCAGAAGTACTCCAATCTGAAGCGATGTGCTGATACGGCCTCGTAGCTTACATACAGAGAAAGATTGAGAGATTGGTAAGCGCGCCAAACACGCAATGTACACACAAGTATGTGACGAGATGAATACGAGACCGACTCACAGCACCCTTTTCAACTTCACGCTCAATCAGCTTTTCGAAATTTACCTCAACAGTTATCCGACTTGAGAGCATTTATGTCAAAATATGATTACGGCGGGAAAACGTTGAACAGAAAGGAATGTATTTATAAAGTGTGTGTGAGAGAGAGAGGGGGGGGGGGAGATAACAAGATGGAGAGAGGGGAGAGGGTGGGGTCTTAGGGGGAATAAATGGAAACTGCACAGAAAAGAGAAATACATCATGATTGGTAAGTGGGTCACTCCATGAACGGCCCATTTAAGTGCAAAATATCATTGCTTGCTCTGTTAAAATTCTAAGGGGACATGCATGCGTATATTTAGGGTAACAATTGACTTTTTTCAATCAAGAGTTTTTACACTGCCCCACGACTCCCTGCCACCTATAGCCCATTAAACTTATCAAAATTGGTGAAATTTAGAGACCATTTATCACTTTTTTCTGACAAGTTAAAGCCGTCTTCTGCCTTTGCTCCACTTAAAATAACGATTTCAGAATGCGTTTATACTTTCGCTAAAATTAATATTTCAATAACTAAGATGTTGAAACCTCTATAATCTACCATGATATAACAACTATGTCTATAACTATCAAAATAT
This sequence comes from Lytechinus variegatus, assembly GCF_018143015.1. Taxonomy (NCBI): domain Eukaryota; kingdom Metazoa; phylum Echinodermata; class Echinoidea; order Temnopleuroida; family Toxopneustidae; genus Lytechinus; species Lytechinus variegatus. Next base: position 31,226,033 of record NC_054746.1, read on the forward strand.
TTCGCTTCTATACATCAACCTGATCCATTAAGACGATACGTGTTTAAACTCATCTACAACGGTGTTTATCATAAACGTTGAAAAACCGAGGAGGCTATTTTATTCTTCTTATATTTCTCAACCGTGGACGAATGGGCGATTCATTCGATATTTTCATAACTCTTTTTCTCCGTCCTTCCTTCCTACCTTCGAGAGGTTTTTTGAGAGATGCAATTAAGATCTCGACAGCGTCAACTCGCCTGTATTGTTTTAAGAGATGGCTGTCGAGGCTTCAGCAAATTAAGTGTCATGTGCGATGAGAATATCTACAAGAGAATTAGAAGTAGAAAACAACACGTCTGTGTGTAATCGAATTGACACGATGATTAAAACTATATATATTGCGGCGATGACCCAATTGTAACATCGAACATGAAACGAAGGTTGATTGCAACTTTCAAAATTAAAGAGACTACTGTCAACAATGTCTTTGCTTGTCAACGTTGTCACAAATACGAATTGTACACACAATTTATGTTTGAAGATGTGTTTACCCCTTGATTGCTACAAATAAATGAATTCATTGGATATACATATTTTTATTGGCGATTCTCATGGTAGACTGTTTCTAGCCAGTTGCTCGTCAAGACGATATGATTGGTGGTGGTTGTAAGATTGTAGATTTGACGACAATCTTCTCGATGGTGCCGACAATTTTGTTGCACTATACCCCCTCCCCGCTTCCCTTATTGCGCGCATTATACACGCTATAAGTACATTTCGAAAAATTAACGAAGTGGATCATTATAAAATCAATAATATGTTTTCGGCAACTTGCCATAACAAAAATGGTTACCATTAAAAGTTGTCATGGTAACTGTTTCGACAAAAAAAAACTTTCATCAATGAGCCTCATAACAAAGATTATTTTTTTCCATCACTTTCAAATACTCCGAACTCTGATTTGTTTAGCCATTGTTTACTTACGATAAGTCCAAGATTTCACGAACGAGCGAAATGCGTGAGGAAAAAACATATTATTATGACAATGTAACTATCGTTTTTATTATCGTCATCATGTAGGCCCCCTACCAATATGACAATTATTCGTATATTCGATCGTCTTGCTAACCTTTTTTTTTCTTTTACCACAATATGTTGAACTGTTAAACTTTTTTTTTATCTTACTTTTTGCATTTGTTTGCCTTTAAAAAGAATGGAAACAGGGGAACGAGGAGAGCGAGCAAGTAAAAAACTATAAAACTGTAATTATGAAGTTTCATTTTCATAAAAAGGATACACCCTTGTTCTGTGAGATAATAAGAGGTTTATACATTTCATCATCTGGTAAATATTTTGTTTGTTTCCCTAACTATGTCACCGAGCTCGACAAATCCGATTTCTTACTTAAGTATCCTGTATCTAGATAATACATGATAATACGGGCAAGCACAGCGAGCGAATAAAACAAGTAAAGGATTCCCCTATGATCTAAAGCAATCTTGCAACTACCAATCGTATATAAAACAAAAAAAATAAAAAAAAACTAATATAAAATGAAATTAAATTAAATAAATGAAAAGGAAAAAGAGGCAGGAAAGAAGAGGACTAAAAGTGAAAAAAAATGAAGAAGATGCAGTAGTTCTAAAATCTGTCATTATTCCTTATCATTACCTTCATTCTTCCACCTTTTTTTTATTCCTTTTCCTCCTTTTTTGTTCGACATTTGTTTTTGTTTTTTTTTTTAGTTTGGGAGGGTGTACCCCAAATTTCCTTTAGCAACTCAAATTTTCAAAATTGCGTTGCAGATTTAAAAAAGGAAGATATATCTCTTAAAAAGAACGCGTATGTTTCTAGGTAAAACCACCCAACAGAATATAAATATAACATGAAAATTACCCATGAAAGATCTTTCTGACAAAATATTTCCCCAAAACGTACAAGTTTCTGTTTTATCCAAGCTTGGTCATAATTTAAGCAACGTTTTAAAGAGGGTATAATGTAAATTCGGAGCAACCTCATGGGAATCAAACAAACCAGGCTGTCACGGAAAGTGAGAATTCGATTTCTCCAATTTCTGAAAATCTAAACCAAGGAATGACAGACTCAATCTTGAATGTAACGAATTCAAGCCTTTTTCGAAATTGGAGGAAATGTTTAAAATGTTTCAAGAAATTTCGTTCGATATACTTGGCGCCACTTTTTGCAGCAAACACTTAACGATAGCGGATGCATTCATGATATCATTTTCACATGGAACGTCACAAGATACCTCCTGCATTTTACCGACCTTTTAATAAAGCACCATCTTTTATTTTTCGGCAATATAATTATCTAAGAACGAATTTTCTTTTCATCATTAGATTCATTATGTGTTTTTTTTATTTTGGAAAAAAAATCATTGCAAGGATTGCATTACAACATAAAATCCGCATTTTTACTCTACATTACTCTACTTTCTTGATTATGTAAATAAACAAAAAGAGAGAAAGTACTTTAAAGGAATTAATCCATTCTTTATCGGCTTAAATGATTTATAATAAGTCTACATCTAATGAAGATGACTTCATTATGACATTGACACAAATTCTAGATTAATATTTACAACGTATAGTTGAAAGCAAGAACTTACAAAAAAAAACAGGCAATTCAAAATGGTTGATTACTTGCATTATCTATTCAATTGGTTCACGCTATGTCTATCTAATGAAGATCTGCTGCTTATGTTTACTTCTTAGCATTTACTTCTTAGCTCTAGACGTATTGACAATTTTGAATGTATAATTGGAGTAGGTTTATCTCTGTTTCAGGGATGGTAAACCCCAACAAAATGCATCGATGTGTAAAAAAAACAATTACAATTCAAATTTAATGGGGGAAAATGCCATTTTAAGACAGTACTTATATATTTAAAACCACTTACAGGCAACCGATTGACAGCTTGCTTCTTCTTCTTTTTTTGCTCATAAATTAGTGTAAAAGTATAGGCCTATATGAAACTTCCAAATTCATTTGAGTGCACTGTACATTTTATGTGTTTGTTCACATTGGTGTTGTTTTAATTAGAAGAAGAATTTCCGATCCAACCACCTTGGGGCGGAGCCGTCATGAAGTCGACATTACGCACAGATTTTCAACGCGTCTGGTGTTTGCTCACACACGGCTGCTTTAAAAGGATACAATACAAATCCTTGCCAAAATCCCAATTAAAGCGTCAATTAGCACTGACTGCACCTGAGTTAAAAGTGACAGCCCCATAGACACACGCCTGACAGCACCGGCACAAAAACTACACAATAAGGCTTTCCCCCACCATAATGCAGGCCTACATGCCTTATCACTTGTCGGTGATAAATGAGCCGAAAAGCCGTGAAAACAAACGGAGAAATGGCGCTTCAGTGCCGCTCAGGCGGGATAACGATGTAAAGTCATGCTGCGCCGCCCGCGATTTAAAGTGGTGGTTTGCGCTGACTTTATCGTCCCCCCAAAAGGCCAAAATATCGTCTTTATGAAATGATTTCTTGCGGCTTTGTTCTGGCCTTAGGGCATTAACCAGACGAATTTTGACCACTGGAACTGGTCTTTTTAGATTATGGGTTAAATGAAGCGACTGTTTAGCCATGCTTAAGGGAACAAAAATGGTGTGGAGTATAAGACTTTGGCTATACTGGCTAAATACGAGGAACAGGCATCCTAAAACATTAGTTTAAAATGTCTTTTGGGGCTTTATGCCTATCATTGGGTGCCTAACATAAATCACGTATGTGCTGAAAGATAGAATAATAGCGACAGCTGGTGGAGGTGGATGGCGTGTTGATACAACAGTGTCTTGCTGGGTTCGCCCGCCAGCTCTCCCGCGGTTGGGTTTGATGCAAGTCTCGCAGGCGACAGGCAAGGTTGGAACGTTTTTGGTAACTGTCAAGCCCCTCACCAACTAAATGCTTCTTGGTTTTCGGGGAGCCGTCCGGCAAACATTGCAAGCTTTCACGGTAGTTTAGAATGATAGATGGAGGGAGAAAGGGGAGATGTGCAATAATTCTTCGATTGCACATTAGCGATCTTCCAACGTTAAGAGATATCGGACAGCTAAATTTGATACGTCACCTCCGATTTCGCGCCTTATTTATTGGTCTAAGTAAGAGTTTGAGATTGTTTTATTCACTCCCGAAATCTGATACCATGTTTGAGGTAAAATCCATTAAATCCAATCTTTATTCACTTTTCCAGAGATGTAAATGTGAGAAAATGTGCACGTGAAACCGAAATGTTATAACTGCAACAGAAGTTCTGGCAACGACAATGTAAGCAAAATATTACTACGCTTTCAAAGACATAAACCACTATACAGTGCATGTTACTTCAAATTAATTTAAATCAGTTTTATGTCATGTTTAAGATAATAGATATGTATACGGAGCATTTAAAATAGTTTTCATGCTGCTATACGCTGAATTAATTGGTTGAGTAAAACTTGGTAAAGCCTCAAATTTTGTTGTGAATTATAATACTGGGTAAGAAGAATGTTTGACAGATGAGACTTTATTCTTTATTAGTAAATACAGGCTACCTCCATCTGAAAAGTTAGTAACCCTGTTTTGTTGTTGGATTTAACTCGTTCGAAAATTGCTTTAAACCCCTTTTCCACTAGGGCCAGGACAGCGTCAGGACAAGGCGCGGAATGTAATAATTACAATCCGCGACCCTTCCGCAACCTTTCCGGACATTCCTAGGAGTGTCCGCACGCTGTCCTAAACCCTTCCTGGTGTTCGGGAAATCAAAATTTGTCCGCATCCAAATTTTGGTCGAGACCAAAATTTGGACGCGGATAATGAATTCCTGACACCTTCGGGACCCTGTCCTGACGATGTCCTGATGATGTCCTGCCCTTCCTAAACCCTTCCGCGTCTTCCGGAAACCATCCGCAATCAGGTCAGCTTCAAGAAGGAAAGAAGAAGCCATGCGGATTTTATCAGGAACATGCGGATTGGAATAGGAAGGCAAGCGGACAGTTTCAGGAACGTGCGGACAGGAATAAGAAGGCAAGCGGACTGTTTCAGGAACGTTCGGACTGGAATAGGAAGGCAAGCGGAGTGATTCAGGAATGTGTTGATCCAATGCTAATATGTATGGAACGAGTACACAAGTAGCAAAAACCATTTGCAAAAGCACTAGATGGGGCAACGGGATAATACAAGACAAGAAAATTACAAAAAGTAAAGAAATACGGGGTCAAGGGGCCTAATTAGTATATACTAAACAAACCTGAGAACCTAGTATTTCAAGCAGTGTTTTAAACATAATTACGCGAGCGCAAAGCACGAGTTGATTTTTTTTTTTTTGGGGGGGGGCTACAGACTTGAAGAAGGAATATTTCAAGCATTTTCTACTGATCTGAAAAGTGGACTTTTAAAATATTTCTTTCAATAGTGAAACTGGCAATGATGTGAGCAGATTATTTTATTCTGTACTGAACATAAAAAGATGTTTCATGCAACGTTTGATTATGAACTAGATTATTTTAATGTACTCGACTGAAAAAAGGACCTTATAGGCAGCGCTGACTTTACAAATAGGACAAATATCATAACAAAATTAATAATACAGGTGTAGATTCCAAACTGAAATTCAAGTGTATATTCCTATTACATTTTAAGCACTTTGTTCGATCATGAATGAGGTGTCATTAATAAGAAATAATAATAAATGGTAGCAAGTTTATAAATATCGCTTTTATCAGAACGGCTCAAAACGATTTACAGCAGGGGCAAAACGATTTACCCAGGATTCATTTCAATCCCGCATGAAAAGTGCACAATTTCCACACCCTGGGAAGCATTCCTTGCATTTATCCCGGTCTAAAAATTGCGCTGGCAAATTCAAGCATACAATAACTTTCGCTTCCAACCGGGTACCCATTTAGCACCTGGGTGGAGAGTGGCAATGTATGCAATACGTCTTGCCAAAGGACGGTTTAGACCGCGGTGAGAATCGAACACACGACTCTCCGTTTACAAGGCGGGAGTCAGAACCACTACACCACGACTCTTTACAAAAAATAGGCCTTCCTGAAAAAAGTCGTGCACAGAGCATGTTTCTCATTAACATAAAATATGAGCGCGAAGCGCGAACTCACTTCTTTCAAACATCAAGGACGAAAAAGAAAAGACCTAAGTATTTTTCGTAAAAAATGAACAGCGTGTACAATCTTCTTATGATTAAACTATTGAAAGTATGAAGCGTGAAATGGACCATTATTTTCTACAAATTGAACTAGCTGAAACGCAGATATTCCCCCCGTCTGCAGGTCTGTCAATTTCTTCACTCTTCTTCCTTTTTCCCCCTCTTCTTTGGTTACTCCATTTTTCCTATTTTACGCAGTCAATAGGGCGTAGCGTTCGCATTCGGCCTCCTGGAATTGCCCATTTACATTTTCTTACTTAGTCTATTTCAATTGGTACAAGAGGAGGCAAAGGCGATTAGACACTGGATTCACATTTTCGTCTATAAATTAAAACTGATATTTCTAATCTTACACTTTCATAATCTCGACCAATTATTTTCTGTTCATTATCGCGAATTTTTTTCCTCGATTCTATTTCACCTTATTTCATTCATCTCCTTCGTTTATTTCTATTTCTTTTGTGCTGTTTGTATATCTATTTAATACTGGGAGGGGTAAGCCAGCAGCAGGGAGAGGAAGGCCGCATCAGCACGGCACCCCCTTTTTCTTTTCCGACATATCATTTTTTTTAAGTGTCCCTTTCCATTTCACTTATTTTTCTTCTGTTTGTATTTTTATAAAGGGGGAGCAAGACCATCTCACCCCTTGATCCGTATGTGCCTGTCGAATGCAATTTGCATCCTAACTTCCTGTTTTCTTCCTCTGTTGTAATATATGATTATGTATTAAATTGTAAAAAAATTATAAGAAAGTAATGTTATAAAGAGAGCACCGACTTTGCTATGAACATATGCAGTCTTTTTAAAGTTACCTTAGTTGAAAAAAAATCAAGATCCGAGATAATTTATTGTTATGTATAAAAATGCACAAAATCTGCTTTCAAAAAGTGAATACTACATTACACCGCTAACACACTTTCCTTTATCCTCCACATTTCAATCAAATAATGCGAGCGCGAAGCGCGAGCTGAACATTTTTACATTTCTACCTAAATACTGGGCATTCTAAGCACCTTTTAAAAGCATGAACAGGAAAGGGGTATGACTATACACTTGATGTGAGCGCGAAGCGCGAGCCGAAACGAAATTCGACATATCACGTTTTGTAAATCAGAAAAAGGATGGATAATTGGATAGATGGATAATATTCCTACATTAATAATAATATTTGGTAATCTGATCTGAAACTGGCACAAGATTCGTATCTAAATAAACATGCGTGCGTGTGTTTAGATCCGGACCTAGAATCAGGAACTTCCAATTACATTCTTTATTATAATATCAATAATAAGAGCGCGATGATCGAGCTAAATATATTTGATTTTCAGATCTAAAAAAAAAGAATTTAAGCGCAGTTACGAATTGGATATTGATCTCGCTTAATAAATGATGCGAGTGCGAAGCTCAAGTTTATATTTTTATCATTACATATATTTTGAGTAGCAACCGGGACATTTTAAGGTCATTTTTTGTCTTCAAATGACTATGATGACTATCTTCCTAAGCGAGATATGAAACTTGTCGATATTCCATTCTGAAAAAAATCGGACAATGATTATTAGGAAATCATGAAAATATTGTTACATGACTTATTAATCAAATGAGGGCTCGAAATTGATATTAAGGTCAGATAACTGGACATTTTGTAATCATGAATAGGATACATGGGTTGATATATTTTTAACAAAAATAATGCGAGCGCAAACTGTGAGCCGAAAATTTTAATAAACTATCATAAAAGAGGAATTTAAAATAATTTGTTACAATTGATACAGGTATACATAACTCCCCAATCAAAATGCAAGCGAGCAGCTTTAGCTGATACTATTCACAATCAGACCATCCTAAAAAGGGATATTTAAAAAAAATATGGAATACACGAAGAGAATAGTTTTTTGACAAATCAAATAATGCTAGCGCGCAGCGCGAGCGGAAAATGTTCATATTTAGACCATAAAATATAGTCATCTTATAGAAAACTATAAAATCTATTTGTAAATCAAACAAATTGAAAACTTAATTTCCGAGAAATGTTTTGTATATTTACTTCAAAACTTGATCTTTTAAGCTCAATATAAGTCTATTGAGCAAGTTATACATCTCATAGATTAGGCAATGCGGGCACAAAGCGTGAGCGAAAATTTAACATAGTGACATGAAATCCCCCCCCCCCATCTTATATAATTCACTCGTCTTTCTCCTCTTGTTTTTCCTCTTCGTTTTCTCTTCTCTTTTCCCTTCTGGTTCTTTTCCCTCTCTTTCCATTTTTTTTTCTCGTTCCAAATATTGGGGAGGGGGGCATTTGATATCAAATGCCCCCCTTCCAGAAAGTGAGGGGAACGCGTCGCCCCTGTCCCCCTGGGATGTCCACCAATGTATGCAATTTGATTTGAAATAAAAGAAAATCCTATATAGTCTTTGTAGTCGAAGAAAACCAAAATAACACCCCTAAATTCATTAAAAAAATATATGGATGTTAATTTTCATGGAGTATTCGCAAGTTGTCCGATTGTCCTAGTCCTTGAATTTACCACTCGTGACGTTGTCCTAAATGTCTCCGGTTCTGTCCTAATACGATCTGCATGCTGTCCGCACCGAACGCCGACAAATTTATTTAGATAATCTTGTCCTAGGACAGTCCCAGGAGTGACCTACGACAATACGCAGACAGTCCTGGTTGTGTCCTAGGACAAGATCATTTGCATAATCTTTTACGGAATTTGGTTGCGGACAGCATGCCGAAATGACAAAAGTAGCTTCCGCAACCCTTCCTGGTCTTGTCCGCGCCCTAGTGGAAAACCGCCTTTACACACGACGAATTAATTTCCTCAACTTTACGACACATTTGTAAAGACAATAAATTAACCACATTACCACATTATTTTCACCTTATTGGAATAAAATTATAAAATGTTAACAGTGACGTAATAGGCCAAAAAATGAGAGGGCCATATGGCGTATCGCGTAAAATTAATAAGTTGCGAGTGAGCGAAGCGAGCGAGGAAAAAATAAAAAATATATATATATTACAAAAACCAAATTTTCTGATAAATTTTTACATAATATGTAGAAAATAATTTAATTTTCACCCTTCTCTCTATCCTTTTCTTTTCTCTTTTGCTTGGTCTAGAAAAATTGGTAAAGGGCTCTTGCTCCTCAAGCCCCCTTCCATCTGTATGCCACTGCTTGTTAAAATTGGAGTTGAAAGTGAGTAAAAAGTTGTAATTGATAATAAACTACATACATAGTTTGAATCGGATCGAAATAGAATGTTATGTTCTATTAATCACTTGTTTCAAACGTCAATCTCTATGAATTTTTAAATAGTCGAGATAGTCATCGTGACCATTTTCAAATGAGCGTTTATGATTAACAGCAAATCAGAAACACATGCATATGACATGGGTTAAAAGTCATGCTCGAAGACCATCTGTGTTCCATTATGGCGGTGTAAAATAGATGCTAAAACTTTTGTTTAACCTTTAAACTCTTTAACCAACTCAGGTCTTCATGAGAATATCGTGGGCACGGCTTTTCCTCTGGAAATTCTCTCTTATTTTAGATATCTGTTTCATTAACTTTCCCTCACCATGTTCACTGTCTTTATTAGTGGTTTATGTATTGCAGTTTGGGACCCCCCCCCAACCAATAACCAGTTAAACCACGGAAAGCTGGGGGAAATTCCCAAAACCACAGTGATTGACAAGAGTCGGGTATAATCTTATTTTACAATAGATATTTAAAATAAAATATATATAGATACATGATTGGTATACTCCGAGAATCAAAGATATATATCTCATTATTCTGCTGTTTATCTATTGTAATTAGATTCCTAATCCATCATATCCATATATAACTGGTAAATTTTATTCTAAAGGAAATAAAGACAGTTTAATTTTAGATACTTATACACAAACAAGCATGCAAGACGCCCTAGTTCCAAACGGTTTTGCAAGTGACCAAAAACATGAATAAATATTAACAGAGAAAGAGGAAAAAGATACTTTAAAAAGATTTAAGAAAGAAAGGACCACAATGGGTTGTTTGGCTATCATGATCATTTTAAAAGACCAAAATATGTTACCTTTAGAACACCTGTATAAAATCCTCAATGAAAATACTCTGGTGTCACCCATAAATTATTTGAAATAGCACTTGTTATTACACACTCGAAATGTTGGGCAACTTATTGTCCACTGTCTTTGGTAATGTATGTTGGTAGATATATATATATATATTCTTGGCAATTATTATCCGATTGAGCCAATATATTACCCAATTATTATTTTTCATTACCCAATTTGGACAGATTTTAACCAATAATTGTGAGGACAGTATGTTGCGCAGGGAATTTTTTCCCCAACTATTATAGGAGTGTAAATGACTGTTTATAATGTTCCAATACTGCATACATTCTGTAAAAAGTGCAATATCGGACGAATGACCGTCTCGATAGAGCTGTGTTAAAACGAAAACCATGTCATCAGTTGTAAAAACGAAAGGTGTCGCAACAAGCATCGCGATGTAAACCAATCTACACGATAACATTCTCTCCTCTTACTTACTTTTTTTCTTTCCTATATTGTTAGCGATGTGTTGGCGCGATAAGGTAAGATGTGCTCATGTGGCCAATTTGCGGTGTTAGATAGCTGGGATAAGGCTCTGTGAGGCTTTTTAGACGATAAGGATCAGTACTTAGACGTTCTTAGGTGATGAGGAGAACATCTTCACGCTCCTACTTCAGACATTAACCTGTGTGATTATGTGTTTCACTGGAAAGAAAGTCCTCTATTTAGTTTATTACTAATCGAGAAACACTATAGTTGACAATTGCTACAAAATGATAGCATTGCTTATATTAAAAGTATATATATTCTCCTTCAATCTCATGTGTCATTTCCTTGAGACCTCTGTCCATTCCATAATTAAAAAATCATGTTATAAATATCGTCTCATATACTATCATATGACAAACTTCTTTAAATATGTTTTTATCCTATCCTCTTTGCCTATTTCAATCTATTTAATTATTTGAATTCCGAAAGGGGAAAGGATCGAATAGTTAAACGAGTGGCAAATGATTATCTTTGAGTTTTTCTAATGAAGCAAAAGAAGCAATCTTTTTTAGTACATAGAGAACATTTATTCCTGCACAATCTCGAACACGAATCTGAACATGCTGAATATAAACACACACATTTCACAATATATTTCTTCTGAAAAGTAAATGACCCAATAATGTGATTTCTAAAGTGTGCAATGCTCATCATGTATATCATTAATTACTCATTTTGTGGAGTTTCTTACATAAAGACTGTTTAGATATATAATTCATCGTTTGAAAGTTCGATGGTGTAGAAATAAGCTTTGAGATCTCTTGATCTGTCTTGAGTCAATGCTTACTCATTCCATTTTATTTTGAATTTTCATGTTTGTGTCTTTATATGCATCAGGTGTAAAAACGTAAAGCAATATACATCGACCTTTTTAGCCTCTAACCACAACATAATGTAGCCGTCTGTCTCCCATCAGCAATGTCTTTAGGGTAACTTAATACGACTTTAAGGTGACTAATCCTCTTTAAAATGGATCGTTGTCACGCATTAGAGTAGACTATCGTTAGAAATATATACTGAAAATTCAAATTTTGTTTGATCTTCTAGTATTTGAGTAATCCAAGCCATGACTTGATCCTTCAGGGTGTAGAATTCAACACTAGAGGTCAACAGTATGATACACACCCATTTGATTCTTTTTATAAAACGATAAAAAAAAAGAAAGATGAAGTTTCATGAGTCACACTTTACAAAAATCAGCGCTAAAAAATTCAGGTGTTACCGCGTGCGGAGGCCTATTTTATATACACCGAATCAAAATGAACTTTGTTTAACGGGCCGAGACCGTCCCATAGTCAACAACAACTTTCATTAGCCCGTTTCTGGCATCCGCAACACACCGGGGATGGCATCTACAAGATAAATATAATTTTCGACGTAAAAACCTCAGGAAATGACCGATAAATTTGTGTTACATCCCGCCACCCCCTTTCTCTTCTTGTATTGGTAGAGTTTCAGTCGATGCTCTGACTCCACTATCACCATCATCGTCATCATCTTCTCCTTCTCCTCCTCCTTCTGCCCTCTTCTCGGTGCATGTTCTATTATGCAGAAGGTGGGCAAATAGGGATTGCCCGCGGCGAGAAATAAATTGACTTCCGTTTTCCGCCAACGGGGGCATGATTGATGCATATAGTAGGAGTTTGGTAGCCGAAACGAAGAGTCATAACGCTTCTTCATTACAGCGCTTAGATACACATCGTACCGCCTCGCAATTACCTTGGTATATGAGAGTATTTTACCCCCTCTCTCACTTTCTGCACCCTCTTGTTGCGCTTCGTGGTTTTGTGTTTTTTACTCTCGTTCCTCTTTTTAAACAGAGGGTCGTGGGTTCGTTTCTTAGCAATGTTATGTTTTCCTTCAGCAAGAATTATCCACAGTTTTAGCTGCACTCAACCCATATTAGATATACCTGCCATTTATCATGTTTATTACTCGGCATGAACAAGAAAATCAGATAACTTTAGATAAATAAAAAAAAATGAAGTAAGGAACTTGTCTGATGATAAGATACAGGGAAATAAAACCAATCATTTAAAAGTGTAAATAGACATAGTATCGTAAAACCTAAGATCAGATACCAACAAAGTATAAAGAAATAAACAATTTTTAATGTATTTATGATCAAACGTAGACGTTAGAGGCATAAAGCATGTTGCATGCACAAACAGAGAAACAATAGATTCGATATAATTCACAACATTTTTTTATTATAGAATCTTAATAAAAATGATTATTAGACAGGCTTTAACACGATTATTTTATTTGTTATAACAATATTTATTACAGAGAGAAAAAAAAGAAAAAAGTGGGTTTCATTGCAATAAACAATAACTCAAATTATGTAAATCACATTATAGCAGCCGAGTGGTATAGTCATGATAGTAGTTCGAAACGAAAAAAAAAACTAAACTGCGAGCATGTGCATTCCACATTGCCGAAATCAGTGCCTTTCTCTTTTTATTCGTCATTCCCCTATTCTTTCTCCTTTTCTGAGACTTTCAAATCAACTATTTGTAAACAAACGGATTAGTAGCCTCGTTCGATCTGTGTGGCCTCAGATATACATTATAATGACTGGATTGAAACTTAGTTTGTAAAAGTTTTAAAGTAGTTTTAACAAGGAAGCCGTATTATGAGTAGGTCTAAATGGTGTCATTGTCCACGCTATATAGAAAATAGAATTAATTACAAAATCTAGTGATATTCTCTTTGAATTGATTTTCAATGAAGGAAATCTGTGTAAACTTCGATTCAGGGCCATTATGCTTTGGTCTGAATAATTAATCACTCCTAAATGAATTGACATCAATAAAATTCAACAAGTTGACTTAGTTTGTAAATAACTAATTTGGAATCATAAACGACGTCCTTCTATCATGAGTGTATTTTGTAAAATGGGTTATTCGTTTTCTTCGTTATGAAAAACATATCCCCTATTTATATCTGTCTGTGAGGTGTTCCCCTCCCTTGCCCTTTCCTCATTCCTATCCCCGTGACCCTGCAAAGTGCTGCGGGTGTTATGTTAAACTACACCTTAGGCAGCATCCCTTTAAAATCAGAATGACATGCAAAAATGCTGTGAAAATTCGACGAAAATCACCTTCATTTTGAAATAAATCTTTTTTTGTGCATGTCAATAGTTTTCTGACCAAAATCACCGTCACTTTGGAGCAGAGAACCCTCCTTCAGTTGTGTGGCATTTTCCCCCTAAAGCAGCACCACCTATTGAAAAACCGTTCCCCTCTCTGCACCCCCCGCCCCCCCATTGTATTCCATATATGTCGACTGGCGTAACTTATTCTTCTTTTATTTCTCTCCCTTTAATTTTCTAAAAGTTTCTCCGATCTCTCATTCATTTATTTTTACTCTATAGCAAAACAATTTCCCTTCAGCCCTTTTCTCCTTCACTCTCTTGTGTCTTTTGTTTTTATTTTAGTCTCGTATATACATTCACAATCTTCTACATGTACATTGGCAAATACCTCAGTTACTGCGGCGGTCTTACGAGTCGAAAACAACCGTATTTACCAGCTGCATAATATTACAGGTGAATTGAATAAAAATGAATAAAATGGCTGTTTTCGACTCGCCATACGGCCACCGTAAAGCAAATGTGACTGAGGTATAACATTATAATTACAAATTTGGCATTTTTATTGTTCACAATTTAAACATGCTGTTGGAATATGAAAATTCAGATCCAAGGAAAACTCAACCATCCATTATTTTGAATTCATTGTTATCTTCTTTTTTTTCCGGCATGGTAATCTTCATCAATTTACATAGATTGGAAGTCAAAATAGTATTGAATCACGTGATAATGATGTAAGCAAGTACGTTTCTTTGAAACCGGTAAACAGGCAAACTAAAATAAAAAGAAAACGATGCTCGTCAATATGAATGAAAATTTCTCTCCTGAATACGAAATCACCTACTTTTTCTTTTTTCTTCAGTGGAAATTTCTTTTTTTCTTTTATGTGAGCAATCATCTCTGAAACCTCGACAAGCAATGTAGACGAAAGTTTCATTGAAAAATATGTTCATTTCCTCTCGGAGATGCATGTAATAAATATCTGTCAATGCATTCATCTCTCTTTTCATCTTGTCTTGGAGCTAATCAATGATAAAAATCGAACTGGTTCCAGAGTGCTAAAAAGTATATGCGCGCCATAACCACACGATCCTAAACTATCGACCACTCCTAAATGCGTGATACCATACTTTGCAGTATACTCCCCACTAAAAAGCTCAAATAAAATAGTTCGAGTTTCCTTTCTTCATTCCTTCTTTACAGACACCCCCTTTTAGTCGACGATGTACGTTGATTTTCATAGATGGATATAGAATTTGAACTAAGCAACGCGAAACAAGGAGAACGAAGGGAAATGAAATCTTCATGTCTACACCCTTTTCAAATCGATTAGTTCTGGTTGTATGAACTAATGCAGCGGCACTCGTAGCAGGCTGTACCCGCCCACCCGTACGGGACCAGTCGGCGGGCTTAATGAGCCACGCTGTGCTCAGTCAAAGCAGGCGTGAAAACGCCGTGAAATCGCCATGGATGTGATTAAAGCAGTAAAAACACAGGTATTCTCGACGACGCTTAAATTTCTCCACTGATTTTCTTCTCCCCTCTCCGTAATCTCCTGTCTATTTTCCTCACATTTGTTTATGGACGCCATGTACCTCGTCAAAGTGATTCGCAATATGGGCGATGATCGTTCGCTTGATAAAAACCAATCTGCTTCCGTAATGGAATTTGGATGGAAGTTAATATTTCTATTTCCAAACATGGCAAATCTCCAAGCAGGATTTACACGTTTTATCACCACGTTACGTAATCACGATTATCATTAGGTTTGGTCTTAGCTCAGAGTGGGCAAAAAAAAATCTTAATTGAGAAAGATGTTTATAAGCGAACTTCGTCTTATGAAGATGTTGAAGCATCATATACGCAAAGCTTATAGAGGTGCGATTGATCAGAATATTAAAATGATTTTTAATAGCTACGTTTTCTCTGTCAGTAATTCCTATCAAAATGGCAATCTGATATTCAATTCAATTCATTTATTCATAAAATGCAAAGCAGATATATACAATAAAAATTTGTATGGGAATAACAACAAAAGCCTATATGACTTGCTAAACAGTGATCCCCTTACATAAAAAATATACAATATGACAAGGTAAATCAATTAGAACTTAAAAGAACATTCAAATCTACAAGAGGTCAGTTACAACCGGACTACAAACAACATACACACAAAAAACACTACACATACACACATAAAAAAAAATTGTGTAGGTATTGTAGAATCAATATGCAGATAAAATAACTTTTCTATACATGTATATAGATTTAAAAGCATATTGTGAATGTATATTTTTTTATTTCAGATGTAAGAGCATTCCATAACTTAGTACATTTAAAGATGATGGAATTACGCTGAGTGAGATAATTACAATGTGGCAAGATAGCGTTATTCTTATTACGTGTATTAAATGAGTGCTTGAATTCACTGTTAGAAAATAAATCATCTAAAATAGGAGGTAGTGAGACGTTCAAATGAGAAAGAAAACAAATATTGCCAATTTCAGGTTAATCAAATCAGAGAGCGTTAATGTATTTAAGTTTTTGAAGAGAGAAATATGAGCAAGGTAGTGCGAGTTTGCGCACAAACGAATTGCTTTCTTTTGCAAAACAAAATATAACCGATTAATGTTTTTTTAATTAGTACCTGACCAAGATATTCCACAATAATTTAAATACGGCACGATGAAGGCATTGTATAGCATGAATAAGGTTTTTAAAGGTATAAAATGACGAATTTTGCAAATAATACCTATGTACATACTTATTTTTCCATGGATATTTAGTTGGAGTTGGAGACAGAATGTTTTTTTAATGAACGAAATATTATGTACTTGGTTTGATTTATATTAATCATCAATTTATTTGCTTTCAGCCAATTTGCAACAGACAAAAGTTCACTATATGCTGATAATCAATTTTAGTTCATTTTTATGTGACACTATATTATTAGTATCATATACATACAGTACAAATTGTAATATTTTAGAGGAATAGATAATATCATTAACATAAATAAAAACAACAAAGGACCTAGTATATTTCCTTGCGGGACACAGCATATTATTGGCATAATATTATTAAAATGTGCTTCAAAATTGCTTGAAGGAAGGGTCAGATATGTTAGTCAAGTACTGAGTGGTGATTAACAGATGGGTTTATCGTTATTTTTTCCTCGTCAAAGTTGTTGTATGTAGATGTGTGCGCGTGTGGTAAGTGGGGGAAGAAATAATGCACAAAAAGGCCAGTGAAGAAATGCACTTCTATAATGAAATGGTTAAAAATCAAATTGTAAAATATTGTAGATAATATGCAAGAACTCATCTGCCGTAGGCTCATGCAACTATATAAGATGATTCAGCATTCAAATTTTGTTTTAGAAAGTTTGCTTTTAATTAAAAGAATCAAAATCGATTGAGATCTTTTCACTAAAAAAGAAGTTGACAAAGTTCAGATGCAAACATAATTAGATAGTCTGATACACTCATCATAAACACACGCTTGCGAACTCACACACACAAACACACACGCCCGCTCCCAAGCATGAATTACCACACAATCTTATTAGTTGAATTTAGAGAAAGACAATAATAGGCCAATGAAGAAAAAGGTTGAGAACGCAAAACAAAAAGACAAACAAGGATGCATAATTGATAACAAAGCAAAGTTGACATCTTACAGTGAAATTATAATGATTTTTAATGATTTATTATTTTTTTTAGTTTGCTTGCACCCTTTTCCTTGTAAATTCAATAATGCCGTATGTCATGTAGCATTAGAGTTATTATCAGTAATAAATCCAATTGTAACACTTTAGCAATGATTTTCCATGGACTTACGTTCGAAATAAGCCGGTAGACTTATCGTTGTTAAATGAATGAGATCCTTACCCTCCCCCAGAGAGAGAAAATGGTTTTAAGTTTTGTGAGGTAGGGCATTGTTTTTTTTATCATTAAGTTTCAGCCTTCTGTTCGATTTAAAGCCACATTTATCTCTATAATGATAAGCAAACATGACCGAGGATTAAATCAAACTATAAAAGGAAAACAGGGACAAAATGGAAGGGAAAGGGCAAGGCGAACAAAAAGACGAACAGCCATCTTGTATCAATCCCAGCTTGGCCCTAGTTCATGATCAACCTGCAGCAGATGCCTCTTTGGTTAATCTTTGACCAAGAGTACTGGGTGTCGGAAATAAATATCCCCTCTTCTCACAATAAGTAGAAGGGAGAGGAGAGAAGTCGATTGAAAAGAGAGTAAAGGATAGTCGTATATTATCCCCGTATAACGACACTCCAAATTAAAAGCCAGGAAAATCGCGATCCGTGTGTGCGCGTGTGTAGTGCGTGTGAATTTATTGCCAAGTTGTATTTAATGAAAGACAGTACTCCTATCTTTTCCTATCCGTCTGGTCTGCGCGTACATACTCGTCTATGCATTCTGGGTCCCAAGAACTGATAGTTGAAGTATTATCATTGGTGGTAGATGAATGATGAAGGCAGCGCTCTGGCGGTATTGATTTAGCTGAAAATCTCCTTATATTGTCTTTCTTAGTGCTGATAAAATCTAGGATGGAATGATTAATGAAGACGTTAATCAGCAAAGCAAACACGATGGTCTATTCTGAAATGGCATATAAGTAACGACTTCATCCTGACTTTAATTTCCCTTGCTTTAATGTTTCTCCAATTTGTATTTTGATCAGGGTTCAACTCGTTTTATTAGTTCTTTCGTCATTTAATCTTTTTTTTCCGCGTTCATATTTCATATGATAAGGAATAATCAAAATCGTATGCTTTTGAAAGCAACTGGTAATTTCATGGATGTTTCTACCTCAGATAGCGTGACAAAAAACACATTTGACAAAGTTTTGCTTTTGTTTTCAGCGTCTCTTGTTAGCGATAATCCTTTACACATGTTAAATGCATATCAAAACTTATCATAATTCTTACATCCCTTTGTCGAAGTATATTTTTTGCAAGTAAGTAGTTCCTAAACATACTTGGTCCCTAATCGAAACAAGACTCGGGTAAGCACACAATCTTTACGACAAAAGAGTTTGAAGGTGATGTATAGTAAAGTGAGTGATCAATGAAATAATTTAAAAAAACTCTTAATAAGAAACAATTAAAAAAATAAAAATATTCATAAAATATATAAATCTTCCATATCACACATACTGTATTACAGTACCTATCCAGAAATACCTTAAGATCTACTAAGGACGGTGAATTCAGAGACGAAATTCGAACTATTTAGGCTAGAAATCAAGGCATTGTCGACAACTCTCTCCTATTTCTCCCCCCCCCCCCTCTCTCTCTATCTCTCCCACACCCACGCTCACAAGACACACACTCACACATACCTCTATATCCTTCCTTAACTATGAAATTCGAACACTCAATGTATACCTTCTCGTCCTGCTTTCTTGAAGTCCGCCCCTCTCTTTCTGTTTCTGCCCCCAAATTTCTCAACATCTCCTTCTAGCTTTCACCCTTTCCCATTCCCATCATTATTTTCATCCATTGCTATATATAGTCCTTTTCTTCTATTCAATGCTTTAACAAGTCCAGTCTCTATCACTTTATACCCCTTTCAGCTCACGCATACACGTAGAGGCACTTACACATGCTTACAACAGGTGTTTTTGTTGCACTTTAGATTAAAAGTGCGTGCCCTGATTTTGTTTTAATTCTGCTAGAACAAAAAATACTGTAGGCTGTTTTAGGGTGAACAGTGGTTTGTAAATCCCTTGCAAACTTCTTTTCTATTGACAAGCTTGCAAAAAAGGTAAAAGTATCACTCTAATATCGCATTTTCAAACAAAGCGATCCGTGAAAAGTTTGTCACTTAGATCCGATAAAACTAAATGTGGCGTACAAAACCAAAAGGCTTGGCTCGTAAAAAGAATATTATAGGGAAAGGGAAATACTGGGACGATATCGGCATTTATGTCACTTTGTACACCTGAGAGAAAATTGGATGACAAGTGCTATCTCTTCTCTTTCTTGAGAGTTTATTCTTGAGGTGTAAGTGGGTAGGAGTAGATAAAGTAGGTAAGATAAACTTATTCGGAGAGTGAGAGTAGGAGAACGAAGGAAGGAGAGGGAGAGAGAGTGGGAGTCTCATGAAAAAGGACTTTTATTCACTCATCGAATCTTCCGCATATCTGAAGCTGATGATCAGCCAGCGTGTTGGATGGAGTTTAGCTTGGCTGTTTCTCCCTAGTCTCTTGGCCAAGTGTTTAGAACATTAGCCGTAGCAACAGAAGAGAGAGGGAGGGAGGGGAGCCGTGAATTAGTGTGTGCATGATCGAGCGAGTCGTCAGAAGGGTAGAGAGGCGTTGCTAATCGGCTGTGAGCTGTAGAAATCACTGTGCAATAATCGACGACATGCTTGCTCCACAATCGAAGTCTTTATTGTCTTTTACTTATTTCTTATACGAATTTATTAATGAACGCTTTCGTCTATTCAAATTTGGTGGACATTTTGAGAGGATTTGTATGAATTTCAACATCAAAATAAATTATATGTACATGGTATTTGCAATTTCCTGTGTTGGGGTTGACGAATCTTAAAAGAGGTGGAGTGTTAAGGTCAATCAATTGTTATAAAAAACCCTCTTCCGCGTCCGACAGGTACCTGGTGATGGGCTAATGGCAAGAAAGCATCTTAATTGGCCTCTTCGTTTTAAAGTGTATTTACAAGTTTATTTGCGTTAAGGACCGACTTTCATCTCGCGTAAAAATAACATGACAATGTATACTTTCAAAATATAAAGGATTTGCCTCCTACTTTTAGCATCGAAATTAGCAATATTAATTGTAGGTCTCCACTTAAAATGTTAACATTTTTTCATTTGATTTTACAGTATGTGAAACACTATGCTGGCACACAGAGTTACATGAATGAAATTAAACATATTTTACCGTGTAAACAACTTCCGAATTCATGCAGCAGATATCAGCAAACAATTCAACGGATAGGCATACATTTCTGACAATAATATATTGTGTTATTGTTTTCAACTATATATGATTATGATTATTTTGTTTTCATGAAAGTAATGATGTAGCAAGAATATTTTTTTAATGAAGCAAATTCGAAAAGATATAAGTCTCATGGATATGCAAATATAGTAGAACCTTTTAAATAAAACCATGAATATTAAAATTCAGGAATAAGCAAATTTAGCTCGAATTTTAGTTGTTTTGTAAACAGCAAATGATTTTAGGAATACATAAATTTGTAATAACGTGCAAAAAGTTTGAACCATTTGATAAGATTCAGTCATTAAATACATATTGGACAATTATTTTTTTCAAACATGACTTTCTTTGATGCAATATTTTAGGTTATAAAACACAACAGAAACATTAAAAATATTGATTTTGATCAGTGCTAGGTTTACAAATGTAAAATGGTTTGATGTAGAAGATAAAAGCACAGTTTTTGTTTAGTCCCCTTAATGTTAATTAAATGTGTGATATTCCTCATAAGCCTTTTTCATGAGGAATTTTATTTCCGTACTAAGTTGATACGCAGCAGTATATAAAGAAATGGGAAAAAATGTACCAACAATAAAAGACATTTTGTGAAAAATCATTTTCTGTTAAGGTTATCTATTTTCATACGATATTTTTTTTAATATTCGGACATGGGATTATTCATTCATATATTTCTTTGGAAAAAAGATAAGGAAAGAATAGATGCCCCAATTTTGTAATTAATGCCAATTAACGTATTTTATTTGGGTTTCTTATACTTATGTGGACTACATAAGTTTTGCGAATATATATTATACATCACAGCTTATTCTGTCCAGAAAGAATTGATCATTAAAAACTAAGTCTTTTTTCTCTAAAATAGGCGACAGGTAATTCGTCATGCATGCCCCTTTTTGGTCCTCTATTTTTTGTGCGGATATTGATGATTAAATCATGCAGGAAATCACGATAATCTAGTATCGATCAAGAATTAATGAAGCGATAAGGAAAAGTCAATTTCGAAAACAAGAAACAATCTTGAAAGCGTATTCAATATTGATTTCATTTAGCTTCCTAAAGTGCAGAGGGGTACCGTACTCAAGCAGAAAGCATGCTTAAGAGGTAAACAAGGTATTCCTTAAGAAATCCCTTCACCACCATTTAAATTCTGACAAAGGTTAAGGACACCAACTTCAGCTGAAAAAGACTATACATCTGCAACTTAAAATAATGTTAGGTAATGATGTTCGAGAATGATTGTCACTATCATCATATTTTCAGAAGAGTGTATGAATTGGCCCTCCGGGGGGGGGGGGTGTTTCACAAAGATTTAGTCGCACTTAAATGCCGAGTTACGTACGGTATGAAAGGCTTGACCGCATTGGTCAGATCGTGCCATGAGGACGCGCACTACTGCGTATCTTTCAATAAGATCGCGCATTGCATATCATGTACGCGTCGGCATTTAAGTGCGACTTAAGTCATACTTAAATCTTTGTGAAACACCCCCTGGTTAATTCAGAAACATGAGAAGACAGCACATTCCTTTGCCAAGCTGCTCTCTCATCGTGGCTGACCTATTCATGGGTGGGTATCAAAATAAATGTAAAATATAGATAACAAAAACTAAGAAGACCTAAAAGGAAGGAGAACGGGGATCGTGTGGGTATTCTAACCATGGTACACGGTAAAAACTGTGGTGTTAACCGGTGTACATAGAGGACCACACCAGTTATTTTACACCGGTGTTAAATTGGTGGTGTTAGTTTTACACCTATAGGTGTTATTACAACACCTTCGGTTGTTACATTTACACTCTTTTTGGTGTTATGTTCAATCTTTGGGGTGTAATTTTAACACCTCAGGGTGTGGTCCTCTATTAACACCAATTGGTGTCAGTTTTTACACCACGGTTTTTACAGTGTATCCATTATGATCATATGATATTCTGATGGTTTTGGTGATAAGTTATTTGTTTTATTGTTTTCTCTTTTAAATGAAATAAACAAAATATACACGCATTGATATAAGTTTTTATCTGTCATTCTGGACGGACATATTGGCGAAAATGATTGTGCTTTGTGTGTATCATTGTTATTTAATTATGTTGTATCTAAAAAAAAATGTATGCCATATACTAATATGAAATTGAAACGAGGCTTAACTGAGAGAAACTGATAACAAATAAAAAAAGTAAGAGTCAGCAATATTTACAGAATATTACTTTTACTTATTTGAGATCCCATGTTAGATAATGATATAGACCAACAACATTACATTGTTTCAATGTTTTAAATGCTATATGTCTGTATTCCCAAATGATTAATGCAGAAGGGAATTGCTTCCTAGCTGCTATTGCTTCACAGATCACAGTCTATGGTTCGTTTCTTTCTTATGAAAAATGTTTTATTACTTATTTCATTCGATGAATTTCATTAATTGAGCTTGAGTAGAAGCAAACGATGAAACATTTTGTTACAAGCATTTAACTCTTTAGGGCAATAATACTCGCATATCATTTCAGTCGGCTCGCGGCGTTTAAGCCGCCCCTTAATATTTCGGGGGCAGATGGACCTCAAAAATCGTTTTGGCGCGTGTGTGGTTTTACGAAGAAAATCGAAATCCTTCTATTTCTGCTTCGCTTTTTGCATTTAAGTGCAATGCATTGCCCCGTTCGCTAGATCTCCACCCAATATTGACGCTCGTGCCGTGCGGTTTTAGATTTCATTCCGACTTTTTCCCCCTCTCCCGTTTTCTTCTTCTTCCTAACAGCCGAGATGACTGTAAATCAGATGATGGATGGTTATATGCCGCGGAACATATTGTGTTTGTTTTGAGAAGAAAAGGAGATTAAGACGAGACAAATTAGTATGGATCTATCACCACGAAGTAAGACCGATAGTATCGACTAACAAATCACGTTTTATCGTGGCCTATTTCAACAGGTAGATTTCGCTTTTTACCCAGCAGGCATCTGCGCTGTTCTTTGGAAACCAAAAAACTTATCAAATCCAGGGTACAAGAATAGACATCGTTTATAATTTTGCTCGAATGTTTGTTTCAAAACCTTTGACATTACTGATCATGAAGTTACAATGAATGTTGGCCTTATTATACAATTATGAAATGAAAATGATAAATCATGCTACATGTTTTGATGCTTTCCGATAAAAAACTAACAATCAAAAAGTGAAATGACTATAAACTGACAGTATCATACATGCTATTAATAGTAAAAAAAAATGTGATAATGATGATAGTTTTATTCATGAATTTCATTCGCTTACATAAATGAAAATTTTTCTTAAGACAATGCAAAATGGCGCTGATATCTACTGAATATTTTATAAAAGAATTCAAATTTATCATATTCATTTTAAAGAGGGGTATTTTTTACGATTTTGTGTGTGCTAAGCAAAATAATGCATAAATATGACATACAAACATGACAACGTCACTCTCTTTCAATGTATATAATATCATTAACTTATTTCAAGTCTCGTGTTCTGATATAATTATGGCTGCAATAAGTGATGCAGATTTTACAATGTCCACGAAACGAACGAAATAAAACAAACTTGATTATTTTTTTTTTATATTCATGAAATTCAAAAATTATGATAATGAAATATCATACAAGTAGATAGTGTGTATAACCCAGCCGATTATACAAATAGAGTTTCTTATCTCTGTGTACAGATGTGATGTATAGACACGTGCATTTTAGAGAATGACTCTGTCAATAATGTAAAGGAAAAATAAAATAACTCACCCAAACATTTCGAAAATAATTCTCGATTTCCTGACGATGAATCCACGGTTCTCTTTCCTCGGGTGTTACCAAGACTGCCTTTCCTCTTACAGAACGATACGAATTAAACAAAAATGTCAGTAAAATCGTCAATATTCTCCTTGATCTCTAATCTGTTTTCTCGGGCAGTCGTGTCTTTCTTTCCGTTAGAGGAGAGACATACTTCCTAAAAAGTATATTTCTTTACGTCATCAAAATAAAACGAAGCGCTCCAACAATACAAACGACGGACAATGGGATTAAGAAGTACTTTTCCATCATTTAGAGACCACCACCATCATTAAATTCACTGTGGAAGTGTGTGAGTTTTTGTCTGAAAAGAAGTATATAATTACACCATTTTGCGTGAAAGCGGACGCCAGCGTATTATTATTCGCGCAATTTAACGCCGATGTGTCATTTCTGACTTTTTTCCTTAATATTTTTTACGTGTTCTGAGAAAGAGGGATGGTAACTGGCGATTTCTCCTCCTTTAGTAATTACGCTTGTGATGTCAAAAGGGCTAGTTGAAGACAGACAATTCTTGGAGAGGTAGATGAAAGCCTCTACACTGCATGTAGAGCAGACATCCATGGGGTCGTTACCGTGACTTGTGGATTTCTTTCAAGCTTTGACAAGACTGACAAGAGATGCTTGATTGCACAGAGATCTTATTAAAAAGACATGCTAACTTCATAAAAGAAAGACTTAAGCATTATATTATTTTATTACTTATGGTGCATAGCGAATTAGTTGAATCGAAGCAATTTTCGAGGTCTGTATTTTGAAAATTGGGTCGTATATGCAGTCTATATTATGAACACCGAGTTGTGAACTTGTGACCGTTAGACCTTTTTGTTAATTATGCACGATCCAATGGCCTATTTAATATCCAAGTTATTATACGACTTAACGACATGTCATAGAAACAAAAGAGCATAGGTATTCAAGAAGGGTGTTGTTTTAAATTGTAAAATTTTTATTCATATATAAGTCATAATTTGTGTCATCCATGATGGATGTATGGATGTTAAATTGTTCAATAATTCGCAAATAAAAAGATAATGATTAAAAATAATTTTGAACAATTTTGACATTCCTTTAAGATGTAAAAGGGGGACCAGTGTCATGATCTTGAGGAGATTTTTTCCACCGGGCGTGAGGGGGAGGAAATGTAAAATGTTAGAAAATTATAATGTATTAAGCTAGAAGCACACGATCAAGTTTACCAAGAAGAATGATTGTAAGTTTAAAGAGGGGTTCAATGCATACGTTACGCGGGTTTTGTTTAAAAAATGCGATACAGAGTAAA
Source organism: Lytechinus variegatus (assembly GCF_018143015.1). NCBI lineage: Eukaryota > Metazoa > Echinodermata > Echinoidea > Temnopleuroida > Toxopneustidae > Lytechinus > Lytechinus variegatus. The sequence continues at coordinate 31,251,992 of NC_054746.1, forward strand.
TTTTGAAATAATGGGATTGATCACTAGACATAAAATTCTAGAGAAATCATTTAAAAACCCTACCACCATATTTCGATTTACATAAACACAAACATCGCGTTTTAGGTCCACAAGGGGTTGGGCTAAGTCCCCCAGCGCGCTGCCCATACCCACATTCTGACAGAGGCCTCAGCGATACAACTTTCCCTTTTCTTTATTAAAGCAAACATTGTCATCTGAGATGGGTGCGCACTTTAATTGTTTTCCGACTGGTATACTGCGGTTTCATGACATTTAATCCGACGACAATTGCTCCGATGGAAAATCTGCATGTTAAGCCTAACAAAAAAAAAAATCTAACCTCCAAACTGAATGAACCATAATCCTTACATTCATATTATTCTGAAGCAAACACTCTAGTACGATCCTAACTCTAACCCTATTCCCAGCTTTAAGACCAGAGCAAATGTCGCAGGAGTAATTGTCGTGTCATCGTTACAGTCAGTGTTTGCATTTGCTTTTATTTGGGAATGGATGTGTTTCATATCTTACAACATGCCAGTTTAGTTTTGACATTAAATACCTATAACTTCTGAAGCTCAAAATCAACCTCCGTTTTCTATCTTTGAATAAGGATTTATTCGCCCTCCCCATCCCATAAAAGAGAAGAAAAAAAATCATTTGTGAATTTGTGAACGATGTTAAACTCGACAAACACTTTATTTGTTTGAATAAAAAAATGCATGATAGATATACGAGCAAAATAATATCAAATTGCCAGATTTAAGAAAAAAATGCACCCCCTCCCCCATAACACCAGTTCACGTGAAAACTCGGAAAAGTCAAGAGCCCTCGCATTACCTCTATTTCTCTCTCTTACCTATCTTGGTAAGAAATGATGTCTTCAATCTGATCTTTTGATTCAATACTTGTTCCATCTTCCACCCTGCCACCTCCCCCCCCCCTCCTTCAGCAAGATATCAATCACACACCAAAGGCAGTGCTGTATATAGAAGCCTCTTTGTGTTCCCTCCTTGAATTAAGAGTGGGTTCTATTTTTCTTGTCTTTGTGGACCCCTCGACTAGGCCGATTACGAGAAGGTGGCCTGAAAAAGACTAACGAAGGATGTAATTGTTTGGAATAAAATGGACTTGCTTTGCCATAGACATACTGTCTTCTGCCTTTAAACCCCCACACGCCTCATTGTGTGTAACCTCTTCATATTTTCTATTTATTTGTCATTGCGTTAAAGGGGAAAAGAATGATAAAACCATTTAGTTGGATTAAATGGTTGTTTTGATGTGGGTTTGGATAAAAGAATGTGTTAGGAGAGCATAACGGGTACCCTATCCCACACACGTTACGGGACGTTGGCGTCGTGTCGCCAGAGAGCTAGCGGGGGTTTTCTGTCATCCTTTGCTTTCTTACCTCCTGTCCGAACTCTTATCCAATTGAGAGAGTGGATTAACCTCCTTTAACAATAATTGTTTACGTTTCTTTCGTCATAACCTGCTGTTCCTGACTTTGTTGTTGCTCTTGTTGTTGTTGTTGTGATTTTAATTCCTGTTACAGCTGACAGTAGGCTCAATTATTTTCCTCGAATGGGATCACAGAATTAAATTCCTCGTAAATTCATTAAAGGGGAATCCAACCCAAATAAAAAATTGTTTTTATAAGGAAAAGAAAAATCAGACAAGTTGATAGGTGAAAGTTTGAACAATATTGGACAAACAACAAGAAAGTTATGAATTTTTAAAAGTTGTAAATATTGGTAATCACTATACCCATGGAGACTTCAAATTGGCCGCATATGGGATGTCATAGTGATGTAAGGCAAGGACTATTTCTCCATGTACTCCAATACATATTTTGGCTAAAATGTCATTTTTCCCAAAAGTTTTATTTCAAATTATATTTTTCTTTCATGAGGACATAAAACAATATACTACCTGGGTTATATTTAGATTACTGCCCCAGGGGAATTGGTACTTTGGAGAAAACCACAAATCCCTGATAATAAAGTACATGGCCTATGAGAAAGTTGTCCTTGCCCCTTGTCATAATTTACTTACTGAGTTGCCAATTTGAAATCTACATAGTATTAGTGATCTCAATTTTAAACCAGCTATAACTTTCTTATTTCTTGTCCAATTTCTTTCAAACTTTCACCATTCTGTTTAATTTATTTTTCTCCTTCCCGACACAACATTTTATGGCCAAGGCTGGATTCCCCTTTAAGCTTTCACAGGTATACCTTTAGAATGGTGCCACCGTGTGGGCGTTTGGTAATGAATTGCATTGTCTATTTCAAAGTTGGAAGAAGTCCTGGTTTCTGAAATCCCTGTAAAATCCTTTAATTTCGTTCCTTGTATGTTCTATGTGACTATATGCGATTTTGTAGCAAAATAAAAATAACAAATATTCAAAGAATAAACTGTGGAATATGTAATATAACCATTTTTTCGATGGCTATAGTGTATATGGATTTGTTGGGATATAAAGTAATGAATTACAGTAAATATCAATAAAATATTAAATAGTTTGAAGACAGAATGGTGACCAAAATTCTCTATCAATGGATGTGCGATTGCAGAATTTACTGCAGCGAGTGAGAGTAGTGGTCTAGCTTTGAAAAAGTTGCTTCGGTCGTTTAAAATGGTGTATATAATATTATCAATAAGTTTGACTTTAGAAGAAAAGGAAAAAAAATATAAACAGGAAATGAGTATTAAACAATCCAAATTGTGTTCAATGAAATCTCATTTGCTCACTTGTTCAAGGTGAGATGAGAATGAATTTAATAACGGGATAATGATTTTCGGGATTAAGGATGCTTTATAAAATGATTGTCATTCATCACGGGCCACAATCAACTTAACGAAAAAATGGAGAAAGTGCATAAAGTTGCAAATTAATGGAAAATATTGCAGAAAGGAATGTTTAGGAATAATATCTATGATTATATTGGGAGATGATGCAACATTCAAAAGTTTGAACAATATCTATATTTTAAAAATTTATTATATTGTTCATGGAATTAATGGGAATTAAAGTCTCCTATAAATGGATGAAATTGTAAAGTGTGTGGGGGGAATAGTGATGTCCTCACTTGCCTCTGGGTTTCATGTGACGGGATTGATTTGGACAATGTCATCAGTAATTCATCGTACACCAACTTGAAGTATAGGGTATGCCTATATTTTTTGAACAAAATTAGTTATCCCCCGCTTCCATAAAGAAAATATGACTTCCCCCCCATTCACGCCAGCGTATTCAAAGGATGTTTTGATTGGTTTTGATCAAAGTTATAACCATATTAAAAGTCATTGGTAACATACAATTCATAGATGGATGTGTTATAACCACTCTCATGATGCAGGGATATTAAAGCTAAACGTAGCTATTTGTCATGGCCAACATTTTGTAAGAGTAGATTGAATACAGGAGTGTAGCGACCGCGTGAGAAAATTGGCATATTTAGAATGCAAAATTTGGCAATTTATGCAATCTGACAGCATTGAAAATGAATTGACTCATTAACATTAGCATTATTTGGTGATTAAAAAATATCATTTCTGTCTTGAAAAGTAGATGTGTGTGGGCGGAGGGGAGGGATGAATATACATGCCACCCCCCTCTCTCCGACAAGTGGGGGGGGGGGTACATCTCCGCATCCCCCGGGATTTACACCCGTTCTGTGATATTTTATGCCTATAAAGCTCCTCATATTTTAATACAAAACCTCCCATCTATACTCGCGACGCTACATTTGAATGAAGTCAATTCCTGGATTCCTTCCTCTAAGTCGTTTATCCCCCCCCCCCTCCCCATGCACTCAAGGATTGATAAGACATGGAAAACAAATGGCTAGATAACACATATTAAAGTTTATATAAATAATCATATGCATCATAATGGCATAAACATTTAATAATTGAAATACAAAAGATAAACTCTTCAAAATTGAGTCCCATTATCTACCAGACATGCATTCTAATAACATGTTAAAACATATGATATATATATAAACATTTGTCCGATAAAATCTTGTCCAAAAGTTTCAGGTAAAACTCTCCTCGTGAGTTGTCATAACTACAAATGTGCAATCAGAAGCTAAACTATATTTGAAGCACATAAACGGGAAATTGAAGGGATTATACTTAAATAAGTTGTGGATAGAAAATAAAAAAAACTTGGTTGGACATGAATTGCAGTATACTTTTAGCCGTCTCACCCAGTATTTTCGAGTGTATAATGTAACTGCAATCATATATTACACATCACATGCATGGCATGAATATCGCACTCTACTTAAGAGTAACATTTTTGTGGTAAATTTAACCCATTCACAGTACAACATAAAAAATGGGTGATCTGTTCATGAGGCAAAAGTGTCTTACGCATTTTACCAGTTCATAATTAAAAGAATAAAACAAGGGAAGGAAGAAGAACTAGGATGACAATGAGAAGACCAAAAAAAAAGAAGAAAAAAAAGAAGAGGAGGTAGAGTAAGATAATAATCAATCAACAACAACAACATCAGTAATAGCTTTCAAATAAAGAGGAGGGGAGAAAAATGACAACAGTAATATTTTATGAATGGAAAGATGGGGGGAGGGGAGTCTGCAAATTTGCACATACATTGAGTTTTGTGGAATGTAAAAAATTGGCAAGTTAATAACAATAATAATATTAATAGTTACATTTCTAAAGCACTTTTAAAGACATTGATGAGCTGAGTTACAATTTCGGCATTCTAACACAGTAATACTGGAAACATAAGATTTCATTTCAGCCAGCACTGCATGTAGTGATGAAGAGAATTACAGGAATAAAATATGTAATAGCCATATGACAATAGTTCATCAAAATATCAACAAAATAATCAAAGTGAAATATTGAGATAACTTGTCTAAATTATTTAATTCAATGACAAATGTAAATCCATTAAAATTCTTTTTTTAAGTTATTATAATTATTATGATAAAGACCACTCTCTATATTGCTTGGCCAAAAACTCCAATCCAAAATGTCTCTTAATTAAAACAAATTAAAATATTAGACTGAAAAAAAAAATTATTCAGTGAATATTTCTCTTCTTTACAAATCAATTTTTCATCTTGTTTCTGATTTATTTTAGCACCATAAGTATACATATATAAGTGTCAATATCGGGTAAGCATGTAGTGATAATCCCCCAAATATATTATGTTTCATAATAATGCAGAACAGTCTTGCTGATTGATGGTTGACATCTCAATGCAGGAATGAAAATTTAGAGGATGCCTTAATCTTACTTTCATTTTTAAAATGCTTTAAAAAACAACTTTAGAATGTTACAGAGAACCTGACACTTGCAAAGACATGCTATAACTCTGTTCAACAGAGGGCGCCAATGCACACAAATATTAGCAATCATTTCACAATTGGTAGAGTAGGGGATCTGTGTCTCTGTGTCTGGAAGTTTTAAAAGAGAACAGTGCAAGCATATTTAATTTACCTCAATACCGCTTTGAGACGAGGAAATCGGCAAGAATGAACAAATATTTTCTTTTACCTACCAATTAATGCTAGGTTCACTTATTCATGCATGTTTCTAGAATTGAAATAAATGAAACAAACATCAATAATCTATCAAATTTATCCTAACAATCAGTAGGATCAATAAATTGAATTCCATATTATGACAACAAATAAAGGAGACTTTCAAATTTTGTGTTTTTCCCCCAAATTAAAAAAAAAATATCAATTTTTTAAATATCAACAAATGATGATAATACATAATATTCATTCCTTGGAAGACCTAAATTTATACAAAACTTTAAGTCCTCTCATTGTCTTCAAGACCATTTAAGTTTGGCACTTAGCCATTATTTGATGAACTGCTCATTAACATGCTCACATATTTTTTTTTCTTTTTTTTTAATAATGGGCCTACAGTATATCAATTATAAAAAAATAGAAAACAAAAGAGCTAAGATATGTGAAGTACTGGTTATACAAAAATAAATATACAAATATTTCATGCTCATAGGGGTTACAGACATTGATTTCATACCACAATAAGATATGTAGCCTTGTCGTATGCCATTTATCCAGTTGTAAACTTGACTGAGTGCAGTGCATAATGCATGACTAATTCAAAGTAACAAATCATGAATGTTTTATGAAGAAAATATGTTTGCATAGTAAATAAAGTCAAAATATAAGCTCAAAACCTGATTGATAGGTTAAATCGTACTTCCACGTAGCTCACCAGTTCCTCCCTTGGTGATATCACTTTAGAGCAGCTGCACAGTGAAATGCACATGTTAGTATGTGCTAACCAAATAAAAATATAATGCCATATATTACATTAGTTATCACTACTTTTTTTCAATGGAATGGCAGGTATGTAAGAAACAAGTCAGACCTATCTTGTTTATACTATCTTTTCCCCTTTTCCTTTTTTTTTCTCCACTTACTTTTCTATCATTAAAAGGGGGTGGTCATCCCTGCCTTCCTTGCAGCTCCATGTTAGTCCTAATTGGAACATAGCGGGTGTAATTAATGCATGCCTATTGCATGTCAACAGGGCAATTAGATTATAGACCCTTGTATGGGGGTGTTAAATAAAGCACTTTTTACATGTTCTTGCACTAAATTAGATACACCAAATATTCTATGGTGTTTCAACAAAGTTAGAATCTATATCCCAAATCAAATTTTGACAAAATAATAAACATTGAATTTACACATGCTAACAAGTTAATGACAGGATATTTTAATGTAGAGAGATTGGATTTCATATTTAGCTTTTGGGAATCTAAATGATTGAGAATTTGATCCAGCACCCAAACATGTTCCAAGTCATGACTATATTACAACTGGCCTCATGAAACAACCCTTCTTATACCAAAGGAATGGAGGGTCACAACCTGTGAATATTCCCATGCAAGGTAGATCAAACGAGCCCAACCCCTTGGGTATACAGTACCGGTTGGTGTTCCATAAAGCTGTTCGTAAATAAGTTAAGATCGACTTTACAAACGACTGGTGATCCTTTCTTGTGGAACATTGAATTTTCATTGATGGTTAAGCATGTAAGAAAGGTTCACCAGTCGTTCTTAAAGTCGCTCTTAACTTACTTACGAACAGCTTTATGAAACGGCACCAAGGAGGGGGATAGGAGAAGATGCAACTATCCCCCATTACTTTTGATCCACTGTACCATCATTACAAGGAATATTTGTTGGAGGTATGTGGCAAAGGATACATGTCGGTTATTCAATCCATGGAAGAGATGAGATGAATAGGGGCTGTGTTTAATACTGAACCTTTCATATGCCACTATCGCTCTATGTGTTGACACGCAATGTTTGTTTCTTTTAATTTGAGTCCTTTAACATTGACTCTTTTAAGGCATGTGGTCTATACTATAGTAACATGATAGGTTTATAAAAGACAAAATATCCTGTAAAAAAATTGCACATTAGTTTAATTTTCCTTATCCCTGTGCTTGAGGAGTTATCTTATGAATGACTTGTCCTCATGATTATACTTCTATTCTGGGATCTGATGGTTTACCGAGTGCAATCAATTTGTCCTCTTGTTTCCACTTGGGTTTTTCAGTTCTTGTGTGCCAGACCAGTACCTGGAAGAAAAGATAACACAAATTTAATTCTCATTATCATTAATTAAAGTGAAAAATAATATCATATATCATTTGAATCTATTTGTTTTTATTTTATGTAAGCTTATTCATGAAGCTACAATATCCATGTTTATTTTGCTCTGTGCATGATATCAACCAGGATGAACTGATGCAAAGGCTGCTACTTTGGCACTTGGAAATAAGTAATTCAGAAGGAATCCCATTAATCATCTCTTTCATTCATGCCCCGTCATTTCAGCACAGTAAAAAAACAGTGGGAGAGATGTGGGGGAGATGCTGAACAGAACACCTGAATCATAATTCATATCTTAATATTTCATTTTTGATAAATACCAGGTAATCTAGTCTACTCTACTGGTTGTATCATGGCAAGTATGAATTAAATGTATCCACAGTGTCTCTCATGCTAAGTGTAGGGGAGACCAGGGTTAGTTGGAACATGCGGTAAGTTGAAACATTGTAATTTTCTTTAAAGCTTGTAATATAAATTTATGCAATACTGCCCACAATTTATTGCTATTAATAATACAACAGTGTTGAATCATTATTGCAAAAAATTGAGGGCAGTATTGCATAAATTTATTTTACAGGCATTAAAGAAAAGTACAATGTTTCAACTTACCCCATGTTCCAACTAACCCCGGTCTCCCCTATCTATGATTATAAGTCTTTTGAATAACATTCTATTTAAGTCAAAGCTAATTTGATTTGATCAAAGATTTTGATTGCAATCTTTTGACTGGATGGACTGCATGAATTGTTTTGGGAGACATGATGGCACTTATTCATTTGAGACATATAAAAGAAACAATTGTTATGACCTTTTCCTTTGAGCTGCTGATTTGGATTAGAATACAGATAATACAATGAATTAATGACCTTACTTTCATAAATATTATGATTATCATAACAGGTTTCTTGTCTGAACAACTTAAAACCCTCATTTTTTTTACAATATCAAATGAGATGATGTATTGCGGACCAACAATTTTCTATCATTCCATTTTCAATGTTACAATTACACTATGAAATGGAGATAAAGAAATATAAATCGGCAATATCAACAAATGTGTTGATATAGCCGATTTTTATTTCTTTATTTGATTACCTTTGTACACATTTCTGCCAGAGGTTCCAAGTCTTCCTTTCTGACTCCCAGCTGTACAAGAAGACTAGACTCCACATAGCCCCTCATTGAGGTGATGTCAAACCTCGCATGTGGTTGCTGCCTAAAGAGCTTGAGACTCACTGCAAATCCAGCCATGTCCATTCCGAATGGTCTGTCAGGTGCCCACATGGTGTACCAAGAGGTAACCTTTCCTGCGTCGTTTAAAATAGGTCGCTCAAAGCGAAGTGCACCAACAAGTCCCACAGGCCACACACTGACTCTCTGAGTTGTTCTCATCTGCAGTGAACATGAAAAATATGTATCATAAATTAGAGGTTTCTTGCAACAGAGACATACTTATGAAGAAAAAATAAATAAAAGAATGTCATCTTTCAGCTATACCTGCATCATCTTCATTGAAAAATAGAGCACTATTTCTTGTTGTTTATCATTTAATAGTTTATCTTACCAAACATTCTTTTCTAAAAATAACTGCCATTTATACTCCTTTAGCTAAAAAAAAATGATGTCATGAGATTTCTACAAATCTAGGGTTTATATTCTGACCATTTATCAATTATTCATCAAAAAGAATTCAAGTAAGGATTATTCTTATAACAGTAATTACCACTTGATAAAACATAATATAGGAATGTACTACCTGTTTTATCAGGGGCCCATTTCATACAGACAATTTTAACTTTGCCATTATGGTTTCTACTATGGAAATCTTGAATTTGATTTTGAGCCCTGTTACCATGGTACAATGTAGTTATCTTGATTGCAACTTGACCATCATGTGTTTCCATGAAACAGCCCCAGATCTAACATTTCTCTGGCCTACCTCTTCAAAAATCTGCAAGCTGTATGTGTTGTCATCATCTGCGAAGTAGACTACCCCTTCTTTATCTTCAGGAACATTCTCTAGAATCCAGTCAATTGCAAGGTTCCTTTGATCAACTCCCCTAGGTTTCCTCCAAGAAGCCTCATTCTCCTTTAACTTGTACTCATCTGTTGTTTTTACATTCAGGTGGGTGTACACTAGGCCGGAGTTTTCCAAGAACTTAGACACGAGCTGGGTCTTTCTCTCAGAATCCTCCACAACTATCCAATGGAAGTTTCTAATATGGAGGAAGGTCTGGCTCAACCGCACTAGTTCAGCCTTCTGCACTGGTCTGGTGTACGTTGGTGTGACGGCAAAGATGGTCGGTACCCGAGGGCTCTCAATTCCTAGAATCTCATTAACAGTACTGGCAGCTTTGGCATATTGCTTGTTCAAGGTTTGAGTGATTGTTCTTAATTTAGTTTCAGTTTGCCTCATATTAGCTCTAGTTCTTTCAAGCTCATGTTTGTAATAATCTAACATAGAGTCTTCTCCAATATCTGACATGCATCCAGGTCCTATAATAGTAAATCAGCAAAGAAAGTAAAAACATGTTCAGTGATCTATGGAAATGAAAATAATTGCAATTTCATAACAAGTCTATACAGAAATTATTTATATACTATACATTAAAATACTAATAGAGAAGATGTCCTTAGCAAAAAAGCCATCTCACACACTGTGTAAGACTATACCTACTAAGTTCTTCAAAGTATTATTCCCCTAAAAATCAGGGTAGGTATTTTATTATATTGGATTGATTCTTTATGACATTGCTCCAAGGTGGTGATGACTGTTACATTCTGATTATTTTCAAAACTTTCATCATTAAAAAACCCTACAGTATATATTGATGGAAAATATTATCACAGCAAAAATCAATAATTTATTTGGGGCATTAGTCCCCTCTCAGAGTGCAATAACATCTTCATTCTATGTAAGGAGGTGTAGTGAAGCAAGACTTTTCAGATCAACAGATAACCAATGAAACAGAGACCAAAGCTTTCAGTTGACCTGAAACTCTGTGTCAAGTCTATGATGCATTAGGTTAAGCACTGTAACAAAAAACAAAAAAAAAATCATATCTTTTTATTTATTTAAACTATCATGAATCCAATGTAATCATGAATGATTAAGATGAATATAGTTGGCTTTTATTAATTTTTTGTTGTTGTTCATCTGACTCAGAATCAACTAAATTACATGTAGCTTTATCAGAGATGATGTTATCAATATTTGTAATTATAATCTAGACATATTTTGTAAGACCCTCTATTTGCCTCATTAAAATAAGTCATGGTGCATTTGGGGTCACTCTTCAACAAGGTTGAAAAAAAGCTGCCAGAGTAGTCAGACTTTCAAGCACCGTTGTACAAAATCCACAGATACTTAGTTAAAATTTTTACCAAGATATAAGTCAAGATATCTAAATTGGTGTGGGACAAATTCACCTCTGAAATGCCCAAGATTTGTAGTTTTATTTATACAAGGTAGCATTGTTGGTTTCAGAACTGCTTTCCACAATAGCCCTGGCCGCATACATGTAATTAACATAAATGAATCAGTAATATTTTCATAATCAATAACACAATTACATATTCATATCTATATAAATATGGAACCCAAAAGAACTGAAAAAAACTAACAAACAAGAAATATCCATTAAATTCTGAATAATAAATTGGTTTCAAGATAAACGAGAACCTCAAATTAACATAAACGATTTTGAAAAAAAGTTTTAAAAAAATTACACAAAGATCGTCCTAATCCAAGAATGAAAATCAAAATTAATAATATCAAACTATCATACATTTTTGTTAAACCAGACATAAAATGAATATTTTCCTTCATATCTTTCAATTGTTTCATACGATATACTGAAAGTCATAATTTCCTTTAATTTTGATTATCAAACCCTGATTTAAAAGCATTTAATGACCAACTGTTTCTTTGATTTACATTGAGGTTGTTCCATCCGGCATATCCCATGAATTCAAATGTCCAACTGGCCACACAATTATTCAACTTCAACGATGAGCTGTAAGATAGATGCAGTAGACTACAGTAGATCTAGATCTTACAGTTACAGATCTGAGTCTAATTTATATTATAATATATAGGTATGTGCACATAGGGGGCATCGTGAGTGCTGGTTTTGGCTGCACGGTTTTCGCGCGGGTTTTGCTGCAAGTGGCATCGCCTCTGTCTGGGCGGCTCATCGAAAATGGGGTTTAATGCGCATGCGCTCATAGTTGATGCAATCTCGTGCCTTTAGTTTTACAGATAGTTGAAGATGTGCCCTTTCTGTACATATAAGTTTTAATGTGGATACTCGCCTGTAAAGTGTGGATATCAGAGCTTGAAAGTTCATCAAATTTTTGGATGCGTAAATGATCGAAATTTTTTTATGGTAAGTAGAAATAAGTTCCAATTATGTATATGAACTGTTTTAGTATATATTTATATTGCCAAAAAGATCTGTATTGTTTTTACTTGATATTGTGCCATACCGTAATTATGCTGATATTGATTTAAATATTTGTCACAAAAACATTCTTTCCTCCCAAGGTTATAGGGTCGAGATGTTTGATTGTTCAATCATGTTTCATCAATTGGAAAATGGATTCTTTTGGAAGTGGAATATTAATGTTGACTTATTAAATTAAAATGCAAAATTTATAGTGTTTATTTTTTTTTGTAGAAAAAAAATACATTTTGAAACTTTTTGATCATGTTTCATTATTTAAGACTGGATTTGCTTTTGAAAAGGGAATATCATAAATGTTGACTTTCTAATTAAAATGCAAAAATTATGTTTATTTTTTAATTTTAGTTTCTTTTTTTATATATACATTTTCTAGTTTCTTTTTTAAATTTTTGTTCTGTTTATTTTTTCATTTTTTTGTCATGTTTCATTATTTGGAAACTGGATTTGCTTTTGAAAGGAGAATATCTTAAATGTTGATTTTTCTATTAAAATGCACGAACTATATGTTGTTTATTTTAATTTTTTTAATTTTTTTCACTTTTGTAAGAAAATACATGAAAACTCAGAGGAAATAATATTTCATTTCAAGATAGGTCTAAGTCCTGTATTTATGTTTTTTAACTTTTTTTATTATTAATTTTACTATTTATTTTTTTAATATACTTTTCTTTTTTTTTTATTAGGGGTGCATTTGGGGGTTGTGTTTTGAATTGGAAAATGGGGATGGGATTGGTACAAGTTTTGTGTCACTTTTGTTTCTCTTGTTTTTAGAGTTTGTTTTGGAGCTTTGATGTCTGTTTTGTTGTTGTTAAGAGCTTTGTTATATTTTTTCCTTGTTGTTTTGTTTTAAAAGAAATAGGCCACTCTTTTCCTTTTCTTTTGGCTTCAACTAATAATTTGAATTTATTAATTTTTCTTTAAAAAAGAGAGCTCAAACAGGGCCTCTGTAATACAATGTATGTATACAAATCTAAGAAATACATTGACAACTGATAGAATATATTAAAATGACCACAAATATTTGGTACAAGTTTTTGTGTCACTTTTGTTTCTCTTGTTTTTAGAGTTTGTTTTGGAGCTTTGATGTCTGTTTTGTTGTTGTTTAGAGCTTTGTTATACTTTTTCCTTGTTGTTTTGTTTTAAAGAAATAGGCCACTCTTCCTTTTCTTTTGGCTTCAACTAATAATTTGAATTTATTAATTTTTCTTTAAAAAAGAGAGCTCAAACAGGGCCTTTGTAATACAATGTATGTATACAAATCTAAGAAATACATTGACAACTGATAGAATATATTAAAATGACCACAAACATGACAAATATTTGGATGAATATGCGCGACTTAAACTGGAATAACTTTATAATTTCTTGAAGAAAATTAAAGTTCTTTAATCTTGGTATCATTTGAAAGGTCTTTTTAAGAGCTTTCAAGTGATACCAAATTTATTCGTATTTGATGATTTTCATTTTTTTTGTCACATACCTATATATACCTATACCTATAATATAAACTCTCGCATTTGCATGTGATGTGTGGTCGTCTATGCTATTACTTACATCGATTTCAGTATATGGGACAACCTTCACAAAGTCCAAACGACATGTCTTAGATCTACATTGCCAATGATTATGATACATACCGCATGTTGATGCCAACCATAGTATACTTCCTGAGGAAACTACAAAATATGCCATGAATATCATTCTATTTCGTAATAACCGCCGCATCTTTGGTATATTCTATTTACCAGCAAAGCAGACATCATTCCTCGCTACCTTTTGTGGACGTGTGTCGTGTGAATGAAGCTAGCGACGGAATTGCATATCCGGTCTGTCAAAGACACATCGTCAATTGCCAATTTGATGAGTATGTAGGTTATAGATATATGGTTATGATAGAGATACATTGAATTACATAGGCGGATCCAGGGGGCGTGGGGCCGCCCCACCCCCATTGACGGAGCAAAAGAAAAAGAAAGAAAGAAAGAAAGAAAAGAAAGAAAGAAAGAAAGAAAGAAAGAAAGAAAGAAAGAAAGAAAGAAAGAAAGAAAGAAAGAAAGAAAGAAAGAAAGAAAGAAAGAAAGAAAGAAAGAAAAAGAAAGAAAGAAAGAAAGAAAGAAAGAAAGAAAGAAAGAAAGAAAGAAAGAAAGAAAGAAAAAGAAAGAAAGAAAGAAAGAAAGAAAGAAAGAAAGAAAGAAAGAAAGAAAGAAAGAAAGAAAGAAAGAAAGAAAGAAAGAAAGAAAGAAAGAAAGAAAGAAAGAAAGAAAGAAAGAAAGAAAGAAAGAAAGAAAGAAAGAAAGAAAGAAAAAGAATAAGAAGGGAAAAGAGAGGAGAAAATATACGAGCAAAAAAAGAAGAGGAAGACGAGTGAATAAAACAAGGTGACTTGGAAAATTATAAATATATATATATTTCATGTCACTATACATTTTTCGTTCGCGCTTCGACCCATGTTGGATGAGATACATATTTTATTCAGTAGGCTAGTATAGGGCTTAAAATATCAAGTTTTGAAGTCAATATACAAAACATATATCAGCTCGAACATCAAGCTTTCCTTTGTTTGATTTTCAATAGAGTTTTTTTTAGTGCTCTGTAAAATGTTCGTTTCACTAGTCCGAGTATCAACATCTTGATTGGTGAGTTACACCTCTTTTCATTTCGGTTTATCAAAAATTTTCGGATAGCGATTTGCGCTCGCATTAAATGTTATATTAACCCATGCCCTGTTTATAATTGCAAATTTACAAATTTGATCATAATTATAATGACAATAATTACAAAAGGGCTCAAAATGTTTAGTTTCCCGGTCTTAATATCAACAAATTTCGCGCTCTCATTAGGCTTATTAGATTAATAAATAAGATAACATTTTCGTGGATTCCTAATGATTAAATTGGAATATCGACAAGTTTCATCTCGCGCTTAGAAAGAGGAATAGCCTGTAGTCATCATTGTCATATGATGACAAAATATCCTTAAAATGTCCTGGTCCTGGGTCAAAATAATAATAATAATATCAGCTCGCCCTTCACGCTCCCATCATTTATTGTGTGCGATCCATATCCACAAAATTGACGCTTTTCAGATCGGAATATCAAATATTTTCAGCTCGCACTTCGCGCTCGCATTATAGATTTTCATGATGAAAAAAAAAATGTATTTAGAATGCCAAGATTCTAAGTCTAAATCTAAAACACACGCATGCATGTTTATTGAGATACGCAGATTGTTCTTTATCAAAACGTTCATAAAAATTACTTTAGTTTGAGACTGAGATCAGAATATATATTTTTCTTTTATTTTTGCGCTTGCATTATTAATGAAGGAAGATACCCGATTACCAATACTTTTCATGGTTCACATGAATATAGTGTCCCGCTTTTAGGTTTAAATTTTTTTATTCGATCGCGCTTTAGCTATTTACCCATCCTGTTCATGATTACAAAAAGTGCTTTGTGTCCATTTTTTAGGATGGAATGTCAAAATTTTCCAGCTCGCGCTTGCATTATTTGATTGTTGAAGTATGTATCGTCTTCATGGCTAATTGCAAACAGTCCTTAATAGGTTCTGTTTCGATCAGGCCAGAACGTATATTAAAAATGTCTGCTCGGGCTTCGCGCTCGCAGTAATTATTGAGTTACAATATAATACACATCTTGTTCTGGATCACAAAGATTGCCAAGAATATTGAATTAAAAAAAATAAACAGAATAGCTCGCGCTTCACGCTTGCACTATAGGTCTTATGAGATGACTATATATTTATTTTGTTTTTATAAGAAGTGACTGTCATGACTACCCCTTCAAAGAAACAAACAAAAATCAACTTCGCCCCCCCCCCCTTGGCGAAAGCTGGATCTGCCCCTGAATAACCATCAGTTGTCTGGAAGATACGAGCAATAATGAATAAGAGAATAGGGGGATTTAGATTTTCCTTTACTTCTTCTTTCTTTCCTTGTATCTTTTTCTTACTTCCATTCATGTTCTTCCTTCATTCTTTTCTTCCGTTTCATTTTTTTATCTGGCAAGATTTTGGTAGAAACAAGATTTTCTTTCTTCTTTTGTATTTCAGAGAACGCTTCCCTATCCCACAAGATCAATAGACAACCTCGTTTATGGTTTAGATTAGGCCTAGCTTCCCCCTAAAAATAAATAATACTAATAATAAATAAACAAAAAATACGTTCACTTTTTCGTGAGAAAATGGGTTTTCATATTTCTATCTTTATTCCTTGAGAAAGAATTTTGTTCCACCACTATCATTAATAAACAATAGTGGCTAGTTCAAGATTTAGGGTGAAAATATGGGTTTTTACTTTTTTCTCTATTAGGTAGGAGTGCTATTCAATCCAGAAAGATGGATTGACACCCTAATACCTCGTCGTAAAGACAGCAATGAGGGTAATTGTTGTGAATGGAGATATCTTCATATTTTTTGTTACCAAAAAGGTGAAGGATTCTGGTTGAAAATATGGAATTTTCTAGTGTCTTTATATTTTGGGAAAGAATCACCGAACACATGCATGACCATAGAAGGTTGGTTGACAGTCTCTTTGCCGATTTCATATTCATTGAACTATTTAATTGCAAAAATTGCAGTGTTAACCTACCAATTTTGCTTAAAATATGATCCCCCTCTTAAAGGACAAGTCCACCCCAACAAAAACTTGATTTGAATAAAAAGAGAAAAATTCAACAAGCATAAAACTGAAAATTTCATCAAAATCGGATGTAAAATAAGAAAGTTATGGCATTTTAAAGTTTCGCTTCATTTCACAAAACAGTTATATGCACATCTCGGTCGGTATGCAATTGAGGAACTGATGACATCACTCACTCACTATTTCTTTTGTATTTTATTATATGAAATATTTTTATTTTCTCGTCATTGTCATGTGAAATGAAGTTTCATTCCTCCCTGAACATGTGATTCCATTATTTTAACATTTTGTGCTTCAGGCAAGGTCCTAATCATCAAATTCGTAAAAATTGAAATATTGTATAATTCAAACAATAAAAAACAAAAAAAAATAATGAGTGACATCATCGACTCTCTCATTTGGATGTAACTGGCTCGTTCAAATAACTATTTTGTTAAAAATAAGCGAAACTTTGAAATGTAATAACTTTATTTTACATCCGATTTTGATGAAACGTTCAGCATTGTGCTTGTCTGATTTTTGTCTATTGATTCAAATCAACATTTTTCTGAGGTGGACTTGACCTTTAATCTTATTAGCTCTAATTGGGGATCAGTTGTCCTCTCACTTTCTCCGTTTCTTCTTCACCCTCTTCCTCCGTTCAATATTCCATTACTTCCCATCTCTTGCCTCCTCTATCTTCCCCACTTTCTTCATTAGTTTCTCTATTCCTCCTCTCTTGTATCTTTAGCCTTCCCTCACTGATCCAACCATATACAGTATATATCCGAACTCTTTCTCCCATTTGTTACATCCTCTCTCTCCTTGACTCTCTACCTTACTTTAGTTACTCAACTCTCCCTTTTCTTCTCATCCACATAATCCATTTTCTTCTTTCCTTTGTCCCTTTATCTTTACAAGGGGGGGGGGGGTGGCTGTCACATAACTGGGAAGTGACAAGACAAAACTAACACTAAATATATTGAATGCTGATGACTATCAAGAGTACTGAAATGCAATTGGTAAAGAAACACAATTTTAATCATTAAAACGAAAAAGTGACAGATGGCAGGCAGATCTTACAGGGTCAGGGGGTCCGTTGCAGAAAGAATTGCGTTTAAATGCAAGACAAAAAATCAATCGTAAGTCCAAAATGCGCGCTGTTGATTGCTTTAAAATCAAGTTGCGCGTGAATTTTAGAGTTGCGTGTGAATTTTAGAGTTGCGTTTAATTACAACTCTTTCTGTAACGGGCCCCAGGTCAACCCTTATCCAGTGGAACATTTTTTTCTGAGATAAGTGAAAACAAAGGTAGACTACTAAGGACGACAAACTCAAAGTTGATCAAAGATTTAAAACATATTCAGTTATTTACTACCCCTCAACTTGCTTATCAGGGTGATGGTTAATTTTTCCAAGTTGCCCCCTAAAATATTCCAAACTACCCCTCTCCATAATAAATCCAGTTAATTGTCTGAAAATATACTTCCTCTAAATTTATTATCCTCTTCTATTTTCTAAATTTCATTTTCTTAAAACTAACTATCCTGATTCTGGTACAATTAAAAACAGCTAATAAAGACAGGGGTGGGGCAGCTGGGTGGATTACCCCTTCTCAGCGACCTTGGCTGAAGCAAGTCAGCATGTCAGAAATTGGTACATCTGTCTACCATATCGTATTCTGTAAAATGATAAACAGTTGCATGCAGAAATATTCATCCTCATAGTAATGAGTACATATTTTTGCAAGTTTTGGTTATGGAATGAAACACATACTGTATCTAACATCAACCATATTATCTATTAAATTGAAGACAAGGAAATAGCCTTTGACTGAATAAACATAAGGAATTATGTTCCTCCGTGCATGAAAAGATACATGCATGAATACTTGAGCAAATTACTTTATTTTCAAACCTGTGATGAGCATCGTTTGTAAACATTCAATAATAATGTGATCATTATCTAGAATTTTAATTAATTTTGACAGGAATTGAAAATTGAATCTCATGTACAACCCATGTACAAATTTACTGAAGGAAATTTTTACTTGAACACTATTTGTTAAATCACATATTCGAAAGTAGTAATGCTGCTTGACATACTATGAATCGTATGTACTTACAGTGTAAGGCATGTTACGTCCTTATAAACCAGAATGAACAAGCCAAGATCATCAAAGTTATGCTTCAATAACTATAGAAAGGTATAAAAATGACATTAAATTTCTTAATCAACCATTTCTGTTCATCCAAGAAAGAACTAGATTCCTAATATTTATCAAATAAAAGGCTATGTCTTGTCAAGAATTTGATAATTCGGTGGATGTCATGCAGGTGCTTCTTTCCATAACCAAAGATTGAAATTGCGCAAAAAATACGTACACGTACTCACTATACCACGGAGTTGAATAATTTTCCATGCAACTGTACCAGAACTTCAATTTTCTGAATTTTATGACATGTATGAAGAGACAGTTAATAGGTAACGTTGGGGAAACTTTTCAAATGGCACTGTACATGTAGACACACCACATCAGACCTCCCAAATATTATATGACAATAAACCAGATGGCATATTGTCATATTATTTTCAGAAGAGGCTAGTTTGGTGTTTGTAATTTCACTCACTAGTCTCACAAATTCACCCTTTAGCGTGCATGATATTATAGCACATGATATTTTGCATTTTATGAACTACTGAGCATGTATCAATGTCTGTTCAAGGTCAAGTTCAATCCACCCCCACAACAACTACATTTGAAGACAATGAAAAGCATAACTCTGAAATAAAATAGAAAAGGTGAGAAGTTAAAATTTTTGTTGTCAAAAATCAAAACCACATCTATATAAACCTTATTCAAACTACCGGTAAATGGTAATCACAGCTAAATACCAATACATACCCCACCCTTGCATGCAAAACATGCATTGCCCCAATTTTAATGGTGTGGATTGTTCATGAAATCTACAAAATTGTCAACGTGATACAGATTAGGAAATGGTCTTGTATACATGCGTATGCTAACATGCCACAACCATTTTTGCATTAACAGATATGTTCCATTTCACACCTTGGCCTCATTATCAGACATTCCTGTTTTAACAGTTACAGTTTGATCACTTCTATTTCATGGCTGATAAAACTTTCCCTTTCTTTTCTTTTCAAATTTTTACAACAGCCATTAATTAATGAATCCTCTTTCTGGTTACAAAGAACATTTCTTCTATCAAGTTTGAACAAATGTTACTGATTAACTATTTGTCAATTGTACTTAAGGACTGCAGAGCTATCATTTCCCAGAGATGATCAAAACACATCTAGTACAGAGAATATGTTCTTTGGACAAGGTGTGTTTAGATCATCTCTGGGGGTGGTTATGACATGACATCCTTTCAGTCATAAAAATACAGGGGATATATCATTTCATGTTACTGATTAACAATTTATAATTTGTACTTTACGAATGAAGGGAAATATATCATTTCATAACCACCTCTAAAAAGTATGAAATAAATACACCACAATCATAATTACACATCATCATCATCATCATCATGGATTGTTCACACAATGATATATCCTACTCAAGTATAAAATTAATTATGGACCATATCTGTTTTTACAAGAAAAAAAATCATGGAAAGTCATGAGAGCAATTGTTATCCATCTTCTTCATCTAGTATAACAATTAAGCATATTTCAAGAAAAATCGTTTTAAGCTCAAGACAATTCAAACATGAAAAAAAAAAAACTAAGGGTACAAAAATGAAACACATGTCCTTATTCTTCATACATCTTTTTTTCTCATAACATGGACTGGTTTGCATTCTTTTATTCAAACCATCTAAATTTAGAAGTCAAATTTGTAAATATTTTTTTCTTTATAGGAGAGCAAAATCCAAATAACCAAGACACCAATAGCTACATGAGTTGAATAAAATCTGCTGAAATTCTAGCAATCAAAGGGAAAAATTTTTTTTTCTAAAGTTCATTTAAAGTACGGAAGAATGCAGCACACTTTTGCTCACAAGAAAAGTACAATACTTACATGTATATTTATCAATCATTTTATCACACCCCCACAAAAAAAATGAAATTCAAGAAAAGAAAAATCAAAACAACTAGAACTGAAAAAATCAAAATACCAATGGCAAAGTGTTAAACCAGAATCACTTCAATCATCCAAGAAGTCATCCAGCCAGTTTTCAAGATTTTCTTCTTCACTGTGTTTAGCATGTGGTTCTGTAGTTGGCTCTGTAATAAAACAAGACAGAAACATATTTTAAAAGAAATACAATTATAATAACTTAAATAATAATATTGAAACTTTTTTAAAGTTAACAATATGAAACTTATTAAGTATCCATATCCGTTACTCAGGGTGCCCAAAGGACATGTCTCATGTGATTGTTAAACCCAGTCAGGAAGTGATTTCTAGAATGATTTCATATTTACCAACACATTCTAGCTCATATGGTAGCTTGATAGATTTTAGGAGCAAACTGATTATCCCTTTTTCCTTCAGCATATCTTATAAAGATAACAATCATTCCTGCTAACTTGCTGGTTAATGCATATTTTTCACCTATTGTTATTATTGCTATAAGATCAAAGTTATTTACTTTTCCATTTACTGAAGAGTTTTCAAAACTGGACACAAATGCCTATATGTGGGACCAGATATAACTCAAAGGAGACCAATCGCAAAGCATGGAAACCATAGTCAAGAAAAAGATGATTACTTTGAAATTAATTTTGTTGATAACTTGAATTATATTTTGTTCAAGCATACATTAGAAATACTAGTCAGGGCAAATGGTGAAAAAAATATAGCAACCTGCAAATTCAGGTTTTACAAGCTACTTTTCAAAATTGATAATGAAGTGACTGTACATACACTACATCACAAACTAGTCAGGAAATTTAAAAAAAAAATCTTTTTCTCCTTGCCTTTATCATCAGCAGATTTTGTTGACCTATCGCTGGAGGTCACAGGGGATCCTGAATCAATATGACTCCTAGAGCTCGGACTTACAGCAGAATGCGACAACCTATCAGCGGATTGTGAGTCCGTCTGTTTTACATCTTTCGTACAATGTTCTGTTTCATTATTAGTTCTTAAAGTAACATCACTTGATTGCTGATTACAGTGTTCATCTGTCACTTCATGCAGTTTGTTTGCTTCACAACTATTAATACATGCACCAACAGTTGGCTCTGTCATTAGTTCTCTTGATGATAGATCAGAAACAGTATCTGATGGGGTAGGATTTTCTGATTCTTGAGGGTTGTTCAGTTCTTGAGCTTTCTCTGCATCCAACATTTCTTGATACCTCTTTGTATGCTCTGCCGCATCCTCATTTATTTTATTGAGTAAATCCTCCTGGAAATGTACAACAGAAAATTAAATCAGTAAATCAAGAAGATGGGATAAATTCAGGTATGTACATATGTAGTCTTCCTTTTTGGAATCCCACACATCAGGGAGAAGAGGTTTCCTTGACCTATGGTCACTTCTAATTGAATAGCCTTTCTGGATCTTAATGCTAAAACAAATCATGTCATTGTAGCAAACATGTAATGTATTTGTACTATATAAAGGCAAAATGTCCCAGAAGTGAAAAGATTTAAAGAAACTTGACCATGAGACATAATAGCTAATTTTACCATGCAGATTTCAATCCCTTTCAGGTTTTGATTATAGATATCTCCCTCATAAAATATTTTTATATAAAAAATTTTCCTGCTCAGTCGCCGCACAATAGGTGTCTCTTTCTTAACTCTAAAGGATGCAAAAAAGTAAAATTACACTTAGTTTTGCATCCATGTATAAAGACAAGCTTCTCTATTTAAAAAAAAATCATCCAATTATGAAGTAAGTCTTCAGACCAGATTGTACAAAGTACATCATGCACCTTTTCTATTAAAGTCCAACAGATTTCTGTTGACTAAGGCAAAGTCACCCAAAAATTTGTCAAGAGACCTACATCTAACCTGAAAGTAGTGAAATACAGTCTGACAATGCAACACTGTTTTTTTTTCAAGTTACGCAATCGAACATGATGCCTATGTCATGACATTTCAGAGGAGATTTGATATAAAACAATCTTTTCACTCATTCAAAACACTATCATAGTTACACTTTAATAATGCAAAACTGTATCCATGTCTCTCATTTTTAACTTTTTGCCCACCACATACAGAATCAATCCTGCACCACATTAGTTTCAATGTGCAACATACATGTAAGAGGGGTTTTGCATGGACTATGCTAATTCAGCCACAATAGCTTTTGATAGTTTAATGTAAAGAAATAGTTTATTGTAAAGAAAAGCTTTGTGTACAATGCAATGCTCACATCACGTGTATGTGAGTACATTGTATGAACAATAGACTTCATGCACTCCGTGTTTATTGCGAATAGAATGTGACTTAAGTCGAACAAAGCGGGCAAAAAGTTAATTAATGCACTTACATCAAAATATTTAGTAGATATTCCAAGCCGCTCATGGAGAGGGATGCATTTAAGACGCCGTGCTAAATCCACATAGTCAATCTTGAACAGCTTCCCAATTTCAGTCTGTATTAAAAACAAATCAACATAGAATTAGTTTTTGGTAAAACAAAAAATTAACATATACATTTCATGTCAACAATGGGAGAAGAATCAAATATAATAGATGCAAAGTTTTCCATCTCTCTGAATCGATTTGTCCATTCCTGCATTAAATAACATACAATTTCAAGTCATTATCTCTATTAAGGAAAGATGGAACCATGTTAACCACAAAGTAAAATATAAAATATGATGTTCGATATAACCTACGTTGATTTTTAGCCACTAGCAGGAATACCCTTCCAAAAGTAAGATTTTTACTGACTTCGTAAAACTGTATGGTCCAGTATGTGCAGAATTCCATCAAACTTGCACCTGCATGTATTCTATGGCTACCAACATTACAAAATCGTAATACATTGTCATCCTCGTAAAGTCTGTAAACGTATTACAATATTGCGGCTTTAAGAGTTACGTTCAATAATCGCATCATTTAGGTAATACAAACCTCAGTTTCATCATCCTGATCATCTCCATCCCACCATACTTCATCCTTCATTCGAAGCTGAGATGAAGCATCATCTGTCAAAAACAAAATTAATGGACAACACAAGTGAGAATTAATTCAATGCGACTAAATAACATAAAAAGTGCTCTATTATTACAAAATGGGTACATTCACAATTTACAAAATATATGGCCACGCATTTTTAACTTGCACTTCTTCTGTGTTACACCAAATCGATGTTTAAAATAATACAATATTTGCTAGAGAATGAAATGTTAAAATAATACCAAGTTACCAATGTCATAATACTACAGTACCTCTCCATTTGGTCAACGATTTTTTTTTCTTTCTTGGGGGGGGGTTAACAAAAGCATCCAGATAAAAACACATGGCCATATACTAAGTACAAAATCAAAGTCTTAAGAGCTTTTTTCTACCACAAAGACAAAAGAAAAAAGAAACATGGGATGCTGAATTACTTGTCTTCAATATCTCAATTGATAAACTTATAGACAAATCAGTTATCCAATGAACAGTATGAGTAGAACAGGTACAGGTATGCTGCCTTTATCATGTGGTTACTTTTCCTTCCATCAAGCGATAATCCCTTGAAAATGCAGCTTAGACTATTATTTCATACCCTGATGATCAGCTTCCGATGTCTTCCACGACCTTTGTTGTTGAGAAGTAGGCCTATCCCGTTTCTTCTGAATGAATTGTTGAACATGCTCTCAGCAATAGATGCCATCAAAACTGCAAAGCAGTGTGTGGCATCAGGAAGTCTATTGATTAGCTCACAGATCTCACCAACGGGCCATCATATCCAGTAGATGATCTGTATTTTTTGTTGTGATTGAGACGCCCATGGTACTTCTTGCCATCATTCTTGTGACCTTTAGCAGGTGCATACTCAACTCTTTCACGAGGAGTACTTCTTTTGATACTTTATGCTTGATTACCATTGCTATTTGGCTTCAGATGTCACCAAGGTATCCTCCCAAGGCTAATTGGATAGAGCTCTGCCATGTGTTTAGACAATGTGGGAAAGGCGAGGTGACATAGTGCTTGCATTGCTGCTGGCAACCTGCAAAATACATCATGGTTTCCACACATTGGGAGTTGTTCAGTTACAGCAAACATTGCAAAATATTCTGATCCTGTGTTGAATAATCTACATGTACATGTAGGCCAATAATCTGAGTAAAGAAGCTCCAGCATTCTGAGATGTAATCTGAGTTATCGTCATTTATCGTTTGTGCCATCTTCTGGCCTTTTTTCCATGGGTATCTGACTTCTCTTGGAAACAAGCCTTCAGATGACGAGCCTTTTGTTCTTTCATCGAGGAAAGACTTGTTTGGGGGATGGTCCAGCTGTCAGCTCAATTTCTAGGAATTTCAGGTTTGGTGGTTTACTTCTGGGGTATTAAGTGGCTCCTTGAATAATTCCTGATCAACTTGCATCTCTGGACCTGACAGGATTGTTTCCATCAACTTTCAGCAGCACCTAAACTAATGAAGCAAGATATATGTCCAAAACTCCCACTGATTATATGGAGTATTATGTACATTTGTAGGTGCCCAGATGGAACCTTAGTATTTTCCATTTGAAGAAGGAGTTGGTACTTGTACTGTATGGCTTTAAATAGTTATGGAATATTTTAGAATTATTGAGTCAACAATTAAAAAGTGGTTATTTTTTAAATTGTAATTATTTTTCTTCCCTGGGAGTCCTGGACCCCTATAACAAGGTACTCACAAAATGTTAGTAAATAGTAATTAATAAATTTCAACAATTGTAACCCCGTTTGCACATACATTATTTATCTTTATACCTAACAAACCTCTGGAATTAGCAAGAACAACATTTGTCTAAAAACAAACTATGCATAATTAAAAGCATCTATGCAGTTCTATCTAGATACAAATCTACCAGTATGTGAGTGAAAGGTATATGGTTGTAATATTTAGGATGACACATATTACCACTATGACAATTAGACTAGTCATGTTTATTTATTTTTTTCAAAACAGGGATTTATAGTAGGATTAGGGTTGTGGTGGAAGTATTTGTTTACAGTAATGCAAAATTGCAAACTACATGTATCAGAATATGAGATAATGTTTCTTTGGTACTATGACTCTATGAGTAAGAGTTGCAGGAGAAAAGGAGCAAAAAAAAAAACAAGTGGAATGCCTCTGGCCGTCTCACCTGCATCACGCGATTCAACATAGCAGCAGTGCTGACTTTGAAAACTACTATAACTCGCACAAGATGTTCAGTGATACTTGGTAACTCTTATTTCCACGTTTTATGAACTAGACCAATACAATTTACAGATATAGGATGGTAATTCAACAAATACCCCCAATGTGGCCAAAGTTCATTGACCTCACATGACCTTGATCATGTGACCTGAAACTTACACAGGATATTCAGTGATACTTGATTACGCTTACATGTACATGTATGTCCAAGTTTCAAAAGTCAGATCAATAAACTTGCAAAGTTATGATGGTAATTCAACAGATACCCCCATTATGACCAAAGTTCATTGACCTTTGACCTTGGTCATGTGACCTAAAATGCGCACAGGGTGTTCAGTGATACTTGATTACTCTTATGTCCAAGTTTTATGAACTAGACCAACATACTTTTAAAGTTATGATGGTAATTCAACAAATACCCCCAATTTGGCCAAAGTTCATTTACCCTAAATGACCTTTGACCTTGATCATGTGACAGTGACCTGAAACTTGCACAGGATGTTCAGTGATACTTGATTACTATTATGTCCAAGTTTCATGAATCAGATCCAAAAACTTTTAAAGTTTTGATTGTAATTCAACAGATACCCCCAAATCGGCCAAAGTTCATTGACCCTAAATGACCTTTGACCTTGGTCATGTGACGTGAAACTCATGCAGGATGTTTGGTGATACTTGATTAACCTTATGTCCAAGTTTAATGAACTAGGTCCATATATTTTCTAAGTTATGATGACATTTCAAAAACTTAACCTCAGGTTAAGATTTTGATATTGATTCCTCCAACATGGTCTAAGTTCATTGACCCTAAATGACCTTTGACCTTGGTCATGTGACATGAAACTCTAATAGGATGTTCAGTAATACTTGATTAACCTTATGGCCAAGTTTCATGAACTAGGTCCATGTACTTTCTAAGTTATGATGTCTTTTCAAAAACTTAATCTCAGGTTAAGATTTGATGTTGACGCCGCCCCCGCCGTCAGAAAAGCGGCGCCTATAGTCTCACTCTGCTATGCAGGTGAGACAAAAACTAAAAAAAATGCCATTCTTGTCTTTGTATTCAAAGACTGTTTTTGTCTTCCTCAAATGTACCTTACAAACTTATGTAAAGTTGTAAACAAAATAAATCTATCGTGTTCTTTGATTCATTCTTTATCCAGCATTATTTATATACAGCTAAATTATGTTGACTATTGGCATGCACACACAGCGATTCGACTTCTGAAAGGTGCTTAAATGTACATTGTAGATTGTAGAATGACATTGAAGGTGTATCACAATTTCACAAAGCTGTTTGTGGGTAAATGTTCATTTATGCACAAGCAGGACTTCACAGATGAATGATGACCTATACTTGGGTGATGGGTTCTCTCAATCAGTTTTATTCATCTGCGTAAGTTGACAATATGACATCCAATTTTCATACATTAACATCTAAATAAAAAACAAACCTGATAAAATTTTGTCAAATTTTGATCAGGGACACAGGAAATCGGACCCCTAAATTAAAACAGGATCAAATTTGTTATCTCATTTAATGCCACCCTGATTTCAGAGTCTCTACAGATACATCTATCAGTATGGTTTATAAACAAATTGGTCAATAACAATTCATCTCACCTGATTTGGATAAAAGCTTTTGAAAGTCTTCCCCCCTTGGTTCTGAACGGACTTTCTCTGTCTCTGTGTCAGGATCAACAACAAAATCTTCATATTTTTCCCAGTTGCTTTCGACCTTTCTTCTTGAATACTGAAACGGAAAAAAAAAATTTGTTATATGACAAATGGCAATGATTCAAATATTGGAATGCATAACACTGCTATCTGGAGGTGTATAGTGGAGAGTCCAAATCACAGTGATTGTAATGAATGTGTATACAAAAGACAAAGACCAAACTAAGCTATCTTATTTGAAAATGAAAGGACAGTATTTAGCAGGATACACATGTACGGTAGGTATGAAGGTAATGTTTGTGTGTGTGTGTATGACACTTGTAAGACATATATGTAGGGGAAGGTGGGGTAAGTTGTGACACTTTTTGCATTTTGCATATTAGAATTGATATGACTAGTACTATTGTAGAAATAAGTAACTTGCCTTTAAATTTGATTCTTTGAAAGTGTTTTTCACCTACATATAACTTTCTACCCCCACACTGAAAGTCATCGTGACCTTTGAAAAAAACGATGTCAAATGGCTCAACTTGCCCCATATATGGGGTAAGTTGAGCCACAAAAACTACGTACAAAAAGTATGGGGGGAGAACCAGCATGTCAATTTTTTGTTTAAAGTATTTTCACTTGCTAATTCTCTATAAATACTAACGTCCTTTAAAAGGAAAAGAGCAGTCATGTAAATTTGCTCCTTTCAGCCTGCATTTCAATCGATTTTTATGGTTTGTTTTTTAAGATACATTACCATAAGAATTACCATGGCTCAACTTGCCCCATGCTGTTTGGCTCAACTTACCCCAGTCCGAACTTAGTGCGATAATTTTGTATCCACACATTTATTATGCATCCATCATATAAAAGACTATACGAATGAAGATCCATACCTGGACTAACAATGTTGTTATCATGTCTTTACTACATTCAAAGACGTGTGTGTGTATAAAGCACTTATCTATTTCACACTCTTTTTTACTTTTTTGGCTGAAATTCATACTTTTCCCTCTAAAAAACTTATTTTTGTTTCAAAGTGGAAAACAATGTGGTGGGGTTAGGGGTTATGCTACGGGTCATCAATACATGACTCCACCACAATGTTTGACTCATTCTTTATTGGCCTGGGGCTGGTGGCTCAACTTGCCCCTATGCTCAACTTACCCCACCTTCCCCTACTGAATATCACCATGTGAGTTTGGCAATATTTGAAAATTTGGACGATAGTTTGCTTATTTTATCTCATGATTTAATGGAATTTTTGAAATATATTTTGCACTAAGTTCATATTACAGGTACCGGTATTCATCATCTGCCTTTGCCATGGCTAAATTAATTTCTTCAATTTTTTTTTATAAGTGACAAAAAAGTTTGCAGGATTCATTTCTCAAATTCCATGATCAGGCCTCACAAGCATATGTTCAAAATTACACATTTCGAGCAAACTGTCACTGGTTTACATGTACCCTGTATGTAGATTAACAAGGTGGTCCATGAACCACAAGTCTCGCCTGATATCGCGATCACTAAAATATGCAATATGATTTTTTGACCTGATCAATCCTCATGGACACATGTGGGGTATTTAATACCCAATGGTTATTAGTACTAAGTGTAAGCACAATTAATGCAAAAATAAAGAAATTAGAGCAATTTAATCAAAAACTTGACTTTTTGACCCATAGATAATCTTTGACCCCATCAGCCTCATGGACACACTTGTGGTATTACCCAATAATCATATGAACCAAGTTTCAACAACATAACTGATGCAGAAATAAAAGAAAATAAGGCCAGGTTGAACAAAAACTTTTTTAAAAATTTGAACAGAAACAACCTTATATCATTTGACCTTTGACCTCCATATGATCTATGACCCCATCACCCTCACAAATATTACCCAAGGATTATGTACCAAGTATGAACTTATACAGAAATAAAGAAATGAGAGCACCTTTAAAATTTTGGAGGAGACTATAAAGTTAGACTTTCCCAGACAGACACACCAACAGGAAAAGTGATTACAAAGTCTCTAGTTTAGTTGTACTTCTTTCAGGTGAGACAAAAAAGCAGAAATTTGAGGCCTTGGAATGAAATTCTTGAAATTTTTTTCACCTTTTCAATGTGGATTTTGTTAATGACAATCTATGCATTGCAAATGTAATTAGGTTTGTAGTTGTTGTGTGACATTGGTTTATACATTACCATCAGAAATAGAATTGCACAGCTGTAGATCTAGACTTGATCGACTACAGGTACCATACCTGTGCACAGATCGACGTACATTTAGTAGCCTGGATTAACCAGGGTGACCAGACGTCCCGTATTTGCCGGGATCATCCTGTATTTTGCTCCTTTGTCCCGGAGTCCCGACAAACCCTTCCCGGGATGCTTATTTGTCCCGTAATTCAGAATATCGAACAAAATGTAGTTAATATATTTAAAAGTGACAAAGTTTAATCAAATAACCAACGGATGACGAAGAAAATCGGAAGAGACAAAGAAAATTGACAACTGTAATGTAAACTTAGGCAAGTTCTGCAGTGATTTTTTTGCTAACCCAATTCCAATAATACATTGCAAACGAACTGGCCTCCAGCCTGTGTGTGGCAGGCTATACTAGCTAGGCATATATGATCGGAGCAGATTCTCAATGGTGCAAACAATTCACATGATAGTATTTCCACCAAACTAGGCCCGGTTTGAAAACCCATTTTTGATGCACGTGTACACGGCGTGTTTTCGGTCGTGTACACGTGTACACGTTGTAAACAATGAGTGAGAGTGAGTTACGGTATTTTTTCAGTGTTTCCTACATGTAGCCTAAGTCACGGTTTTAAAGCTTACCTGAGAAGTTAGAAGTATCAATCCACAAAACTTGGTGCAATTAAAAAGTTTACTCAGCTTAGCAGCGTATTAAATTGATAAAGAATGCAAAAGTAAATCATTGCAATGCCCTAGTTAGCGCCGACGTTCGTTGGATGCGCATTTTGCATACTGTACCGTATATGCATGCACAGATCGCTGCAGAATTAAGTGTAACTGAAGTTATCAATTGATTTTCATTATTTTATTGCCAATTTGAGGAGTGTGTGTTAGTAGGCTTGTAGCACATGTTTATGAGCGTAAAACACGTAACTGGAGCAATGATCGCTGTCGCAATTGGTGATTCTCAAATTGGCTCTAAAAGTGATTGAAGAACGCTTTCGAGTCTCCAGTTAGGTGATATACGTTCATACACATGTGCTACAAGCCTACAAACACACGCTCCTCAAATTGGCAATAAAATAATGAAAATCAATCGATAACTTCAGTCACACTCAATTCTGCAGCGAAATGCGCATCCAACGAACGTCGGCGCCAACGAACGTAGAGGGCAGCAACACACAAGCGTGTTGCTCTAAGGAAGGTCAACTCCGCTCGAATTTTGTGACCACTCTAAAAAATAAGGGGGACTTTTCGGAAATTTGTCGAGTTGATTTTTTTTCATTTGTTAATTTTTAATATTTTTAATGAACAATTATTAGGTCGGTTATTCTAGGTAGAAATATTACAAATATTACTTTTATTTTTAATGAAATTATTTAGCTTAAATAATCATGAGTTTGACATTTTTTCTCATTTTGGAATATTAAGTCTATGACGAGGATACCTCTTATCTCTTATTTTCCTCTGCTGAATTTCGCTGCACCACTAATAGGGACAGTGATTTTCCGCGATCGCGGAAAACGGACGGAATTCACGGAAAATGCTTTTTGAAACGGAAAGTGGCATTTCAAACGGAAAATCACGGAAAACGCATTTTCCCTCAAAATACACAGAATAGCAACAGAAATTACTCCAAAATCACAACAAAATGAGAATATTACATGGCCACAAAACCCCAGAAAACACGATCTCACTTCGCTACAATCATGACAATTCACAAATCATGACTGCACCCGACATCAGCACACTCGATTGTACAGTACCCCACGCCCGTACATACCCGGCCTGCCGGCCGGGTTGGGCTTCACTGCACTGTACCAAAGATCGTTCCAACGATGAACGGTCGTGTGTTGCTGCCCTCTACGTTTGAAGATGTAACAGCACGATATCGTGGTCTTAAAATCCAAGATGGCGGATCGGCAAAAGCCGTTGACTGATGATAACGATGTCAAAAAACCCCCCAAATTATCGATGAAAAATCATTTCACCGTGAAATAATGCTAATGATGTGAGAGGTGAGGATGTATGCATGCTAAATGTCTTTGTAAAAATATTATTTACACCCGCATAGATCCGATTAGAACGGATTCTATTGTGTTGTTGGTACAGTAGCAGATACAAAGTTGGACTAGTGCGAGTGTACGTGTAATTTTGCTATTCAATGTGGAAACGGAATTGTCACTTTTCCG
Organism: Lytechinus variegatus; assembly: GCF_018143015.1. Lineage (NCBI taxonomy): Eukaryota > Metazoa > Echinodermata > Echinoidea > Temnopleuroida > Toxopneustidae > Lytechinus > Lytechinus variegatus. Next base: position 31,284,139 of record NC_054746.1, read on the forward strand.
TGTGTACAAAGTCTATGGGGAAACGGAATTTCCGTTTTCTGACGTGCTGAAACGGAATTTGAGATTTTCTGAAACGGAAAAGGCAATTTTTTGAAACGGAAAATCACTGTCCATACACTAATAAATGCATAACTACCGTTATAATCGAGGTCAATTTTCTGGCCTGGGTGCGCCGAGTCTGGGCCGGTCGCGTAGCTACTAGTAACGTTGATGATGCGCTGGGGCTTCAGTCTACTCGTCTTAGACGAGGATACCTCTTATCTCTTATTTTCCTCTGCTGAATTTCGCTGCACCACTAATAAATGCATAGACAACTACCGTTATAATCGAGGTCAATTTTCTGGCCTGGGTGCGCCGAGTCTGGGCCGGTCGCGTAGCTACTAGTAACGTTGATGATGCGCTGGGGCTTCAGTCTACTCGTCTTAGATCTTCTAGCAACATACATAATGACGTCTAATTTGCCTGGTCTGATTTGAAGTGCAATTGCTTCAGGGCTGATGCTTATCAACGATAAGTCTATAAATCTTCATACAAGGCGCCGAATCCCCGAAATCCGGGTCTAAATTTCAACTTCGAGTCCGAGACTATGGACGGCGAAAAAAACCCTCATGCATCGGATGCATTGCATTGGCTGCGCGCTGCGCTGCAGCTGAGCTGCACAGCCAGGCGCTGGCGTCGCGTCGAAGGTCGATAATCATTGAGCAACCAAACTTCCAAAGCCAAATTAAAGCTTGAATAAACGGCCACCTATTCACATTTTCCCTGGTTTTCTTCAATAATTTCTAAGAAAAATCAGCCAATTCTGGGAAATTGATTGCAATGTTACATCGTTTGCAGAGTGCCATCATCGTTTTGCGTTAGACCTTAGTTATACTTAGATCTAGGCCTAGACTAGAAGAAATGGGAGCTAGATAGATTTTACACCATCTTAATTTATGATTTTGGGCAGAAAGTAGATTTGATTGACAGCATCCATATCTTAATTTGACCATTGATTCTGTGCAATCAAAGACTTTTACATAATTTGTTTGCCATATTGCAAGAATTGGTAAATTTTCCTGGGCCTGCATGGCCTGGGCTTGGCTGGCAGAACCGCATACATTCGTAATTCCGAAGCTTCGTAATTCCGAAGGTTCGGTTATTCCGAAGGTTCGTATTTCCGAAGGTTCGTAATTCCGAAGGTTCGTCAATCCGAAAACGAAATAAGGTTCGTAATTCCGAAGGTTCGTTAATCCGAAAACGAAATAAGGTTCGTAATTCCGAAGGTTCGTTAATCCGAAAACAGAATAAGGTTCGTAATTCCGAAGGTTCGTTAATCCGAAAACGAAATAAGGTTCGTTAATCCGAAAACGAAATAAGGTTCGTTAATCCGAAAATTAAATAAGGTTCGTATTTCCGAAAATGAAAATAATTCATTTTGGTAACAAAAACGATGTTGTCATTACAAGATTACACGATATTATGCAATGATAGTAATAACGATCGATGATACATGCGTGTGTTGGGGCCAAAGCATGTATTTCATTAAGAATATAGGCGCCCTGATCAAGCATAGGCTAATTTCGATTTTATCTGAGCAATTGCTGCCTATAAGCAAATGGTTTAATTAAAGATGCAGGGGATCAAGTGTGTTGGAAGCGTGCGAGCAACCTCTAGATAATAGGATTTGTATTGGAGGGGATGTCATTTTTAATAACAGCTTCTGCTGGTAATAAAAATAAAAATAATACTAATAATGATCGTTGTGAGATGTTGAAAGCGCGAATCGCAAGCTCAAACTAGTAGACATTTCATGTAACAAGACGTAAAGTGAGCATTCGGAGCATTTTTTGTAATCGTGAGAAAGATGTGTATCTTTCTAAAGAATTAATGCGAGGGCGAGCTGTAATTTGTTTATATACTGACCTGGGGCCCGTTGCATAAAACTTTTTACCTGAGAAAACTCAGGTTGTTTTTACAAGAGTTTTGCCCTGTGCTAAAGTCAATGGCGGAAATCAGACTAACCTTAGTTTTCAGTTTTTACCAGAGTTTTCTCAGGTAAAAAAGTTTTATGCAACAGGCTTCAGAAAGTAATCTTTTAAGGACTGCATTTAGTGACTCATGAATAGAATATATATCTCACGAACTAAATAATGAGAGCGCGAACCGCAAGCTTAAAGTTTGTGATATTCCAACCTGAAAACTGGACATTTCATACTTCTTTTTTGTAACCAGGAATAGAATGAGTCCCTCAATAAACAATACTTGATGCGAGCGAGAAACGTGAGCCAAATTTTTCCGATTTTCCAACATGAAAACTGGACATTCTAAGCATTCTTGTTAAAAAAAAATAATAGCTGGGAGAATAGTTTTCAGAACTGAAGTGGCTTCCCTGGGTAAATAATATCTATATCAATATTATCATTCTAGGCCCACATGAAATTTCCAAAAGTTTGAGCACGTGATTCGCTCGCAACATCTCACAAGGATGCCCTTTTAACAGTAATTGACCAAAAAGGTGAATTTTACATCTTCAGATTTGACTTTTTCCCCAAACCGCTTGCTCTCTACGCTCGCAGAAATGAATGTCCCCTTTAGATCAAGTCAGAGCATATATATTTAAGAATTCTGTTCGCGCTTCTTGCTAGCAGTTATTATCTAAATTTAGTTACATAGGCATCTCGCTTTGAAGATCACAAACATATTGCCCATCATATTAACAAAAATATATAGCTTGCGCTCGCATTATTTAAAAAGGGTTTATCATGTTATTACATATTTACTTTATTTTATAAGGATAAATCTGATTATTGACTGTTAGGACTACCCTTTCAAAGAAACAAACAAAAATCAACTTTAAACTGCCGATCAAGGAATATATGGCTAAAAAAAATTGCCCCCCCCCCTCTATTTGACGAAAGTTGGATCCGCCGGGAGGGAGGCAGGGGGCATCAAAATGAAATAAAAAACAGGGGAATTAATATTTTCCAAAATGGGAAAGTTCCTTTTTCAAAAATAAATATGCCGTCTTTCATGCTTTTTTTTTCGAAATATAATACTCTTTTTAAAGTATACAAGTTAAGTTAAGTTTTCAGGCTGGAATATTGAAAATTTTCAGCTTGCGCTTCGCACTCTCATTCGATTGGTGAAATATGCATCCTAAAAAGGTCACTAAATGCTTTCTTTAACAGGTTCCTTTTCTGGTCAGTATGTTTAAGCTCGCGTTTTGCGCTCGTGTTAATTCTTTAGTTAGATGCAAATCTTTTTAATGACAGCAGAAATCTGCTCGGATTTTTAAAAACTAATTTTCATTTTTTATTGAAATAACCTAAAGTTTTAGCTTGTGATTCACGCTCGCAACACCTCGCAATAATGCCATTTTAAGAATAATTGACCACAAAAAAAAAACGTTATACAACTTCACCTTTGAATTTGTTTTACCAAGCCCCTCGCTCATATACTCTCTCCCGAAAAATAAAGCCTAAATATACATTTTGCCATAATAAGAAGTCACTTCAAAAAAGTTTTTCTCTACTTAATCACTATCAAACACACAATGACTTCAAGCAGATGATAATCTTAAGGTGAAAATATCACCAAAGTGCCCATTTTGACGTATGAGTTTCAATTTGGCTTTACCCCCAACGAAAATTCGTTCGGCCGCCCTTGCCTTCCCATCCTCATAATAATTGAACGGCAAAAGTGTCCCCCGCCCCTTGCCTCTGCTTTCCCGGTTTTCATTTTTCGGATTAACGAACCTTATTTTGTTTTCGGATTAACGAACCTTATTTCGTTTTCGGATTAACGAACCTTCGGAAAAACGAACCTTATTTCGTTTTCGGATTAACGAACCTTCGGAAAAACGAACCTTATTTCGTTTTCGGATCAACGAACCTTCGGAACAACGAACCTTTTTTCGTTTTCGGATTAACGAACCTTCGGAACAACGAACCTTATTTCGTTTTCGGATTAACGAACCTTCAGAACAACGAACCTTATTTCGTTTTCGGATTATCGAACCTTCGGAATAACGAATCGTCGGAATTACGCCACAAATGTTCGGATTAACGAACCCTTTTTCGTTTTCGGATTAACGAACATCGAGGTATAGGCAATTTACGTGTTTCGGAATTACGAACCTTCGGAATAAAGAACCTTCGGAATTACGAAGCTTCGGAATTATGAAGTGTAACCGGCAGAACACATATTTTTTTGGAGAAATTTCGAAAGTGAAAGAGCAAAGTGACTGAGCTCGTCGTGATTTTATTTTTATGCATTTTCTAACTGAATTTTAAAGATTTCATGCCTAACGGTAAGGCCTAACGGTAACTTTTCAACCATTAAATCTTCTAGTTCTAGATCTAGACTTTACCCTGTAGGCATTTAACGGACTAAAAAAATCATAACTAGCGGCTAGCCCATGCAGGCTGGCCTTAATTGAACCAAACTTAGCTTGCATGGACCAACCCTCAAATGGTCTAGATTTAGGCGTCCTATACTATAAAGACAATGTGGAATTCATCTGTTTTGAGTTTATTATTATTTTAGTATTTTTTATTGTTGCATAGACTATCTCATACCAACAAGTCGTGCTAGATCTATATATATTCTAGATCTACTTAGATATCCAGTGTGGAACAACATCTTCAACAAACAGATCGAGACTGGTCAGAGCATTTGTCTAGTTAGACAAATAAAGTTAGATCTTTAGACTTGGGTCTATCGATCAACTAGACAGGAATAACCGTCGTTTCTAGGGATTTATTCAACAATTTCTGACATTTTACTATAATCTCCATCGGTGAGTGAACCAGCGCAGTTCAGCAGAGCAACCAAAATACAGAGACTGAAGCTTTTGGTTTATCGATCAACATGATCAAGATCTAGGTTAGATGTAGACTTCACTTATTACTGATTGGAATGTATTTCTAAATCTATAAGTTTTGGGGAAAATGGTGAAAAGAAATGATAACATACTACTGATAGATACGTGAATTATTTTTTTAATACCCATTGGCATTGCTGCCCGGCTGCTCTAATAAATAAATAAATAAATGAGTCACGGCCTATATGGACTGCAGATAAATGCTGATCGACGCCTAGCAGAACAAGTACCAGTGCTAGACTAGGGGGTTGAAATCTAAGCAGACGACGGAGCATAATGTAGCTTATGCATAGAATGATGATGGGTTCAGCGAAGAGCCCAGAGAAAATAAGGGGGACATATTCAATCCCGAAATGCTTTGCGAGTGGTCACAAAATCGTCTCGGCGAAAATCACCTAATTCAGCCGTCTGGTGAAATCGCTGATAACAATCACCGATTTGGTAATGATTTTAGTTTCCTGAAACTTGCATTTGTAAAGTTTTAAAAATCAAAGTATGTTTTCATATTTATGTATATCCTTCAACATATTTTTTAATGTTATCTTTGATATCGTTGTAGTCATATTCTTTCATATTCGTTTCTTGATCACTACTAATTTGTTGTTGTATTTGATCGGCATTTGATTTCGTTGTCATGAACAATAAAATATGCGCGCAGCTCAGTTGCATGCGCGTATCGAGTTGACCTTCCTTAGAGCAACACGCTTGTGTGTTGCTGCCCTCTACGTTCGTTGGTCGGTGCTAACTAGGGACCTGCACTGATCGGAGCATATCCATTTCGTGTGGTACAAAAACTTGAGTCTCCAGAATAAATGTGGATTAAATCGGCGATTTTGGAAGTAAACTCACTCTAGGTTAATTGAAATATATTGACATATTAGTGATTATAAACATGTGCAGTGTTTGAGAACTAACAATTAATGTGAGGCTTTGAGCTTGTTCACCGACTTTACAGTCCCACGCAGGCTTTATGCCACTGCTACCGTGTACACGGTGATAGAATTTAGTACACGTGCACTGACTTGGCGTGCGTGTACACGTGTACCCGAAACGGGCCTACACCAAACTAATCACAAAATCGACAGGAAATTTTTATAATTATGAATTATGGACTCTCAGATTACTTATTTGGAGATGTAATCGGAGGAACAAGTTATGAGTTTTCATATCTCATTTCAGCTTTCGTTTTCAGTCTTGTTGCAGCTATGTTTCATCTAATTTTTAAGTTTTACAATATTTCACTTTAAAATTTTATTAAGTTCTAAACATTTTAGTTTTAAAATTCTAAAAATATATTAATAACAACAAATATCATTATGATTTTTCTTAGATTGGACTTTTTTGTTTGCTTGAAGTTTGAACTTTTTTTCCTCTTTCTTTCTTTTCTATCCTTACTTCATCCTTCCTGCTTGTCCTTTTTTGTTCCATTTACCTTTATTTCCTATTTTTCCCCCTGAATCTTTCTCTATGTTCCTTTTTCTTTCTCTTACTTCTTTTCATATTAAATTTCCTTTTTTATTTCATTCATTCTTGGAAGTTCTTTCCTTAAACGTTTGCTTCCTTCTCCCTTCCTCTTCTTTTCATTACTTTCTCTTTTCCTCCTTTCTTTCTTTCATTCTTTATTTTTTTCCTCTTATTCTTTTCCTATTCTTTCATTCCCTTCCTTCTTGTTTATCTTCTCCCTTTTGATTCTTTCTTTGAAAGAATGAAGGAAACATTTTTCTTTCCTTCATTCTTTCTTTTCTCCTCCTTTTTCCTTACTTTCTTTTTTCGGTTCTCTCCTTTGTCTTTCGCACATTAATCTTCCCTCCCTTTCTGTCTACATGTATATTCATTTCAAAGAATGACGAAAACATTTTTTCTTGCTTTTACTCTTTATTTCATCCTTCTTTTATTCTAAATTTCTTTTATTTTTTCCTTCATTTTTCTTTCTTTCTTTTCAATTCATCTCTTTTCAAAACTTTCTCTCCTTCATTCTTTCGTTCATCATCCCTTCCAATTCTTTATATTTTTCACGAGTCTAACACTGTGTATCGGTACCATACTATAGACAGTGCGTAGCATTCTTTGTTGATCTATTTTGTTGATTTGATTGTCCCATATTTCATTTTTGTGAAATCTGGTCACCCTGGGATTATACATTAAATTAGGGGCATGAGCTATGAGCACTTAATCTAGAACCAGTTTTGGCATCACACAATCAATAGCTCAGTCTTAGTAATATTTCAGTGTAATTCTGATTACTGGAAAACAGAACTGTGATAACCCCATTGGATTTGCGTGCAATCAGAATTGCGTGCGTCGGTATGGAAATGGTACGGTACCATAGAGATGTATATTATTGACACTAGAGGGCGGACTTCATCAAATTGCTGTGAATCCATGTTCGGGGCGGCCGCCATCTTAAAGAGGGCAAGAGCGCGGATTTATAACACACGGCTCTATGGGAGAATATCACATATTTCACTTTTTTTACATTATATTTTCAATTTAATGCTGTATGCAACGTTAAAATCACGAGGCAAAACATTTTTATGTTAAAATATATGATAACCATGCATATTTTATAAAGGAGATGGACTGAACATCCAGAAAACGGGGGGAAAACGACGAGGTCGACTGAAAAATAGGTTGCTGTACGTGCATTACCTATGATGTAGATCAGGGCTTGGTCTGAAGTTTACCCTCCTTTCAGTTAATTTTGAGGAAATTATCAAAGTAGAAATCATATGGTGAATCACTTATAATCCCATTAAATATAATATTGGAGACTATGCGAGGTTATAGCTATATTTAACACCACGGGTGTTAAATCTAGCAGCCCAATCAATAAAGGACCACACCATCTGGTGTTGGAGTTACACTGCCACTGGGGTTAAGATTACCAACATTTAGGATGTTAAAATATATCAACACCAGTCTTGGTGTTCGATTTGAACACGAGTCGGAGAATGTTATGAAGTTGACACCATTTGGTGTTCATTTGACACCCTCGAACACCTGCAGAAACGAACATTTAAACGAAAGTTTAAATCACCCATTGTAAAAAAAAAAAAATACCAACACCAGCTTTGGTGTTGTTTCACGGTTCAGATTCACACCATTTGGTGTCCGATTTCAAGTTTTTCAACACCTGCAGCCTGACGGTGTAACTTAACACTAGGGTATTTTTTTAAAATACCCCAACAACAGTGTATACTGCAGTGAAGTGTAACTTCAATAATTTTTGTTAAAATATTTCTATCCAACACCTGTCACGGTGTTGTTTCAACACTTCTGAGTGTTTGGTGTTTATTTTACACTCTAAGTGTTGTTTCAACACAGTATATTGCTTGAACACTGCCGGAGTGTCAAATGAGCACCAAGTTGTTTCAACACTTCTGAGTATCTGGAATTTTGGTGTTTATTTTACACTCTAAATGTTGTTTCAATACAGTATATTGCTTGAACACTGAGTGTCAAATGAGCACCAAATCAAGAGCACATATGAACACTCTAAAGTGTTAAGTTGACCATATCTTACACCCTTGTCACGTATATGTTGTATGATGGCTTAAATATTGAATAACTACTAGTACTCAGTCGACCTCGTCGTTTTCCCCCCGTTTTCTGGATGTTCAGTCCATCTCCTTTATAAAATATGCATGGTTATCATATATTTTAACATAAAAATGTTTTGCCTTGTGATTTTAACGTTGCATACAGCATTAAATTGAAAATATAATGTAAAAAAGTGAAATATGTGATATTCTCCCATAGAGCCGTGTGTTATTAATCTGCGCTCTTGCCCTCTTTAAGATGGCGGCTGCGCAATACATGGAATCACAGCCGCAATACGCGCGCGTCAATGCCAGCGATTACAATATACGGGACCCACATATATCTTGAGTCTGTACAGCGAGGGCGATGTCGGGAAAAAACGTCAGGACAATTACAAATACAATCTCTTTTTTCTTTGATTTTATTCCATAATTTGCATAACATAGTAAGGCCCAGTGTATCCCATACTAGACTCAACATTATACTTTCTACCTGTTTCAGTTCCTCCTGTTTTTCGATAATCAATTCTGACTGTGACTTGACGCCATGTCCCTTTGGCTTTACAATATGTCGCAGTGTCGCTTCCGCTTCAGCAGCAATCGTTGATTTTGCAGTTCTGTTCGCATTCTTTGCAGAAGAAATGCCATGTTGCTTCTTGTAATTTGCACTTCTTTTGGCCTTGTGTTTGTCCTTTTTCATCTTTGAAATCCGATGAGACGTTCTCTGTTACTTGCACCTCATTATTAACTTGACAAGCAAGGAATTGCGCTAGATATTCAGCATTCACATCTACCTCCGGCTAGTCATGTATCTCCTGCATGCGTGTAAGTGCACGTACGTACGTACCCGCGCTTTAGCTCTGCGGCGGTTATATTATGTGACAATGGCCAATGCCAGGAACATTTCACAATCAAACAGAAATTTCCAATCGAGAGCAAACACTATTTATAGTATTGTTTGCTCTCGATTGGGAATTCCGTGATCATTATGGCTTTGAATACCGTTCAGTACCTCTAACGTTGAAGCATATATGCGGATCCCCGGGCGTATCCAGGGGGCCGAGCCCCCCCCCCCCTATTGGCGGAGCAAAAATAAGGGAAAATGGGTAAAGAAAAAAAAGAAAAAGAAAGGAAAAGAGAGGAGAAAAAGAAGGGGAAACAAATTAAGAGGAGGAAGACGAAAATAGATGCGAGGATTTGGAAATGATAATTTCAAAAATCTTTCATGTCACTACATAAATTTTTCGTTCGCGCTTAGGTGATATTTACATGTCTTGCTCAATATATGGAGCTTAAAATATCAAATTTTGAAGTCAATATATGAAATACATTTCAGCTCGGAAATCAAACTTTCATTATTTTGTTTGATTTACAAAATTGATTTTCAAGTCAAAGTGCTCTGTAAAAATTTCTGTTTTCGTATGGTCTAAATATTAAAATTTTCTGCTCGCTCTGCGCGCTTGCAAAATTTGATTTGTCAGGTACTTATTATTTTCCTGTATTCCATAAAGTTCTCAAAATATCCCTATTCAGATCAGATTGTCACAACATACCAGCTAGCGCTGAACGCTCGCATTTTTATTGGTGCGTAATGGGTGATTTCAAGTACGGTGTTGAAATCTAGTGTTGGAACACCAGCCACAACACTGTACTTGAAATCACCCAATTTATATCTCAATACTAATGATATAACAAACTACTTAAAATCCTCACTTCATGACAGTTTATCAAGTGTCCAATTTTTAGGTGTATAATTATCTCAAATTTTTCAGCTTGCGCTTCGAGCTCGCATCAATTGTTTATACTTACCTTTTTCACGATTACAAAAAGTGCATAAAATTTCCATTCTTCAAGTAAAAATTTCATAATTTTCTGCTCGCGCTTCTCGCTCGCATTGTTCAAATAATGTATCGTCTTCATGGCTAACTGCAAGCACTCGATCCTTCTTTTTTAATCAGATCAAAACCGTGAAATTTCTGCTCGCGCTTCGCAGTAATTATTCAGTTAGATACACATCTCGTTTAGGATCTCAAACATTGCCCAAAATTTTTAAATTTGATTAGGACAAAGAATAAAAGGGCTCTCGCCTTGCACTCGTACTATTTAATAAAGGCTTAAGAGATTACTTTATATCTATTTTTATCTATAAGAATAAAGCTTAGAAGTGATTATTATAGGACTACCCCTTTAAACAAAGAGTCAACTTCGAGCGGCCGATCGGGGAAATGTGGCTGAACCCCCCCCCCCATGTTGGCAAAGGCTGGATCCACCCCTGTTTATGCATGCATGTACATGTATTCACTAAAGGATTCAGGGGGGGGGGGGCACATCCGGCCCTTGTAATTGTCATTATTGTAAGGTCCTAAAGCTCAAAGGCCTAAAGAGCGGGATGAAATGGGATATGTTCGCATTAGAAAATTCGATCTTTGTAACCCTGTTCCATATTCAAATTTACGTGGTACCCCAACATTATGTTATTTCGTATGATTTTTTAAATCAGAAAAAATGGCAGCCTGGGTGAAATGAGACAAGGTGAATGGTGAAGTCAGGTTTAACAAATGCTTTTTAAAAACGGTAAAAAAGTATACTTTTCGTGTGGCAAATTCTTATGTGATAGGGTCTGATTTTAGAGTGTATAAATGCTAAACAGGCTTATATTTTAATAATGGTATATTTTTTTCTCCAACATTACGTATGTAGGCCTATAGGGGGTCCGATTTAACTCCATAGCTGATGGTCATGATATACTCCTTTCAAGTGAAAAATGTAGAAGTTGACTGAAATTTGTATATAATACAGGGAGACCTTTTTCATATTTATATTTTAATTGAAGTATAACACAAGAGGAACGACCATCATCTGCGTGAAGTAGTAGGGGCTTTTTGTAGTAAGTTTATTACAAAGCCTTTTTGAACTTGTGATTTCGGTTCAGTGGAAACTCGATTTCTGTTTTTAAAAATGGCACTATTTAAAGGGGCATACTTGCGAGATGTTGCGAGCGCGAATCATGAGCTCAAACATTTGGATTTTTCACTAATTTAAAAGGAAAAAATCCATCCCAACAAGAAGTTGATTTGAATAAAAAGAGAAAATCCAAAAAGCATAACACTGAAAATTTCATCGAAATCGGATGTCAAATGAGTAAGTTATGACATTTTAAAGTTTCTCTTCATTAAAAAAAAATAATCATTATGCACATCTTGGTCGGTATATGCAAATGAGGAGACTGATGACGTCATCTACTCACTATTTCCTTTGTATTAAATATAAAATTTCTCGTTTTCTCCTCATTGTGAAGTGAAACAATGATTGATTCCTTCCTGAACATGTGGAATATTAGCATTGTTTAATACTATTATGGTTCAGTCAAGTCGGTACTTCTTGTCAAATCTGTAAAAAATGAAATATTGTTTAATTCAAACTATAAAAAACAAAAGAAATAGAGAGTGAGGGACATCGACTGTCTCATTTGCATGTCACTGAGTTTTGCATATCACTTTTTTGTGAAAAACAAGCAAAACTTTTTAAATGTCACAATTTTCTTATTTTACATACGATTTTGATGAATTTTTCAGCGTCCATGTCTGTATTGATTTAAATTGTATTGTTATTATTTTGAAGGCGAGCATGACTGACTCAGATATTAACAAAATATAAAAGTATAAGTTTGATATCTTCACTCCTCGGACACCTGATGATAAATCTCACGGAAGCTTTAAAGTGTCATCGAGATTAAAAAGATAATCATTATCTTGCCATGTCGACTTGATTATTAATGTCAACATGGCGAGATTCATTATCTCGCCAAGTCGGCGTATGGAAAATTACATGTCGTCATGGCGAGATACATAATTATTTAAAGGAGAATAAAACTTTGGAACAAGATAGCTTGCATGTGAAAACAGAAAAATCAAAGAAACAGATCAACGAAAGTCTTAGAAAAATCGGACAAATAATGGGAAACTTATCAGCATTCGAATATTGCGATCACTAATGCTATGGAGATCCTCAAATTGGCAATGCGACAAAGATTTGCGATGTCACTTGTGAACAACTCTCCCCATTACTTTAGTATATATTTCACTTAAATTGCCTTTTTATCACATCTATCAGTAGATCAAGTGTTCTTGATTTTTTTAAAGAATACAGTATGGATAAAGAGTTTTTATCACCATAAGAAAAAACAAACAGAGACATTCTGAGGGTATTTCATAGTCTATCAAAGGGAAAGTTGTTCACATGTGACATCACACATCCTTGTCGCATTGCCAAAGGAAAGATCTCCATAGCATTAGTGATTGTAATATTCAAATGCTCATAACTTTCTCATTATTTGTCCAATATTTATAAAACTTTCTTTGATCTCATTTCTTTGATTTTTGTCTTTTCACACAAGCTATATTGTTCCAAAGGTTTCATTCCCCTTTAAGGGACGCAACAGTAGATATCTAGGGGGCTGGAAGTTAAACAAAAATGACTGCTATATGAGCAAAAATCAACAGCAAAAAAAAAAAACTTGACTCACCATCAGAGTGAAAAAAAAAAAAACTTGGTCCACTCACAAATCGTCTGAAGGGAGCAAAACAAAACCCTTGTCTGAATGGACTATCAACCCAAACTTCCACCCCCCCCCCCCCCTATCTATAACGACAACGTAACTCGCCTCATGATGGTAAATTGTAGGTCTACAACCACTTTGCCTCTATACTACCAGTTTGGTCTTATCCAGTGTGGTCTAATCGAATTTTCTCTACAACCAGTTCGTTGTAATCGCCTCATTGTTTTAATCGTCTCACAGTCTATTTACCATTTCGTCTAAGTTTCATTTAGGCTAAAGCATTTCGTCACATACCTTCTAGGTATGACATCACTTATCAGTCTATAATGGGTAGATTATGATAAAGTGTTTGTGAAGTAAATTTTCACTTTTCTTGTAAAAAAATATAGATGAAGTAGAATTTAGTCTAATCATTAGTATTGTAGATCAAACGGTAATTAGACCAAGTTATAGTATCAAATTAGTTTAAACCCATCTGAGATTACTTGTATACAAAATGAATAGGCATGTCAACCACAATGGCGAATTATAAGTCGATTTGGAAAAATAATCTCGTCGTCAAGACAAGTTTACAAGTCGACTTGGCAAAATAACATTCTACATCGGTTATCATACTTTGTACTTCGGATATGTAGACTTCTTTAATGATTATTCTATTCCTCATTGACCACTCATCATCAGCATAACATGCAATCTAACATAATTTAGACTATAAGTCAGAAGTAATAATTATTTAATTGAATTAAGTTGAATTTTTAATACCAAATATCACTGTCATGTTCAATTACATAACATCACTTATGAACAAAAACATTTTGGTAATTGGAGCTAACATAATGGCAGGATGCTAATCGAGTTTAACCCCAAATAATGTCATTATCATATAGTTTAAGCAATAACTTTAACTAAATCACAATATTGTACATCAAATTCAGTATTAATTCTATACTGATAAAGACAATTGCGGCAAATTTTAGTGAACTTATTTACACTACTTACAGAAAAAATATCTTCATTCACAAAAATCTTTATTATAAAGATTTTTGTGAATAATGAAGATATTTTTTCTGTAAGTAGTGTAAATAAGTTCACTAAAATACAGAAATTATTTTTAGGCAGTATATATAATATGTAACTAATAATGCAAGACAACAGTTCTCGCTTATAACAAAAGTGTGCCGATTTGGTTATTTTGGATAAGCCCATATACTGATTTCACCTTAAATATAATATACAATATCAATTGCTTTGTATTTGTATAGTCTCATTATTGAGCAGAATAATTTCAGTTAAATCCCCTAATGTATAGGTCTACCATAATTTCCTATTGGTGAAATCTCGTGAATATTTTTTTTTGGTTATACTTTATAGATTCATGACACTTTCTGTAACATTATCGTAGTACAGGACCGCGATCTAACATAGCCCTTTCCATCTGTCCTCCGTTCTATCACGTTTAACTTTTACTGTACCATCGTCCATCCTTTTAACAATAAATGAAAAATGTCGGGGTCATGTTGGTTGACCGCCCTCACTGAATTCCACAGGACACGCGTCTCTACTCCATTTTTTTTCTTATACTGATTTCCTTTTTTACTCAAATTAACCAATGACATTATTTTTCCCCCGAGTCAATTTTTTTACATTTGGTTTTCCAAAAAAATATAAAGAGAGGAACTTGGTGAAACCTTTTATTTTGCCAAAGTTATTTCGACACATGGTATATTGTGCAATTTTCTTTTAAGAATATTTTTTTAATATCAGATATCAGAAATAAACAAGCTATGGAAGTAACAAAACAAAAACAATCTAACTCAGAAATAATGCATTGGGGCAAGTTATGTTATTGCAGAGCGTTATATTGCGGATACATAATTTCCGTTTAGAAATTTCAACAAACAAATTAAAGTAATACAATAGGGTATGATTTTAATATCATGCAAAATAAGATTACAATATTGGCAAGTGATTAAGTTTATTTCCAAAAATAAACATACGATAAGAATATTATTATCTACAACCTCCTGTTGTTGTTTTTTCGAAGAGGAGAAGCGGCAAGTTTGATAGGCCAGTAACAAACAAAACCTATCAGCGGGGGTGGAGTGGGCGGCATTACTTTATTGCACAATTTCACAAATATTTGTATATTACGTGTACAGCCGATCCTTTTTTTTCAAAACTAATGAAGAAAAAAAAAGAATCCTCGAGATAAGTTTGGTAGGCTAGCTCCTCTGCTTACTTATATTTTCGAAAATTATTTGCCGCCCAAACCACTCGGAAAATAATTTTCCTTACAGCCTTGACACACATATAACAATCCCCGTGACTGGTGGGTTCATGTTAATACGTGAATTATTTTTCTCTATTCTTCGTTGAGTGCTCCCCTGAACGAGAGGGAAAACGTGGACTTTGAAACCAAAGATCATTACTAAAGCACTGTTGTATATGGTGCAACAGTCCCCTTTATCTGATGACGAAATTACATTTTTTGATAAAGAATGGATTTTGAACCCTTTAGAAACAACAGAGTGGCATTTTGGCAACACATAACCGTATTTATTGGGGTTTTTTTTCTTTACGTTTAGGGTGTGTATGTGTGTGTGTGAAGGAGTGGATACTGATACATCTTGACAATGATGTTATTTAAAATATACATGACATAATAAGGGAACATGGTGAAAATGAAAAATATCATGTGAGAAATGTGTAATTTACACTAACTTAGAAACCATGTTATAACCAACTAAAATGAATGATGCATGGGAGACAGAAATGCCGAAAATGTCAATATGAGAGAAATTTAAAAAATTGTCTTTGGAAGGATTGAACGTGAAATATCGTTTTTAACAATATGTTCAGATTCACTATAATCGAAGAATATGTTAATTTTTCGGCATTTGAATCTGGTCATTGTAAACAATTATAATTACTAACACTATATATTCAATGTTTAAACAAGTGGAATGCCTCTGGCCGTCTCACCTGCATCACGCGGTTCAATATAGCAGCAGTGCTGACTTTGAATACTACTCTAACTCGCACAAGATGTTCAGTGATACATGGTTACTCTTATGTCCACTTTTTATGAACTAGACCAATAAACTTACAGAGATATGATGGTTATTCAACAAAAAACCCCAACATGGCCAAAGTTCATTGACCTTACATGACCTGTGACCTTGATCATGTGACCTGAAACTCGCACAGGATGTTCAGTGATACTTGATTACTCTGATGTACAAGTTTCATGAATCAGATCCATAAACTTTCAAAGTTATGATGGTAATTCAACAGATACACCCAGTTCGGCCAAAGTTCATTGACCTTTGACCTTGGTCATGTGACCTGAAACGCGCACAGGATGTTCAGAGATACTTGATTACTATAATGTTCAAGCTTAATGAACTAGACCAATAAACTTTCAAAGTTATGATGGTAATTCAACAGATACCCCCAATTCGGCCAAAGT
The DNA here is from genome assembly GCF_018143015.1 of Lytechinus variegatus. Lineage (NCBI taxonomy): Eukaryota > Metazoa > Echinodermata > Echinoidea > Temnopleuroida > Toxopneustidae > Lytechinus > Lytechinus variegatus. Next base: position 31,300,569 of record NC_054746.1, read on the forward strand.
TCATTGACCCTAAATGACCTTTGACCTTAATCATGAGACCTGAAACTTGCACAAAATGTTCAGTGATGCTTGATTAATATTATGTCCAAGTTTCATGAATCAGATCCATAAACTTTCAAAGTTATGATGGGAATTCAACAGATATCCGCAATTCGGCCAAAGTTCATTGACCCTAAATGACCTTTGACCTTGGTCATGTGACGTGAAACTCGTGCAGGATGTTTAGTGATACTTGATTAACCTTATGTCCAAGTTTCATGAACTAGGTCCATATATTTTCTAAGTTATGATGACATTTCAAAAACTTAACCTCAGGTTAAGATTTCGATGTTGATCCCTCCCACATGGTCTAAGTTCATTGACCCTAAATGACCTTTGACCTTGGTCATGTGACATGAAACTCTAATAGGATGTTCAGTAATACTTGATTAACCTTATGGCCAAGTTTTATTAACTAGGTCCATATACTTTCTAAGTTATGACGTCATTTCAAAAACTTAACCTCAGGTTAAGATTTGATGTTGACGCCGCCGCCGCCGTCGGAAAAGCGGCGCCTATAGTCTCACTCTGCTTCGCAGGTGAGACAAAAATGCAGGATTTTTTTGTAAATGTAATTGAAGAGGTGTGTCTGAAAAAAGCGCAATGCTTTCAGACCTATACAATTTTTGTGCAATTTCCGTACAGTAATCCATAAATCTCTAAAAAACGGATTTTCTTTACAGACAAATCTGTTAATCTTACTTGAGAGTCTTCTAGCCGCAGACCATCTTTGTTAGTTTTTTTATTTTACGAAAGATCCTAGACCGAAATGCTTGGTTTTTAAACATAAATTTGTTCTTTTATTTTTACTCGAAATGCCTCGTTTTAAGACCATTCTCTCTTCTTTAAGAAAAAAGCTATCACATACATATTAAAACAGATGAACCGAAATTGTATTAAGATTTATAGTAAAATTACATCATTTCTCGAGACTCCCTGTTTGTAAGGACACACATTTTCTGATTTTCTACTTATCTAACAAGGAATATTGGAAAGACCTTTTCTGGACCAAAATATAAAATATTTGCCAATGTGGATTATGTGAGGCTTTCATTTTAGTATTTTGTTCACACAATGCAACCCACATGCTTATATCATTTTCTGGTAGGCTATAGAATGAGGGTTCAATTAAAAAATGAAAATGTTAACCAATATCTTTAATCAGTGCCCCCTCGGAGGATTATGATATATCGATCGTACAGTGTCACATTTGATTATTTGTTGGTTGAACAATCTGACGTAAGACAAAAAATAAATCATTACGTTTTTCATAGTACCGTGCATGGACCTGTCACCTGTCCAAAGTGATGGTCTTATCTCCCCGAAATGTCTTCAACACATGTCTTCTTAACCGATTTAGCAGTCAAACAATCCTATAAACTTTTTTTCATAGTCCTACTCAAGTCTTTTATCTTGTTTATTCATCTGTACCTATAGTTGTTTCGTCGATATGACCCGAGTAAGGCGAATTGCCTTTTGTCAATGCATAGGCAACACGATACAGATGTTGACGGAACTTGGGGTTGCAGAGAACGTAAAAGAGAGGATTAAGAGCAACGTTGAAATGCACTGCGATGTCGCCGACGATGATCATGACCTCGTCCTTATTATTGAAGTATATCCAGTGATCAAACCGTTTTAGGGCCCATGTGAATGAAATGATTAGATGGACGATGTGGTATAGAGTCCAGAAAACGACAAAGGACCAGAAGATAGCAAGATTGTTGGGCAAATCTTGTGCTCGGATAAGAGCCCCAGGGACACCGCCGTTCTCTTCTCCAAGTTGCGTGAAGCGTCGTGCGTTGTTAGCCTGGTGGTTGTCTTTCACCGTGGCAGTACGAGCACTGTGCATGGCGTGCCATACTTTCATGTTGAAAACAATGGTCAAGATGATTGGAACCAGACAGAATAAGATGAAGATGAGTGAGTCCTTAATGAGCATCACGGTATCCGATACACCCTTAAATATATTGATGAACGTCAAACCATCCAAGAGTGCTACCACCATACCGACTGCAAAATGAAATTGGGTAATAAAGTTATGATGAGCGATATTCAAAGAAAAGTATCTGGGGGATTTTAAATTCTATATCAACTTTGAAAAACCAGCAACGTCATAATGCACATCCTGATTAGGTTGCAAACTAGGTACCTAGCTATATGACGCCACCCACTTCAACTTCGTATACTTTACTGGACTGTATGTTTCTGTTCCTGTTACGATAATAGGGACTCGACAGGACAACATTCTTAGGGGCGGATCCAGCCTTCGCCAATAGGGGGGGGGGGCCGGAATTTTTTTCAGCCATATTTTCCCCGATCGGCCGCTCGAATATGATTTTTGCCGGGATTTCTTGTTTCTTTGAAGGAGTAGTCCTAATAGTCACTTCTTAGCTTTATTCTAATGAATAAACGTAAATATATAATACCATAATCCTTATTTATATAATGCAAGCGCGAAGCGCGAGCTATTTTGGGGGGAATTCTTATGTACTTTTTCCTAAAATTTTTAACATTCTGGGCAATGTTTGTTATCCTGAAAAAAGATGTGTATGCAAGTGAATAATTACTACGAACGTGAAGTGCGAGCAGAAATGAAGTGATGAAAAAGGTATACAGTTAAAGAATTGCTTGCAGTTATAGCCATGAAGACTTTACATATTTTTTTATCATATAATGCGAGCGCAAGCTGAATTATTTTGACATTTTTACCTAAGGAATGGAAATTCTAAGCACTTTTTGTAACTTAACAGAATAGGTATATAACTAAACAACTGATGCGAAGCATGAGCAAAAAAAAAGAATCTAGCTTTAGACCTACTGAACGAGACACTCTATTCAAGTTTTGTAAATCATGAAGGATGAGTAAGTAGGGATCTTCCTTACATTAATAATGCGAGCGCAGAGCGCGAGCAAAAAAATATATACGTTTTGAACTGATCAAAAACGTGCCTGTTATGGACTGCTTGCACTTAGCCATGAAGACGTTACATATTTCAACATATTGCGAGCGCGAAGCGCGAGCTGAAAAATTTTGACATTTCTACCTGAATAATGGAAATTCTAAGCACTTTTTGTAATCGTGGAAAGGATAAGCATGTAAACTAACCATTATTGATGCGAGCGGAAAAATTCTGGACACTCCATTCATATTTTGTAAGTTATTGGAAATTTTTACCCTATAAAAAATGCGAGCGCAAAACGCGAGCAGATGATAATGTGATCTGAAACTGGATGATTAGAATTTTAAATAGAGAACAAGCTGCGTATCTGAATGAACGTGTGTTTCAGATTTCGACCTAGCTAGAATTGGGGTATTCTAAATTCCTTTCTTATCATGAAAATCAATAACGCGAGCGCAAAGCGCGAGCTAAAAATATATGATATTCCGATCTGAAAAGGGGTCAATTTAAGCTCTGTATTGCAAGTACTTCGTGGGAAAATTGTGAGGTGGATATGGATCACAGAAAAAAAAAGATCTGATATTTTTCATTATTATTTGAGTTTTGACTTAGGAATGGGACATTTTATATCATCATATGAAAATGATGACTATCTTCCTATTTCTCTTCCTATAAGCATGAGAGCGCGAAATCTGCATGTTAATATTATGGCCATAAAACTCGACATTTAAAGCACTTTTGTAATTATGCATGAGATGCATGTCATGAGTTGATATCTATCAATGCGAGCTGAAATCACGATTCGAAATTTTTGATAAACTGTCATCAAAATGTGATTTGAAGTAGTTTGTTTTAGAATTAATATTGAGATATACATAACTCATTAATCAATATGCGAGTGCGCAGCGCTATAGCTGATACGTTTTGACAATCTCACCCTAATAGGGATATTTTGATAACTTTATGGAATACAGGAAAACAATAGGTCAAATCAAATTTGCGAGCGCTCAGCGCAAGCAGAAAATGTTAATATTGAGACCACAAAACATACATTTTTTACAGAACACTTTTTTTAAAAAAAATTGTAAATCAAACGAAATAATGAAAGTTCATTTTCCTAGCTGAAATGTGTTTTGTATATTGACTTCAAAATTTGATATATCAAGCTCCATATTGAGCAAGATATGTAAATCACCTAAGACGCAATGCGAGTGCGAAGCGCGAGCGAAAATTTTATATCCCGACTTGAAAGATTAAAAAAAAAATTTCCAAGTCTTCCCCTCATCTTATCTTATTCACTCATCTTCCTCATCTTATGTTTGCCTTTCCTCTTTTCTCCTCTCTTTTTCCTTTTTTCCTTTCTTTTCCTCTTTTTTTTTCTCCGCCAATAGGGGGGGGGGGGCCCGGGCCCCCCCTGGATCCGCCTATGATTCTGCTCATGATAAAGCCAAGTTGGTATGTGACAAAGAAAAAAATCCTAAGTCATATAGGGGGGTCTTATATACATTATAGGCACATACGTCAGTAATTACTCTCGGTCGTTTTTTTAAATAAAAATTGAAACAATGACAGAGCAGGAAGATGAAGTCAAAATTTCACGATCATGAGTCCAATCACTATATACCATACTACCCTAAACAAAATAAGAAATATCTTAATCTTTCCTCATTATAATGGGTTTGCGCATAAATTATTAGCTGTCTTGTTAATAAGCAAAACTAAAAAAAATTGCCCTCTATCAAGAAAAAAGAAAGATTGCTATTACCGACAGGGAGTATTGATTGCATCAATGGTCTGATTCAAATTTTTTATTAAAAAAATCAAAAGGGATCACTATCAGTAGTTTAGATATTGTGATTTATTTACAAATCAAGACTCATTATTACTTTTAAACGTTCTAGATGATCAACACAATATGCCTTCACTGGATCATGCACATGCACTCTAAAACCAAATCAGTCAAAAACGAATAGTTAATAGGGTCAGCTGGGTGCAACTGTTATTCTTGTCATATTTGACTATTTTCTAGTCGTATTTTACTAGAACAGAGCTATTTTGACCAGAATATATGTCAGAAATGTGATTATCACTGATTCTCATATCAGTTGCACCCAACTGACTACTGGTCTAGTCAGTTTGACTGATCTGTGTTAAGAGTGGCATCTTGAAAGGAGATATCAGTTTTAAATAACTAAACGCAGCGAGTATCAGAATATTTCTGTCTAAAACTAACACAAAACATGTATTTACTGCTGAGTAGCCAAAGGTGGCTCGGTGAGGAAATAGTCATAAGGGGAATGAAACCTTAGGAACAAGTAGGCTTGTTTCGAAACAGAAAAATCAAAGAATAAGAACAAAGAAAGTTTGAGAAAAATCAGACAAATAACGAGAAAGTTATGAGCATTTTAATATTGCAATCACTAATGCTATGGAGGTCCTTCCATTGGCAATGTAACAAGGAAGTGTGATGTCACATGTGAACAACTTTCCCTCTGATGGACTATAAAATACCCTCAAAATGTATCTTTATGCCTTTTCTAATGGTGTAACAAACTCTTTATCCATGGTGTATTCTTTAAAAATCTGTATTACATGCCCTCCTATAGGAAGAACACATGATCTACTTTTAGATGTGATAAAAGAGGCAATTTATGTGAAATATATACTAGAGAAATGGGGAAAGTTGTTCACAAGTGACATCATACATCTTTGTCGCATTGCCAATTTGAGGATCTTCATAGCATTAGTGATCGCAATATTAAAATGCTCATAGCTTTCTCATTATTTGTCCGATATTTCTCAAACTTTCGTTGATCTGTTTCTTTGATTTTTCTGTTTTCACACAAGCTATCTTGTTCCAAAGGTTTCATTCCCCTTTAATCTATTCTGAAACATCAAGAGCTAACCCTTTACTTCTATTTTTATTTTTTGCAAAATGCTGTTGTATCATGAATGGTGTAAAGAGCGATCGCGGAAAATTATCTGTTATCTTTCCAATGGCGTATTATCATAAGGACTGTATTTTATTTTTAAAATGCTGTATTGTGGGCAAATTACTTGGACCATGTAGGGTCCATGCTTGGAAAACGTGAGCAATTAAGGGGTTGAGCTGTAAATGTTGCAAGTGGCTGTTCTACTTTGGCTTTAAAAAGATGAGGAAGCTGTATTTCCGGGTTTGTGTTTTATGCCCGGGGATTATATGCCTCACCACGAACACGATATACATCCAAATACCTTATGGCTGCATGATAAAAATAATGTACCATTTTTTTATCCAGTGAAAATCAGGGAAAGTTATTCGAATTTGTGTAAAAATAAGTGTGTGAGGATGTGTGTGTGTGTGTTGCGTATTTTATGTTGTGAAAACGAAATGAAAGTGATATTTTGGATGAAATCTTTAATAAAACATTTGGAGAAAAGGGGTTATGAGGGTGTGTGTGTGTATACGTGAGAGAGAGGGTATGGGAGAGGGGAACGGTGGGCTTGGGGAGTAAGGGAGAGTGATTTTTTTTCATGAGATTGGCTGAAGTCCTTAAAGCTCAAGTCCATCCCAATAAGAAATGAAATAAATATAGGAAACCTAAAACTAGCATAAGACTGAAAATTTCACCCAAATCTGATATTAAAAATTATATTAAGTCATTTCGTTTATTTCCAATTAAACACACATAGTTATAACGAACATCATGGGTGGTATGTAGATAAGGGAATAGATAATATACTCGACTATATTTCTTTTGTATATTATGAAGTAGCTTTTCTACAAAACTTCTGATGCACTATCGTGCCTTCTTGCATGTTCTGAGGAATAATGATATTAACGATTATATTTATCTTTTCGTAAGATATTAGATATTGCATTCACCCGCAATCCCTTTTTAGGGTCCTTTCCGCAGGGAACTATCCCAGGTTTTTCCTATTTCCCAAACATATGTTTATCCTCGAGTATTAAAGTATCCGGATACATCCATACGGTTTGTGCATGCCTTATCATAATCACTTAACTGTTTGTTTTTTAAATTAATTTCTTCTTCTTATTTTTACAATTATTTTCATGACCTTATTTATTTCATTTTATTTAATCCTTTTCGGGGGAGGAGTATAAGAGTAAGAAAATGGCAGTAAAATCTCTTACCTATCCACAAGTAATTGCACGCGATGACAGCATTCCGAGGTGTCCTCCATTTACGAGCAACGACGGGATAAACCACGAAGAGATACTGGTCAAAGGCAAGAGCAGTGATCATTGAGGCGAGGTGAAAGAGTACCGCCTACGTCGAGAGTGGTGGTGATATGGGTAAATCGAGATTAAAATTATTATGAACATACCACGTACATTTAAACCACCACTTATGTGTTATTTGAATTGACATTATAAAAATGTATATAAATATGGGCAACCGTACTTCATATGATAAAATAGGTCTAATAATATACTGCTTGAAATTTCTTAAATGTTATTCCATCTATGATTATTGAAACTTAAGTCGAATACAGACTAAAAGAAGATGTTGCCCCTGTCACATAACTTAATTTTCACCATGTTCATTATTTTGTCAAAATCTAAACTGTTTCACCATATTATGTTAGACTAACTATTCATAATTGTTCATCAAGAGTAAAGCCATGTTATGTATATTACTTCAAATTATTTATTTTTTTATGAAAGTGGGAGCACCTGATATTGAATCGTAAAATAAGAGGAAAACACGATTTTTTTCCAATTCAATTATAATACCATCACGTGTAATTTATTGAATAGAAATAAAATCCAAGTTATTTTCGCATTCCGTTCAGATTTCACAATTTCACAGATTTAAAAAACATTTTGTTTGTTACTTTTTTAAATCTTTATAACTTGTTAAAATAATATAATTCCCTTCGTGTCTTAAACTCACCGTATGAATAATTTGATAGAAGATCTGTATGTATATCATGCTATTTCCGGTTTTAACGTGGAATGCCACTGAATGGGCAAATGCCTCCAAACCCGTGATAAACAATGCTGGAATTCCAACAAGGACCAAATACATGATACATACGATGGTCATGTTAGTGATGAAGATGTGTTGGACATCTTGGCGAATGCGCGGGAACCTGACGATGCCATAAAGCAGGAACGTATTACTGAGCAACCCAAAGATGACAAGAAGAAGAATGAAGAAAAAGCCTACGATGTATATCACTTGACGATCCTGGTGATTGAAACCGAAATCGAATTGATAGAAATATTGAGAATATGAATAGTAAGAGAAGTAGTCGATACTGCCATTGTGATGGTAGTGGTATGAATATTGATCGTCGATATAGGCTGGAAACACGTCATCGTAGCTCTCCATGTTCCCAGTTCTGGATAATAGGCTCTTCTGAGATTGATACTGTGTGAAAATGCAACCTTTGATCAGATCTGCATTAGATTGGAACGTACCGAAGACTAGTCATAGATCTACAACCGAATGGTCTTCTGGGAACATCAACTGCCTCTCTTCTGGTTTTCTTCAATGTCCGTGCTCCAGCTTCGGTTTACCAGCACTGCCCCTCAAAGGTGCGATCAAAAAATGAGACAAGCGTCGAGGAAACACTTCCTTTCCAATGCCTATTGACCATGAACACACCAAGTCTAGTAACCTTCCATGTCGGCGAAAATAATGTCCGTTCTAGACATATTTGTCTTCATAAAACACAAACATGACCTTACATCCCTTTGTGGAGTCATTACCCGGAATCATTATTGGCGGATTAAAACCCTGTGGTCTGTAATGTTTTTTTTCTCAATGATCCTTGGTGAGCATTCGTATGTCGGTTTGCATCTCTATCTCACTCAGAGAGAGCACAACGGGGGGGGGGGGGGGGGCTGTCTCCTATGAGTTTCCTAAGTGATAAAGAATTAGTCATTGAAAAGAGGAATGGGAGCCCAAGTGAGGCTTCTGACCTAACTTTAAAGGCTGTAAAGGATCGGGAGAGATACAATTCAATTTTGACTGGGAATGTTGATTATGCTCTCAGATCAACTGAAATTATGAGTGATGGAGTAGTATAAAGGCTACATGTATCTTTACTAAGCCATGTTACTAGACCTCGTTGGTTCATGAGATAAGCTTTTGGCATTTTATAAACTTTTCTTACTCTTCAGTATTGGTATATCGGACTACTCCATCACTCATAATTTCAGTTGATCTGAGAGCATAATCAATGAGTGATGGAGTAGTCCGATATATACCAATACTGAAGAGTAAGAAAAGTTTATAAAATGCCAAAAGCTTATCTCATGAACCAACGAGGTCTAGTAACATGGCTTAGTTAAGTCCTTATATATACATGTAGCCTTTATACTGATCATTAAAAGTTTTGTTTATTTTCTTGGGTATTTCAATTTTATTGTGTATCCTATTGATAATATTTGTTAACGTAAACAGTGTGATATAGTGTAGGATAGCTGTTGAGAGCGTAAAAATGTTTTTGATAATGATAATAATTTCAATTTCATTCCCACTTTATCATCATCAATATCATCACCACAACCACCGCCACCACCATCATCGGCACCACCCCCACCATTACCTCCCCACCACCACCACCCCTACCACCATCACCACCACCATCACCACCATCCCCACCCCCATCACCATCACCACCAACAACAACACCATCACCACCACCACCGCTTAACAAATCTATAAATAAACAATATATAATTTAATGCATGAAATTTCATAAAAATGAAGTAAGGAGTAAATCAAAATTTCTGTGTTTCAGGAATTCTTCTACTTTTTTTGTAAGCACTGGTTGAAGTACAGGACAGACTCGTCAGGCATACGAAATATACAGAACTACCAAATGAATTCTACAAAGTTTATAGAAAGGATCCCGAGACGAATCCACCAGTATTTCAACAAATCGTTTTATTATCACCACCAGGTATATTGGTGTTTAGTTAGGATAACCAAGTGGAAATATTAAATACTCTAGACAGGACAACTTTTCTCAGGCAGGATGGAGGAAAGAGGAGTGCTGTATCTCGAACCGACCGGTAGTGTGCCGCATTTCCGGGATAGAAATCCAGTGTGCCAAGATAAATGAGCTGTGTCTTTAGCATGACGCTTATAACCCCCCCCCCCTAACATCCTTCCTTAGATCTTTCCTGCATCGTTGTTCTCTGCAACGTCTTTTATTCTTTTGGGGGTATAATATTTGCCAAGCCCTACCCTCCTACACGGTCTTCACTGCTTATGCATATTAATCTCAATACAAACTTTTTTTTTGTTATGACCCTTAAGGGCCACGGGACGGATGTGCCCCCTGTAAAAATACATATTTTTTCTAAACTGCACATTCTGGTAAAATAAATTTTATACCAAAATTTGGCGACAGTGCACCTGCCTGACGGGATCTATTTGTTAACAAAATGGGCAGTAAGACGTGTTGTGACTGCATATTTTTGACAATATGCACATTTTGGTTACATTACTTAACAGGCGAAGCGCCTCTTGCAGTCTCGCCATTCAATATAGCAGCATAGCTGACTCTGAAAACGACTAGAGAATTATTATTCACCAAACAAAACATTTACTAGTATATGATGATTAAATACCAAAGTACGTTCATTGACATCGGATGTTCAGTAATACTTCATTACCCTTATGTCCAAGTTTCATGAACTAGGCCCCTATACTTTCTAAGTTATGATGACAATGACATTTCAAAAACTTAACCATAGGTTGAGATTTCGATGTTGATTCCCCCAACATGGTCTAAATTCATTGACCCTAAAAATAATGACCTCTAATCTTGGATTCTTGGCCATGTGACCTGAAACTCAGCCGGATGTTAAATCATACTTGATTACCCTTATGTCCAAGTTTCATGAATAAAGTCTATTATATTTTCTAAAATTCTAAGTTATGATGACATTTCAAACAATAAAACCTTAGGTTAAGATTTCAATGTTGACGCCATCGCCGTCGGAAAAGCGGCGCCAAAAGTCTCGCTCTGCTATGCAGGCAATACAAAAAGAACTTTGACGTTTAAATGTGCATCGTCTATTAATAGACGAACGAGATAATTATAAACCAGAGTGTGCATCACTTGCGTACAGACGGAGGGGTGGCACATTTTGGTAATTTACCAAAATGTGCTTAACACCACCCCCCCCCCTCCTTATCCGCCACCGGGGTAACTAAGTACAATATTGGGTCGCAATCACAGAAGGAAGAAACGAGGTTGTTCTACACGTTACTATATACCCGATACCAGTGAGTAGGGGATTTCTTCATAGCCGCGGATGAGAAGACCCCAACTTTTTAAACCGAAAATATTATTTCGTAAAAGATTTGATATATGTAATCCCCTTATTTTTGTTCAAACTTCTTTCTACTTAATCCCTTTCTTTTTTGTTCATTTCCTTCTGATTCTTCTTTTGACCCCTTCATTTAATTATTGCGCCGCCAATGGACGGGGGAGTGGAGGTTCGGGGGCGTTCCTCTTTTTTCAGAAAAGATCCGTCAGGCACCAAATAATACGCCTCCCATTGTCAAGAACAGCCTCATGTTATATGATTGACATGGTATGATTCAACGCCACAAGTGACCAGGGTGAATAAATGATAAGTCAAAGCAATGTTTACGTAACAATCCTCCACGGATATCTTATGATTATCCCCCCCCCCCAAAAAAAAAATGAAATAAATAAATAAAAATAAAATAAAACCCTCTCCCACACCCTCTTTCTTTGTTTCTATCTCCCTCCTCTCTCCCTCTCTGTTCTGATTGTGACAAACATTCAAGAAAAATTAATAATCATACAGAAAATACACATTAGCTATTAAAGGGACCGCACATTTCGTCGGCAATGTCCTCTTTAATGTATAAATAGTACACCTCTATATTGGAATGAGAATAGAAATGAAATCCATACCAAACAATTTACACATTTTATGCACTGGTTTCCTGATAAGTTAAAGTATGTACAAAATCTCGATAGTTTCAATCTACAGCTTGTAAAAATATATGGACGGACTTGCTCAATGCTGTCATTATCACTACATAAATAACTGAATATTCATCACAGTAACTACCGTAATATCGCACATACGATTGCATACAATGAAGCACGTCATTCAAAATGGAATTTTGTTAAGTTCAGTGGATCAAATCAGCATACAAATGGCCATGGGGTTTGGACTACAGTAATGTAAATTATGTATTCATTGACTATACAAAAAAAGAATAGTGTAAATCGTCATTTCCATCATATCTTCATATTATATGAATCAAATGACTTATAGGCAAATTGTGCTGATCTATACAATATCCCCCCCCCTAAAAATTGCATTAGAATATAGAGTTCTCAAATCTCAATATTGATATTCGTATGCACTCATTTAATTTTCTGTATTCTACTCTTGTTTATTTTGTCAACAACAGACCTTATTACCAGTGGGGGGGTCATCATATACCTCATACATCATTATGAACATTGGACCTCATTGCGGGGGGGGGTGGGGGGGTCATGAAACTGTCTTATGGTGTTAGGCAGTTTGTCTTTTAGTATTATGATGTATATATGCCTTCTAGTTCCTTGAAGTCCTGCAGTCAAGAAAAGTAGACTCCCATTCGACAGGTATACTTCTTTGACAAATTTTGAATTGAGAAGCTAAAATCCCATGCTTTCCTATTCCAATGACCTGGATAACTTCAAATGCACATGGACTTTGGTAAGTAGACCCAGTTTGCTTCAACGGAATTGGGGATATCAAATGAGGCACAAAATGAAATACACCATTTTTCAATGGGAACATTTTTTGCCTTTGCAGAACTGATGTTGAAGACTTTGCATTTAACATCTTGACATAAATTACATTGAATTCTGGACAAAGTTACTAACTGCCTTAAATTAATTTGAATTCGAATCCTACCCAAATACCCCCCCCCCAAAAAAAAAAAAAATCAGTATACCAAACCATTTGTAGTGTTCAAAAGTAAATCTTCCAACTTTAGAAAATAAAAACATCGCCAAGAAGAGTAGTAATCATCAAAGGTAAAATTCTATTTTTTTATCATAAAGAATCAACGGATGAAGAAGATTAGTACACATGGCTTGTAAAAAATATTTCATTACCTTAGTCTATTCTTTTAAAGAGGCAATACCAATAAAAACTTCATGAATCGAATCCTGGCAATCCAATCAAAAGAATATCATGAGTGTCCTTGAAAAATTCCTTGAAAATGAATACAAAGTAACAATAAGTAATTCGGATGCAAACATTGTGGTACAAATACTCTACAAGTTTATCTCAAAACAACTACACAAGTGCAGATTTATTAATTATTCAAGTCCGTATTATGTTTCATTTTTTAATAATTCAAATTCTTGCAAAACTGAACACACATCACACATTCCCCATGAATATAAAACTGAATGTGACATAGAAATGTTGAATACATACCACAATCTGTACATAGTACAAAATGAGACTATATAAAATAAATTAATTTCAACTAAGAATACCACATTAGTAAATTGTCTTGGCAGACAACATAATGTACTGTGCACAGTACAATTTCTTACATATAATTTAGGTAAACATAGCACAAAAGATGATAAAATTTTCGGAATGTTTGGAAGATTAATACTGAGTAGAATAGAGTAGAATGTGGACTTTTTAATCTTGCAATGTCAACAATTTCAGACATAGAGCACAGTCTGAAAACCAAAGATGACAAGAAATAGGCCTAACACTGTCTCAAATATTAAATAATAAGTACTGAATTCTATTTTGATGTAATACATGTAAACATGCCATGTACTCCTGTGCACATGTACTCAAAGCTTAGATATATCTGTACTCATACACATATAGTTTTATATTTCAAATACTCAGAAATAAATAAAGCAATTTAGCTCAAATTGTCAAACAACAAAAGCTAAAAGGCAATGGTTTGTTGCTGCATTATTACTACATGTACATTATTAAGTGAAGTCAGTATTAATTCATGCAGGAAGAATAATCGAATATGGACTCAAAAGCATAAAATATATTACATTTAAATAGTAAAATATATGAAGTAATGAATCTACCAGATGTCACAGTTTCAGATGTTCAAGGTTTCCATTGATATCAGGCATGTGAGTGGCATTAAAAAAAAGGAAAAATTATCTAAATGGCAAAGCTGTGAGGGAGCAAAGCTAATGAGGATACATGTATGTTGTGCACTTTAAAAAAATGAAGTGCTAATTCAGCACTTAAATTGCTTGTATAGTGGCTGCACTACAAGTGCTGATTTTCTAGTTTAAATTTGAGCTAAAAATCAGCACTCATAGTGCAGTCACTATGCAAGCACTGTAAGTGCTAAATTAGCACTTCATTTATTACATTTTAGGCAGCGGCATAACGGGGGTCGGTGGCCGGGGGGGGGCAAGAGCAAAAATTTCCTGGTCATATCATGGTATGAACATGCATAGTACTATCCCGTGCGTACGCCCATCTGAGTGTGCGCGCAAAACTTTATATATATTTTAAGAGCATCCTAACAATTTTTCATGACAGTTGATTAGGCTTCAAAATTTCTCAAAATGTTAATTGTACATTTTCTATATTTGCACACTAAATAAAATTGTGTAATTTCTTTTTGGAGTTTTAGGATGTGCAAAATGCTATCCAACCTAGCCACTAATAGAAAAGATGAATGAGTGGCTTTTCCATGTCTTTCATTGAATTACTATTAAGGAATATCCAGACCATCCTGTATCTGTCGTCATCGATGACAGATATCTGGTGAAAATGTCCAAAGATGGGACATGGGCAGATCATCCGGCCATCCAGTCTCTCGCACAACACTTGAAAGTGAATGTGCGGATCTACACAAGCCTAAACGAGATGACGATAACGGATATAGATGTGGGGGAGATCGGAATGCTCCACTGCTTATTGGGCACATCTTTGAATCCCATTACATGAGTCTGGTTCCAGGTCAGTGACTGTTCAAACAATTTGCACTTTTTGTCCAAACCATGATTTTTCTTATTTAGACCTTGTATTTGGTTTGCTGACATTTATTGTCCATGATGTTCTTTGCCGAGTTGTAGACAACTTTAAATTTGTAAAGTATCAGAAGGAAGAACAGAAGAATTACAACATTTTGATAACACCACTGCAGTAATGTCATCTAATATCATACGATGCATATAAATACACAATTGACATCCTGAGAAAAAAAAACATGATTTTGACAGATGTTCAATTTTTAGAAACTAATCACCTTCAAAATATGGGGTTCCCGAACTTCGGACACTTTTCAGCTCTCATCAGATTGCTGTGTAACACTCACTAACACTACACTAGTAACAGTCTAGGACCTAGATCTCACTGTAGTGTAAGAAAACTTACATTTTTGTCAGATTTTGTCACTTTAAAGTTTTATGATTGTGCCGAGTGATGCAAACAATTTGATATTGTTCCTCATCTAGATGCCCGGCAGAAGGGCGCTAGCAGGGAATTTCGTCCAAATTTTCACTTTTCATTTTTTTTCATAAATCGATAGGGTTTGGAAAGATCAACATTTTAAAAAAAATCCCGGCTTTGGGAGATGTTTATTTTTAAAGTTATGGTCAATAATCAAAGGGCACTAGCAGATGGAAGACAAAATCACTTCCCGGCAGAAGGGCGCAGTGCGATCGTGCGCATGCGCACACGTTACAGCCTTTATACGATAACCGGCTTTGCTAAAATTCAGCCCGGCAGAAAGGCGCTAATTCCGAACGGGAGAAGGAGAGCGTCCGGTAAGCATGATAAATTCAGCTTTTCAATATAAATTTTAATTTCATTTTATACAATATCGTTCATTACGAGTATTTTAACCGGCACACTGTGTTTCAATGAAGGCAATTCCCCCAAAACAAGTTAAATCGTGAAATTACGCCATATTTTTGTTTGTTTAGATCTCAAGTCCCACTTGTCGAAATTCGTGTATTGTTTGTATTTTTTAATACTGTTTTCTGTTTAATATTATTGTTAGTAATATTACTATGTACTACTAGTAGGACACTTATATAATCACTACATTGTATGTGCAGTACTACTACTAGATCTAGTAGTAGTACTACTACTAGCTGTCAAAGGTAAATGTCAAACTCTCGTCTTCAGTAGATCTTGACCTACTGACATTGTGTGCCTGTATGATTTTGGGCGTCATTTTGCCTGTGGCTGTTGCTTGTTGGCTGGCTGTGGGTCTCTTGTTGTGTTGAGTGGCCAAGTGCAAAGTCTAATTTGTTTAAAAAGTGTTACTTTGTTCAATGATACTATTATAGATTTGTATGTTGATGCATGGGATTCAAAGTTTTCTATGTTAATCTTGATCTCTTGACTACAAAAGGTATACTATAGTAAAGGGTCTAGTTACTACTCCGGGGCCGGGGGGGGGGGGGGAGCACTTCCATTGACGAGTGGAGATACCATGCGTGTCCAAAGAAACATGTAGAAAGGGTATCTTTTTCGAGATTGGGCACGTTACATACGTATCGTAAGGGTGCCAAAACACCAAAATACTGAAATAAGGGTATATATTTCGCTAGGAAAGCTACGTGTTTCGGGTCAAATTTGTGAGGGTATAAAAACACTAAAATGTACTCTTTCAATTGCGCCAACACTACGTGTTTAGGGTCCGATTTGAGCGAGGCGTGGGAGGTGGGGCGATACTAAACCCAAAATATGGTAAGTAAAGGTAGATCTAAAGCAGACGTTTGTGAGTGCTGGAATTGTTTAGGGTGTCAAATTAAGGGAATACTTGTCAAGGGTACCATTTTTGTTTCCAATACTTAATAAGGGTATGGATTCACACGCCAATACTTGTTAAGGGGTGCAATTGTCAGAACATGGAAAATACTTGTTTAGGGTGCTTTTCGAAACCCCATGGACAAGCATGGTATCCACTCGTCAAGGGAAGTGCCCCCTCCCCCTGGTTACTACTACTAGATATTACTACCATTTACTAAATGCAGTAGTCAGTAGACTAGAAAGTCTAGATCTAGTTCTTACAGATCTAGACGAATAATCACCTGGTTCTGACCTGATTATGAGAAAGCCATCATATTTTGTTTGCATTCACTGTTCACAGATTTTCTGTGTTTTTTTTCCTTCAATTTTCCTAATAAAAAATTCAGTAACAGTCATGGAGCCAGACACACTGCTGCTGATTAGATGGTTTAGGAACCAATCAGAGAACGTGGTTGAATATAAAGACATTATATGTCCTCATCGTCGCCATCCGAGGGTCGGAGATGCAGTCGTCATGCCATGGGGGAGGGAGAGATGGCACGGCAAGGTGCTACAAATTTCGAGAGGACTCGGATGAAGATGACGATATTCCTTTGAAATTCCTAAGAGGTGAGAAAATCATTTTCTTTATGACCCAGCATTATGCAGACCAGTATTTGTTTGGTCAGGTCAAGATGATTATTATAAATTTATTTAATTTACTGAACCATTAATACTGTAGCTATTGAAGATAGATGTAGTGTTGTTTTGTTGGAGGTGCTACTTCTTCAATGATTTTCAAACTTGCATGCATGAAAACAACACTCTAAACTGTATTTGTATCAAACTGTTAACATTTGGGGGGCTAGATGACCCTCTGTATTTTTTTTAATTGTGATATGCTGGATAGTCTTGGTATTTAAATGTACCCCCCCCCCCCCCCTCCTCTCCAGGCATGCTGCATACCATTTATCAGATTACTACATACAATCATTCTGTTTTTTTCTCCATTTCTGACAGAAAAGGGAGAGAGAGCTGCAGCTGTCATAGAGGGAAATATTACAGAAGGTATATATTTGATCTTTATACATACAATATTTATATCATACTATCATAGATGAAGTATTATTATCATGACTTTTTTTGGGGGGGTGCTACTTATTCAATACTTTTCAAAATTGTATGCATGAAAATAACACTCTAAACTTTATTTGCATCAACATTTAATGAACATTTTGTGGGCTAAATGGCCCATTGGTTTTTTTGTCAATGTGATATGCTGGATATTCTCAGTATTAAATTGTAACCCCCCTTTCCTTCAGGCATGCTGCATATGACCTATCATTTTGCTAAATCCATTCTGTTTTTCTGTATAATGTATAACAGATAAAGGAAAGAGAGCTGACCTTGGAGGAGCTGTCACAGAAGGTATGTATTTCATCTTTATGCAGTATTTACATCTTAAATAATTTGGCATACGTTATACATACATGATTAAAGGACATGCATTTTTTAATGGATTTTTTTAAAATGAGAAAATCACTACGGTGAATATGTATAAATATATATATTTTTTTAATGTTTTCTAATAATTGTCACCCTTATGTTGGGATGACAGATTTCATTTGAAATAATACTTTTTTATTGAAGATGAATGTATCAGCATTCTTGGAGAGGTGCTTAGAGGCAGGCAGGAGCATCATGTAGAAATTTGTGAGCACTTTGGGTGTGCAGACGAGGTGTTTTCTGTTTGTGTCGTGTGTGAGGTTTTCCTGTGCTACAAGCACTTCGTAGATGACGACCCATGTTCAGAGCATAACAACTATGCGGTGTGTAAAATTCACATTAATTTCCTTATCAATGTTTTTAAAGAGTAAACACAGACATCTGGAGATGCTGTTGCTCAGTTGGATATGAGCTTGACTTCTAATCACAGGACTTGCAGGTCAAAACCTATTTTAATCAAATTGTTTGTAATTGACAATCCGGTCTTCTAGTATTCATATTTTAAAAATCCTTAACAGGGTGTATTATATTATTTTCACGAGTTGAAGTAAATCAATATTCAGAACCCACATCAATTTTACAACATTTTACAATCAGTATATACAAAACAAATATAATTAGCAATTTCAGTTATCCAAGTTTTCTACTAGTAAGTAATTGGTCTCTTTCATTTTGTGTCTCAAATATTACAGGGAGTTGTCAATAGACCCATGGCCTTACCTTGCGAGAAGTCCACAGAATCGGTCAACCCCGATAGACCCATGGCCACACCTTGCGAGAAGTCCACAGAATCGGTCAACCCCGATAGACCCATGGCCACACCTTGCGAGAAGTCCACAGAATCGGTCAACCCTGATAGACCCATGGCCACACCTTGCAAGAAGACCACAGAATCGGTCAACCCCGATAGACTCATGGCCACACCTTGCGAGAAGTCCACAGAATTGGTCAACCCTGATAGACCCATGGCCACACCTTGCGAGAAGACCACAGAATCGGTCAACCCCGATAGACTCATGGCCACACCTTGCGAGAAGTCCACAGAATCGGTCAACGCTGATAGACCCATGGCCACACCTTGCGAGAAGTCCACAGAATCGGTCAACGCTGATAGACCCATGGCCACACCTTGCGAGAAGTCCACAGAATCGGTCAACCCCGATAGACCCATGGCCACACCTTGCGAGAAGTCCACAGAATAGGTAAACCCCGATAGACCTATGACCACACCTTACGAGAAGTCCACAGAATCGGTCAACCCTGATAGACCGATGGCCACACCTTGCGAGAAGTCCACAGAATCGGTCCACCCCGATAGACCCATGGCCACACCTTGCGAGAAGTCCACAGAATCGGTCTATCCCGATAGACCCATGGCCACACCTTGCGAGAAGTCCACAGAATCAGTCAACCCCGATAGACCCATGGCCACACCTTGCGAGAAGTCCACAGAATCGGTCTATCCCGATAGACCCATGGCCACACCTTGCGAGAAGTCCACAGAATCGGTCAACCCGGAAGATGGCAAGGTACATAACGTTATGTTTTAGAAATATTTGGAACATCAAAGGAAACTCCAAAAATGAAATATAAATATTTTTGAAAACAACTAAATTGTTATTTTTTAGTAAGCAGCCAATTAAGTAATCAGTTAAACTATCAACATTATATTTGGTGACAGAGTTTGGATACCAATACATAATCATTACCTTCCCATATTGAAATTCTCTTTTTATTTTCCTATGTTTAATTTGTTTTAGATCATATCAGTATCAGCTTATCAATATCACACAACCATGCCAGCTTCTGCACAACCAGCTCAAAACCCAGAAAGGTGTGAGGTAAGTGCTTGTCAACTTCTATAGTCATCCACATCTATAATCCAAATTCCTGAATATTAAACTTAGACCTCGGACAAATATATATATACTCAAATAATCTGAATAGCTGTTGACATCCGAATATGCCATGTTGTACTATTTGGATACCCAGAGAGTGTCTACCCTTTACTTGCTATTTAATTATGTTAAATCTAATGGTGTCTATTATTTGTTTGATATTCATTTATGCCTTTAGGATTTATATTCATTTTTTATTCTTAAATATTAGGAGATTCGATTGAATTAAAGAATCATAACAAAATAAAAATAAAGTGTCTTGTGATAATGTATAATATTCTATTTTAAAAGTTTGTGATCAAAACATATTGATAACATTATCAGAGCTCCACAACTTTAAACTAAACAATTACAAGATACTTTTTTCAATATAGTATTTACAAATGTTATCTGTTATCTGTGCTAGAAATGTTAATGCTCTATGACATTTGTGTGTATTGTAACTCGCAAAAATGCGAGCTTGGCACCCAAGGAGTTAAACACTGCACCCCCCAAAAAAAACCTAAGATCATTTTAAACCACCTTAGTCATATTGTTCAAATACTCATAATCAGATTGAAATTCTAGTTTTCTTTTATTTTATTTGTATTAAGAATTAAAGCATGGTTTAAGTTTTCATTTCCGTTCAAAAGATTGTTACTATTGAAATGTTCGGATATGAAATTATCTATAGGACCATTTTAGTTGTGTACAAAGTAAGTGCAATGAGCAAGTGAATGTATTGCCAAGTTAAAGAAAGTTCCATCATTGAATGATATTCAGAGCTTTATTACATGCTAAAACTATAACCACTTTGTATAAGTTTTTTCAGTGTGTGATGTTCAGAGATTTAATTTATTACATGCCATAGATATTGCCATTTTTATGAAAAAAAATGTCTTCAGACTGTAATGTTTAGAGAAATAATTATTACATGCCAATATTGCAATTTATAGAAAATTTCTTCAGTGTGTGATGTTCAGAGATTTAATTTATTACATGCCACCAATATTGCCATGTATAGACAATTTCTTTAGTTTGTGCTGGCAAGAGCTATATGAATATTGCATGCCACACAAATATTGTCCTGTATTATAGAAAGTTAGCATTTGATGTTAATTGCCACAGAATATTGTGTTTAATTTGTAATGAACTGTTTTGCATTATTTTGTCTACAAAATTATCTGTAAACATTCCTTATAATTATTCAATGTTTTTAATGAAATCAAATACAATTGCTTCATTTGCCAATATACATAAAGTTGTAAATAATGTATGAGTGTATTTTTCATCAAAATGAATTAATATAGATTATTTTATAATAATGTATCATTTGCAGGTGCTTACTGATTATCAGTTATCAGATGCTTCTATCTATACATCTATCAATAACCCTGCAATGTTGTTTGATCTAGTATTCAAATCCTCAAAATTTACGGAGAAATTTGGGGTACCATTTTTTTTTAATTAATGTATATATTAAAAGGTATGTGTGTATGATTTCATTTTCCAGATTTTATAATTCATACTGGATTTTAAGAAATTGTTCGAATTCAGTGCAACGACTTTGTAAATAATATAGCGTTTTCGCCAATCATTGTGCGAGTTCAGTTTCTCAGGACCCGCTTTAAAGGAAACCGAAACCCAATGGGTTAGTCAATTTTATTAGAAAGAGTTAAATGAGAGGAGCAATCTTAAATAAATTTCACCAACGTTGGTTATAAAATAAGAAAGTTATGGACATTTGAAAAGTCATGCATCACTGTCTACGGGGATCATCAAATTGGCAAACATGCCTCAAAATGGTTGATTTTGTTCTGCACACAAATTTTCAGATTTCCACCTTTATTAATACATATTTCTGATTATCTCCTCGAGCCTGACCTTGACATAATTTTATGTGGTATGAATTATATTTTCCAAAGACATGTATTGTGCTCAGTAGGAGGTAGGATGCAATTTTGGAGATGGTGGGGATAATCTGAAAAATTTGTGTACCAAACAAATGGAGAGTTGTCCACAAAATCAGCCATTTTGAAGCATGTTTGCCAATTTGAGGATCCCCATAGATAGTACAACAAGACCTTTCAAATTTCCATAACTTTCTAATTATTTCATAACAAATTTTTATGAAACTACTTTTATATTGATCCTCTCATCTTCTCAGGTTGATTCACTCACTGGGTTTCGGTTTTTATTAATACATCCTTCGCATTTTTTCAATCTTTACAGGGATAATGATACAGTGGAACTATGAAATTTGATAGTTTTAAGATAAGACCATTATGATATATAATTTTTGTTCACCATAGAATTATTATGAAATGTTTGAATGTTTTTTATTTTATCAATTCATAATCAATTTTCAATAGATGTGCCGGATAATTTGTTAATATAAGCTTTTGACATTGTTTAATCTAAGTGTTACGACAAGAAATTCTTTAATAAAAAATTAACTCTCTAATTTAAATATGTGTGACTGTCGTATACCACTTGCAGTTGTGATGTTGGTATGAAAAGGGTAAGGATTGAAGGATGAGAAGAAAACTACAAAGACTGATAAGGGCTTTGATCTGGTATTGTATGCTTGGTTGTGCATTATTAAAGTTTGATGAAATAATTGCTGATGTCAATATTATGTTGGGAGGAAGGTTGCAGGCCCATAGCCGGGATTGGGGGAGGTGTGTAATTTTCAAACACAGAGATTACTTTCCAAAACATATTTAAGGCAAATACCACAGGCTGAGTCGTGTTACACGGTTAAGATAGTCGAGACCAATAAGAAAAAAAGTGGACCCGAGAACAGCAAACAGTTTATCTTTTTGAATGGTGGGGGGGATGACTGCCCCTAGTTTAAGACAAACTTATCAGAGGGAAATATAACGGAATACTAAAATTTTATAACTTAACAAATAGAACAAGTGGGTTCAGTTGTATACGTGTGTGAGTGTTGATGAATTAGGAATAGTTTTAACATTTATTAAAGAAAAAGCTGATTTTAATAGAAACAGAAAAATAAAACAAGCATAACACTGAAAATTACATCAAAATCGGATCTAAAATAAGAAAGTAATGACTTAAAGTTTCGCCTAATTTCACAAAACATTTATATGCACAGCCTGGTCGGGATGCAAATGAGGGGACCGATGACATCATCCACTCACTATTTCTTTTGTATTCCATTACATGAAATATGAAATATTTTAATTTTCTCCTAATTATCTTGTGAAACAAAGTTTCATTCCTCTCTGAACATGTGGAATTCCATTGTTTTACCATTTTGTGGTTCAAACAAGAGGGTCCTAATTGTCAAATCGATAAAAATTGAAATATTGTATAATTAAAAAAACACAAAAGAAATAGCGAGTAGATGACGTCATCGACTCTCATTTGCATATCACTGAGTTGAGCAAAGAAATGTTTTGAGAAAAATAAGCGAAAATTTAAAATATCATAACTTTCTTATTTTACATCCCATTTTGATATCCGATATTCCTGCTTGATTTTTCTCTATTGATTCAAATCAACTTTGTTCTGGGGTGGACTTGACCTTTAAATAGCAAATTAAACAACCAGGAGAAGTATTTTCATAATTTATCAATATTTGTAAATGTAACAAATTGTTTAAAAAAACCTGTTTTCATTATAATCCCACAAAATGTGTCGCCATAGGCCTAGTATAGTAGAGCACACTGCTGAGCGCTCGCTTAACACTCGCGCCTATGGAAGAGGCCCTTCTGTGACAGCGCGCATCTCGCTTGTTTGCTCCCGGCAGAAGGGCGCTAGGCGCGTACGGCCCTTCTGCAGGGAAGACGTTCGCGCACTGGCAGTCCCGGCAGAAAGACTCTTGCAGTCAAACGCTCGTAACTTAAAAAGTATTTAAAATGTGGTTTTCAAATTCGGTATCATGACAAATGTTTATATTTCCCAAATTATATCCTGGTTATAGTCATTCAAACTAAGGAGTTTAGTTTTGGTAGGCATTCAAAACTTTAAAGCTTGTGTATAGTTTTGGTAAATCCACCAAAATGCACCTATCACTATTCCAATTCATTGCTAGCTAATATGAATGGATATGCCCTATAACAGTTATGATGTGGAGGATATGAAATGAAAATGAGTTTTACAGGATAATTTTGCGATTTTACACGGAAATTTAACTTGATCGGGTCACCCGATCAAATTAAAATATCTGTGTGTTTTTGTCTTTCAATTAAATCCTATTCCAAATCATGGAATGGGCTGAAAGTTTCAAGATATGTTCTTTGTCTGTAACTTTTGGATATCTAATCACTAAATTTATAAGATAACTGCTTGAATGCCCATTTTTTTAATTTAAAACAAGCATCGCCGAGAGAGGGCGCTATATATCCAAGATTTGAATATTTGAAATTTTCTCAGAGAAGTGCAGTTGGAAAAATATCTTACGGTCTCTACGCTTCAGTAAGACTGTCATATTAGATGATATTCGATTATCAATCACATTATTGACCCTTTACCAAAGCTATACACAGGCTTTAAAACGCGATTATCTCGAAAACGTTTTTTCCGAGCGCGCACCGGCTAGCGCCCTTCTGCAGGGCATACGACGAGAATTGCGTATGCTTAGATCTACAGTAGACTAAGTAACGAGCGTTTTTCTCCGATCCTAATTTGGACCTGCACAAGTTGTTGTTCGTTGTGGGTCGTTTTCACACCCAAATAATCTCCTATAGGTAAACTCTAGGTTGGTTTGACACAAGGTTGATGAGCTGCAAGGTACTTATTCTTTAGAAGACTGGTGTTAGAAGTTGGCATTGGTGCCTTTGATGAAGCGAACCAAAGATGATGAAATTATAGACTGCATTTGGGGGGACAATTTGAGGTTTGTTCCGAGAAGGGAAAAGAGAGACATAATTATCTCGAAGATAGGAAGTTTGGACATGCACATCCTCCCATAGATCTAACGCCTGTCATGATTCATACACCTGAGGCTAAGCCCTTTTTGTATTAATTTGATAATTAGAAATGCATCAGCTAAGCCTGAGGACGGTCCAGGTGTCTGGCATGTAGCATCCAAAGACAATGTATAAAATTAAAAACCTGTGATATTCAAAATATTTTGATAAACATCTAGATCTATACCTAACGTTAAACCTATTTTGGATGAAAATCTTGGATTTAATTGTAAGACCCTCTTTTTTGGCCATGATTCATACAGCCTCATGTAAGCCATGAATTCGTACGGCGTGTTATTGCACACAAAAGCCCAAGAAATCTGACCACTCTGCTCACAGCCTGGCTCCCCAGAATTCTGTGGAGGGTAACCTGCATGTTTGCCTGTATGAACGCAAGGCCTTATCAGTAGTCAAATGAACCCCACCCCAGTTTAAACGAGAGAATTGAAGCTCTCCCAAAATCTGAAATTGGGGTTTCAGATTCCCCACCTGACCTCCCATTGACATAACACGCAGGGCAATGGGGTTCCTGTGTTATAAGCTGGTGGGGTTATATCTAAACGTCCTTATGATCATGAGAATGCCCAGAATTCTCTCTCTCCAGACAGAAAATACAAGGTAAAATTTAATTCAGATCGTGGTGCAATCACGCGACAAACTTGCTGAAAAAGTTTTCAATTTTTTCCTTGAATTTGACATGATTTTTGGCTGACACTTTCAGTGTGTGTTCAGACACCCTAATAGGATCGCGAACGGGCGAAATAACGGTTCGCATTCGGGTTGATCGCAGTAGACTCAGTAACCCAGCCATGATTCATACACCTAACCCTTTTTGCATTAATTTTACGATCAGAAATAGATCTACATCAGCTAAGATTTCAGCTCGAGAAAATTAATGAAAACATGATGTGCTTTTCAAAATATTTTGATAAAAATCTATTTGATATGATATATCTTGGATGTGTATGACCCTCTTTTTTGCCATGATTCGTACCGGTAGGCCATGATTCGCAGTGTACAAAACTCTATTGCACTGAAAAGCCCCAAAAATCTGAGCACGTAGATTTCATCTCGAGAAAATTAATGAAAACATGATGTGCTTTTCAAAATATTTTGATAAAAATCTATTTGATATGATATCTTGGATACGTATGACCCTCTTTTTTGCCATGATTCGTACAGGCAGGCCACGATTCGCAGTGTACAAAATTCTATTGCACTGCACTGAAAAGCCCCAGAAATCTAAGCACCTTGCTGATAGCCTGGGCCCCCCTCCCCGAACTTAAATCTGGGGAGGGTAACCCACATGTCTGCCTGTACGAATCATGGAAGATTGCTCCTTGAAAGATGACAACATTTGGGTTTGTCAGAAAATATATTATCATTAATTTTTAATCACCAAACTGTAGGTCAACTTAGTAATCTAGGTTACTAAGAGTTAGGTCTATGCATAAACTTGAAAAATATGAAAAATTGGAAAATAATTCCTTAAAGGGAATGAAACCTTTGGAACAAATGTGCTTGTTTAGAAACAGAAAAATCAAAGAATAAGAATAAAGAAAGTTTGAAAAAAATCGGACAAATAATGAGAAAGTTATGAGCATTTGAATATTGCAATCACTAATGCTATGGAGATCCTCCCATTGGCAATGCGACAAGGATGTGTGATGTCACTGATGAAGAACTTTCCCTTTGGTGGACTATAAAATACCTTCAAAATGTCTCTCTTTGCTTTTTCTTATGATGATACAAACTCTTTATCAGTGATGTATTCTTGAAAAATATGTATTACATGCCCTCATGTAGAAAGAACATATGATCTATGGATAGATGTGATAACAGAGGCAATTCAAGTGAAATATATACTGAAGTACTGGGAGAGTTGTTCACAAGTGACATCACACATCTTTGTCACATTGCCAATTTGCTATCTCCATAGCATTAGTGATTGCAATATTCAAATGCTCATAACTTTCTCATTATTTGTCCGATTTTTCTCAAACTTTTTTTGATCTATTTCTTTGATTTTTTTTTTTCACACAAGCTATCTTGTTCCGATAGTTTCATTCTCCTTTAAGTTAAAGCTTATATTGGCTACCATGTTTTTTAACCGTATTTTAACTGGGCTTTTTTGGACCAACATAACTGGGGGGGTCAATTTGCTGCCCCGATATCTCAGTGACGAATAACGCGCGTAAAGCACAGCGTTGCTAATTTTATGCGTAAAAACACTACTTGCTCTAAATCATTACATAGAGATTCTAGAATACTGAGTTTGGGTACAAATATTCCTAATTACTTTACTTCCAATTTTGCATTAAAATTCTGGTAACATAAATAATTTCCTATTGTTTTTACTGCTTTCTTTATTTCCTATGTATTTCTTACGTTTTTCTATGTTTTTTGTGTTTTCTTCTTTTAGCAATTTTTCAAAATAGAACTGTGTAGTTAAGGGTTCAACATCAAATTTTGAATAGAAAATTATTCCCGGTTATTTTATTAACAGTACCTACTGTCACTTTTTTTGAGGATGTGTTTCGCTTGTATTATTTATTTATTTCACTTTGACTTTGAGCTCTGATCTGGTTCTCTTTGTACAGGTTCCATTGTCAGCGGATCCTGAGAATGCCATACCAGGTGTCTTGAAAAAGAGGAAATGTGATCTAGTAAGTGTTGTTGTTTAATGGCACATTTCATTCAAGTCCTCTAGTCATTGGGAATTTCTTGGTTTGTGATATTTTCTTTGTGGCACAAATTTGCAGTCTTAAATAATGCCAATTCTTTTTCTTGAATTTTGTATTCTAGGAGAAGAGTCATAGTAATCTCAAACATTTTAACTAAAGACATTTTTAAAAACTTGAGGGGCCTTTATATAGGTTGCAGACTCGCGTCTTAATGATCCGTTCTCTAGTTATCTTGTACACAAATACATACGTATATACAGAGCCCTGTACGTAGTATTCTACCAAATTTTCATAGGTTTGGGTTAAAAAGAAATGCTGACAGAGAAGTTGTTGAACCAAGACGTCCTGCTTAGCATGCCCATAACACCACTCATCCACCAAGTATTTATAACCAAGGAGATAGGATTCCTATTTTCCTCATTGGACCTGATGTTTGCCCTCTTCGATTCATGTGTTATTGAAGTCTATAGCATAATCAGACAATTTCCTTGCTATAAATCGTATCTTTTTGGTATATGAATGTATGCCGCCATCCCATCAAGGAGATGGGTTTGATCCAATACGGCAAAATATTAATTGGCATGGGCAATGAATGAATTTTAAGAGAAAATGAATGACTCGGAACATTATATTTGACCTGAGGATACTATTAGTCAATGCAAAACCTTTTTAGCCAAAGTAAATTTTACAACATATAAAAGCTGAAAGATTCTAGTTTCTGTAAACATATGGAGCACCTTTTCATCAGGTCAAGAACACACTTTTTATGGACCTGACCATTGACTAACCCTGACCATGTGCAACAATTTAATTTGGTGGTCATCCAGTTCAGTTAGCATGGCAGGAATGGTATTTAATGGTATTTAGTATTTAATGGAATTTTTTAATAATCAGCATAAACTGCTTATTAATAGGATCTTAAAGAAGCACTTGGGGAAAACGGGAGACGGACAGGAGATCTGCCAACACCTCTCCCAGGGGAAACCGATGTCGTCAAAACAGCGCATCTTTCTTGTGCAGAAGGCTGTAGCATGCCTTGTGGACAAGCACGGACTGTAAGTATCTGCAAGGCTTTTTTTTCCTCTAAAAGGCTATAGTTCTGTAAATTAGAGAGATGTGTTTGTCATTTTAATTGTTATATTTTTGTTACCAAAATCCTGTTTCCTAGCATTATCTGGCACAACACCTGTTAATTAAGATTGCATAAAATACCTATGTGAAAGTGTAAAAACTGTAAAATGGATTTTATTCTAGACTTTCATCATACGAGTGGGCATGGATTCATGATAACGTTTACCTAGAATGCAAATAGTTATGTCTAAACATGGGGGAGATTACTCGTGTTCTGGAGGTGATGAGTATTGGGTCTCAGACCGCCCCCATTTTTTTCAACATCATTTTCACCCAATGACCCCCCCCCCTGCTCTCACTGAATGACCCACGGTTTAATGCTTTCACTAAATGACCCACCATTCTTGTGCAGAAGGCTGTAGGATGCTTTTTAAGGAAGCACAGATCTCAAATCAGGGTCTCAAGTCTTGACCTGTCCTCCCTTTCTCACTTTCAAGCTGACATGTTCGAGTTTTTAAACCAGTGTCTGATTATCTATTCTAAAGAAAAAAGGACTTTGACTGTAATGCGATTGTTGGCCAAAAGTTTAGGGTAGTACCTTCATCATGCTAAACGGGGGAGTTCAGGCAGACTCTATAGTGTAGATTGGCCTTATTGGTCTTATCTACCCCTTTTTCTTTCTTCCATCTTCTTACTTTCGATCTTTCTGTTATCTTTAATGCTATTTTGCCTTTTTGAAATAACATCTCTCTGGCTCTTATTTTTTTTATTTTTTTACAAAGATTAAGTATGTATGGCATTATTTTATGTGCAATAATATATTTATCACATGCTTTTTAAATTTTTCTTCCAATTGTTGAAAATTTCGATGTGCTCACATTCATCTCAATCGAATCTGTTTCTGATTTTTATATTTTACAAAGTAAAATATTAGTCTATGATTTTTGCAATTACAATCTATATGTAATTTTTGAACATTCTTTGATTTTTAGTACAAATTTTTTTAGAAAGTTTACATTAACGGGTACATACATTTTACTATTTATTTGTCATTTTGGGTTGTGCCTTTATCTCCTCATGTTTGTAACTTATTCCATGACAGGATGGCGTCAGTATCGCAAACAAGTCCTTGATAGACTTAAAATTAATTAAAACTTTGTAAAGACTTATTTTAAGTCTATTGCATTGGTCCCTACCTACAGTCTGTGAAAGTCTTAAAATTAAGTCTAATAGACTTAAATATAAGTCTTTGTAATTTAGAGTGGAGATCGGAATGCTCCACTGCTTATTGGGCACATCTTTAAATCCCATTACATGAGTCTGGTTCCAGGTCAGTGACTGTTCAAACAATTTGCACTTTTTGTCCAAACCAT
Source organism: Lytechinus variegatus (assembly GCF_018143015.1). Lineage (NCBI taxonomy): Eukaryota > Metazoa > Echinodermata > Echinoidea > Temnopleuroida > Toxopneustidae > Lytechinus > Lytechinus variegatus. The sequence goes on from NC_054746.1 coordinate 31,330,709, forward strand.
GATTTTTCTTATTTAGACCTTGTATTTGGTTTGCTGACATTTATTGTCCATGATGTTCTTTGCTGAGTTGTAGACAACTTTAAATTTGTAAAGTATCAGAAGGAAGAACAGAAGAATTACAACATTTTGATAACACCACTGCAGTAATGTCATCTAATATCATATGATGCAGATAAATACACAATTGACATCCTGAGATAATATCACACATTAAGTTCTTTCAGCTCCAGCAAGAAGGCCAACAGTTGAAGAATCTTCCCCACCTTCACTGGCATCATCGGAAGCTTCAGAGTCTGCACCCTCTGACAGGTGCATTCCCCAGCCACGTAGAGCAGCTAAAGACAAGCATGCTTCAAGAGCAGGTAAAAATTGTTTATTTCACATCAATTGTGGCAGTATCCTTCAAATAAAAACACATCTCATTGGTTATTTTATCAAAGTGGCATGTATGGAGGGATCTAAACTTTGTTAATTCCATTTGTCATGAATTCTGCAGGCGAAACTGGCGATTACACATTTTACGATACTTTCCATAGGGCAGGCAACTTCATATAGTAGTATCAAAAAGAAGAAAACAAGAATCGCAACACATTTTTTTTCACTGTGGTAAAATGTCATCTAATATCATATGATGCATATAAATACACAATTGATATCCTTAGAAAATATCACACATTAAGTTCTTTCAGCTCCAGCAAGAAGGCCAACAGTTGAAGAATCTTCCCCACCTTCACTGGCATCATCGGAAGCTTCAGAGTCTGCACCCTCTGACAGGTGCATTCCCCTGCCACGTACCGCAGCTAAAGACAAGCATGATTCAAGAGCAAGAATCATTCATTTCACATCAATTGTGCATGTGGTATTATTACAGGGATAGCTCACCCTATTTTTTTTGGGGGGGGGGGCTTCAATAAAAGGAGACACATGAAAGAAACATATAAGGGAAGGGTTGACAAAAAGAAAAAAAGTTATTTTATTTCAAAGTTTTGATTTTATGTCACATGCAAGGTGCTCTCCTATATGTTAAATAATTCCATAAATTGTTTTTTGTTCGTTTTTGACAACTGAAGGTTTTTTTTCATACAGGTATATGTGTAAAAATGTATCTCTAATAAAGTATCAAATGCACAGGTAAAAAGATGCATATCTTTTTGAGACAATTAAAAAAAAACTTTAAAATCTCATAACTTTCTTTTCTTTTGACCAATTTTTGTCAAACCTTCACTAATATGTTTCTTTCGTGTGTGTGCGCGCACGTGTTACGTAAGGGTTCAAAACGGTGTGGCATAATTTTTCGTGATTTAGCATAATTTCGCTTCTCCTCTGGCATAATTGAATTTTTTTCACTGGCCAGGCTGCATCTCACACGCAGATTACCGCAGAAGCGCACGCAAGTCTGATTTGCACACAGAAAAGTTTTGAACATGCTCAAAACTGTGTTGCATTCCATGCAAGCCTTGCGAGTGAGTTGCGGGTGATTACCCGCAACTTACTCGCAAGGGTTGCACGGAACGATGGGACAGCTCGGGCCTTTAGAAATATGATGTTCACTTTGTAGTTGTAGATGAGGATCATGCCTGTGAATGGGCTCAAACCAGCCCAGCTCATGGAAACAATTAAAGTGGGTAGAGATAACTCTCAGGTAGATTCAGTTACTGATAGATAGTGAAAGCTATGTTACTACTAAAGATGATGTTCTTAAGGCAAATCCTTAAGTCTTTTATAGAAGAAGAGGAAAAATGCCAGGAAAAGTACACTTGCAGGCATATGAAACGGTGTCACCAGTAGTGATACCACCAAGGAGGGTTCCTCTTCCAGTAAAGGACAGGTTAAAGGATAAATTAGCCAGATTAGAGAAAAAGGGTTACATTGTGCCTGTTGTACAACCAAGTGAATGGGTGTCAAGTCTGGTAAAAGTACAGAAAAAGTCAGAAACCCATTGGGAAAATCAAGTGTATATTGATCCATTAATTCTTAATACAACACTGAAGAGAGTACATTATCCATTGCCTCAGTTTAGATGATATGTGTAGTGTTTTTGCCATGCAATTTAGAGTTATGGCTTTGTTATATTTCAGTAGTTTTTGGTTTTGAAAAGAAAAATAAAATGGGCAGTGGTTGGTCTTCCAGCTCAGTTGGCTACCATTTTTCAAATGGCAAAGGAAACACCACCAAGATACAAGGTTGCTTCTGTAAAAGCTGCAGACATCCAAGACTGGAAGACATACAGCCAAAAGAAGGGATCCTTCGAGTGCGGATAATGGCACATCCGTAGACTGGACTAAGTTCTAAGCCATTAAAGTCATGAAAATGGTTAAAGACAGCACCTTCTTCAAAACCACCCATACAATGGACGCCTTTTGTCATATCAGACTTCTGGGAACAAGACGAGGCTCAAATGGACTAGTAGAAGATCTAACGCTAGGAGGTGCATACGAGTCCAGGCTTCCTGAGCTGTCTCAGGGAAAATAAGGACTTCATGGCACTTTGCTCCGGGATTACCCCTGTAATTGCACATCCAGACTACAAGAAATTCTACAACAAGCTACCACATCAGAAATAGATCATATTCAGTTGTACTTGGACCTGTAGAGGTGGTAAAATATTATACTTGAAAACTTTATACAGAGAGAGTCTTTATGGTAATTTCTAGGATTGAAATTTGGTGACCTTTTGGCTCTTTGTAATTCAGGGACTAAACTTGGAGGTGGGGGGGAGATTGGCACCATTTGAGCCAAGACCTTTGCAGTATTTTCGTTAACTCTGTTAAACAAAGTAATTCGAAATCTATTCAAAGTGATGTGTTTCAGATTAAAAAATAGTGAAAGAAATATATTTAAAAGTAAATCGCCTCTTAGCAAAGGCAAAAAGAGGAATATGTATTGTTGGCTATAGTGTCACAGTATTATTCTGTTACATAGAGTTTGAATGATACATTACCCTACATTACAGAACCATGAAGTTCTAATTACAGAGTTTTTAGGAGGAAAACCAAGTGTGTATCCTCCAGGTGGATCAATATTAGAATCATCTGGCATTCAAGGAGGTGCTGACGACAGCGCAAGAAGCATAGATCTAGATGACCAAGATCAAGATCTAGAGTTGGGCATCTACATTACAAGAGCCGGACAGTGACAAAAATTGCAGCTATACACATGATGTAGATGACCATCTTGGTGTAGGACAAGAACTCCATGGTAAGTTACATTTGGAAAGAATTCCTTTTGCGACAGCCACCCTAACCCTAATCCTTTAGAAGATCAATGCTGTTTGTGCCAACAAAATAACAATGTATCTAGACCATCGAGTGGTGCGTGAAATTTGCACAGGCACAGTGCCCCTACCTTGCAAAATCATTTGTAATTTGAATGATTGTGTCATGGGACTGTTTAAAGAAATAAATGATGGCCATGGCATGGTTATTTCTAAGAAATTTCAGCTTTGCTCAAATTTTGATGGGAGTCAATAGCAAATGTTTTAGAATGCAAGGAACAAGGATTTTTGTTAAATCTGGGCACTGGAGTTAGTTTACCCAGCTTACAGCCTTGCTACATAAATCTGCAATATTGCATGAGCTTTAACATGCAATGCTATGGATGTGGATTTTCCACAGTCCTCTACATTTTTAGCTTTCAGGGCTCTTTTGATAATTTCAGGCATTAAATCACCCCCAGCCCCTATGGATCATAAAGAAATTCATATTACCATAAACCCAGAATTGGTTACAATGTCTGGCAAGCTAGTTTTTAATGAAGATCAAGAAGCTTATTTGAAATGTACAATGGCCTTTGCCAAAAGAAGTTAGACAGCTGGCAATGAATTTGCTGAAGCAAACACCCTGAAATTTCCATCGCTTGGACAGAAGAGATGGTGGGTGAGGAGTGGTTTTCCACATTCTTGAAACTCCTCTAATGAGCCAGAAGTTAATAATCCTGTACATGTAAGTGTAGAAGATGAAAGAAAGTTGTTATATGTCAGGATGTTATGTACATGTCTTGTAAAGGTAATAACATTCTTCCCAAACATTCTTCTCTTACCATGACAGTCAGACACATGACCGGGTCAGCGAGGCTGATTGGCCTCCTCAACTCCTATGGACATTGTAGCAGTCATTCTGTGGTGCTAGAACATGACACTGCACTTGCTGAGCAACAGTTTAATAGAGGTGAAGATGCTCTTCCTGATGGTGTACAGCCATGCCTAACAACATTGGTGTGGGATAACAACGACTTTTCAGAAGAGACTACATGTATCTCTGGTAAAGGCACAACTCTCATCACCAATGGGCATTCTCATTCAGCACCAAAAGAATGTTCCTGTTCCCAGATCTAGATTTATATTACAAGGCCTAACATTAGTTTCTAGGCCCAATCGATACCTAGTTGCATGTAAACTATAAATGTGGGAGTCTGCTCTGAATAGCACATTTTACACATGTGATTTAATACAACAAAAAAATGTTATGCTCATGTGCATTACGATAAACGTTTTGGATGCGCAAGTAAACTGGATTGGAAATGTGCTTACTGTGATTGTTCCTTGCCACAGCAAAAGTCAAACAGGAAAAAGGTAAGGTGGGGAAGGAGAAAATGTAGAATATCACCAACTCTACACTCAAGAAAAAAAAGAAAAAAAAATGATGAATCGCAGAAGTCTCACATGCCTGATACAAGGAAAATATTCTACATCAAATTTCTTCTGGATTAAATTGCAAAGTGGAAAGGTCACAGTTGCCATTCAATGGTTAGTTTTACGCACAGCACAGAGTCGGCAAGTGTACCTCCTCTCTCATTAGGAAGACAAACCAGTAGATCATGGATCATATTGCATATAGTGAGTAATACTGCACACAAAGGCATACCATTGGATTGGCACAAGTGCACCTGTTTTACATGGCATGCGGAATGGGGAATCAAACCCATAGAAAATAATAAGAGAAGCAGAATGGCGAAAGATTTGGGTGGAAATCTGGCAAATTATGAGAGAGTTTTGACCGTTTTTTAGACTGTAAATGTTAATCACTACACCTGTAGATATTTCAAATTAGCAACATAACATATATACAGGTAGGGCCATTGTAATGGAGGATACAGACTTCTCTTTGAATTGCTCAAGTATACAAATTTACCCTTTTTTCTCAAGATTTTATCTTTCCACTTATGGTTGTAATGGTTTACTGCCTTGAGGGAAAACCACTACAGTAATTCATATCAAAATGAATTAAAAGAAGAGTTGCACTAGCCACTTGTTACAGTCTACTCACCAAATTGTCAATTTGAGATGTTTGAGATCTTGTTTCCCAAACAGCACTAATCTCATTCCTTGGAACAATTTCTTTTAAACTTCCACCATAATATTATTTTTTTTTAATTATTCTCCTTTTCTCACACCATCATTTCATTACAAAGGTTTGATTCCCTTGTAAATTCCCAGCATTCTTACATTATGTAGCAACAAATTTGTTGAATATTTTTGGGGATATGAATCTGATATTGCAAGACAGATGTATTCACAAGACCTCTTCACTTATTGTAAAATATTGTTCTTTTGAATGGTCGGTCATTCATGCTCAAATTCTATCAAAGCTATTTTCATCAGTTCTAGCAGATCAAACTGCTATGTTTGACAGCAGCTCAACATTTAAAAATCTTGACTTGCAAACTTTACTACTAATTCATTATTTTACAATGTTTTTGTAGTTTAGTCAAAAGTTTATGCATTTTGACATGTATCTCTTTTCAGTGAAAACACAAAATTCAGTAATTAGTATGTGCATCACTCACAGAGATTTTTTCTTTCTTGACAGTACAAGATACAGAAAGCCAATACTATGCAAAGTGATCATTACTTGTAAAGATGCTAAGAAACAGATCCACGCACATCATCATTCATTGGCATTTCTTAAACTGGTATCCATTCTTTTAGTAGCTTTCAATTAATCTGTATGGTCAAGTGAAAGCATTGAAAAGGGAAATAATTCCTCATTTTATTTTTATTACACTGAAGAAAACAATTTAGAAGAAAAAACTCCATCCATCATCTGCACAACTCATAATAGAAAATAATACCTATGCTGGTTATCAAAGGAATCCAGGACTGCTGGTGAATGTTAACCCCTCTACTTTCATTGCATCTGTCCTCTGGGCAGCATTCTACACACCCCCATCCCGCTCTGGACTTGTCACAGAAGTAGTACTTGGACAACTGTTCAATAGCTGCATTGCATCCTTGCACAGAGGCACAAGATTTATCTATCCCCAACTTTCCTCGCTCTCCTTCACAAACAAATGAAAATAAAGAATGGGATAAAAACTTGAATAATAAAGGGCAGGTGAATCTCATTATAGCAAAATCCTGAATTTGAAGGTGTACATACATGCACATATGTGACCAATCATGATCAATACAAATTTTGTGTAAAAAGGTTTGTAAAGGGTTGTTAACAATACAAGGGATAGAGCTACATGCACGGTGTCTGCCAAGCCCACGATCAATTGGGCAAAACAAATTTTCAGAGGATTTCTGTTTCGAATAATAAAATATGAATTTTGGAATTTTAGATTTAAAGGAATGTTTATCAACATATAATTTTGGAGGGGAAAAGAGTTGTGCATTTTTTCAATTCAATTCAATCATGGTTTATTTTGTATAAAATCAATACATGTTACACAGCCAGAAGGCTGAAATTAGCATGCTGACAATAAAATGTTCACAAGTCATAAATGGGTAAAAGCAACGATTACAATTTAAAGAGGTACATGTAAGGATTTGTGATGTACAAAGATAATAAATAATTTTCAAAGAGCAAGTCTACATGAAAATTCATTAAATACGATAAAATAGAATGAAGAAAAAACTGTGAAAATACAATATTAAAAAGGGAAGAATATTAGACAATTAAAAATTCAAATATTAATTGGATTGAAATGGAGACTAAAACAATGGCAAAACTTTGAGTTAATTTAAAGGCTATGAAAGTAAAAATTATTCAGAATTTAGTACAAATTGCTCAAATACTTAGTGCGGTCAAAAAAGGTTGCTGTTTAAAAAGTCACATAAAATCAGCTATTCGCAGAGAGCTTTCAGAGGGGCAACCGTTCATCATGTGCTCCACAATTACAATATTGTATTTATAAACTTACAATCAATACTTTGAAAAGAGGGTAGGTTTTTAGCTTCAATCTAGTTTATAATTGTTTTGTTTGACTTAGTGAATGTGAACTTGAAAACTAAAAAAAATAATAAAATGAGGGTGGCTTAGTGGAAAATGTAGTTTGCAAGTGATAACAGGGGTATGGCTGTCTTGAAAATAAAATACCATTAGATATAAGGGACAAATTCCCACTATGAGATGATCATGGTCACATCTTTGAAAATTGAGTGATAATACCCTGTTCTAATAGTTAAAACAGAAATGGAATTTACAAAAACAATATAAAATATACTTCCATCACCCTTGTGGAAAAGTATTGTGGGTAAACAGAAAATAAATTCACACAGGACTCACTTGACACAATAATCTTCATTCAAGTAAGGAGTTTTCAAAAGTGATTGATCAAGTCCCATCTAATTATTCACAATACATATCATGGATAACTTACATTACACTATACAGTGCATCCAACAAAAAACGAATTCGAGATTTATCATGCCTTAATCACAAATACAATAGATAAATGACCTATCATCGTAAAGCCTGGGGAAGAGCTGCCAAGTTGTATTTTGCATTTTCAGTATTCTTATCCCCCAAAATCAGTAGTTTGACAAAAAAATCCGTATTTTTACCATGAGATAAATATGCATGCATAATGGCAAAGTTCGATCACTTCATACATTATTTTGCGCCCCACACAGTTGCACACGAGACCGAAAGCTTCAGTCTAGATTTTGGTTGTTCCGCTGAACTGTGTTGGCTGACTCACCCATACATAGACTGAAGAATTTGGAGGCCCGTACGTACAGACAACGTATTAGCAGTAACGTTAGATCTAACATTCGACGGAAACCTGTTTTTTTTTCGATCGTTTTTTGCAAATAAAATCATAAAATATCACATTATGAAAAAGAAATTGCATCCATATTTACGGAAAAATGTATGAAATTCAGAAATATCGTACCTTAGACCGCAGTTACGGCTAATTCGTTTCAAATTATGATCGAAACATCGTCATCTTCGATCCTTCCGTCGGTCAACGTAAGTTGCCATCTTGGATGACGTCATCATCCTTACAGACGTATTTACCAGTCGCAAAATATCGCGATTTGAGCCGCTGCTTTGCGCTTGTAAACGTAAACTACATGCGTGCGCTCGGAACTTGTCACCCGCATTGATTCGCCAGGATATCGAAAATTCTAATCGGAAAGCCTTGATGAAAGCATAACTCATTGAACGTAGAGGGCAGCAACACATGGAATACCTTTTCTTCTCTAATTTGTTTTTTCCCGTATTTTATCATGAAAAAGCGTACTGCCGTATTTTAAATTGATTTCCGTATGAAATACGGAAAAATCGTACTACTTGGCAGCTCTGCTAGGGTCTCCTCTTTCATTTGAAATAACTAAGAATATCCCTAATTCATGCATGAGTGAGCAAAAACAATTTGAAGAAAGGAAACCAAAAAGTCACTTAGTGGGCGGTATCTGAGTTCAATATCTGCTCTTTGGTTTGATACCTCAATTACAAAAAAACGGTCAAGAAATAAAGTTCTGTTTATTTGAATTAAGGCTTGAGTTCCAATAATTTCATAAAATGAAAAGGTTTTACAGGATAGCATTAAGACTTACTCGACACTTTTTGTTGACGATCAGCCATGCAGAAAGTCTTCTGTTAACCATGCGATAGCTTCGGTGGAAAACCGATGAAAACATGTATGTTTCTTGAAATTATGGAAATACAAGCATTGTTTCGAAGAAATAACTTTAGTATTTCATTACCATTTTCTGCAATTTAACTATCAAATTTAAGAGCAGATTTAGGCATGTGATTTTCTTTGTAAAATTTTGATACCCCCCACCAAATGACTTTTTGCTCTCCTTGCTTCAAATTGCTTTTACTCACTCATGCGTGGATGAAAAATCATGTATGTTATACCAGCTGAAAGAGGACATTCTAAGCTTTTATATAGTGGTAGGTCATTTGTTTATTGTATTTGTGATTAAATTATGAAAAATCATCGCTAAACATCAGTTTTGTAGGATGCACTGTATATAACTGGTTAATTCAATGTACAGTACATGTACATGAAAGATTATATGCATACATGAAAGATTATATGCATACAATTTCCATAATTCCCTATGAACAAATCCTCTTTTACAATCTTCTTTTCTTGAACAGTGTTGGAAATGAAGAAAGGGATTGATCTCAAATCAGCATTTATATAGCCTAGATGATGATCATGAGAGTTTAATTGCTTAAACACATAGGCTTAGCATGTGTCTTGTGTGATATTTTGGGGGTGTAATGCAATTACTTTCACCAAAAGAAGTTGCACTGCACAGCAATGACAAAGCAAGTTTACATATACACACAAGGCTCATTAGGTTCGGCCAAATAGATAAAAAGTATTTCTTAATGTTGTTAAATAACAGTTATAAAAATATACATGGTAAGCATACCCATGACTATATCTAAAGAGCAAGCACTTTACAGCGGAATCTTCACTACTTTTTTCTGAGTGACATAATGAATGTGCAAGCTCACAAATCATTAAATTAATTTCTCAGATCAGTGGCTTACTTGAGTAAGTAACTTGGGTAAGACATCTATCTTGGGTGATCGAGCATGTCTGAATGTTGTTGGATCCGATGCAGTTATCATTGGTGTCCTCACTGGAACATCGGTAACACTGCAAACCTTCAGCTTGAGAAAGGAGAGGAGGAAGGGAAAAAAGGAAGTAGGTATAGATTTAGAGCCCTCTTTTATTTTATCATTTTCATGAATTTTAAGGTCAGGGCATTCAAATGCACTGTACACATGTTAGTGCTGCAAGTCAGATGGCCTGTTAGAGTTTTTCCAGAATTTTGATTTGGTGCGGGTTTGACAATGTATTACTACAATTAAATAAATTATCAAATACAAATAAAAGATTGCCAGGACTGAGCAAACAAAACATTTATTTTATTGGGTCAGCAAGGTTGTAAAAACTGTTTAATAGATTATTTTTGTCTCGCCCACCAGAGGTGAAGGCGAGACTTAGGGATCCAAATGTCGTCCGTCCGTCACAAACCTGTAATGATGCATAACTCCACAACCGTAAGTCGCTTTTCAACCAAACTTGGATGGTGGATGGACTTGGGGGACCTGCATGTAATGCTGGAGTCTGAGGTCACATGGTAAGGTCAAGGGTCATTTTCAGGTCAACGTTAAAGTTTACATGCAAGACTCTCTTATGACACCTAACTCCACATCCGTAAGTCGCTTTTCCACCAAACTTGGATGGTAGATGGACTTGGGGGGACCTGCATGTTATGCTGCAGTCGGAGGTCACATGGTAAGGTCAAGGGTCATTTTCAGGTCAACGTTAAAGTTTACATGCAAGACTCTTATGACACCTACATGTAACTCCACAACCGTAAGTCGCTTTTCAACCAAACTTGGATGGTAGATGGACAAGATGAACAATTGATCTCCACTCAACTGCTGTTATACCAGAAAAACTTCATATGCCACTCATAAGAAATATTAAAGTCCATATTCTTTTAAAAGTAGTTTAATCTGGTAAATGAATTGCTCTAAGAAGATGAATTATCAATTGCTTCTTAGTCCTGATAGGTCAATGCCGGCAGGGTACCAGTAGGAAGTAATTCCTCAAAAGCTGTGTGCTCCAGAATAGGTAGCCTAGCTTAGTTGGAGTAATAATAATGCAGGGCCCGCTGGGAGTAAAGTTTTTGGAACTGAAGTGGCTACCCTCAGTAAATATACATATACACATGTACATGTACCATCATCATCATTATTATTACTAGCAGCATCACCTGTGGAAGCACAGGGGGTATATCATTTTTCTTTATCAAGGTGTGTGGGGGCGACATGTACATGTATGTACAGCAGACTGAAAGCAAAGCAGTTTATTGATAACTGGGCATTTTAAAGGTAACTGACGTTACATGGCAAAAATTTAACGCACCTTTCATTGTGTGTATTCTCTAAAACAACAAATTATTTGAGTTTGCTTTTGATAGAATTAATAAAGTGAAACTTGCTGTATACTCTGATACTAAGTTTCTCAATGTAACCACATTCGTTTTGCATCAGCAAGCAAAAATGTGTCGGTAACTGATATTACACAAAAAGGACATGCAATTTCAGGGTGTTCAGTAAAATTGAAATATCTCATGTCCCTGAGTAGATAGAGTAATAATGTGAATATGTGAATGTATACCTTCATTACTAGGTTAGGTGTCAAAATATTGAATAATTTCTTTCTGTCTTTTGGGGGGTATGATAATTTTTCCACGACCATAATGGTAACTGATGTTACATTTAACTTGCCATACATAGAGATAACACATGAAAGTCAAATGTGTGGAATCATTGCATTGTATCTTCTGTGCAGGGCTTCACATGAAAGTGGACTTGATGTGGAAGTATACTTTCTACAAATATTTCAATGAAAAAACTTTTTCTTTTTCTTAATTCATATTCTTTGATTCAAAAATTTTATTATTATTTGTCGGTAACTGACAATACACATGGCATTATTTTCTTGGTACTTATATGCAAGGCTTTTTAAAATCATAAAAGTTTCATAATACTGCACTTTTTTAATTATCAAAAGATAAGAAATGTATGTTTCACAGCAGCTACATGTATTCCTATAGTAATTTAATACTGCATTGACTGTACACATGGATTTTCTGACTATACACGCATTTATATTCATCAGTTTTATATTGACTTTTTAAATCCTTTCCTTCTCCAACCTCCCCCTCCCCTCAAAAAAGGCAAAATGAATAAGGGTCACCTCCACTATGCTACGCCTACCCCCCCCCGAATCTCATGCAGCGATGCAGTTATAAAATTATTTCTATTCTGGTCAGTGCAAGCAATGCTTACAGACAGTGTACATCTGTCAGATTTCAGTTCTCTTCATAATTTGTTTAATCATTCTCTTTGCTAATTTCCTTTTAAGCTGTCAACAAAGTATAAACTCCAGCTTCTAAACTGAAACTGAACTACTTGTAAACTAGAATTTAATTCGTCATGCGGACGAATTAGGTGGTCTGTCTTTATTCTCACCATCGTAATCACTATTACCATGTTCATGCAGATCAATATGATCTTCATGATGACGACGGAATGTTCATTATGGATGGAATACTAGTGAAAGACGGGAGATGATAAAGCACTGTGAAAAGGGTCTCTCTGATGTATGACAATACATGTGATATAAAAAAAGTAATTATAATCTGTTTTATCTTGCGAAATTTTAACTTTTGTACCTTTAAATTATCATAAAGGATCATGTACGAGGTGGTAAAAAGAAAAAAAAATGGAAAAAAAAAATCATCTTGTTTACCCCAGGACTCGAACCTCCGCCCTCCAGAAAGCAAGTCAAATGCGTTATCCATTGAGCCACGATATTCCCCATAGAGATTACACGTAAGCAATTTTTAGAATTACAATTCCAATTTTGCAAGTGAAAAACGGGCATGATCCCGGCATCTGATAAAAAAATGGAGGGAACACTTGCAAAAGCTTAGGATCTCAGCTACATCATACCAAAAGCTCAGGGAAAAGTGACACTAAAAAATGGAGATATGGCTCACGAAATAGAGGAATGTCGAATCCAGTTTTGAGAAAAAGTCATGTCCCATAGAGATTACACGCAAAATGAGGAAAAATGACATGCCTCTTTTCATCGCTGTTTTACGCCATGATGCGTTTTTCAAAATGAAAATTTATGTTAACTCAGGAGAAAGAGTACATTCTAAACTACAACCTATCCAAACCTGGGCGAAAAACGATCTATATTCGAGAAGTTACAACCAAATTTGCATAAATTTGATGACGTCATTTTTGAAAAAATGAAATTTTTAGTTTAGGCGCCATTTTGATGACGTCATGATCAAATTGAGGGACATTGGTGACATGAAATCAAATTTACAACTAATATTCTATCGATATATGAAAAAAAAATTGGGGGTCAATGGACTATTTAAAGAGTTACAGTGAATTTTCAATAGGCATGTTTTTGCCCATATACGGCCTATAGTGAGAGCTCGCGCGCACACGTGCTGCAAACTTTAACGGGTGTTAATTTCGTTATTAATGGTTGTAGAAGGTTGATCAAGGTATCAAATTGTTCAAAATTTTATTATCAATGCAATGATGTAAAAAAAGACGGTGTTACTGTGTTGCGTTAGGGCGTTACGCGCGCAAATTTTTGAAATGCTTAAAATGACCTGAAACGTACCCAAAAATTTTTATAGGCCATTTGGAGTATTTTTTACCTTTGACGCGCGCGTACGCACGCGACATGACCTTTACATAACCTTTGATGACATTGACCTTTGACCTGAAGTTAATGTCATGTAAATATTGCTAATTTTTGATAATTGATAATGAAGATATGATAAAATGAAGAATTTTACAAAATGGCGCCTAGATGACGTCATCATAACCATATGACCTTCAAAAGCTTAGTATGCCGTCTCTATGATAGATTCTATATATGACGAAAAAATCAGCAAAATTGATTCAGCCAATTCCGAGAAAAGTTGGCGACAAACATAGGTGCCAAGAATAAAGAAAAAAAAGAAAATTCTGACGAAATCAATAGGTGATCTGTCATAGACAGACCACCTAATTAGAACAAGTGGAATGCCTCTGGCCGTCTCACCTGCATCACGCGGTTCAATATAGCAGCAGTGCTGACTTTGCATACTACTCTGACTCGCACAAGATGTTCAGTGATACATGGTTACTCTTATGTCCTCTTTTTATGAACTAGACCAATAAACTTACAGAGATATGATGGTTATTCAACAAAAAACCCCAACATGGCCAAAGTTCATTGACCTTACATGACCTTTGACCTTGATCATGTGACCTGAAACTGGAACAGGATGTTCAGTGATACTTGATTACTCTTATGTACAAGTTTCATGAATCAGATCCATAAACTTTCAAAGTTATGATGGTAATTCAACAGATACACCCAATTCGGCTAAAGTTCATTGACCTTTGACCTTGGACATGTGACCTGAAACACGCACAGGATGTTCAGTGATACTTGATTACTCTAATGTCCAAGTTTAACGAACTAGACCAATAAACTTTCAAAGTTATGATGGTAATTCAACAGATATCCCCGATTCGGCCAAAGTTCATTGACCCTAAATGACCTTTGACCTTAATCATGAGACCTGAAACTTGCACAAAATGTTCAGTGATGCTTGATTACTATTATGTCCAAGTTTCATGAATCAGATCCATAAACTTTCAAAGTTATAATGGGAATTCAACAGATATCCCCAATTCGGCCAAAGTTCATTGACCCTAAATGACCTATGACCTTGATCATGTGACCTGAAACTTGCACAAAATGTTCAGTGATGCTTGATTACTATTATGTCCAAGTTTCATGAATCAGATCCATAAACTTTCAAAGTTATGATGGGAATTCAACAGATATCCCCAATTCGTCCAAAGTTCATTGACCCTAAATGACCTTTGACCTTGGTCATGTGACGTGAAACTCATGCAGGATGTTCATTGATACTTGATTAACCTTATGTCCAAGTTTCATGAACTAGGTCCATATATTTTCTAAGTTATGATGACATTTCAAAAACTTAACCTCAGGTTAAGATTGCGATGTTGATTCCTCCAACATGGTCTAAGTTCATTGACCCTAAATGACCTTTGACCTTGGTCATGTGACATGAAACTCTAATAGGATGTTCAGTAATACTTGATTAACCTTATGGCCAAGTTTTATTAACTAGGTCCATATACTTTTTAAGTTATGATGTCATTTCAAAAACTTAACCTCAGGTTAAGATTTGATGTTGACGCCGCCGCCGCCGCCGTCGCCGTCGCCGTCGGAAAAGCGGCGCCTATAGTCTCACTTGCTTCGCAGGTGAGACAAAAACCCCAGTTTAGATCCATACAACATTGATCAGAACTGTTCACTTTTCATCTATACTTAAAAAACCAAAAACAAAAATTGTATCACACATCTACACTACTAACAGGTACATGTATAAAAAACAGGAATTTACTTTTAGCCCGGCAATGGTCAAAAGAATCCTAGAAACCAATAAAGGGGCCCTGGCAACACCCCCTTCATCGCTATGTTAAGCTTATCAAATGTTGCAGATTTAGGCAATAGGTTGGGAAAAGTACCCCTCCCCCCCAAACAAAAAATTGTCTGATACAAACAATTAGGTACTTGGTTGGTAAGTGCATGTACATATGCAATATTCATAATTTTATATACAGTACCAGTCACCATTCTTTGACTACCTGTTTACCTGTTTCCCCAGAGAACAATAGATTCAGCCCTTGTGAACTATACCTTTTAAAAGTCAATAGCAAGCTCCTTCTGGTGTGACTTTTAACTAAGTGAAAGACTTAAATAACAAGTATACAATATTTCTTCACCATAATATTGACATTTGCATTTCACTATTGGTAACCATTTTATCATGGTAACTGACATTACATCTCGGTAATTGACATTACATTTTCCACTTGGTAACTGACGTTACACATATTTTTAAAATGGTACCCTATGGCTTGATTGTTAATTGGTAATCTTTAATTTTGGTGTAGAAGGGAGGGGTGTTACCTAGAGAGGAAATCTACCAAGTTTCATATGATATATCCTTTTTTCCGGGAAATTAGAAAAAAAATTATGTTTTTGGTAACTGACGTTATAACCATATCACAATCTAACTATAAAACGGAAAAATGTATTAGAACATGATGATTCAGTAAGCAGTCATGTACATTTGTATTTTGTTAATCACACAGAAATAAATAAAGTTTAATATATGAATTGGAGAACATAATACTAAATATAGTTAATTTATTTGTAAATAAATTTTAGGGACATTAATTTTGTTGTAGGTGTGCAGCAAAGAAAGATATTGCCCATGTTGCCAATGTGCAGAACTAAAAATCTGATCAAATTTGCCCTTCAATAAAAGGGTTAATAGCAATTATAAAAAATTTTAATTTGGAACTTATCACTGACTTGATTGTCTGACCCAACCAAACAACTTCATCATGTTGGAATTTAGATTTTGTGTGGAATCATTCAAAATAAATCCGTTAAGTTTTACGTCAAAATCACTAACCACTGAACTGTGTGTGCAGAGCACTGGCAGTTTGGCCTTGGAGCAATGTGTTCCAGGTAACCGAATCTGTTAAAATATAGGATTAAATATAAACGATGTGTTTATGAAACTGAGCAGGTAGTTAGGTCATTGGATTGACCTAATTATAAAAAAAAGGTAGCTTTCTCAGAGATTCATCATGAAGGTTTTATCTCCCAATTTCACTGATGTTGACATAGATTCTAGGCCTACAAATACTATTCTCGCTTCATTCTCACCTGATCGGCAAGCAGGTGACAGTGAACTCAAATAAGAATATTTTAAAAATACTTGCATCGTCTAATAAATATTACAAATTGTAAAACATTTGTTTCAATCAATAAATATCATTCAGCACTTGTTATGATATTTATTGACCGAAACAGGTATTTTACATTATAAGATGGCTAAATAATTTGCAGCTTGCTGATTGGTCAAAGCGTACCACTTGATCATTCGCGAAAAGTGTCTATCCCTGCACGCCGTGGGACTTGTCTAACCCACGGTAAGCAATTTCAAAATTTTTGATACTTGATTTAGATCTATTTCATTATTTCTTTCTCATATAAGGTGCTTAATTGCGTTCGAAAGTACTTAGCCATCTTATAAAAGAAATAACGCATTTTCCCCGTCGTTGTTCAGCGATATGCAGTGCACTTGAGGTTTCTTCTTCGCATGCACACTCCACACTCGCCTCTGGCTCGTGTGGAGTGAACATGCACAGAAGAAACCTCTCGTGCACTGCATACTCGCTAAACAACTCCGCGGAATGCGTTATTCCTATAATTCATATTTATCGGCCGATTCAAGTATTTTTTTCAAATCTAAGTTGGCAGCTCTACACGCGTGTGGTATCTTGTTATCGACAACAAAAGACTCCAAAATGCCGACGTATACAGACTGGGTGAGTTAACGCTCATGCTCTTATGTTTTTTCAAATTTAGTACTATTTATTTAATAAATATAAGGACCTTAATTTTATCAAAAACGGGGGGTTAATATGGTTTGGGCCCATTTACGTTAGTTTGGGCTCCAAACGTAAAGGACAACTGTTGATTTAGCCTTACTTTGAACGTGGGAATCTTATCCCTACACAGGAATAAATGGGATCCACTACCAGGCATCACGGGGGGTAAGCCTACGAAGTAAATAATTTTACTGCCCAGACGCCACCAGGCTAAGCAGGGGCGCGCATAGACCAAAAGCTTCAGTCTCTGTTTTGTTGGTTATTCAGCTGAACTCCTTTGGCTTCACTCACCAAATACAGAGACCGAAGTCCGAAGTCCGAAGTTCTAGCGCGATCTGTGCAGGGGACTCAATGGCCATATGTTCATGTACTTAAGATCGGATAAAACGGGGAAGTGAATTTGCGCGACAGCCGAGGTAAGTCACTGTTTTTGTTCCTTTTAACTTCATTTTTCTCCGTTTTTTTTGCAATTAATGCCAAGAGGGAATATAAATTTGCATTTTGGTTGCGTTAAATTTCAACATTTTCATTAATTTAAGACAAAATTTGAAGGGCCCCGACGGGGGGATTTTGCATTGCAAGTCCCCTAATGGTGGCTGCACAATAGCGAGCCGTCTGTGTACGAGGAGAAATTGAAAAAAAAAATGTTAAAAAACTCCTCAAAACGAAATGAAATATGTATATTCGACCGACGCTTGAATTTGCAGCTCCTGTCTGGACATCTGGCATCACATGTGACCACTCTGCCTGCATTGAGCGTGTTCAAAGAAGAGCTCTTAGGATTATCTCATACCCGAGCATTAAGCCGTATGATCAATTGCTCTCGAATTCAATGTAACCTCTCTAGAAGAGAGACGCTCTACCCTTTCACTTAAATTTGCTCAATCTCTTCTCAAATCTAAGATGCATCGACATCTCCTTCCTGCAGATAGAGGTAGTGACTGTGGTCGTACTCTGAGGGATGCATCTGCACTATCCCTTCCCAGGATGAGAACTGACAGATATCGGAATTACCCCATCCCTTATTTCATTCAAACTTTAAACAGTCAGTGAATTTAATTTACTGTGTGCAATTTATTCAGTTGCATTGTCATTTCTGCTAGCCTACATGTATTGAATATGAGTATGGTTAATCTAAGAATATATCTGTTTGCATAAATTCTTTTTCTCTCATCTGATGTGCAATACTCCTTTGTGATGTTTTCTTTCTCTCTCCTCTATCACTTTCTCTCCTCTCTTTTTCCTTGTTCCTTTTCTCTTCCCCTTTTTTCACTTTTCTATAACTTCTCTTTTCTGATTTCATCACACTGTTATCTGCCACATTTATATAAATCTTCTGAAAGCTCTATCTACACATGTACTTGTTGGTTTGCTCATCCTGGGGATGATGGCGATTTCATTGTAATGTTTGCCCAAATGTATTCACAATGAAATTTTAAAAAAGAACAGTTATTTCTCATATGTATGTTTTATGATTGCATTTTAACATAGCATGTACTTTGTCGTGCAATATTCCCTAACTGCATGCGATGTACTTTTTTTTTCCTTTATGATTAGATATGATGTCCTTTCAGATTCTGTCTGTGTCTGACCTTTCTATTTCTCTCTTTCTCCCTCCTTCTCTTTCTATCTCCTTGTTGCTCTTTCCCACTCTCTCGTCTATTATGATTGCCATCATGTCAATTTTTTTTCCACATAATTCTTATATTTGTAATCTGCAATTAATTGTTTACTTGTGGGTCTTTCTTGTTCTCCTCCTTTATTACTTTTTTCCCTCTTTATCTTTTGCTACACCCCCTCTCTATTCTCACCTTTTCACACGCTCACTCTTGCCATTCTTGCTCCTTACCTGTTACACAAATTAAATCTGTCTTATTACATGCAACTCCTCATTCTATAATTTTTTATATTATTATTGCATTTTATACATGTTTTTTTCTTCTTTAATGGTCACTGCATGTTATGTATTCGTTTATTTTTTTTGTTATGTATTTTAAAAAATGTAAACTCACATTGTTAGTCCTCAGACTTTTTGATGAGTATTTTTAATAAAACCGAATTGAATTTTAATTTGAATTTAGTCTAGAGCGCATAGACAGCTGGCGCTGGCAGCTGTCTTTTTCGAGGAGTTTTTTAACAGTTTTATTTTTTAATATCTCCTCGTACACAGTGTCAGTGGAGCCAACGGAGTTCAGCGGAACAACCCACATAACAGAGACCGAAGCTTTTGGTCCAGACTAGGTACCTTGATTGAGCGAAGTTCGTGCAGGCTCCACTCCACTTCACTACCGGTAGTACAGCTACACTACCGCTCCACCTACCCGAAGGTGGAGCGTAGCCGTAGCGTAGTGCAGCGGAAGTGGAGTGGGGTCTGCACGAACTTCGCTCGAGGACCGTAGTCTAGTACAAGTGAAGAATTCAACTCGTCAAGTCTTTTTCCTAGGGCTTTTATCAAACTTACCTAAATTGTACACACCGACAAAGTAAAGCAATACCACATTGAGCATACAGGACTCAAGATACATCTTGTAATTTAGTTGTTTGACAGCAAAATTGTTACTACATGTACTAGTGTCGTCGGGTTGCCATCAAATCGTAACCACCCGCTCTGATTATTTTTGCCAATCAAATTGGCCGGCTGGCATGACTAGTGGCGCTGGCTTGGCCGGCCGGCCGATCTTACCGAATTTTAAGGAGTGAATAATTCTTCAATACCCGGTTCAAAATATACATTAAAAAATAATAATAATTTGTTTTCATTAGAATATTGCATATTTTTCTTTCATTTTAACATTTATAGTATTATGATTTAAGTATCATCATTAATGTTTTTTTTTCATTACTATCGTTATCTTCTTACATCTTCTATTATCGTATCGGAAATCATCATTGCATCAGGCATCATCACCACCATCACGATCACCATCATCATCATCACCAGTGGCGTAACTACGGGGGGCATGGGGGGCACGTGCCCACCCCCCCCCCCCCCCATCGGCTGGCAAAACAAAAAAACAAAAAAAAAACGGGGAAAAGGAGAAAAAGAGGGAAAAAGGAAGAGAAACCTAGTGGGGGAAAAAGAAATTGTTGTTTATCATAGTGTTATATTATGTTAAGAAGCATTTTTCACAACTTCATAATTATGAAACATTATTTGCTTGATTGTGTCTTCATTGTTCTGGTGCTCGCATAGACTTTTTAACGAGACATATAAAACTGCTGTACTAAAGCCTCCCGTTTTCAAATCAATATACAACAAAATAATATATTTCCTCGCAATTAGAGTTATTATTGTTTTAAGAGTCTTCTTTTTCATGACTACTGAAAGTTATTGCCCTATTTTAAGGTCTTAATATAAAACATTTCCTGTCCGTGCTAACGTTCGCATTATAGTGGATTGGTGAGATTTCTGCTCTTCATGAACTCCTAAAATCAGTCCTTAAAATGTCAATTTTTGTGATCTGATTATCAAAAAATTTTAGCTCGCACTTCGCGCTCACACCATTTGGTTAGTGAAATACGTGGGGTCTTAGTGAATTCCTACAAACAAGCCTTGGAATGCCCCTCTTCATGTCTGAATTTCCTAGATTTTCAGCTCGCTTCGCGCTCGCAGTATTTCATTAGTGAGATGCGTATGATAATCATGATTACAATGACTTCAAAAAGTGCTCCATGTGTTTAGATGTAATTCTAACAAAATCAGCAAGCGCTTGGCACTCGCATTAGATGACTATGGTGAGATATACTCTGACTTAATGGATTCGTAACTATAGTCCTTAAAATATCCATGTTTTGGGGTCATACAAAAATTTCAGCTCGCGCTTCGCGCTCGCATCATTTGGTTAGTCAAATACGTAGGGTCTTAGAGAATTCCTACAAACAACCCTTAGAATGCCCCTCTTCAGGTCTATATTTCCTAAATGTTCAGCTCGCGCTTTTGCGCTTGCAGTATTTGATTAGTAAAGATACGTATGATAATCATGATTACATGACTACAAAAGGTGCTTCATGACTGTGTTTAGTTGTAATTCTAACAAAATCAGCAAAGGATGGCACTAGCATTATATGACTATGGTGAGATATGTATACTCTTAATGGATTCTAAAATATAATCCTTAAAATTTCCTTGTTTAGGGTCAGTATATACAAAAATTTTAGCTCGCGCTTCGCACTCGCATTGTTTGTTTAACGAGACAGTTAAGTATCATGATTACAAAACAGTTTGC
Source organism: Lytechinus variegatus (assembly GCF_018143015.1). NCBI lineage: Eukaryota > Metazoa > Echinodermata > Echinoidea > Temnopleuroida > Toxopneustidae > Lytechinus > Lytechinus variegatus. Next base: position 31,352,228 of record NC_054746.1, read on the forward strand.
TTATAATGTCAATTTTTAGCCCTCGATATAAAAAATGTTCAGCTCGCGCTTCGCGCTCGCATTATTTAATCAATGAGATACATATTCGTTTGATGGCACTGCATGTCCTTAAAATATCTCTATTAGGTCAGTATACCTGACAACTGAGTGCGCTTCGCGAGCTCCCTAAGTGACCCGAAATTTTTGCTGGTGCCCCCCAATGCCGTGACCCACGGTACGCCACTGATCATCACCACCACTAACATGATCACCATCATAATCATCATCCCCGGGGGGGGCACTTCCATTGACGAGTGGATACCATGCGCGACCATGGGGTCTCGAAAAGCACCCTATTTTCCATATTCTGAAAATGCACCCCTTAACAAATATTGGAAACAAAACCACACTCTTGGCAAATATTCCCTGAAATGAACCCCTAAACAAGTACAGGAATATTTCATTGACCCTTTGGTATAGTCGATTTTACCTTTACCATGGACCTGCTAGTAGGTCCATGGTACGACCCCAAAGACCTTATAATATATTACTAGACCGAAAGCTGCGCGCGCGTTCAGCACAAAACAAATGAGATTAGACTCCGCCTACCGCGATCATTTGAAGACAAATATAAGCCCCCATTGACATTCATGAGCGTAAATATATTCATATTCCGGCCTTGTCATTGGCTAAGAGCGTCATTAATACGCGATTTCCCCGATTCTTTGTCATCGATACTAGTGGTATCGTGTTACAGAAGTAATTATTCATTTGACCTCATTACGTCATCTAATTTATTCATTCTGAAACTTTTCTTTCCACACAAAAATGGACCTACGAACACTCCGGTGAGTACGTATAAATTGATATAACCACATGAATTCAGTGGACTATTTACAAATTTCACACTGTATTTTGTGATCTTAGGTTATTTCTCTACCAAATTAGAGAGTTTACTATCATTCTTCTGTTAAAGGAAAGCAGAATTTGGTCTTTGAAATTGAAGTTAGATTGTCATCGTCGCCCAGTGCAGCCTGTATGTAACATGTTGCTTGCAGTGTTGCGGTTATGCCGCTGTGTTAACCACATGTATTTTGTACGGGCTCCTAGCCGATTGGGCATCGAGAGAATTTTGGGCCGGTTTGGTTCACCTCCAATTAACAAGGACCAACCCACGATTGATTAAAGCAAGAAGAATGAAGCTTCTTTTTGTACACTGTAACGTTAGATCTAGAGGGAGATCTGCATCTATCTTCAGTAGATCGAAACCCAGTCAGGAATAAACTGTGAAGTGGAGTGTGGATGAAGATATATTGCCTGTCATTGTGTCAATCCTCACTTTCAGTTTCAGATATCAATTTTATTTTGCATAACTTCAGGCTTCTTCATTTAGCCCCCACCCATTTTAACTTATTGTTATTTATAAATAGGGTCTATAGTTAGACTCCTATAGACCAAAAGCTTCAGTCTCTCTATTTTGGTTGTTCCGATGAACTGTGTTGGCTCACTCACGAATAGTAAAAAAATGTCAGAAATTGTTGAATAAATCCCCAGAAACGACGGTTATTCCTGTATACGAAATAATATGCTGCTCTGCATGTTTGTCTTATTATCAATAGGCTAGATCTAGGACCTGGATCTAGATAGGCCTAACGTTAGATCTAATTTCTAACTTGGTTAACAGAGGATCTAGGCCTAGACTAGTGTTACTGCTGCTTCTTATTAATATTATTTTAGACTTAGATCTAGGCCTACGGTACTTCACTTTTATTCATCGATGCTTTCTAATTCTAGGCCAACCTAATTCAAATCGAGTCATCTAAATTATACTTTCCCAACCCGCGACACTTACCCCAGGGCTTATGATCTAGGTCTGTAATTTAGGCCTAGATCTAGGTCTGAGCCTAAACGACTCCATTTACATGTACGAGTATGCCTGTCAGTAACAGTGGACCAAGGACTAGATCTAATCTTGGTCAATAATGGCAATGAAGTTTAAACTTTTAGCCAGGAATAAAAGACATCAAATCCATATAGGCCTAGATCTCAGTTTAGAACCAAAGCTTTACTTTCTAGGTCTAGATAGATCGAGAGTCCATCGTTACTATCTAGATCTAGACCTACGAGTAATTTAGATACGCGAATGCTGTTGCACAGCTCTGAGTCTTGGACTAGATCTATACTTTCTTACAAATAGGTCTAGACCTAGTGCATGAGATGAAATTATGTTAAAGTCAAATGAAATAAGATTCGGAAATAAAAAGATGCAGATGTTTCTTTGGGAGGGAGGGCAGACATTTGAAAAAATTTAGAGAAACCTAAAATTCAGAAAGCGAGGGCCAGAAGTAACCAATATTACCTATGGCCGTTTTGTGCATTTTCTAAAATAAAATTGAAGGATGTCATGCAATTCTTTTTTTGATGAAGGGTTTCACATTTCATCTCTTACCCAAATCCCTCCCCTATACATACGGCCATGAAAAATATCACTTCTTATTATTGTACTCTCTTTTCTTTCACAAACAGGTTGAGTTTGAAGAAAAAGAAAAACAGGTTGAGTTTGAAGGACAAGAAAAACAGTATAGAGGTCTACCTATATGGTTCATGATGATGATCATAACTGCATGCATCATTTTGCAGATTCTCATCCAGGTATAAAAGTTAAACTAACCCATTCAAAATTACAGATACATTACATGCATTGAATGTTAACCATGTTTACATTAAATAAAAATAACCTCAGCCACAAAGAGGTAGGATCTGTACGGAACATACACTTCTTAAATATACAGGCTCTCGAGTCTAAAGTAGAACCAATGTCAAAAGTTATGTACTTTGGGCAAATTTATAAAATTAGGACATGTCCTTGATCTACTAGTAATTAAATTGCCTTTTTATTTCCTATTTGTTTATAAACAAAGCAATATTTATTTTTCATGAGTTATATTTTATAAAATTCATTTTATTCATTCTTTAGTGTGATATTCATATTTGTAGATTTTATGATTTTTTTTTTGTTTTACATTTTGTCTAATAGGATGATGCAATTTGACAATTTCCATGGAGGTGATTGATGATGAGAAATAATTGGTGAAGTAGGCCTAATAGAACAGTGCCTGGACCACAGAGAGAAATACAAACTACAGCAGTTATATGAGTGAGTGAGTTAGTTAGTGATTATTTTTGGTAATGGAGGTTGTTCACATTTTTTTGGCAACAAATAGACCTGCCTTTGAAAAACCCATTTCAATTTTGTTTCTAGATTATAGTTAGTGTTGTTTTTAATTACAGATCAAAATATTCTGTGCAACAAAACATATCAACTTTAATTCTGACTATTCATATAATTTACATATGTTAATTTATATATTCATATTTACAAGAAATCTCTGTCATTTTTTCGAAGAGTACATGTAGTTAGAATGGAGAGTGGTATGTAAACTGCAGAGAACATGTTTAAGTGATATGCTTTATAGAAGTACAACTTTATAATTAGAAGTAAGATTTCCTATGGTATGTGTTGAAGAAACATATATACCTATGCATTGTCTCACTTTTCTTAAAACATTTGTTTTATAAATCATGACAATTTAATTGATTTTCTTTCTCTATTTTTTTCAATCTGCAGGACTGGTGTAACAGATGTTTTCATTCAAGAAATCCAACTATTCAACATTGAAGACTTAGGAACCACGTGATTAAGATGGAAAAGGTTTTTTTTTTTCCAAGTCCAATTAAAAAAAAAAATTATTATCACAACCCAAATTTATGACGTATGAAATTTCTTATTGATTTTCATTAAAATTGGTTGCAAAAAGAGAAGCTATAAACATACAAATAGGAGCAGCGGATTGAAGTTGCTTGAAAGTGGGGGGGACAGGGAAAATGCTGTTTTATGTGAAATTTTTAAAAAGTTGCGAGCAAGCAATATTTTGACATTTTAAAAACAAATATCCAATTTTGTGATAGATTTCGACAAAATATTCAAAATGATATATTTCACCCTTTGCTTTCCTTTTTCTATTTTTTCCCCTTGGTCGTGATTTTTTTTTTGGGGGGGCAAGAGCATTGGCGGCAGAAGGCAAAAAATTTAGGGGGGTCCACCTGAATTTATCCACCTAAATCTTAGAAGGGACCACAAAAATTTCCAGCAAAAAAAAGGTTGTCAACCACAATTTTAGGGGGGGCACAACAATTTTAAAGGGGAGGCTACCTGAATTTAGGGGGGGCGCAGGAAAAAATTGACGAGCAAAAAAAAGATTCTCAACAAAAAATTTAGGAGGGGGGACTGTCCCCCACCTCAAATTTAGGGGGGACAGGTCCCCCTATCCCACCGCTTCCACCGCCTATGGGCAAGAGTCTTTCAAGCCCCCCCCCCTCCATCTGTACGAACCTGCTTATATACCCCACTCATGAATTATTAAACTTAATGCACACAGGATTTCCTTCAGAAGTATATTATAGAAATGAAAATATTGTTTTCTTGTTTCAAAGGGCACTCGTCATGGTGACCATAAAACAGATCCTTCTCAAGTGAATTGGGTGAAAAATTGCATATAAGGAAGAGCACTAATTGGTATTACCTAAAACAGGTTCTCATCAGGTGAAAGGGACACAGTACACGTACGTGAGGGGGCATTTTCTTGCATAAAAAGGCACTTTTCAGTGCTTCAAAAAGTAGGGGGAATTGTGCCCCCCCCCAGCATACAAAAACATATTTATTTTGGTTCAAACTATTAACATACGCTTAAGAAAAAGGTAAAGCTTAATCCTCTGATAATGTGATTTTTTTTCTGGATAATTAATAAAATTCACCACTAACCAGAAAATTCCTTCATGTCTTTCATTTGTGTTCATATAGTATTTGTACCGAGCTAAAATGAAAGGGATTTGGAATTGGTAAAATTCAAAGTGAGACGGAGATGGAGAGAGGGAAAGAGAGATGAGAAGTGGGTTGAAAAGAGATGAGAAAGAAATGGAGGGGCACATAATTATGAAGAGATAATTTAGAGGGGGTGGTGAGAGAGCTGGTGTTGGAAGTAGGAACAAAAGGGGTGGAAGAGAAATAAGACGAGATTTTTGGAAACCAGGAGACAGATAACAAGTGGGAAAATAAGGAAATATATGAAAAGTTAAGTTGCAAAAGGGGCTAGGGCCACTCCAAGAAAATCATTTTTTTTATTCTCCCATATTGCAATATTCTTATGCGAAAATGAATTTTAATGATACCCTACCATTAGAAATTCAAAATTCGGTATAAAAGAAATCTACTTATCTTCATATTTTTTAAAGATATTATTTTCCAGAAAAATTATGAATGGACCTAACCCCTTTTGAAAAAAGTGAATTTTCTTTTTTAGTTCACTTTTTTATGGGAATTTCAACTTTTCTATGGTATCATCTTATAGAGCTACTAAAAATCAATTAAGACATAAAAATCAAATTTGATTAAAAATGGACCTAACCCCTTTTAAAAGTGAGCTCTTCATATGTAGGAGAAGGGCGGCACAAAAGAACATGAGTGGGAAAATGATTAAATGGAAAACAAAACAGAGTAAGAAATGCTGGAGAATAAAGGGGACAGGAAACATATTGAGCATGATAAACTGGGGCCCGTTTCATCATGAGTTACAAGTATGGTAACTACGAATACCAATCATAATCAAGGTTCCCACGGTTATCACAATAATAGCGATGTTTAAATAGCTCAGTGTAATTCATTATGAAACGGACGCCAGAAGAAAGCAGGCACGGGGATCCATGAAGATTTTTTTTTTACTTCTCCAAATTAAATTTGTAACAAGAAATTACTCTTTTAGTGGTGAAAGTTTTTTTTTCAGTATTCATACTCAACCAGTGAAAATGAATACCATCATTGTAATAACCATGATTTGCCCCCACCTCCACCTTTTTACCTAATCGCGACTTGATCTACTCTTTTCATCTTCCCTTTTAGAATTAGCATAGGCCTATAAGACGCAATACAAACATTGTTTTGTTTTTAAGTGATATCGCTTGTGATATCGATACTTTATAAAGCGCAACGTATCGTCTCAGATTTGCGCTTGCTTGATTCGCTGAATCCTTCGCGTCACGAGCGCGTAACAAAATGAATACATTAATAAATTTGCCAAGTTGACCTTTGTCATTGCGCTGGTGTGCGTATTGTCTAATACACGTACAAAACCACAGTTGACGAGGGAGCATCGTACGAAATTAATATTAATGGGGGGCTTATTTTAGCTTCTAATGGATTAAACAAAATGGCGGTAGCTTCGGGGGCCTGTACGACCCCCTCTTCCACACCTCGCGCAAATCGAACTCTAAACATGTAGGCCCGAATTCACAAAGGTGGTTTCTGCAGAAACCATGGTTTTAACCGTGGGTTTTGCTGATTTTGGTATTCACAAAGGTGGTTTCAAATGAAACCATGGTTTTAACCGTGGGTTTTCGGCATGATTTTGAGTCAACTGTTTTAGGTGGTTTCAAACCGTGGGTTTTAGGAAAACCATGGTTTTTAGGCACATTGACCAATCACAGATCAGTATTTCGGTACATTGCTGAGCAAGTGCAGAGAAGACGATAAATCAGCTTTGCACGAAATGAAGAGGAGCGAAGCACTTAAAATCGGCATTTGCCGAGCTGTGAGAACATCGTAAGTAATTTACCATTTTATAGTGACAATGAATATTTTTTTCTACGTCTGCATGTATTTGTTTGGAAAGAAATATTATAATTAATGCTGTAAATGCATGCAAAGTTAAGAGCGGAACGGTTTTCTTGGGATGGAAAAAGCATTATCGCACGCAAGTTATTTTCCAGTCCCACGCGTGAAGTTTTGTGTCCTGTCAAATTATAACGAAGAGCTGTCCCGCCGCGCCGACTTGTCATTGTGATATTATACACCTATCAATTGTAAGACGCACCCCTTGACCCCCGGGAATGGTGCGTCATGGGTGGGTCATTTACCAACAAATTCGTGACTCAGGGTACCGTCATGGAGGCAATTGGTCAGTCAGAGCATGGAGAATAGGTGCGTCGTAGTCGGTCATTTTACCGGGGTGCGTCATAAAGCCTCAGCATGGTACGAACGGGTCTGTCCACGCACTTTACTCACGTCGTCGGGCGTTCATATTTAAACCCTGCATGCTCATCCTTGGATTAAAATCTTGTCTTGAATTTTCTGTCACCTTGCATAAGAAGTTATTTCACTTTTCTTTAGATCCATTTTTATATATCCAGCCCGCAAGCCCGCACGATGGCTCAAGATGAAAAACAAGTTTTTCTTGCAGCGCGCGTCTCGTACGTCGTTCCTCTCAGATCAAAAACTGATTCTCATGGGGGGGGGGGGTGTTCTTTGCAAAGGACGTCTTTCGTGTTGCGGATTTATTTATGATGCGCCGTAGGACATTGTTTTCTTTAATGCCTGCCAACATATTTTATTCATTTGTTGGTGAACAAAAACCGTTGCTTAATAATACCATATTTGCCGGCGTAAAGGCCGCACCCCCATTTTGCGAATCATCTTTTAAAAAAAAAAATGCATGACAGAATTCCCGGCGAAGTCGGAAAAATCTTGGTTGGAATATTGTTCAACAATCGCCGCGGAATGGGAAATAATAAACACACATGCTGTAATTCTTACTATTTCATCTTTTTCGCCAAGGCGACGCAAGGAAAATAATCCACCATCGACGTGAAGAAACGGCCGATCGAGGTAATCAAGCGCTGCGGATGAAAACAAGAGCTGCGGAGGTAAACAAGCGCTGCGGAGGTAAACAAGAGTGGCGGAGATAAACAAGCGCTGCGACGGTAAACAATCGCGGCGAATATATTTTATTTCTTTCAATTAACGTCTTCTTTTCGTACAAATAAAGTTGAAGGTCAAGTCCACCTCAGAAAATGTTGATTTTAATCAATAGAGAAAAATCAGACAAGCACAATGCTGAAGATTTCATCAAAATTGGATGTAAAATAAGAAAGTTGTGACATTTCAAAGTTTCGCTTATTTTTAACAAAACAGTTACATGTATATGAACGAGCCACTTACATCCAAATGAGAGAGTTGATGATGTCACTCAGTCACCATTTCTTTTGTATTGTTTGAATTATACAATATTTCAATTTTTACGAATTTGACGATTAGGACTTCCTTACCTGAAGCACAAAATGTTAAAATAATGGAATTCCACGTGTTCAGGGAGGAATGAAACTTCATTTCACATTAATGACGAGAAAATCAAAATATTTCATATTTCAAACACTAAAAAAAACAAAAGAAATAGTGAGTGAATAACATCATCGACTCTCTCATTTGGATGTAGCTGGCTCGTTCATATAACTTTTTTTGTGAAATGAAGCGAATCTTTGAAATGCCATAACTTTCTTATTTTACATCCGATTTTGATGAAATTTTCAGTGTTATGCTTGTTGAATTTTTTTTATTCAAATCAAGTTTTTGTTGGGGTGGACTTGTCCTTTAAATAAATACAAAAGCACGGGCAGTGTTTCAATGTTTTTTTTTATTGAAGTCGGTGATGTCTCATGAGATAAATAATCTACAAGATGTACATCAGGCCATTGATTGAGTTTGCCGTGCCTGTTTGGGCATTTAGCATTACCTGCCAACATCCGCTAGCATTGAGTGGGTTCAGGAGAGGGCTCTGCGTATCACTGCCTGGCCAAATGTCTTGACATACATTGAACTTCTACAAAGTATGAATGTGACATCTCTTAAAGACAGACGGAGTGAACTTGTTGAAGGATTTGCACGCTCGTTGCTAAAATCGAAACGACATCACCACTTCTTGCCTGAAACCCGTAGGATTAGAATTGGTCTTTCCCTAAGAAATGCACATCATCTTGAGATTCCTCGGACTAGAACAAAAAGATACCAACAGTCGCTAATCCCCCACTTTGTGCAATTGTTGAACTCTGTAATATAATGTAATTTTATATGCAGCTTTATTTTTTTAGCAACTGTAACACTTTTTCCCGGGGGGGCCACTTACATTGGAGAGTGGATACCATGCGCGACCAAAAAAAACACGTAAAAAGGATGTCTTTTTCACGATAGGGCACGTTACGTACGTAACGTGATAAGGGTGTCAAAAACACATAAATAATGAAAAAAGGGTATCTATTTCGCTAGGAAAATTACGTGTTTAGGGTCGAATATGTGGGATGATAAAACAAAATTAAAATGTTTTACAAAGGATGTCCTTTTTGCCCCAAAACTTCGTGTTTAGAGTCCGATTTGAGCGAGGTGTAGAAGTTGGGGTCGTACTAAACGAAATAAGGTAAAGCCGACGACCGAAGGACCCGTAACAATAAACATTCATATACTTGTTTAGGGGTTCATTTCAGGGAATATTTGCCAAGAGTGCCGTTTTGTTTCCAATACTTGTTAAGGGTAGGTTTTCACACGCCAATACTTGTTAAGGGGTGCATTTTCAGAAAATGGAATTTACGTGTTTAGGGTGCTTTTCGAGACCCCATGGTCGCGCATGGTATCCACTCGTGAATGGAAGTGGCCCCCCCGGGCACTTTTTGTACTCCCCTTTATTGTTTATCTTTAATCTTATTGATTTTATGTTAGGTTTGTCACCTTTTTATTCCAATGTTCTTTTTTTACTTACTTGAGTTCCACCTACATGTAATACGACTATTCGATATGTAATTCTGCCCACAGGCTTCAATATTTTTTGGTTCGTTTATTTATTTTTTTTACTATAAAGCATATAATGTACCAGTCACATTTCTTTGACTACCTATTTGCCTGTTTCGGCCGGAGAACATTGGATTCAGTGCACTGAATTTGCTATTCTCTGGTTTAGGCAGGTAAACGGGTGGTCAATTGGGATTGTGACTGGTGGTGTACTATCTACAGTATATCACATGGTTAATTCCAGACTTCATACCAATCTTGTAACATCGTATTTATATCGCTTTAGTTTTATGACTGTCATACAAGGCTCAAACTAATTTGAAATTGCAATTATTCACAACATTGATTTGTTTTATATTTTTATAGGACTTATATATTATTTTATTTGTCTTGCTATTTACAATTTTTTTGTATACATGCCTATTTTTCTTGTTTTAAATATGATATTTTAAAAGTGTAAATGTTTATTTATATATGTTTTTAATACTCGCAACCTTGCTGATGTGATTTTGACGATGATAGTTTTACAATGTTATAATTTCAATCAATAATCTTTTTTTTGAGATTGTCCAAATTAATTTTTCTGGCTTTATTTGTTATTTGTCAAGCACTAGAATTGTGATATATTGTAATCTTTTAATAATATACATGTACATTTTTACTTTGTAAATATGATGCTTCTTCGGACTTTTGTCATGTATCATTTTCACAATAAAACCAGAATTGAATTGAATTGAAAAATAAAGAGTGAGAGAGAGGTAAAGACCAAGTGAAATAAAGACATTGGCGGCGGAAGCCCAAAGAATTAGAGGGTGTCTACCTTAGTGATGGACAAATGTAAGTAAAATAATTTGACAAGCAAAAAAAAAGGTCATCAACCTAAATTTTAGGGGGGGGGACAAGAGACATTTTAGGGGGGTCCACCAGAATTTAGGGGAGGGGGATGCAGGAAACAAAATTGACAAGCAATAAAAAAAAGTTATCAATTAAAAATTTAGGGGGGATCGTCCCACCATCTCAATTTTTTGGGGGGACCTGCCCCCCCCCCCGCCGCCTATGAATAAAGATGAACCCGGGGGGGGGGGCACTTACATTGACGAGTAGATACCATGCGCGACCAAAAAAAAACATGTAAAAAGGATGTCTTTTTCACGATAGGGCACGTTACGTACAAGGGTGTCAAAAACACAAAAAATAAGAAAAAAGGGTATCTATTTCGCTAGGAAAATTACGTGTTTAGGGTCGAATTTGCGGGGATGATAAAACAAAATTAAAATGCTTTGTAAAGGATGTCCTTTTTGCCCCAACACTTCGTGTTTAGAGTCTGATCTGAGGTGTAGGAGGTGGGGTCGTACTAAACCAAATTAGGTAAAGCCGACGACCAAAGGACCTGTAACAATAAAACATTCCTGTACTTAATTGTTTAAGGGAATATTTGCCAAGAGTATCGTTTTCCAATACTTGTTAAGGGTAGGGTTTCACACGCCAATACTTGTTAAGGGGTGCATTTTCAGAATATGGAAATTACGTGTTTAGGGTGCTTTTCGAAACCCCATGGTCGCGCATGGTATCCACTCATGAATGGAAGTGCCCCCCCCCCCCGGAGATGAACACTGAATCTTTCTTGGAAGTTTGTGGTCTTGAAAAAGACCGTTATTAATTCACGCACAAAGCAATTTTAATTGACATACCTTGTCATGTTCCCTCGGTCTCTTTCAGCGGGAAAATATTGAAGGCGGCATGATTCTTTTTAATACTTACGCTATTTTTCCACCTGCAATAGAATATCAAATTTCATGCAAACTTCGTGTATCACCTTGTCATCTTTATCGTCGCACGCAAATCGTGCATCATCATTTACTATTGTCAACATAAACGTGCTCTATCATCATCATCCTCGTCGCCATCATAATAATCCATAATGCCTAACAAGTAAAAATCTAAATCACTCATCTCAATGTTGTAACTTTAATTATCATTTTATGGCATTTCATTGACACAATCGTACTTATATCATTATTGTCACCATTATCATCACATAATTCATCCAAAATAATTTGTATTCACAACCAACCAGCCAATCATCACCACTGCCGCCATTTCCCGCAGCAGACCACAGCACACATCGCAAGGTAGGATTTTATTATTATTTATTGGCCGAGATGAGACTTGGAGATGCAAAACAAAAGAAAAGATCAAAAGGTAAATATTTTCATTTTATTTTCCATTACGATCGATGATGATGTAAAAAATAAATTCAAAAATCTAGAGCGAGGTGCTGTTAATCTTCCTGGCTCCTGCAAGGAAGATAAAAATGATAACGTGTTAAATCAATGTTCCACATAATTTCATGAAAAGTAATGACATTCATTACAATTAGGTTGTGTTGACAAAAGTCTACCAACATATTGCAAACGTACTTATTACACATGCTATTGCCGGGAATGCCGGCCCCAGACAGAGTCAGTGAGTTGCACGGTCTCTGAGCTCTGTTACGTTCTATGGAAACAAATTTAGTCCCAAATAGAATTTAATTTGAAAAGTAAGTTATCACGTACCGGTACTGAAATGTTTTCTTAGTTAAGTCGTGCTTTTTACTATTTCATCCTATAATTGCGCTGTTTTAACTACCATTACAATGGAAGCGTCACTGTATGTAGTCCCAAACGTACGCATACGTGCTGTTTTTGACCGCATATTCAGCGTTCGCGCTTTAGGCCGTACCCCGACTTTGCTTCTTTTTCTCATCAAAAGATAGTGCTGCCTATACGCCGGCAAATACGGTAGTTCATGATTAAAATGCGCCTCATAAAATGGGCGATACCAAAGACGGTCCTTTCAAAGACCCTCTCGTGCATTCGCCCCCTGAATGGGTATTATTATTCCATAGTACTTTGCAAGGTTCCTTCGCGAGAGATGTACGCGGATGTCGTATCGTATACAGTACAGCGGCGGCACGTTGGTGCCGCGCCCGGCCCGCGGAGCCGGAGATTTACTTGACGGAGTGCGTCATGGAGACAGTCGATGGTCAGTCAAAATCTGGCACTGGTGCGTCATATTTTTTCGTCCAGGCACAGTCATCGTAAGAAAAGGTCCGTCACAGTCGAGACACACAGGTGCGTCATGGTACATGGAAATCCGACTCACATCTGACAAGTGACGCACCATCCCCGGGGGTCAAGGGGTGCGTCTTACAATTGATAGGTGTATTATCTTACTGCAGGCGTGCAGAGCGGTAACATGACAAAGCCGCCAGCGTAGACAGACTTTCAACCACACACAATTGTGCGAAATTCAAGAAAATTTTGTTCTTAATTAATTTGTACCTTAGTAGTCTAATTAAAGTAGTCTAGTGTAGTGATCACAAAAATAATTTTTCAAGTTATTCAGATCCAACTTGAGAAATGTAGCTATACATGTATACTATAGATCTAGCCTCGCACCCCTCGAGGACTCTGATATATTTTATTTTTTTATCATGAAGCCGTAGCCAAGTTATACATGCTAGTCTATGCCTTGGGTTAACCCAGGGAACTCCCGCCTGCGTAGCGGGCAGGAGCTTACCGTGTAATTGACCATACTCACGCGGGACAAGGGTAGATTATGGTCAAAATATCTAGCAAGATAAATTATGAAAACAGAAATTATGCACTTACCACGATTATATGGATGATGGTCTAACAAGTGGCAGTTTTTCTGACATCTGGGCACAGACTGGAACCTCAAAAATGAAAAGTTTTCTCCTACCCCCGTCTCGATCGGCCATTTTTGTTATGAATTGTAACAAAATGGTCGATCGAAACGGGGGTAGGAGAGAAGTTTTAGTTTTTTGAGGTTCCATGCTGTACCCAGATGTCAGGAAAACTGCCGATCGTTAGACCTTCATCCATATAATCGTGGTAAGTGCATAATTTCTGTTTTCATAATTTATCTTGCGAGATATTTTGACCATAATCTACCCTTGTCCCGTGAGTATGGGTCAATACATGAATTACATGAGCTCCTGGGCGCCGGACCGCTACGCGGGCCGGCGCTCTCTGGGTTAGCCTTGGGTAGGCCCTAGGGCTATGTCAGTGTGTGTTGAAGTTGGTAAACAATTGATGGAATCCCCTTCAATATCCACATCACTGCAAATTGGTTAAATACACTAAATTTAAGTTTTATACCTTTTTTACACCTTATATCATAAAAGGAATAAATATACTTATAGAGCCTAAATAATCAGATCGATCTGGTGGCCATTTTTTTTGCAAAATCTTCCCATCCCTTGCTGCGCACTGCGTAATACAATAGGCTTGACTCGCTTTGTTTACATTCTTGATGTAGCTACAATACGATTAACACAGGGAACTCCCGCCCTTAGCGGGCGGGAGTTCCCTGGGTTACAATACGATGAGCTACGTTGTGAAGCACCGTTCTGTAGAACAATTAATTGAATGGATTATTTTAACAAATCACCCCAAATGATAATAAGAATTTACATTTTGGTTGGAAATCTGGCAGGTTTGAAGAGATGTTGAATTATGTTTCATGTCCATTTGATTTAAAGCTTAATTTAATGTAGATCTATCTGTACTTTGTTTATTTCCGCAGTAAATTTTTGAATGGGTGAAAACATCTTACAAGTTAACATGCACAGGCTGTCCAGAGAGACTATTAAAGGAGGATTGTAAGAGAGGTATGTTCATTTTTGTTGTCGTTTCTATGTGAACTTTTGTCTATTTCCGAAATTTTTTCTTTGTCACCGTCTAAAACTTTTTTATCTAATTTGTTGTCATGATAAAGAACCACTTATTTTGATCAATTTCAATCTTGGTTGATGTACACATCTGACAGTGACTGAATTGATCTAAATTCCGTGTCACATGGTCATAGAGTATAATGCCTAAATGTCAAATATTTGTAGATCCAGTTGATCAATTTAAATTTAACTTTATGAGAATGGCAATCTGATTAGGTTGTGGGCAAAAAAAAGTCATTTGACCAAATATATGCAGATTTAAAAGGTAGGCCTATTAATTTTGACAGTACGCAGTAAAGGTAGTTAAGAATACATATTTTTTTCAATGTTTAAATATTTTCTTTTGCTTCTCACTCTAACTCAATAGGAATATGCCAACAAGAACTGCAATGAGGAGTCGTTGACAGGAGGAAACTTTTTAAAAGAGACCACACACTACCTCATCAACATGCTTGAAGATGATCTGAGCCTGAAGAGGGACAAAGGGCCTAGTGATAAGACTACCTTTCTGCAAGTATTGACAATTCTGCTTTTGTATGGTGTAAGTATTTTTTTTAATGAGAAAGTTATATGACAATGATATCTCAAGACAAGCCTAGTGTATGCAAGTATTAGTGATATTCTTGTAAGAAGGAAGACTCAATGTAAAAAGTGAAAATAAATTTTGGCAACTGCCTGTTTTTAATTTACAATGAACTGTGCATATGATAATACAATCAGAAATGTAAATTAGAACTATATGTTTTGTCATCCATTGTGGACAGATTCTTCCAAAATCCCTAATTTACATTAAAGAAAAAAATATGAGAGGTTGCATCATGATCTTGGTTATTTGAAAAAAGTATTGCATCGGCTATGCTCAATGTATGTTTGTCACACAAATGTTTATGGGATACGGATAGGTTTAGCCTTTAGACCAGTAAAGTAATTTTTTTTTCAAATCTTACAATGTAAAGACAATAGAATAGTTACATTTTGTTTTCTCTTTGTCATCTTAAAAAAATAAAAAAAACGCAGAGTAAGATCCAACTTCTGGCAATATATCTTCATTTACAGGATAATTTCAGGGAATACGTGGTGATGAGGCATCAGTGTTGCAATTATCTGTTTGTGAGTGATCAAAGATGTTTCGCAAGCCATAGCAAGAAAAAAGAGGTATTGTGAGAACTTCAACAACCAGAGATGAGATTGAGACTACCCAACAACAACTGTGTGAGTGATCGATTGGACCCATGTCTATACAAGAATTCCTGGAGGGAAACAAGCCTTGTACTTTCCTGAAGGGCAAGTCCACCCCAACAAAAAGTTTCTTTGATATAATACAGAAAATTCCAATGAGCATAACACTAAACATTTCATCAAAATTTGATGTAAAATGAGAAAGTGTTGACATTTTGAAGTTTTGCTTATTTTCACAAAACAGACATCCTGGTCAGTATGCAAATGAGTGACAAAGTGACGTTCTCCACTCAGTGTTTCTTTTTGTAATATACTAGTATCATGATTTTTTCCCTCATAATGTGTATAAAGTACAGGTGAGATATGGTTTGATTTCTCCCTGAAACTTTTGTAAAAAGCCATTGTGGCAACCTATACTCAATTCGATGAAGAGTTTTGTCATAATTGTGAATTCTGTAAAAAATCAAGCATTATGATATATTTCTACAGAAGAAAGAGTGAGTGTGTGATACTGATATAGACTTGCTTGCATATCACCTGTTTTTATTAATTAATTTCTTATTTTACATCCTATTTTGACGTTTTCAGTGTCATGCATGTTTTACTTATCTCTATTCCAGTCACATTAACTTTTTTTGTACAGTGGACTTGCTCTAGAACAGGTATTTTTTGTAATGTACAAGTAAGAATTTCATTATTTATTTGTGTCTTTTTAACACTTTTTTTTCAGGGGGGGGGGTTGAATCGAACCTCTCTTGAGATCTCTGCCAATGATCACATTAACGCCTTGAAAATTGGTATGATAATAGTGGGGGATGTCCTGTGCAATGCTGTTTGGTTAATTTTTCCGAAATCGTCAGATCTTCTACATTAATTAATTATGCTAATTTCTGCATAAATCATACTTTTATACCTTTGCTAACAATCAAAATGAAAAAAAAATCCTAGATTGAAAATGAATTTCTTATGTATTTTATTGTTTTATGAATTTCTTATGTATATCTATGTTTTTCAAACTTGTTTATTGCCAAAATTATAGCAGAACATTTTTTTGAAGCATAATTATGCTGGAATCAAGTAATTTCACCTGTGAAAAATAATCATGTCCATATGAAGAAGATGAGAAAATTCAAGATTGACTTTGTACACAAAATCATGTTTTGGAGCAATTTTGGGTCAGACATGCACTTATGTAAAGTTGAGTAATTTTCCAACAGCATGCCCATGCATCGTAAATTTGATCTCAAAAGATGTGCATGACTTCAAAGTAAAAAGTCGGCGAGTAGAATGGTTTTTGCACAGCGGAATGGTTGTGGAATATGTTGAGGGAGGGGGTTCATTCACCCTACCCCCACCATAGTTCTATGCCCCCCCCCCCTCCCTGGGTTTTACATGTAGGGTTAAAAGAGCACATTATTACTTAGAATTTCACATGAATACAAGTATTTGAAATGAACTTTTATCATATTTAGTTTCTTTCAGACTACATGTATCTTCAATTATTTTTTCATTAAAAAAAACGTTATTTAATCAGGACTCATCAAATGCAAATTCCTCATTTACTTTTTCATTTGAAATATTCTCACATAATTTAAGTTGTCTATTTCAAATGCTTAAGATTAAAACTTTGATAGCTCACAGAAAGTTTATTGCATGCCCCAAAATATGCGTATGTGTCCATGGGGGTAATCGATTCTCATTGCTCTTTCTTTGTTTTTGCATCAGTTGTGTTTACACTTTGTACAGATAACCATTGGGGATTAAATATCATATGCATGTCCAAGAGGATAAGGTCAAAAGATCATATAGCATACACTTTATATTGATTGTGATATCAGGCAAGACTGGTGGTTCACCTTGTTTTTTGTTGAAATGTATTCTTTTAAAGTGTCCCCAGGGCAACAGCCTAGCTAGGGCAACCAGGTAGCCTTATGAGTAGAGCTCAACTCTGGCAAACAGGAAAACACTTAGCTTGGCCTGGCACATGCACATTTAGGGAGCATAAATGAAACAAATTAAAAGGGCAATTAATGCATTTTCTTGGAAAAAAAAAAAAATAATTTCAATTGACCCCAAAGGATAACCTGATGGCCTAGTTTGGGAAACCAGGTAGCCTAACAAGTAGAGCTTGACTCGGGCAACCAGAAAAATACCAGTTAACAATTAACAATAATAATTATTCATTTGGGCCATTATTATATTGTAATACAAGAATGATGTGGCAATATATCAAAACTTAGACCTTATTATTTCACAAATGTTTGTAATTTTGCCATGTTTTTAAAATGCCAATTGATTATTAGATTTTCAGTGTGTTATATTTTATGTAATTTCCTGGTGTGATTTTCCAAGGTGCAAGATGGTTTCATGCAAATTTAATAAAGATATACAGAAAAATGATAAAAGAAGAGTAGTCTTTTGCCTTTTTTTCTGATTTGGACGAAATAATCATGAAGATGATCAAGATGAATTTGGTGATGATGAGGATGATGGTGGTGTTGCTGCTGATGGTGACAAGTGTGGCGATGGTTATACATGTAATGGTGGTGATGATAATGAGGTTGATGAAAATAAAGATGATGGCAATGGTGATGTTCGTGTTGATGATGGTAATGTTGATGACGATAGTAATGATCATCCCCTTTCATCTTCATCACTCTTATTTATATGTATCCCTCTCATCTACATCTCTCCTCTAATCATCTCCCTTATCATCTGAGTTCATCTCCATCCCTCGTCTCACCATCTCCATCACTCTATCCTTTCATCTCCATCCTCAGTTTCCCTCCATCCCCATCACCCTCATCACCTTCATTCCTCCCATTATCTCCATCACCCTCATCAACTCTATTCCTCTCATTTCCATCCCTCTCAACATCTCCATTCATCTCAGGAAAATGCATATACACAAGATAGAATTCAGCAGTAAAAATACTTGTTTTGAAATATAATATCCCTCTGTGAAGTGGGTTTTATTATTTGCCATATGAAGTTGAATAATTACATAGTAAACACTATACTTAACCAAATTTGCATTTTGAAAGAGAAACTGAAAGTTTCATGCACATTTTCAGTGGATATACAAGTTTTCAGTAAAATTACATTTTTAAAATAAATTCCAGGGGGGGCAACTGCTGTATAGAGCCATGCTTTTGAACATTTTTGGGGCCGGGATTATATCGTCCCAAGCTGGCCCCCATGTATATTTTCCTTTAATACATTTTTGGGGCCGTGGCAAAAAAACGCCCGACCCCCCCCCCCGCCCCTGCAGCGCCTGTGCATGTGTACTATACATGCAATTTTAGCCTGAATGATGAATCGAACATCTACAAGTCAAGAAATTGAAGCCTATTACCACTTAAAACCAAGCTACACACCATGGAAAATAAATATATTTATTTTAAAAAAGTAGAAGGGCAGATCCTACGATGTAAAGCTTCATCTAATTTTGTTTGAAGGAGAGCAGCAATAGACATTCTTTGATCGATGAATTAACAGGCTTAGTCCTACAAGTCGTTGGAGTAAACTAAACTCAGCCAAGCTCGGCTCTTTGTCTTTGACTGTACATGCACACTTCCATTGGGGATATCTTCGGGTCTGAAGCGCCCCGGCAGCTACGGGGGCCGAGCTACTAGTAATATTGCGATGAAAAGCACCCGAAACTTTAATCCGTTTTTCGCCACTCACGATCAGAGATAAAGTTGACAAACCTCAACAAATCAGGCATCTACACTAAGTTTTACTCTTTCTATGAAGAAATTGAGTTAAGGGAATACAAGAGAGTCTATCTTCAAAAACAAAAGTGAAGAAAATAAATTATGATCACAAAATTAAGTCAGTTGTTGAGCGGGGTCCCGGGGCCGAGTCGATCACCAAATACAGTACAGCAGCTAATACATCTGTACCTGGAAATCGCAAGATAATAGTAGCTAGAAGCGCATAAAATTACACCTTTTTCATTTTTTTTTATATTTAAACGAAAGAAAGTTGTAGTAATTGAAGAATCAGACCGTATTGCCACTTATGCCAGTGCTAGCTGTAGAATGTAAGTTTTCAATGAAACTGAGCATGCTCACGCGCTAAAAAGGGGAAATCCCTGGTTTTGAGGTAAAACCTGTGGTTTAAACCATGGTTTCATTTGAGTCCACTGTTGAAACCATGGTTTCATTTGAGACCACTGTTGAAACCGTGGGTTTTAGAAACCATCGTTTGTGAATACCAAATCTTAGAAACCATGGTTTTTCAAAAACCATGGTTTCTAAAACCCACGGTTTCTAAAAACCATGGTTTCAAACGAAACCACCTTTGTGAATTCGGGCCGTAGTGTTGGGGCAAAAAGGACATCCTCTATAAAACATTTTAATTTTTTTTCATCATCCCCGGAAATTTGATCCTAAACACGTAACTTTCCTAGTGAACTAGATACCCTTTTTTCATTATTTTTGTGTCTTTGACGCCCGTAATGTACCCTATCTTGAAAAAGACATCCTTCTTATGTGTTTTTTGGGGGGTGGCGCATGGTATCCACTCGTCAATGTCAGTGCCCCCCCCCCCCCCCGTGTCATCATCACACCATCATCATCATAGAGCTCATCTCCTGGCATCTCCTGGCTGCGCGTTTCCGTTTTACACCCTGGCGAAGGCATTTTCCGGAAAAGTAGCCAAAAAGCGACTAGTGAAGAGTCTACACACGTCGCTGGTTGCATGCAGCGTGCGACACATGTACAGGCGAGTCCACCACCGCATGCAATTTGCACAGTTACTGAGTTCCTCGGCACTTCATGTACAGAGAGAGCGGCAGTCAGGAGTGAAATCCGAACATGCTTTTGCAGTCGCGTTGTTTATGATTTTTTTTTCTAAAAATAAATTATTAACTAAATGAATAGAATGACAGACAAAATAAAAATAAACAGATACTTATAATGGAAAGACAAATTGAAGTTTGATGGATTGATACACTTAGAAGCTGCCGAAAGATAGATATAGAAGACTGATAAATAGATAGAGACACTGATAGACAGATAGATAGATAGAAATAGAGAGGAGAGAGAGGTGGATAGATAGATAGAAAGAGAGAGAAAGAGGGAGAGATGGATGGATAGATAGCTAGAGAGAGGGGGAGAGACAGAAAGGTTGATATATAGAGGGAGAGGGGGAGAGAGAGAACGAGAGAGAGAGAAGGATAGATAGATAGAGAGGGAGAGAGAGATGTTGTAGATAGAAATATGGAAGGACAAAGAGAGAGAGAAAAAAAGACAGATGCTAGAGAAGGAGAGAGATAGAGAATTTGAGAGACACTGATAGATAGGATGTTAGATAGATAAAGAATGAGAGACAGAGAAGATAGACAAATTAACAGATAGATAGATACATATATAGATAGAGAGAAATTATAGAGAAAGACAGACAGATGGATAGATATATAGATAGAGATATTAAATAGATAATTAAAGATTGAGAGAGACAGAGAAGATTATTAACAAATTAACAGATAGATAGATAGATACTCTAGTTAAAAAATATATAAATAGAGAGAAATAGAGAAAGACAGATGGATAGAGAGATAGATAGAGAATTTGAGAGATAGATAGATGTCAGATAGATCAAGAATGAGAGAGAAGAGCGACAAATTAACAGATAGATACTGTAGTTACATAGGTAGGTAGAGAGAAAAATAGAGAAAGACAGATGGATGGATAGATAGAGAGACAGAGAAGTATGTATTATTAGATAGATAGATACTGCAGTTACATAGATAGATAGAGATAAAATTTGAGAGATAGATATATAGACAGATAGAGAGAAAGACAGACATCAGCAAATCGGCAAGGCAAATGATCAAGGCAAACATTCGTATTGAACCTGGAAAGTATAAGCTCAGCTGCATTTGCAAGTACGGTGCGGATAACTTCGGTGCGGACTTTGGATCGCGCGCCCAGCTGATAATGTAAACAAACGTAGACGTAGACTCTTCACTAGTCGCTTTTTGGCTACTTTTCCGGAAAATGCCTTCGCCAGGGTGTAAAACGGAAACGCGCGAGCGGCATAATGGGGTCGCATATGCGGAGCCAGGGGGGCCCGAGGGGCCCGGCCCCTCCCCCCCCCCACTGGCGGAGCAAAAAAAAGAAGAAAAAAGGGAAAGAAAGAAAAAGAAGGGAAAAAGAGGAGAAAAAAGAAGGAGAAAGATAAGAGGAGGTAGACGAGTGAATAAAATAAGATGAGGGGAAGACTTGGAAAATGATTTTAAATTTTTTTCATGTCGGGATATAATATTTTCGCTCGCGCTTGCATTGCCTATTAGGTGATTTACATAACTTGCTCAATATGGAGCTCAAAATATCAAATTCTGAGGTCAATATACAAAACATATTTCAGTTCGGAAATTGAACTGTCATTATTTTGTTTGATTTTCAAAAAGTGCTCTGTAAAAATTTCTGTTTTTTATGGTCTGAATCAACATTTTCTGCTTGCGCTGCGCCCGCAAAATTTGATTGTCAGGTACCTATTATTTTCCTGTATTCCATAAAGTTATCAAAATATCCCTATTTAGGTCAGATTGTCAAAACGTATCAGCTAGCGCTGCACGCTCGCATTTTAATTGGTGATTTATGTATATCTCAATATCAATTCTAAAACAAACTATTTAAAATCCCCATTAATTTTGATGACAGTTTATGATAGATTTTGCTCGCGATTTCCGTTCGCATTGATCATTGAAAGATATTAACTCGTGCATCTTATTCATAATTACAAAAGTGCTTTAAAATAATGTCCAGTTTTCAGGCCATAAACTTAACAGATTTTGCGCTCTCATGCTTAGGAAGAGAAATATGAAGATAGTCATCATTTTCATATGATAATGTCCTTATAGAATGTCCCGGTCCTATGTCAAAATTCAAAGTAATAATAATGAAACATATCAGCTCTTTTTAAAGGGATGGTCCGGGCTGAAAGTATTGATAGCTTAACAAAATAGAGTAGAATTCACTCAGCCAAATGCCGAAAATTTCATCAAAATTGGATAACAAATATAAGAAAGTTATTGAATTTGAAAGTTTAGCAATATTTTGTACAAACAGTCGTCATGAATATCCATTATAGGCTGATAATGTCACATCCCCACTTGTTCTTTTGTATCTTATTTTATGAAATTAGGTTTTATTCATTTCTCCAAGAAATAGAAAAACTGGATTTACAACTAACTTAGTGCATTAGATATTTATTGCTGCAACTTATTTCATTATAAGGGAGACATATTATTCACACAAGTATGAAATAATGAAAAAGAAACATGATTTTATGTAATAACATAAGACAATGGAAAGTGGAGATGTGACATCATCAGCCCACCTAATGAATGTTCATGACGGCTGTTTTTACAAAATATTGCTAAACTTTAAACTTCAATAACTTTATTTTTTGTTGTCCAATTTTGATGAAATTTTCGGCAGTTTGCTCAGTGAATTCTACTTTATGTATTAAGATATAAATATTTTCAGCCCGGAACATTCCTTTACTGTAATCCATATCCACGGTACCTCACAATTTTCCCACAAAATGCTTCAAATGCAGAGCTTAAATTGACCCTTTTTTAGATCGGAATATCTTATATTTTTAGCTCGCTTTATTGATTTTTTTTATAAGAAAGGTAATTTGAAACACGCGTTTATTCAGATACGCAGCTTGTTACACTCTAAATTACAGGGATTTAAAATAAGTTCAGCTGGACAGTAGTTAGGGACCAGTCGATTTCTGAATTCAGTTTTAGTCCTAAAGACTTAAATTTAAATCTCAAATGATTTAGATTTAAAACTTTTGAGATTTAAAAATGAATCTTAAGGATTCAAACTAAATCACCTTTTTATTAAAAAGGGAATGGATCCATTTCAGTTTGTCTGCAATTGGAGCTAGATCCACAATGACAATTTGAAAACAAGATTTCTTTTATAATCTTATGTTCACATGGTAGGGTATAATATATCATGAGAACTTAGTTTCGCATAAGAATATTGCAGTATGGGAGAATTAAAGAAAAAATCCATAATTTTATCGGAATTGTCTGATGTGGATCTATCTCTTTGCAAACAAACTCTTCAGTTATGAAAGCGTGAAGCGCGGGCTGACATCTAGCACTTTCATGATTTTCATCTCACCTTTAACCAGTGATGAGTAGGCGACTAGTGATTATGGAATGATATTAATGGTTTAATCCTCATTCGCACAGTTTTTATTATAACGAATTTGCTCATTAACATTCTGATAAAGGACATTTTCTTTCAATGTGCACATTAACTTAATAAATGCAACTTTATAGGTTTTCGCATGCCGTTGTTCACTTTCTCGCTATAGTCAGATTTTAAACATTTTTTAGTCTCTCGACACTTGTAACACATTTCTTGATACTGCTCAGTCTTCCAACAAACAACCCCCCCCAAAAAAAAAAAAATCGGTTGCCTTTCTCTCGCTTGTGCATATGAAATTAAATGCATGTGTTATTGACCCCAGGGGGGTCCAAAATAGTTCCGGTCAAAATCATGGTATGAACGGGCAGTGAGGCAAACATTTTGAGCACTGGCGTAAATCCTTGCGTCACACTTATTTTTCAGGGATGGATGGAACAATATATAATCCCCCCTGAACAACAGATGTGACGCAAGAATTAACGCCAGTGATTTGGAGGGGTCCAGGTATATGGTGTACCAGAAAAAAATTAAAATAAAAAAAAAGTTGCTAGTGAGCGAAGCAAGCGAGCAAAAATTTTGATATCTTTAATACAAAATCAAATTTTTTGATATATTTTGACATAGTATTTAGAAAATGATATTATGTTTTCACCATTCTCTCTTTCCTTTTGTTTCCCTCCCTCCCTCTCTCGCTCTCTCTCTCTTTAATCTTTTTTTTAAAATTCTTTCTTTCTTTCTTTCTTTGCTATTTTTCTCGTTTTAATTTCCCCGGTGAAATCCGCTAGGGGGAGGACAGCCTGCCCCTGCAGCCTGTTACGGCACTGACTTTTCGCCTCTGATTTCGGGGTGTTAACATGTCGAAATTTGAAACCCCTCCCAGTACCCACTGCTCGAACGAGATTGACGCCACTAACCATAGGCGGCGGAAGCGGGGGGGGGGGGACAGGTCCCCCTCTAAATTTGAAGCGGGGGCGGTCCCCCTAATTTTTTTGTTGAGAACCTTTTATTTTGCTTGTAATTTTTGTCCTGCGTCCCCAAAAAATTCAGGTGGACCCCCCTAAATTTAGCTTGATAACCGTTTTTGGTTTTTGTTTTGCTTGTCAAAAAATTTCATCATAAAATTTTGGTTGATCTGGGGTCACCCCTGTCTTTCCTAATAAAAATACTTGGGGGCAATTCCAATTGCCCCCACCCCGATAACTTTAAAAGTTTGAAGAAAAAAATCGCAATATGCAACGCAAATATTGGCCCCTATCTTAGCATGGGAAAGCACCGTAAAAGCATTAAACTTAGCATAATTATGCTATCATTATCCCCCCCTAAAAAAATAAAATAAATAAGTAAATGAATAAAAGTTTTTCGGCGCTCTATAAGCGCGCAAGATATTGTAGGCCTATTTTGAAATGGCGCATAAAATTTTGGACATTTTTTCACCCTCAACATGGAACAACGCCCCTGCTTAGGCCAATGCAACATTGTTCGATTCGAGGCAGAGAATGAATGGATGATGATTTTGATGTAATTTTCATTATTACTTTCTTCTACTCACATCAACGATTTTCAATGCGCACCTAATCAATATTGCCTCGCTAGATGACGCATTGCAGCATATTGTTATTACGCTGCCTCAATTGCCTTAATGATGAAAATGCAGTTTCATTGAACTCGGTGCAATGTGATACATTCATCTGTTTGTTTTTTTTTTGTAGGGGTGGGGGCTAAGTATAGGCATACGGGGTCTTGATGAAAAAGTTGCACAAAAATCATACAAATGAGGTCAACTGATTTTACCTAATCAGAAGAAAATCTTGGATTTGTGTTTGAATTCTTTAGTTGCAGTCATAGGCAAATGGGTCCCTACAGTGAATAATTTTGGGGAACTTTCATATAGAAGTCTAAGCATGGATAGAAATCATAGAATAGGCATACGACAGAGCGAAGCGACATAGAATTCAATGCCTTTGTTTGTATTCGTAAATCAAAATTGTAGGGTCTATTGCATTCTCGTTTTGTTATTTTGACATTTTGAGAATATTCACTTATAAAACAGGTTTTGACGCCTCTCCCGTATTCACACTACCAGCGTCAATAAGATGATTAATAGAAAAGGTCCACCACTTCCCTTTCTTCACCACACTGACAAGTACTAGTATTCAGTTTATATAGGTTAAAAAACACACTTTTACACTCTAAAAAATGAAGTGCTAATTCAGCTCTTAAAGAGCGTGTATAGTGACTGCACTTCGGAGTGCTGATTTGTCTAGTTCAAATTTGAACGAGAAAAATCAGCACTCCGAAGTGCAGTCACTATACACGCTCTTTAAGAGCTGAATTAGCACTTCATTTTTTAGAGTGTATATACATTTATCTTGATTAGGTAGAAAACCTTTAATGTATTATTATGTATTTCTACAATATTTTCCTTTTCATTTGCATTACTGTGCTATTTCCACATTTTTGTCACTTAAAAAAACCCTGAAGCAACTTTTTCAGAACTCACTCACTACGCTCACTCGCTGTACGCCTTGAAATATTATGTCTTCCATCTATTGAAAATTTGTTCACTCACTTCTTTCGCTTGCACATTGATATTTACTGCAATTCATTAATTTGTGATACCAACTAATCCTTTATAAAAAAAATCTTGATAAGCCTTTAAATGACAGATATTTATAATATATACACATACGTATACATTGCCCACGATGAATTACACACCATTATTTTGAAAGAGATTTTTGGACACCATCCAGTTTTCAATTACTCAAAATTTGCTCTCTCGCATATTGATATTAGCTGCAATAAATTATTCATTACTTTATATCACAACAAATCCATTGCAATACAGCCATCGAAAAAAATCGTTACAGGCCTCTTATTATACTGAAAGATGGTACTATATACCTCCGTACATATAGCCTTTGGTGTGGGGGTGTCCCCGAAATTTTGAATTTTTCAGGATTATATTGCTACCGCCCCCAACTCCGACCGGATTAACGACAGTGCTACGTTCCATAATCTCATACCACACCCCTTCGAAACTGGTTTATTATGTCTAACTATATAGTGTTCAATCTAAAATGTTCAAAAGTATAATCTAAAAATTTGAAATTTGGCGACCTCGTCGCTTTTTAAAAGTTTTTATAGTGTTTTGACCAAGCATTACTGAACGCAATTATGTTTAAAATTTGAGGGTGATTCATTTTTACCGCGCATTAATTTGTTTTATAAACATTATACATAAAACATAATTATGCGTTTATAATATATACTCTCTTATGTTTGAAGCAGAATATTCTTAAATAACAAAATAACATCATGGAATAAATTTAGAAAGAAATTATATAATTATATTCAATAAACAAATAGTTTGAATATAGATTAGAAGACAAATAAAATTCGATGGAAAGAGTATAAACAAATTCATATATAATATAAATTTATGCAAGTCATAGGAAAGAAGACTAAATAAAATGAAATTGGACTCAAATTCGATGTTTGTACATATTTTATTATTTAAATACATAATACATGAAACGAAAGTTTAATGTAGTAAAGTATATTTGGATAGATAATGACGAATCGCCAAGAACAAAGGTGGGAAGAACTGAAAAGATTCTATTTACGTTGGTTTCTACGAAAAACTACATAGAGCACATAAACTAATAAAATTCACTAATTCTCAGTGAAAAACTCTATAGCTTCTACCTTCTGCATAGTTAATTTGGCCAACAAGACACTTAAATTATGATCATCGTTCTGCATCTACAACGCATTTATACAAAGATTGTCCTATGATTGTCTTATTGTATTTTGGAAAATGATCATCGACTTGATATTAATGCGAACCCGTTTATACACCAAGCTTACAATTTTCGCAGAACTGTTTAGAACTCTCCTCTTTTCATTATTCGTATGATTTTTGTTGCTTTAGTTTCTAGTTTTAATACTTACTCAGCCCTCCCGCATGCTTTGAAACATCCGCATGAAGCCCCCTAGAAAAAAATCATTTCTATTATCATCAATATTTTATGACTGATGGCATAGATCATATAATCATTAATCTTCCAAGTCACTCGTTCTTCGACTATACGCAGTCCTATATACTCTCTTTTTCTCTCTCTCTAGGGCTGTTTATATCGGACATTGCTGGGTAGACGGACTTCAATTTTATTTTACTATAATGTATGCTAAACCAATCAATCATAATGATTTTTTTTAATAAATACTACGAGAACAAAAGTAAAAGTATCTTGATGGCAGATCGTACCCGCATACACTCGCACCAAATCATTATTGCTCACATTGATCATTTGTGGCCATGCACGTTATTCATAATTCTTATGTTTTGACGACAAAATTATAATGACGGCATGTGCTGCTGCGATTTCCTGTGGCCAGTTTCTCCGAACAAGGATATAAGATCACGTTTCTCTTATAAAAAAGTTATAAGGATCATGGGCAACCTTACGAATTAAGATCTAACGGCCCGTAGAGCGCACCTTGGAGATCTATATAATTCAAAATATCATGGACTATAGTCGCAAAGACACTACAGATTCAGTTGGATACAGCAAGTTAATTAAAAGGGACCCTTTGCTGAGTGACGGCTATATTGCAGGGGGGTAAATGAATTTTGATTTGATTTGTTCTATTTAAACACGCTAAAAAGCCCTCAATCAGCCAAATTCGGGTTTTCAGAGAGGCCGTGAA
Organism: Lytechinus variegatus; assembly: GCF_018143015.1. Classification (NCBI taxonomy): domain Eukaryota; kingdom Metazoa; phylum Echinodermata; class Echinoidea; order Temnopleuroida; family Toxopneustidae; genus Lytechinus; species Lytechinus variegatus. The sequence goes on from NC_054746.1 coordinate 31,380,690, forward strand.
ATGATCATGATAATATTTTCCGACTGTCTTAATGTTCGTTTGGCATTTTATCCTTTCTTTCACACTTTCACGCTACACATTTCCACGGACATCTGTCAAACAGATCCAAAATACTCTGCGTGTCGAAATCAGGGCAGGAATCGCTTAAAGGGGAATCCAACCCAACTAAAAACTTGTTTTTATAAGGAAAAGAAAAATCAGACAAGTTGATAGGTGAAAGTTTGAACAATATTGGACAAACAACAAGAAAGTTATGAATTTTTAAAAGTTGTAAATATTGGTAATCACTATACCCATGGAGACTTCAAATTGGCCGCATATGGGATGTCATAGTGATGTAAGGCAAGGACTACTCTTCCATTTACTCCAATACATATTATGGCTAAAATGTCATTTTCCCCAAAAGTTTTATTTCAAATTATATTTTTCTTTCATGAGGACATACTACAATATACTACCTGGGTTATATTTAGATTACTGCCCCAGGGGAATGGGTACTTAGGAGAAAACCACAAATCCCTGATAATAAAGTACATGGCCTATGGGAAAGTTGTCCTTGCCCCTTGTCATAATTTACTTACCCAGTTGCCAATTTGAAATATACATAGTATTAGTGATCTCAATTTTAAAGCAGCTATAACTTTCTTATTGCTTGTCCGATTTCTTTCAAACTTTCACCATTCTGTTTAATTTATTTTTCTCCTTCCCAACATAACATGTTATGGCCAAGGCTGGATTCCCCTTTAAGTCAAGGTGTAAAAAAGGGAGCACCCCATGCAACTCCCATAACGTTACTATTTAGAGCAGCTCAAATAATATGATTTCAAGGTGATGAAAATTTGTTCTTCATAGTCTTCACAGAAAATCCTTATAGCGATAATATCTTACTCCTTGGTCATCATGGAGACGAATTCTGTTAGGACAAAAATAAGATAAGAACAACAATAATAATTATGTTAATAATGACCAAGTACGTCTCAAGACTTTCCGACCAACTCAAAAACACGGAAAGACACATCATGATTGTAAATAATGTTAATGCGGACAGTCATGAGAGTATTCTCACTTTTGCGGAGTTACATCCTTGTGTGATTGTCGGGGTTTTTAAAAGTTTTTTGTCGGAACTGTAGACATGCTATACAGTGTAAGAATTATCATAAATATCTTAATATTTCATCATAAAACCTGTAAAAAAAATGTCAAGAGCTCAATAATGTGTTACCATGATGGTAATACAGACAATTTCAGTGTTAGACTTGTTGGATTTTCCTCATTTTATTCTAATCAGCTTTTTGCTGGGGTTTACTAATTCCCTACAAACAGGAAGGGGTGCCAAGACACGTACCCCATCCTCTCAGCAAAATATGGCGTTTTTATTTTCATTTTTTTTTAAATTACCTATACCCATTTTCAGCTGATACCTAAATTTCGATAGTATTTTTGTTGAATAATTGTAATTTTTAATTTGCCTCCAGTTTCCTGGATCTGTTCAAGAATACAACTGATGTGCAATAAATAGCTTTCTCGTTAATGAATTGCTTGTCATACCAGGTCCAGCATGCAACACTAATGTGAAAATTATCTGTAGACAATTATCATGATTACACCAGTCTATATAGACGAGGAAATAAAGGCCACTGAAAATGCGCTTTCTCTCTTTTACGTGATCTTCGATATTGAATGCTATACACAATCATAAGAGAGTGGCAACTGTAAATAAATGGTCCGCCTTGCCTAAAGACGCAAAGCTGTGGTGTGGTTTAAAGTCTGGGGATTTATCCACTGAGCCACAACACCTCAATATTTAAAAGAACATTTACTAAAGGCTCGGGCCTTATCCAAAATCAGATTCGAATTCTAAATCTGCACATATTTTGGAACAAAATCTTATGTCACTTAATGTTTTTGGATTAACTTTCTTCACAAGAAATCTAAGACTTTTAGGATATTCAAAGTGTGACGACGGTGAAATGAGGTGCAAAGTCAGAGGAGGCCAGGAGAATGGCAACTGCCTCTACAATTTTTCTTAATTGAATAAAAAAGAAAAGGAAGAGGGGGACATGAAGAAAAAACAGGTATTAAAAAGAAATGGTTGGTTGGTATAACTATCCAATACACGTGGCCTTTTTTCATTGAGAGAAAAAAGGAATGACGTCACTTACTGATTTCCGTCGCCCCCCCCATTCCAAAAAAAAGTACTGAGGTGCAAGACCCGTGATTGAACTACTCACCTTCATAGTTGACTTGACCGTCACCATCGACGTCTGCTTCCCTGATCATCTCATCCACCTCTTCGTCCGTCAACTTCTCACCAAGATTCGTCATCACATGGCGTAGCTCGGCAGCGCTGTGATCAAGAAAAATATTATTCGTTAAACTGGAAGTCTTTTGCACTTGGGAACACTTTATTTGAATGTGATAAAACATGTACAAAATATTATACATGAATTATTGTGAATGATTATGGATGCTAGATCAGAAGACCTTTGAACAATCATCAAAATAGAGCCAAAAAATTAAGGTCGATTGATCCGTTATAATTCTAACAGTAAACAGGACATTTACTACTAGAATTAAAACGGATTAATATTAAGTTGAAATTTCAAATTATCCGGGCAAGTCAAGGTGTATGCCTATCTCTTAAACATGTTTAAAGGATGAACCACAATAATGCAAAATATCTTCTGAATTTAACATCGACATAATTAACCCTATACATTTTCTTGTGATGAGGGGTGGATCAATGACTTGTTAGTTGGAGAAACTCGTTGAAAGGAGTAAACTTTTTCTGATGAGCAAAATAAAAAAAAAAGTAATTTTTTCATCCTCCGTCATTTTCTCTCTTTCTCCCTCATTTTTTATTTTGGTAATCAAACGTGCACCGCATGTGGCTCTGACGGGCCAGATGATTGTATACTACAATCAAAGATACATACTCATTTTATTAAAGGTCAAGTCCACCTCAGAAAAATGTTGATTTGAATCAATAGAGAAAAATCAGACAAGCACAATGCTGAAGATTTCATCAAAATCGGATGTAAAATAAGAAAGTTATGACATTTCAAAATTTCGCTTATTTCTAACAAAATAGTTATATGAACGAGCCAGTTACATCCAAATGAGAGAGTCGATGATGTCACTCACTCACTATTTCTTTTGTTTTTTATTGTATGAATTATACAATATTTCAATTTTTACGAATTTGACGATTAGGACCTCCTTGCCTGAAGCACAAAATGTTAAAATAATGGAATTCCACGTGTTCAGGGAGGAATGAAACTTTATTTCACATGACAATGACGAGAAAATCAAAATATTTCATTATTTCAAACAAAAAAAAACAAAAGAAATAGTGAGTGAGTGAATGACATCATCGACTCTCTCATTTGGATGTAGCTGGCTCGTTCATATAACTGTTTGTGAAATGAAGCGAAACTTTGAAATGTCATAACTTTCTTATTTTACATCCGATTTTGATGACATTTTCAGTGTTATGCTTGTTGATTTTTTCTCGTTTTATTCAAATCAAGTTTTTGTTGGGGTGGACTTGTCCTTTAAGATGACAGAAGATGTTTGAAAATTTGTGTATTTTTAGATGCTACCATGGTGAGTTTGGAACTACCCTACACCAAAGACATTTTGTTAAAACTAAAGAAAAATTAGGATATACAAGGAGTAGCATATACTTCAAATCTACTTCATGTAGGATATATTGTTCAAGCTTTAGTAAAGCATGGTTCTCAAGAAATAGTTATGAAAAGTTAAATGAAAATGGTTGAGGAACCGCATGCTTTCGGGAGCATAAAAAGAAGCTGAGGAACCGCATTTTATTAGAGCATTTCAAAATAATGTATCGAGCGGACGTAAAATTGTATTTCTAGTAAAAATATACTTTTTTTGAAATGTATAAAGTAGTACCGGCTCAGGGTAAATCGACATAAAAATAGTCCCCGCAGCACAGTATAGCGCCAAAATGATCGAGACATGAATAGGCATAGCCGCCCAGGTCATCCCTTAAAAACCCCTTCTAAGTAGGCCTATTATTGATTGGTCATCGATTTCCTAGATTTAAGAAGACCTCTTGAAAGACACAACCATCCTTCATGAATAATAATGGAAAGAATTCGTTTGTGAAAGAATATGTGATTTACATCCATACACAAGTTTTCCAAAATAACTCGTACACAGCAAAAACTGTGCTGTTAACCGTGTTCATATAGGACCACACCAGTTATTTTACACTGTTGTTAAATTGGTGGTGTTAGATTTACACGTAGGGAAAAGTTGTGACAGTTTTTGCTTTTTGCATGTTAGAATTGATATGATTAATAATCTTGTCGAGTACCTTGCCTTGAAATTTCATTCATATTGAAGGTCACCGTGACCTTGGATGTCAAATGGCTCAACTTGCCCCATATATGGGGTAAGTTTGAGCCACCTTCTGGGGTAAGTTGAGCCACAAAAACTATGTACCCAGCATGTCAATTTTTTGTTTAAAGTCTTTTCACTTGCTAATTCTCATGGCAATGTATAAGCCTGTGCCTTTGTTTTTTAACATTACCATAGGAATGTTCATAACTTAGTCCGACCGACACACATCATATAAAAGACTATGACAAGAATGAAGATCCATTACTACTGTTTCAAAGTGTGTGTTTATAAAGCACTTGGCTGGTTTCAAAGTTGGAGCTATTTATGGGTCATCACCACCACCACAATGTCTGACTCATTCATTATTGGCCTGGGGCTGGTGGCTCAACTTGCCCCTATGCTCAACTTACCCCGCCTTCCCCTATAGGTGTTATTACAACACCTATGGTTGTTACATTTACACTCTTTGGTGCTATGTTCAATCTCTAGCCTCTAGGGTGTTATTTTAACACCTCAGGGTGTGGTCCTCTATCAACACCAATTGGTGTCAGTTTTAACACCACAGTTTTTACAGTGTACCCAGTGAAGCTAATCAATCCGTTATCTTTCCAAACAAGTCAACATACCTGATGAATCCGTTACCATCCTTGTCGAACACTCTGAACGCTTCTCTGATCTCTTCTTCGCTATCTGTGTCTTTCATCTTCTTAGCCATCATCGTTAAGAATTCCGGAAAGTCGATATTGCCATTGCCTTAGTTAAAAAAAGGTGGAAATTATTGATATATTCGAGATTTTTTTCAAACCCATTTTTTTAAATAAAAAAAAGAGTTTCGTAAAGGAAAATTAATTCATTTAGAAAATGTTAAGCAAATACATAAATCCTAAAACGTTAGGAAAGTTGGAGTGACAGAGATAAGACATTTTCCAAACTTAATGACAAGAAGATATATAGGAAAGCTTACTTAATTTATTTATTTACGTTTTAAAAATCCACTTCTGATACTCCATAATCTGCTTCTTCTTTTTTTTACAGCGCATTAGCGGCGAAAATGAGATTTTTCTTTTTTGATTGTCGAATGAAACTTACGCTTCTTAGTTAAAATATACGGTATACACATTCGAACTTATTAATACCATTTTTTTTACGATATTTAAAATTGTAAGTTTACCTTATAAGTATTTTGCTTGTTCAGACCTATACTTCTTTATGGATTGCTTGTCGTCATCATTCATTCGCAATACTTTAATCCCGCAAAGAAAAAAGGCATCGCAATGTCATGAGCAACAAAGGAATGTAAGCAAGAAAGGAATTTGAAATTCTGTGGCAGTGAAAGCAGACAATCATTCGAAATTCTGTTGTTCTGGATTTCGTTCGGCTTTGTTGATGAAATATTGTAAGATATTCCGATTGGTACACTTTATCATGGATGAGCGAATTAAAACATCGTAGATTTCTGGGTACCTTTTCTATTCCTATAATTCTTGACCCAATGTTAATTGAATTGGATATTGTTTTTAAGATATCAGTAATCAGAAAGAAACTTACCATCAGCATCAACTTCATTGATCATATCTTGAAGCTCCGCCTCAGTTGGGTTTTGACCCAGTGACCTCATCACTGTGCCTAACTCCTTAGTAGTGATGGTGCCATCACCGTCCTTGTCAAATAGGGAGAAAGCCTCCTTGAATTCTACAAATTGAAAACAAAGTCAACATGGAACTGGATGGCGTTGACCCATGGTTGAAGTTTACAAACAACCTTCCAACAAATTAATTAGTAAATACAAGAAGCCTTATTCCCAATATAGTTATTCCCAATGTGGTTATTTTCTTCTTACTTGAGTCAATGAAAGCAAAATTGTAAATTTGTATTTTTTTTTTTTAAAACAAGTGCACACCTAGTTACCATTAATGCATATAGCATTTCCATTTATTTTCAAGCAGGATAAAAGAGCATTGTAGATTAAATGCCTTGCTCACAGGCATATCTGCCGCGGCCGGGATCGATCCCTGGACTTTTTCATGTATAGCCAGGCGCCTTAGACCACTCGGCCACGGCACCTCCACAAAAAATTATCGATTGGATAATGCGCGTTGGAATTTTAGTTTATAGCCAAAAAGTGTTTTTAACGTGCTTATTAATTATCATCATCATCATAATCTCCATCATTACCATAATCATTATCATTATTATTATTATCATTATCATCATCATCATTATTGTTATCATTATAGTTATCATAATTATTATTATTATTATCATTATTATCATAATCATCATTATTATTCATATCTGATTAAGGTGAGAGCTAGTAGATGAAAATGGTTGTCTTTTAATATAGGGATGAATCCCATATAGTAGATTGCAAATATTAATATCAAATTCATAACTCAATTTTATTTTGGGCTATCCCAATCAAATATGGGAACCAAGTTAGAGTACATAATGCACCCAAAAATAAACAATCACCGTGGGACACTTCTATACTCTCCTGTACTTGTATATAAGTATATAAGAGAAAATAGCCCAAGACAAATGAATTGTAGAATTGCACATTACTGCCCTCATTATGCAGACATTCTGAGTTGTATTGGCAAATCTCAAAAGGTACAACGTTGGATCGCGAGCCCGTAGATCCCTATCGTGCAAATTTGATACAAATGTCAATTAACAGTTATGATAATGCTGATAATATTCTGAAAGCTTATATTTCAATTCAAATCTTATATGTTTATTTAGCATGCGGATAACAAGTTTTTTATATGTTGTTATTATTAGTATGATAGCGGTAATGCCTTGTGTCAATCATAATTATTTCAAATAGGAAAGTGCAGCTTAAAGTTATTTTTGTTATTCTATTATCTCTCAACTCCAATAACTATAAAAGAATGATAACTTACCGGCGATTTGCTCTTCTGTGAGTTCAGCGGCCTGTGTGAATATCATAGAATTAAAGTAGATTTTTAAGAATTGGAAAACATTAATCTGGTTATCTGGGTTTATACAACTCTGCATTCCTCAGAAGATAATAGGGCCAAAATGAGTCATAAAAGCATGGTAAAAGTCAACTGGATGAATGGGGCTGTATAAACAAACACATTCTTATCAATGTATCGTGCATTTATTTAAGGCCATGCATGGTGTGCAGAACTGAATTTATTTTCGTAAGTACATAATTAAATTCAAATAAAAATTTGAAGAAAAAAATCTTTACAAAATACATGCGCAGCAAAAATTTCTTTTCTTTCACGTAAAAAGTATAGTGATGCAACTGCCAATGATTCAATTTTTCCTTGGGAGTCTCTCCATAAAATCAAGTTAGAATCCATTTGCGCACATTCATGTTATTATGATACTATGTACGGAATCTATTAAAGCTCAATAGCTTTCAGGTCAATCTTTTAAAAATGTACAAAATAGGTATATTATGTGCATCCCATTGCAAACATTTATGAGTCAATCATCACAATTTGACCTGAAAACACTTATTTTTTAAAGCTTAATACAACCATAATCGTGGATATGAATACATAATTATGCTTACCATTTTTTGTGTGAAGTACAATATGAGGTAGACGGAGAAAATTGCTATCCGTCCGTGTGGCGGCCCTGCAAAGGTGTGAAAATGCGAGTCGTCTCACCAACAGCGTCTCTGAAACTAACGGTAGTCATGCAGAGGGTTTATTACCCGGTATAATCAAATAGCGAAGGTCCTGAACACTCACCGTATTGGCCGTATTGACCATGTTTACCCACCCCGAATACAATCGATATTGTGTTCAATCCTCTTCACTCCATTCAACATCCACTCTCTGTTTCAACAGAAAGGATATTCATCAATAATTCATCAGCCGCAATGCGCATTGCACAAAACGATTGGCGCGCTGAAGAAAATGAGCGAAAGAAACTTGAGTTGTGTTCAAAGGATTTAAGTAATCAAACATTTTCATGAGTTAAGATGTAGAAAATAGCAAAATTAGCAAGGAATACAATTTAATCACGATTTTTTTTCTGTAAAGCACCAACGACGGAAACCAGTCTAAAATTTCATACAAGGCCAGAGATGTTTGACATTACACTCTTCCCAATGTCTTGAGAACCAGCTTCCACGACAAAGACAAAAACTTAATGAGCTATTTAAAACTTTAATTTCATCGCAACTTATCTGACTCACTGGCATACGGATATCTGTGGCTCTTCCCCCAAAAGCTCTCTAATGATCAAGAAAAAAAAGGGAAAATTGTGAAATGTTGCATTTTTTGTTGACTATTGATCGAAATCTTTCACAAAATTAGAATTTCATTTAAAAACAGGCAAAACTTACCCAACATACGCCAAAATAAACTATGGCCCCTCAAGTTTGCTGGCTCGTTATTGGCCTACGAATTACATGCAATTTAGACCCTGCACGTTCGTGGAAACAAATACCCAGAAGAAGAAAATTTTGACCGATTGATTTGATATCAACACAAGAAAATTGCAACTGATTTCATTCTGGGGGGGCGGGGTGCAATGCATGCAAACTATGGTATGCGCTTCGCAAGAGGTTGACCGACTTGAGAGATTGGAGCCGGCTTTGTATCAATATTTTACATTATATTATATAGGCCTACTTAATATGAATGAAGACTAATTATTCCCGTCTACAGGTCTAATGACCATCGGACTGATATACTATTCATTTATTAGACACACAAAATGAAGAGAAATGGAGGGGAGACAGGTAGATCCATGATCTTTTTTTCCAAGGTGTTGCGTTGTATCACAAAAGTAACAGAAAAAAAGTCACCACGTCAAAATCAATGACGTTAGGCCACCAGAAAAATAAATAAAACAAATTGGCAAAAAAGGGCATGATCCAAAAACGAAGGGAATATGGTCTCCAGAAAAAAAAGACCAGCAAAAGAAAATGAGGCGTCCGTCCCTACAACCCCCCCCCCCCCCCCCCCCCCCGATACGATGGGATACCACCTGTTCAGGACCTTATACTTTACTCTAAGAACATTTTACCGCTAATCAATTATAGGGCTGACACGTCACTGTTGCGCATTGCGGCATATCGTTACGCCACAAACCTATACAACAAAACATCATCCTGTCGCAGTACTAATTGAATGAAATAATCTCACAGTTAATGAATGGATCCAATGAATTGGAGTTTGGTGAAGCATGAAGTTAGGTAGAGGTCCAAAAGCTAACAGAGCAATTGAGCCAATCGCCGAGTCAGGAGTTGATTGGCTGCGAGCGAGGGTAAAAAAATCAGACAAGTTGCTATTCGACGTAGTACGATATCTGCGGTCTATCTCCTTGGAGTAATCCTCCTCTAGATAGAAGACCAAAGTTAGCATTTTGTTATCAAAAAAGCTAAAAAGAATATTAAACCTTATCTTTGCCATGTTCGTAGTTAGTGCCCCAATCAAGCCACAATTACACCTGCCTCCATTGAGAAATTGTTGAATGTTAACTTGGAATTAATTGCGATATTTTGTCATATTTTTGTCAATAAGATTGTTGATTATGATATTCTTCCATTCCTTTCTTTCTCTCTCTCTCCCTTTCCCCCTCACCCCACCCTTCTCCCTCTTTCTCTTAGGGTTAGGGATGGGAGAGGGTGCCTTAATTCTGCGTTATTCACCATTTCCTTTTCTTTTTCTAGTCATCGGTTTTCTCTGCGTTTCATTTTTTTCCCCTGCCAATTTTTTCTGCATTTTGGGGGCTCTACCCACTATAGTCACGAATAATGGAAGTTTGGGCAATTACCCTTTTGTCCTATTTTTTTGAAAGGCCTAAGGAACATTCAAAGTGGATGTCCCCTATCCTGTACTCTTACCTAAAAAATGGCAATATTTCAAAATCATGTTGAAGCAGGGGTCTTAAAAGGCAAATGTAAATTTAAAACAATCACTGGCCTGCACAGCTTTTGTGTATAGTCCATGCTCTTTCCCTGAAAGCATAGGCGGATATTGAGCGCCCCCCCCCCCACTATTGGCGGCGAGAAAGGGGTGAAAGGGGGAAGAAAGAAAAATCAAAGCACTGAAGAAAAAGGGAAAGGAGAGGAGAAAAGAAGAAGAGGAGAAAAAAAACTTGAAAATATATATTTTTTAAAAATCTTTCACGTGATCACGACGTCATTATGTAAAATTATTTCATTAAATAATAATGCAATGCATATCTTTGCATTTCCAAGGGGGATCCTCACTTTGCAAGCTTTGCTTTTAATGAACCACCCCCCCCCCCCTCATTTCCATTAATGCTCAATTTTATACTGCGTTTTTTCACGAAGTAAGAATGTTCGTCTGTAAAATTGTATACTAGGATTTACATTACTTGTATATGTTTCGAATGAAAATGGAATAAATAAGTGAAATAAATTGAATAATTATCTTGCTTAAAAGGATTAATGAAGCTTAAAATTTCAAGTTTTGAAGTCAACCTAGCTGGCCTGTCGAGCTTTTATTACTTTGTTTGATTTACAAATGTATTTTGAAAAAATGCCAAGTAAAATGTCCCGTTTTAATATCTGAATATCTCCTTTTTTAGCTCGCGCTGCATGCTCGCACTATCTGACTGTTTCTATATTGATCAGACTACCTTGCCTGAAATTAACATAGATTTTGGCCCCCAAAATGATTGAATATGTATGTTTCATGTATAAAAAATACACTTGTAATGATACTTGGAATATATTTTTCTTTATAAAAATAGCGCTTCAAGGAATAGTGCAATGAATGACCATGTCCTTTGATTTTTCAAGAAGTGGCGAAGAGAAAACAATGTGAGAAAATAAAAGATGGACCTCGCATTACTGATGTTATATAAAAGTGCTTACAGACGCCGTCCCGATTATGAAATTGCTACAGTTTAATAAAAACGGAATCACCCTGTATATAGATCTGCACATCATCGGCGGATCCAGGGGGGGTGCGCAGGGTGCGCGCGCCCCCCTAATATTTGAGCGGCGAAGGCGCCGCTCAAAATAAAGAAAATAAAAAAAGTAAAAGAAAGAAAAGGCGCCGCTTGAAAAATTAAAAATAAAGGAAAGAAAGGGAAAAGGCGCTGCTTAAAAAAAATTATACACTGATATAACATTAGCAACAGTAAAGGAAAGACTATCCCCAGCAAAGCGTAATCATATCATCTTCCTTATTTTTTCTTTTAACTACCCTTTTCCCAACAACTTCGCCGGTAGCAGTGCGCTGCCTGCATATAACTGGCGCCAATCAAGAATAATCAGCGCCACCTTAATCTAAATCGGCGCCGGACAAGAATAATCAGCGCTATTTAGTTATAAATCGGCGCCAGTCAAGAAAAATCGGCACTGCCAGAGTCTTAACCGGCGCCGATCAAGGATAATCAGCGCCACCTAAATCTAAATCGACGCTGGACAAGAACAATCGGCGTCATCTGGTTATAAATCGGCGCCGGTAAAGAAAAATCGGCGCTGCCTGAGTTCTTAACCGGCGCCGATCAAGGATAATCAGCGCCACCTATATCTAAATCGGGGCTGGTCAAGAATAATCAGCACCACCTGGTTAAAATCGGCGCCAGTCAAGAATAATCGGCGCCTCCTGGTTCTAGATCGGCGCCAGTCGATTATGGATTGCCGCTGCCTGAATCTTACGTAACGTCGGTAAAAATAATCAGTACTACTTGTTTAAATCGGCGCCGGTCAAGACAAATCGGCGCTGCCTTTGTCTTAACCGGCGCCACCTAAATTTAAATCGGCGCCGGTCAAGAATGATCAGCGTCCCCTGATTTCAATAAATAAACGCCGGTAGAATAATGAAGAAGGGCCTATTGCTAACCAAATCTAGATCGGCGCCGCGGTCAAGAATGATCGTTTTGCCCTCCCCCAATAATTCCGAATGTGCAAAAACAATAAGATGGTAATGTTACACAGAAATCAGCAAACGAGATTGAGCTACACAACTCGTTCTTTATTAAAAATCGTGCTCAAATTATCAGATTGGAACATAACATTTTTCAGCTCGCGCTTCGCGCTCGCATCATTTCTGTAGCAAAACCCCATACTTTTCATGATTAAATAGGTGAATAGAATTCCCGTTTTTAGTTCTGAACCTCAAAAGAACTCCCGCTTCGATTTGCAATAATCTTTTGTTGGATATAATCTTGTTCTTTATTAAAACGTACATTAAACTGTAATGTTTTCAGATCGAAATATCAAAATTTTAAGCTCGCGCTTCGCGCTCGCATTTTTTTTAGATACCCATCTTAATCATTGGTACCAAGAGTGCTTAGAATACCAAGCTTTCTGGTCAGAATATAAGTAAATTTCAGCTCGCCCTCGGCACTCGCATTATCTGTGTAGTGAGATATGTATCCTCCTCATGAGTTACTACAAACAGTCCTAAACAGGCACCTTTTTCCTGTTTTCAGGTCAGTATACTTTAAAAATTTCAGCTCGCGCTTCGCGCTCGCATTAATTTGTCGGTGAAATATGTGTCTCTATCTCATGAGTCATGTATATCTATATGATATGAGTCATATATATATATATATATATATATGCATGTGTGTGTGTGTGCGTGTGCGTGTTTGGACAGGGTCAGGCATTACCCCTTTTCTTTTTCAACATTTTCTTTTATGGCGCCGGTGAAGTGCAAAAATATGTGCGCCGCTCGGCAGTGCGCCCCCCCCTTTCGCCAAAAGCTGGATCCGCCTATGCACATTGCTTGATGTCTCCTAACCTATTCAATTTCCATACTTTTAGACAAAGGTTGTTCTCGACAACTCGAGAGCTTGTCTGAGAACTGCCCGACATTATTATTATTATTATTATTTATTATAGCTATTTAGCGCAAATTACTATATTCCAATGATTACCGTCATGGAATGGCTTGGTAAGGTTTAAGATGAAGAAACATGAATATTGATATTTGAGACCTAGTCAGAGCAGTGGCCTACCTGGGATTTTCCACAAGGGGGGGGGCAAAACCGGTCGAAAAATTTGACATGCAAAAAATAAGGGTCTTCAATCAAAAAGCTCTTCAATCGTACCCGAAAAATATTTGACAAGCAAAAAAAAAAGGTCTTCAAGCTCGTCAGGGGGGACAAAATTGGTATTCAAGCTCGTCAGGGGGGCAGGGATATGTCTTTTGTATGGGTTGTGACTCGTCAGGGGGGCAGACTGCCCCCTCTGCCCCCCCCCCCCCCCGTAGGTACGCTAGTGAGTCAGAGGGGGAAATACGTGTCCCCTATCAAAATACCCTACGGCGCCGCAGTGCGCAGCCTTCTTTATTCAGTCACTGAAGGGGGGGGACTTCCATTGGCAAGTAGATAAAAAAGGTATCTATTTCAAGATGCGACACGTTAAAGGCCTGGTCACACTGCCCGAGCGTTGTTGGAGCGGTCGTGGAGCGGTAGGGAGAGGGGGTCGAATTTCGCTCACAAAATTGGGGAAAAAATCAAAACAAAAATCGAGAACAAAATAAAAACAATCGAAATCGAAAATGGTGAACGGGAGCAAGCGGTGATGATTTTTTTTCTCTCCGCTCCACGACCGCTCCAACAACGCTCGGGCGGTGTGACCATGCTTTTACGTACATAACGTACAGAGGTATTGATAAAAAAATATAAGTTTTGCGCCAATTACACTCCCTGTTTCGGATCCGATCTACCCGAGCTGATCCTCCTTGCAAATCATGCACAGGAGGTTTCTCACCAAATTACTTGTAAAGCGTACGGAAAGCGTAACTATTTTGAGGGGTGTGTTTTCAGATCCGATTGAAAATACGTGCCTGTTCTATAAGGTGCTATTTAAAACCCCATGCATAGACACGCATGGTATCCACTAGCAAATGGAAGTTGCCCCATGCCCCCTCTCCCTGGATTGGTGGAGAGCCCATCGATATTGAAAAGATTATTAATTATGTAGACCGGAGAGACCTGCAAGGACGCTGCCGTCTTAATATTCATATTTTTCCCAGGTCAGCCCATGGCCCTGGGAAGTGGGGTGCAGAAGGATTTTCCTAGGGGTGCAGCTGCGTGTATTGTAGACAGCGGCCCTGGAAGTTCTTTTTTTTTCATTCACATGCATTTATTTCATTCATAGATTAAAATAACATTTACAAACATATTGATATAGAAATATACAAGAAATAGATGTAATTAATGAAACGAGGAGACATTTTAGAAGGCAGTGAAGCCTTAATGGTGCTGCCATAAAAAGAAGAAAATACTTATACAACTTTACAATAGCACCTTAAAAAATCTAATCAAAGTAACGAAAAGCCTGTGTAGAATCAAATATTGTGGTTATCAATTAAATATTATTTTAGTCTCCTTTCGAAAATGGAAAGGGAAGAGCTATATTTTAAATATAAATTAATGTTATTCCAAATGATTGGACCTTTGAAAAAAAAAAATTTTTAGCAACATTATAGTTCTCCTTCAATGGTAAGTGAAAATGAGAGGTACTGCGTGTACTATAATGAATGGAAATCGTCATTAAAAGAAAACTTATCAGGAAGACTTGGTGGAATATTAGATTTTTGTAACACATGTCCATAAAAATAGCCAAGTTGAAACAGCATAGATCAAATATGTTCAAGATTTTTAAGAGAGAAAATATAATGGTTTAGTGTGAGCAAGGTAACCGGAATGAAAAAAAAATTGAATAGCCTTTTTTGTAATCGTATTAATCTATACATGGAATACGTCTTATAAGAAGGACCCCATGTAATATTGCAGTATTGGAGGTAAGATGATATTAAGGCGTTATAAAATTGTCGGAGGAATAATTGAGTTTGTATAATATATGTTTATAAATTTTTTAGTACAAATATTATCAATATGATTATTCCATGATAATAATAACAATAATAATAATAGCCAATTTTTATAAAGCGCTTTTCCCAGAATGGCCCAAAGCGCGTTACAGCATATTATTACCCCGGTCATTGGATTCATTTCAATCCCGCACGAAAAGTGCACAATTTCCACTCCCTGGGGAGCATTCCTTGCATTCATCGCAGCCTCATTATGGCGCTGGCAAAATCAAACATACAATATCTTTCGCATCCTACCGGGTAATGTACTATCGATTATTACACCTATAAGAATTTCAATGATCTAGTAATAGGGGTGTTATCTAGTAAAACATTTATTCTGTCATAATAATTAACTTGTTTTGTAAAAATCATATTATGTATTTTTTCATGTTCAAAATAAGCTTATGAACAATCAACCAAGAGTTTAATTTCAGCTCATTATCGAGTCTGGTAGGTGTGAATAAATGGACAATTTTAACCAAAATAACCTCATTCTTGTTAGTAGTTTACATCAGCACCCCCTGTAAAAAAAATGGTTCCAAGGGCCGCCAGGGTCAACCTGGTAGAAGTCTAGCTCCCCCATCTAAGCGCGAAATTTGATATGGCTTTATAACTCCGAGTGTAAACGCGACAATGCCGTGCAGTGCAACCAGGGACCTAACGTAATAATGCTGGTCGACTTAATTCTACCATTATAAACCCATATCTTTTTTTTATTTCGCGATTGGAGTCGTGACCGAAGTACCTCAGATAGTATTCTTCCTCTTCATAAAAAATAGTACCAACATTTACAACGTCATAACAGATGTAGCCGTATTCATGTTTCTCGCCCGGGGGGGGGCCACTTACATTGACGAGTGGATACCATGCGCGACCAAAAAAACACGTAAAAAGGATGTCTTTTTCACGATAGGGCACGTTACGTACGTAACGTGATAAGGGTGTCAAAAACGCAAAAATAATGAAAAAAGGGTATCTATTTCACTAGGAAAATTACGTGTTTAGGGTCGAATT
The DNA here is from genome assembly GCF_018143015.1 of Lytechinus variegatus. Classification (NCBI taxonomy): domain Eukaryota; kingdom Metazoa; phylum Echinodermata; class Echinoidea; order Temnopleuroida; family Toxopneustidae; genus Lytechinus; species Lytechinus variegatus. The sequence goes on from NC_054746.1 coordinate 31,396,868, forward strand.
TGCGGGGATGATGAGACAAAATTAAAATGTCTTATAAAGGATGTCCTTTTTGCCCCAACACTACGTGTTTTTTAGAGTCCGATTTGCGCGGGGTGTAGAAGGTGGGGTCGTACTAAATCAAATAAGGTAAAGCCGACGACCGAAGGGAATATTTGCCAAGAATATCGTTTTGTTTCGAATACTTGTTAAGGGTAGGGTTTCACACGCCAATACTTGTTAAGGGGTGCATTTTCAGAATATGGAAATTACGTGTTTAGGGTGCTTTTCGAGACCCCATGGTCGCGCATGGTATCCACTCGTGAATGGAAGTGGCCCCCCCGGGTTTCTCGGGGGGGCATAACATCCAAGCATTTTACCAACAATTAAATCGCCCTCTTCATTGGTGTTCTCTTTTTTTTATCGAATCGGTGGGGGTGGCCTAATAGGTAAAAAAAAACGGGGGGCCAGACACTTGGTAATTCCGAAACCCGTAAATTGCATATACCTCGGCGTTTGTTAATCAGAAAAAGAAAAATTGTTCGTTAATCGTTCTGTGGCATCTTTTATATTGATTTCTGATTAGATATGTATATTTAGGCTTTTTACGCGGTTTGGAATTCTTCCTAATCTGAAGTTTAAAAAAAAAATCGCTTTTGGTCAATTATGGGGCTAAATAGGCCATACAGTGAAAAGGGCATCCTCGTGAGATGTTGCGAGTGCTAATCGCATGCAAGCTCAAACTTTTGGACATTTTGATAAGAAATAAAAATTAGACAAAATTTAAAGCAGTTCTTGTAATCATGAAAAAGATTTAATGCGATCGGAGCGCGAAGCGCGAGCTGCAATTTTTAATACATTGACCAGAAGCGGAACCTGCTAAGGACGATAAAAAAATTTAGTGACATATGAATAGGATACATATTTAACCAATCGAATAATGTGAGCACGAAGCGCGAGCTGATAATTTATGACATTCTAACCTGAAAACTGGATAGCATTTTAACCAGAAACAGGGTACCTCAATACACAATAACTGAGGCGAGCCCGAAAAAGGGTGATTTCCTAACAAGGGCTGGTGTTTAATTTCGAAAAAGATCACATTTCAATTTGGAAAAAGGACATGTTCCACTTTGAAAAAGGGCATTTCGTCCTATGATTTTTTTAATCATAACCAGCAGAAGCTGTTAAACATGTTAAAAATGACACCTCTTCCCCTAAAAAAATCCATTGTCTGGAGGTTATTCACATGATTGTTACCAACACACATGCAGTCCCCAACATTCTTAAACCATTCTCTCTGGCATTAATTGCTCAGAGATATGCTTTGACCACCATGTACACATAGGCCTATATCATCCTCCGTCGAAACTATTATTGCATAGTATCCTCTTATTTTTAATCACAAGTTCACAACACCGTTTTTTTTTGTAACTCAAAGAAATCAATATCATTTCCAGACTAACGAACCAAGGCTGTTGAAAAATATACCGCTTCACGCCCCCCCCCCCCGTGATTTTAGAAATCATTTACCCTTTTTACTGTACGTGCGTATATGTATATCACAACCGTTCGTGCAAAAATCAACCCCTTTTCCGTACGTCTTGTGGACTAGAATGAATACCTTGATATGAAAGTGGTTCCCGATTATCGTAGTAAATTAATTTTCCATAAGTAAAATTTTCAATAAGCGATAAGAGTAAACTAAAGTAAACGGCTTATTAAATTTTCCCTTTAATTCCTTTTCACATATTGTGAATAAGTGTCCAATTTTCTCAGTGAATCTTTCACTTTCGTCTCATAATTGTCCTTTCCCTGTCTAACATTTCAAATGCAATAAGTACAATGTGATTATTGCGCATTCTTAAGTTGTAAGCTTCTCTTCCAAAACAAAAGCCCCTGCTCTTTTTCCCTTTGATAATTGTACTCGTAGTTGCTTGTCACTCTAATTATACGATTATTTTTTTTTCATTTGTATTAACAGGACAAATTCCACTCTCCTCTCCATAATGACTCGCAAACTATCACTGGCATATCAGCATTTTGTTCCCCCTATATATACAGAGCTGCCAACCTCTAAAGTAAAAATAGTAATCAAGCAGCTCAAAAGTCATAATTTTTAATTAAAAGTCATAATTTCATATACGTGCCAGTGGTATCTCTTAGACGAGGTAATAAATATATGTAGCCTATAGAGCCGACGCACATTGCTCATAATGTCAATTTTGCCTGCCCTACATTTTTCTTAATTGTTGACAGCCCTGTATATGGTTCAATTACATGTACTTGAAATGTTTATGAACCAAATTCTCATTTAGTAATCTGACAAAGTGGGTATTAGACTAGTGTATACTTAATTGCGAGTAGTTAATGTGGTATTATGCTTTATGAGTACTCAAGTGGGTATAAACCATTGACATTGCATGTTAAAATACTTCATCAGACATGATCAGGGGCGTCGATCCTTTTTCAAATGGGGGAGGGCAAATCATTAACGTTCCAAAGGCGCTCGCGATCGTACACACACCCTCACCCACAAATATATATATGTGTGTGTGTGTGTGTGTAAGTATGACTCATGAAACACAGACACGTATCTCATGAACAACAAATTAATGTGAGCGCGAAGAGCGAGCTGATTTTTTTTAGTATACTGACAGGAAAAGCGTGCTTGTTTAGGACTGTGTGTAGTAACTCATGAGGAGGATACATATCTCACTACACAGATAGTACGAGTGCCGAGAGTGAGCTGAAATTTCTTTATATTCTGACCTGAAAACTTGATATTCTAAGCATTTTTGGTACCAATGATTAAGATTTGTATCTAAAAGAAGAATAGATCTGAGCGCGAAGCGCTAGCTGTAACTTTAATATTTCGATCTGAAAAAAGTGACAGTTTAATGGACGTTTTTGATAAAGAACAAGATATATATCCAAGAAAAGATGATTGCAAATCGAAGCAGGAGTTCTTTTGAGGCTTAGAACTGAAAACGGGACATTTACAATCACCTATTTAATCATGAAAAGTATGGGTTTTTGCTACAGAAATGATGCGAGCGCGAAGCGCGAGCGGAAAATTTTTATATTCCAATCTGAAAAGCGGACATTTTGAGCACGATTTTAATAAAGAACGAGTTGTGTATCTCCATCTCGCTTGCTGAACATTACAATCTTGTTTTTTTAATGCATATCCGGAATTATTGGGGGGGCAAAATTATATGTTTGCCCCCAATATTTTCATTGGTGGGGCGATCGCCCCCCCCCCCCATTTCATTAAAGCTACACCCATTTTGTCTATTATCCACTTTATATTACAGAATAATTCAATATGGATGAATTAATTTAACTGTTTATGAACCAAATTTTCACTTAGTAATTTGACCAAGTGGCAAGTGCAGTGGAAAACCAATATGCCATGTAGCTCACGTGGTATGTTTTCTATCTGACTAGAGACCAAATGCTTGTACACCATTATGATCCACCGACACATTATACATGAAAAGATGTCTTTATAAAAAAAATGATATTAACATGCTTTATACATTTTCCTTTAGTTTCGTTCATGCTTGAGCGAACGTGGAATGTTTTTGTCTGGGGTTAAAAAGGAGGCTTGCGCCAAAATGACATAAAATGATAAATCATTATGATGGTCGGACTTCTTGCTAATCAACAGACTTCCTCTTAACCTTTTCATTATCTTTGCCATAATTTTCGAATTATGCGGTGAAAATTCATTTCCAAATCTACTTATTTGCTTGAATAGTTCTGTTGTTCCTTTTAAATATGTTTTAAGCTTTGAATATTCCTTATTTAGGCATGAACAATTTTTAACCGAAGTGTGGGAGAGCGTGTTTTTTTTTCAAATCCTTTCATCGTGTGCTACAAAGATTATGGTGCCTTTGAACAGTGGCATACTGATGGATGGGGGCTCGGTGCGCCCTCCCCCCTCATAAAAAATCATGACCAAGAAAACAAAAATGGAAAGGAAAATAACAGAAAACATACAGAGTGAAATATGATATCACTTTCTGAATATTATGTCAAAATCATAAAATTTGATATTTTAATAAAAAAGTGAAAATTTTTGCTTGCTCGCTTCACAACTTTTTAATACAGTTTACCCGATCTACCACATCTTGCTCCTTCAAAACTGACTCAATACACCATTGCCATTGAAAGACGTGAATCCTTTCCTGTTTGTCCTGTCAAGCACATTATTAAACTTGGTGAATGAATCAATAACCCCTTGAAAATAGGATTCATGTCTTTTATAGGTACCATAACATAATTTGTTTCACATAATAAAAGGATTTGAATAATTACAAATTCTCCCAATTAATAATAATGCAAATCTTCGTACTTGGGTTGACAAAAAGGCTTCTTTTCTTACTTATGAAGGAAAATCCAAAGGTAAAATGAAAAGCAAAATAATTCAGATAAATAAATTTGTGAATGAAATTTGACAGGATAATTCGAAAATTATGGCAAAGATAATGAAAAGATTAAGAGGAAGTCTACTGATTAGCCAAAATTCTAATCATCTAATTTCTCATTTCTAATCATCTAATTTTCTCATTTCTAATCATCTAATTTCTCAATTTGGGCTCAAGCCTCTTTTTGAACCCCCGAAAAAAGTCACGTGTTCGCTCAAGCATAAACAAAATTTGTTTTTTTAAATGGCATTTCAAAGATAAGATCTCAGAGCATCTATTAACAACAAAATATAGATAAAATTACTTGAAACAAATTTTTTATAGACTTTTCAAAACTGTCTCGTTTTTTGATACGCACTGTATAGCAACATAAAAACCAGTGGTGAAATATGGTCCGACCAGTGGGGGATATGGGGGATATTGTTAAACTGGAAATTCCAAATTTCGTCATCCACACAATTTTTCTATGTACTGTATATGGGGTTACTAAACAATATGTACATTATGTTATCACATTTGGTGGTGACAGTGAAGGCCTATATAATAGTGATTTCTTTTTGGAAGCCTGTTATAAGGTTTTAAGTGTGACATTAACTACTAAATTGCAGTTGGACTGACCACGCATATCAATATGCTAGCGAACGAATTAAATTTTAAGTGGTTGGAAGACTGAATGGTGTCGAAAACAGTTTCTTTTTAAACCAAGAGGAGAAAATTTAGATTAAATATTAGAAATATGCTAATGAAAAAAAATAATTTACTCATTGGTTGGTAACAGTTGAGATAAGAATGGAAAAAGTTGTCTTTATAATGATTAGGAATTGGGTACCTTAAGGAAAATTAATATGCCATCCAAGACCACAATATAAACTTCCCAAACCATGGAAAATAGTACATTGATGCAAAATGAAATGAAAAACAGTCTTTGAAAATATATTTAGAGATTAACGAAAAATTAAAAATTGTATTTTTTGTACAGTTACGGCAAATACTGTTCTGTTTTAGTAACGGAATTGATTTGATCAATGTCAACATTCACTAGCGTAAAAAGTCAGACATTTTGAGAGGCATAGTGTAAGAGGCAACATTTTAAGAAAGCTGCGGGCGAACGAATTGCGAAGTCAAAATCTTATACATTTCTCATACAAAAATCTAATTTTGTAATAGGTTTTGACAGAATATTCAGATATCATATTTCATCATTCTCCTTTCACTTTTCTTTCGTTTTCGTCAGCAACAAAACGGCGGTGACGACGGCATCGTATTGAAATCTTAACCAAGGTTAATTTCTTGAAATGTCATGACTTAAGTATTATGGACCAGACCTATTACATGAAATTTGGACGTACTTTTAATAGTAAACTATAGTAAAGTATTAAGATCCTGCCAGAGAGCAAGGTCACATGATCAAGGTCAAAGATCATTTAAGGTCAATGAACTTTGACCAGGTTCGGGGAATCAACATACCTATAGGTTAAGTTTTTGAAAAGCCATAACTTTCAAAGTATATAGATGACATAAGGGAAATCAAGTTAGACCGATCACCTTGCACGGATTTCAGGTCACATGATGGTCATTTGGGGTAGATGAAGCTAGTCTTTTATTATCATATGAATGGTGCTATTTGTGAATAATTATTCATCTTTTCAAAGTCAGCACTACCGTTATATTCAATGACGTAATACAGACAAGACTGCATTAGGGGTTCCACCCGTCTCCTTAGTTATTTGAGACTTCTGGGGGACTCACCCCCCCCCCCTCCCCCATTTGTACGCCCTATTGCGTTACCATGGTTAGGTATTTTCCAAAACATTTGGATAATGAATCTTGCACGTCTTTATCCTAAGAAGTGTGCCAAGAAGTGCTAAGAAGTGTGCCAACTTCTATGAGCACTGGCTAAAAACTGGGGAAGTAGTTTGATCTGCAATGGGTTTTCCAAGCCTTTTTTAATAACTGTAATATGTGGTAACCATGGCAACACAATTTCTGAGAAATGCGAAAAATGTGTCTTGCACATCTTTAGCTCAAGACCTTTGTGTCCGCTAAATTTTGTGAGCATATGTTGTAAAATGTAGTTCCATCCGCAAGATGTTTACACATTGTCGTAATATGCCGTTACCATGGTAACACCATTGCAAAATGGTGTTTATAGGATAACAGATAACTATTGAATAATATTGGTCCATAGCCATCCTATGTATTGGTTGATATTTTATTTCCTAGTGACCATGGCTATACTATTTGAGTTCATTTTGGCAAGACCCCTGATAATTTTTAGAATGTCATTTTGATCATGCGTGCCAAGTTCCATGCATTAAGCACAATCTGAACATTCCCCCTCACCTATACTAATATATACATGCTATTGATATACATATCATGTATACTTTTCAATGCAAGTTGGCCTCTTAATGTGAAACATTGCCCCAAATCATGGAGAATCTAAGTTGAAGAGCATATTTTTAAGAGTGAAAAATATTTGATTTACTTAAAGGAAATTTTAGCCGAATTTTGCCTAATTATTTTTGAGGTTCCATAAGATTTGACCGAGGCAGATACACATGTACTCCTTTTTAATTAGCTTTTATACATCAAAGTTTTGATTTTAAGTCAATTGTGAGCAGTTTTCCCACATACGTCATGTAAATTCCACTAAGTTTCCATTTACTGGATCATGATTGAACAATTCAAGTATACACAAACATGTGTGACTACCGGTTTCATACGGACACCGCTGAATAACTAATTTCAACTGTCTGAGAACAAGGCAATACTGTTAATGAAATTTATATTGGTGCTGCTCTCAATTTTACTCAATATCAAAACTTAAAATTCACAACTTTGATGGATTTGTCACATTCAATATACAGTCGAGGCCAGAACTTTACATACATCCATGGAATTTCAAAGTAAAGTTGACACTTGCCAAACGTCTTCAAATTTACTGCATCTAATAAAATATTTGTGATACAGTGTATCATGACGAATTTGGTATTAAACAAATGAGTATGCTATGCCCTTTCATCACATTGCTTTGTCATCTGAAAAATATCTAGGTGTCATTTTCCCCAAAAAATCTTCATATTTTAAACTTGACAAAGAAAAAAAATCCTATTTGTGCTAGTTACTTCTCAACACAAACATTTCAGATTACACTTTTTGTTCAGTGGTGACATATGATAGAAAATGTAATATAATCAGATATGACATTTATATGTTTCTATGAAACGATGTTTGAAAATATAATAGAATACATTCCGCACGAATATTCCTTTTTTTTTCAAAGAAAATTCCACATGAAATGGCTTAATACGCTCTTTCATTTGATACCAAATTCATCATGGTAGTATCTATATTTCTGAAGATATAGTCAACTTTACGATGTTTGGCAAGTGAACAAATTGAACTGAATTCCATGGGTCATGATGGGTGTATGTTAACTTTTGGCCTGTATATATATATTTTTAAAGCCAATTTGATAGCATTGTGGACTTTAACTGCACATGCTCAGTAATTAACAAGAATGGATCACAGCTAACAAAAGAGACAACACAATTTTTTTACATTTCAATAGTATATGATTAGTATTGTTGAGCTGCTTCTAATTGTACATGTACCTGTATGATAATACCAATATTATGTTATATTCGAAAACTGGTAACGAAACAGTGAACACTGATTAATCCAGACATAATTGATATTCATGCATAAATGATATCAATGAACTTTTGTTAAATAGTTTGCTAGGAATTGTCTTAAGTTAATCTATGAGTAGAATACAGTACATCTTCCATATCTATAAATATGAGCCGAGCCCAATTTATATGACTCAAAGAAATCACATACAGCTATTATATATATACAACTACTGTATTGTATGCATGTTTGTTGACAAACACATTATCGGTTGATATGTAAACATATGTAGGTAATATGTTATAAGCTATGTAATCAAGGAAAGACTGTTTAGGAAGTCTTGAAAAAAATTATAAGCACTATCAGGAGACACCAAGAAGTAAATAAGTACAAAAAGATAAATCAAATTTTAGTTGAGCTCAACTGTTTCCCCATGAAAACCAAATGCTGTCATTCAAAAATGGATTCATCATGCTTTTTCCTTTTGTGTATCAGCTCCATTGCATAACTCATGCATTTCATGTCATAATGGCACGTTTAATATAAAATCACTTCGTTCAGAGATTTAGCCCAAAGGGAACGTCTTCTCTTACAAATGATACAGAAGTTTATCTACATGAACAATCCACATGATCACTGTACTTTGCATACTTGAAAAACTTTCTGCAAAAGGCCTATCAAAAGGCTTGCAACATATATATTTCTTTTTTTTCTCCAATTCAAGGTTTATGCAGTAAACAAGATTGAAAGATTGCAAAAAATGATGGAAAACATAAAACATGAAATTACGGAATGCAAAAAATTCTGCCTTTGGCAACTCACACAATCTTGCGAAAAAACATAAATTGCAGGGAAAAAATGGTTCTTGCAATTGCAAGAGCAACAACCAGAAATAAAACACAAAACAAACCCTGTTAAAGTTTACTTTTCAGAACAGTCAATATCATGAATAATTAAAAAGAAATTACCAAATCACTCTACACAATCATAGAGCTCTCTATATACAGGAGAGTATACTTACAAAAAAACCTAAATATTGATATTGCTGCCAATTGAATTGTACAAGGTGCGCGTGCATTGTTTGAGGGTTTTATATGGATTGCTACAAGGCACAAGGGAAAGCATCTAAGAGAGTGGTCCAAGAGACAGAGTGGAGTACTCAATAAGCACTAAACAGCATCCTGGAACATTTCCATGGTGAGAAAGAGTAACAAGTTTAATAGGTAGATGGCTGCGGGTAGGGAAAGCTGGGAAATATCCTTGGCATGGAATGCGCAGTTTCAAAGCATATAAACTTGACTTAAGTGTAGAGAAGACAATACAGCCATGCTACATGCATTGTAGAAAAGATGGCAGGTTTACAATGTAGGTCTGTCCATATAAGGAGAAGGGGATAGTTGAGAAGTCCATGACAGGTGGCAACGTTGAAATAGGAGGTGGCACGCACGTGAATAATGAAAGACCTTGAAAACAGTTCTCACTTTGAAGTCATCATGGCTACAAACTCTGAAAAGCGAAAGAAAAATATTTATGAAAAGCTGCAAACAATTGAGGTCATATGATTTTGTGGATACCCAAGTACATGGTACACAATGGCCTGAATTCACAAAGGTTTTGAGAAACATTGGTAGAACCTGTGGTTTATGCAGATTTCATTTATAAATTATGCGTAATTTACTATAAATTATGCATAATTTACTGCATATATTAAAAATGTCCAATGCTAAATGCGCTTTTGTCAGTGCGCTTTACCGACACCTACTTACATGTAGTGTTGCCATGGTTAAGCAAGCCATTTTATTTACGAGTTCCACTATTTCAAAATTTCAATAAAGTGGACTCATGAAATAAAATAACGTGCTTATCCAGGGCAACATGTAAACTTGGCGCACTGTGACGTAAGCACCCATCAGCATTGGACATATTTCAATATACCGGTATGTGGTAAAATTAAACATAATTTCTAAATGAAATCAGCATAGACCATGGGTTCAAGTGATGGGTTTTTAAAACCACCTTTGTGAATTTGGGCCATTATGTCTAAGCTTAACTTCATTTGTACACCGAGGAAGAGCCAGTAATGAATACAGAGTGGGCAAATCTGGCTTACTAGTATTCTTATCACTTTCTTTTGATGTTCAAAAGCTCAAAATCAATTAAGCTTGTTAAATTTGTGTCAATGGCCAAATAAAGCATACCAATAGTAATTAATCTCTATTTCCTACCGTGTTGCAAATTACTTCAAAAAAGATTTTTTTTGGATAAATACAATTGAATCATTTCTTTAATCACTTATTTTCTAAACAATTGATTTGTCATTGCAACCGTTTCCAAGCTGAAACAGCAGGACTCAACAAGGATCAATCCAGAACCACTTTACTAAATTTCAAATACGCACAGGATTAATACACTGTGCATTACTCCTAAAACATTATTTAGGCCATTAACAAATTAAAAATTCCCATTCTTCCTCATTCTCAATTGACTAAACTGACTTTCTACTATTTACATATCACTCTTTTATTCAGCTCAAATAAAATTGGGGTAAATTTGGTCTTCAAGAGTATATGAAAAGCAAAAATCCCCAATTTGATTAGATTACCTTCATAGTTGACCTGGCCATCACCATCGATATCTGCTTCCCTGATCATTTCATCAACTTCCTCATCTGTCAACTTCTCACCAAGATTTGTCATCACATGGCGAAGCTCGGCAGCACTGCAAAATTAATGTGTACATGCATATTAAAATAGACACTTTCAAAAGTATGTAGATTTTTTTTTTCAACAGTTGTTTTCTGGCAACTTTTCTGATTTGTAATTGACAGTGAGGCACAGATGTCAGACTGCTCATGAAATGGTCCCCCTGATGAACCTTATTAAAGACAAAGTACCGGGTAAAGGAATACATGTAAGTGCCCTATCCCCACCCCCTGTATTGCCACCCCGATCATAGTGAATTTGGTGGATCTAAAATTAGTGTTAAAGGGGAAAACAATCACGAGATACTGTAGAATGCGCAATTCCGTAAGCCCTATTCACTTGTACACAAACCTTGTATGTCATGCATGTTCGTCGGACTAGTCCAGCAATCTCAGAATGAGTCCAAAAACGTGTGAAAGTGACCGAAGTCAGAGGCTACACATTCGGAAAATTCGCAGCCTGCGCTATCACTGGATGCGAGCTGGACTAGACAAAGCTTATCGATTGCACCAAACACCTAGCACCCTAATAGCCTGCCGCGTGGGCCAGGGGCCGGGGTGCCAGGAGGGTATATCGTGTACATGCATGCTGCAATTAGATAATATGCAAGTTTGACAGACTGAGCGAGGTAAATTCAAGCAAAGACAGCAGAGTGTGACAATAATGGATTCGTTAGATTCCAAAAAAAAATCCAGTGCAAGGATATATCTGCACAATGCTTAAGAAGAGTGGGTCCGACAAAGGGACAGCTTTCTTAAATTGCGGCCTAGAAGCTGCAGGCTAGGGCGATTGGATAAGGAGTTTGCCCTCCAATCTCTCCATCGCCATGGTTTGCAGGCCCACGGTCCTGGCGGTAGCTTGCACGTACGCAGCATATGCGGCGAATCGAATAGCCGAGCTTTCCCACTTTTGTCAATTTCGCTGGTCCTAAATATGGAGGTTATAATTCCTGCAGTCCAGAGAAAGCAAATTGCTTGCAAATACATGAATTACCCCTGGCTGGTAGCTTAAATCTTGCATCCTGAATGATCCAGGGCAGTGGCGGACTGTGACCCGGAGAAGACAAAGCATTGGAGGGGCACTGTATTGTTTGTGAACAATGCTGTGCCCCTCCAATGCTTTGTCTCCTCTGGAATTGGAGGATAAAATTGGACTTTATGTGAACATGATGGCAGTAGTCTCATGATTAACATTAGAAGAATTGGGACTTATTAAATTCATACATTCGGGTATGTAAATAGCTGGAGGGCAACATGGAAGCAATATGCAAAATGCTTTAAAAAAGAGGAAAAGAAGCTTAATGTATTGGGACTAGAAAAAGAATTGGGCCCTTTATAAAGTATCATTTTACAATCCAGAATATTTTTTTTAATTTATATTATAATCACAAGTTAACTGGGTTCCAAAAGAAACTTATCAAACTTTACAAGGGCACTGCACAAATACCACTTCATCAAAATGAACAATATATTTACACATGCTAGTTTGGATAATCTTTTCTAAACGTATGTCAATACTTAAGAGATTGGTTCAATCACAGAGAGGTTATAGCCCCTCTGCCCCCTCACATCAATTGGTTTCAGAATCCAAAGTCACAAAATTGGAAAAGAAAGACCAATGGAAATGAGATGGGATTATACAAACTTCCCAGTTTATTACACATGTCCTACATGGTCATGTTTTAGTGATTGGCTCAAGCATAAAGAAGCTACAGATTATCCCCCCCCCCCCCCCCTGACAATGCAGGCATCTTGGGTATTCGCAATAAGATGTAAACTCCTTTCGAATGTGCTGCATCGCCACACCACACTCACAAATGTGTATAATTTGTATAATATTACCTGATGAAGCCATTGCCATCCTTGTCAAATACCCGGAATGCCTCCCTGATCTCCTCTTCACTGTCTGTTTCCTTCATTTTCCTTGCCATCATCGTGAGGAATTCTGGGAAATCTATCGTTCCATTTCCTACAGTCACAAAAAGAAAATGATAAGGTACATGTAAACACTGTGACAGAATTATCGTCACTAGTTTTATCTTCACTAGTTGAAATAGAAAAGATGGTAGCATAAAAGTGGAATATGAGGCTTTGAGAGGCTAGATAAACTTTCCCTTTTTTAACTTAAAAAAAAAAATGTTTACAGTACACAAATTGGATCTTTATTTCAAAATTATTTCTTATTCATCCAAACACTTTTCATCAAATAAAAAAAATCTGAATATTGAACAAAAATATGATATCTGAAAACCTGATCCTATTACGTCACAGCTTTCATTTAGTACTGGCATTCATTAAAACAAGGTAGGCAAGTCACTTACACATGTATCTAAATAATGATAGCTTAAAATTAATAGGACTGCATGTATGCACACACTCCAACTTCTACATGTACATAAGGACTGGAATAGATCTTTCCACATGTAGGGGAAGGCGGGGTAAGTTGAGCATAGGGGCAAGTTGAGCCACCACCCCCAATCTAATAATGAATGAGTCAGACATCGTGGTGGTGCCATATATTGATGACCCATTAAATAGCCTTTAACCCACCACTTCGTTTTCAATTTTGAAACAAAAAGTAATTTTTTAGAGGGAAAAATACAAATTTCAGCCTAAAAAGTAAAAAAGGGTGTAAAATAGATAAGTGTTTTTTACCCACACATGTCTTTAAATATATTATAGATATAAGATTAATATTGTTAGTCCAGGTATGGATTCTCATTCTTGTCATAGTCTTTTACATGATGAATGCATAAGAAATTTGTGGATGTGAAAATATCGCAATAAGTTTGGACTGGGGTAATTTAAGCCAAATCAACATGGGGCGAGTTGAGCCATGGTAATTCTAATGTTGATGCATAATAAAAAAATTTAAAAATGTAAAAAGCCATTGATATGCAGGCAGAAAGGAGCAAATTGACATGACAGTTCTTTTGCTTTTTACAAGATGTTAGTATTTATAGAGAATTAGCAAGTGAAAATACTTTAAATGAAAATTTGACATCCTGGCTCAACTTACCCCAGACGGTGGCACAACTTACCCCACAGATGGGGCAAGTTGAGCCATTTAACATCGTTTTTTTTCAAAGGTCACGATGACTTTCAGTGTGGGGGTAAAAAGTAATATATAGGTGAAAAAGATTTCCCAAGAATCAAATTTAAAGGCAAGGTACTTATTTCTACAATATTACTAGTCATATCACTTCTAACATGCAAAATGCAAAAAGTGTCACAACTTACCCCGCCTTCCCCTATATATTGTATTAGCCACATCTGTTTCTACTTGTATATTTACAAAAGGTAGACACAGATGTGGCTATTATGGAGAGCAACAGAATATTACAATGGCAAAACAATTGAATTTTTTCTTCATTTTAATTTTCATATTCTTTTACAAATACTAGAGTATAAATTGAGCAACAGCCCATTCAAGACTCAAGGTCTGCTAGTTGTCACTAGACTGATTATTGATTTACAGCCCAGCAAGCCAAACAAAGAATAATGCATTTCACAGATATTCCAATCACACTGCTCACATCAATAGCAGTGCTGATGTACCAATGTATTCAAAGAAATGTTTTTGTCTGCATGAGTATTAAAGGGGTGATCCAGACTGGAGATATTTATATTTAAAAAAATAGAGTAAAATTCACAGAGCAAAACACTGAATATTTGATCAAAATCAGATAATAACAAAGTTATAAAATTTAAAGATTTGCATTATTCCGGTGAAACAGTTCTAGGCATGTCTTTATGAATATTCATTAGGTGGGCTGATGTCATATCCCCACTTGTTCCTTTGTATTTTATTACATATGAAATTAGGTTTATTCAACATTTTTCTACCAAGAACTAAAACAATTGGAATGACAACTGATTAAGTACATAAGATATTTATTGCTGCAACTTACATGTATTTGATCATAACGGAGACACATCATTTACACAAGTATGAAAAAATGAAACATGATTTCATGTAATTAGAAAAAGGAAAGTGGGGATGTGACATCATCAGCCCACCTAATGAATATTCATGACCATGTGCATATAACTGTTTTCACCAAATATTGATAAACTTTAAAATTCAATGACTTATTTGTTACCCGATTCTGATCAAATTTTCAGCATTTTGCTCTGTGAATTTACTCTATTTATTGATATATAAATATTTTCATCCCAGAGCATCCCTTTAAATTATATGATTTCAACCTTTGTATTCACTTCTCAATGACAGATTGTGCTGGTTCATTAAAAGACAAAGCAGCAACTCAAAGAAGTTTCAAAGTGTTATGCTGTTTGTAAGCCTGACCATTCATTTCACAAAGTTTAGTGTGACATTGTGACTTAAATTCACACTACATGTAGATCCCAAGTTGCATGCAGTTTATAACACATCACCGCATTGGTCAGATTGTGTTCAGGGGACATGCACTTGGTGAAACTGCCTCCAAGTGACAAGCTACTCCACTATCCATGACAAGTGTTTTTCATGAGGTAAAGAGAAGGTATTCCTTACCAATTAATTATTTATCCTGCAACTACAAATTCCAAATCAATGATCATCAATTTATTCTTTGAAAAACCAGAGCAGATTACATGTAACTACATGCAATGAAGTCATTACTACAATGACAATAGGATTTATATGTAGTCCATACAAGTTGAGACAATGTTTTAGTTTTTGCAGGAAATAAACACAAGTGGGGTGAAATTTCATGTTTTTGTTGAGATTTACTGCATCTTTATCTCCACAAGCTTTTATAAATATCTATTCAGAGCTGTTTAAAACTTACCATCAGCATCAACTTCATTGATCATATCTTGAAGCTCCGCCTCAGTTGGGTTTTGACCCAGTGACCTCATCACTGTGCCTAACTCCTTAGTAGTGATGGTGCCATCACCGTCCTTGTCAAATAGGGAGAAAGCCTCCTTGAATTCTGTACAAATATAATTTACAAGAAATTATCACCAATTTCTACATCTTGTTGACTATCACTTGTACTAATTCACTGACAAAGTTTCACACAAAATCAGAATAACTAAATATCAATAGTCTACAGTCTGCTGCGAAAACTCAATGAAATCTGCATCATGTGTCATGCAACAAAAATCAGTAAATCACACGTAAATGGGAATATAGGCTATACAAGGCATTGAAGACAAAATAGAATTCAAATAGAATTCATTTCATAATAATTACCAATCCAAGTTAGACAATTCCTAAGAAATTATGATAGCACATTTTCATACTCTTATCTTAGGTTATTTGTATTGAAGTGTAGTTCCAAAGTACATTTCAGAATAATTTCATTATAAAAGGATAATGCAAACATGTTTTCTCTACATAAAATTTTGAAAAATTTACCTGCAATTTGCTCTTCAGTGAGTTGATCAGCCTGTACGAAAAAACACATCAAAGAAACAAACACTAATGAAGTAGACACACAGTATTTGCACTAACAAATAAATATCTTAAGTTCAAAGATATCATAATTTGAAAATTTATGAATTTAATTATCAATTTATAAGTAAAACTAGTGGACTGCCTCTGGCTGTCTCACCTGCATTGATCACGCGATTCAATATAGCAGCAGTGCTGACTTTGAAAACTACATGTATAATCATTCACAAAAAACACGGTTCATAAGATACAATACTATGTTCATTGACATTTGACCTTGATCATGTGACCCAAAACTTGTGATACTTGATTACCCCTATAACCACATTTTATACACTATATCTATAAACTTTGAAAGTTATGACAGCAATCTTTTAATTACCACTAAGTTCAATGGCCATAAATGACCCTTGACTTTGGTCATGTGACCTGGGGAGTGTTTCATCAATATTATCATCTGACAAGTTGTCAGATGTGACATCTTTCCTTAATTTTGATTGGCTGAGAAGCACTGTTCCTATGGTAACCGTTCGGATAAAAAGTCCGACAAAGTCCTTTCATGAAACGCCCCCCTGAAACTCGCACAAGATGTTCAGTGATACTTGGTTACTTGTATTGTAAGTCCATGTTTTATGAACTACATGTAGACCAATACACTTACAGAAATATGATGGTAATTCAACACATACATGTACCTCCAACATAGCCAAAGTTCATTTACCTTAAATGACCTTTGACCTTTGTCATGTGACGTGAAACTCAAGCAAGATGTTCAGTAATACTTGATTGACCTTATGTGACTATGTCCAAGTTTCATGAACTAGGTCCATATACTTATACTTAGATATGCTGTCATTTCAAACACTTAACCTTAGGTTAAGATTTGGTGTTGACGCCACCGCCGTCGGAAAAGCGGCGCATATACCCAAATCAATGACTGTAAAATGGGCACTGTTTATAGAAATAGTTAAGATGTTGATCATCCATGCATGAATAGAGGCCCCTCGTTCATAAAACTTGTTGTTATAACAAATGTGTAATAACTTATGTGCAATAACAGTTTAAAGGGATGGTCCAGGCTGGAGATATTCATATCCCAATACATGTAGATAGAGTAAAATTCAGAACAAAATGCAGAAAATTTGATCAAAATCAGATAACAAATTTGATTATTCCGGTGAAACAGTTCTAGGCATGTCTTCATGAATATTCATTAGGTGAGCTGATGATGTCATATCCCCACTTGTTCTTTAGTATTTTATTAACTGCTACCAGTTCAGTTGTAGGAGCTATATTTTACATTTTATTAGCTCTAAGTATACACATGTTCTTCCTACACAGAACAAGAACAGATGATGAGGTCGATGTTGCTGGTTTGAAGGTCTGTGCTCAACTGCCTGAGCTTGGCAGGGCATATCTTTATTCTTCATTTCTTCACTAGGCTTTCTTTGCACAAGGTACTAGATTTCAATACATATTCAAATTAACGATCCAGACCGGACCCAAAAATGAAACCGACAAATTATATACCAATAGAAAGCTTATAAGCTACTAAATACAGCAAGGTATGCTTTATGCATTTTCACCGCTTCCCAGCTGAGTATTTTGCTTAAGAATATTCCAATTATCGGGCTTCGAACCCCGTTTAGAAAATAGGCTCTATTGTGCTTTTCACCTGCCTCGAGACTGTGACGTCACGTTGTGTAAGAAGTGTCGTGATTCCATATGATTGTACACAGAAAAACTGGGTGATTTTTTTGCTTTCCAGATAACGCATTTCATTCTCTTCACTTCTATCATAGAGGGATATCACATATATTTTTTCCCACAAGCTTGAATTTATGAAATCTACAGTTTTGAACTAGTTTTTGCCATATTTTATTTCCTGCTTATTTGTCGCAGATTTCAATTCTATCTGCATTTAGATTATGTATAACAACTTTTCCTGACATAGCAATTTAGGCCCAATAAGAGCCAAACAAAGAAATCACAAAAAAGGTAGTGAATAGTTGTAGGTTTACAACAATTTGAATTGAACAGAGAATAATTTTGAGTGCCATTTTCATTTAACAAGTGGAATGCCTCTGGCCGTCTCACCTGCATCACGCGGTTCAATATAGCAGCAGTGCTGACTTTGAATACTACTCTAACTCGCACAAGATGTTCAGTGATACATGGTTACTCTTATGTCCACTTTTTATGAACTAGACCAATAAACTTACTAGATATGATGGTTATTCAACAAAAAACCCCAACATGGCCAAAGTTCATTGACCTTACATGACCTTTGACCTTGATCATGTGACCTGAAACTCGAACAGGATGTTCAGTGATACTTGGTTACTCTTATGTACAAGTTTCATGAATCAGATCCATAAACTTTCAAAGTTATGATGGTAATTCAACAGATACACCCAATTCGGCCAAAGTTCATTGACCTTTGACCTTGGCCATGTGACCTGAAATGCGCACAGGATGTTCAGTGATACTTGATTACTCTAATGTCCAAGTTTAATGAACTAGACCAATAAACTTTCAAAGTTATGATGGTAATTCAACAGATACCCCCGATTCGGCCAAAGTTCATTGACCCTAAATGACCTTTGACCTTAATCATGAGACCTCAAACTTGCACAAAATTTTCAGTGATGCTTGATTACTATTATGTCCAAGTTTCATGAATCAGATCCATAAACTTTCAAAGTTATGAGGGGAAATCAACAGATATCCCCAATTTGGCCAAAGTTCATTGACCCTAAATGACCTTTGACCTTGGTCATGTGACATGAACCTCATGTACATGTAGGATGTTCAGTGATACTTGATTAACCTTATGTCCAAGTTTCATGAACTAGGTCCATATATTTTCTAAGTTATGATGACATTTCAAAAACTTAACCTCGGGTTAAGATTTCGATGTTGATTCCTCCAACATGGTCTAAGTTTATTGACCCTAAATGACCTTTGACCTTGGTCATGTGACATGAAACTCTACTAGGATGTTCAGTAATACTTGATTAACCTTATGGCCAAGTTTTATTAACCAGGTTCATATACTTTCTAAGTTATGACGTCATTTCAAAACTTTAACCTCAGGTTAAGATTTGATGTTGACGCCGCCGCCGCCGCCTATAGTCTCACTTTGCTTCGCAGGTGAGACAAAAAAAAAAAAAATGGATTCATAACATGGAAATGGAAGAAAATACCCAATGCTTTTGTACACAAACCTATGGAATCTCAACCTTCAGACACAACGTGACGTCATCATTTCCAGGCGACGTGGGGGTGCTCAATCAAAGCGTAATTTGAAGGAGCAGTTTCTTTGATTTTTATTTAAAATTTTTAACTATTGGAAGGAGATATATGTAATATTTTTGGTATATTTGTATTGTATGAGTCATTGCCTTTATTTTGATATATATATATGATTGTTTTTACACCGGTCAGGGTCTTTAACTTGGAAGATGACAATAAGCCAGTTCTTCCTTTTTGTGCATGATCAAAAGAATCTATGCATGATCAGAGGAAGGTCATTTGTACTAAAGTGACATGGTGGTTAAAAATCTAATGAGATTAGCACCAACTTTGATGTCTTGATTATTCATATATTCTTTTGAATAGTTTTCATTTACATCCACAAAAAACAACAATGCGTCCACGAACGATTGGTATTTCAGTTTGCCAAGTACATATTGCAAAATTAGGAATGCAATACCTTCATATTCATAAAGTGGTAATTGGTGTGCTATTCTAGTCAGGTCTATTCAATTTCTTCATCCTGCTATGTAAGGCAAGCTTATGTAATATCTTGCTTTGAAATCTGCCTACCATAATGAAAGAAATTAAAGGTCATTTAACCAAAATTGTACATGAAGAAACTACGAACTGGTCTATAAGAAAGTAACGCATCATCATGGATAAGAACCAATCACACATAAGGAGTCTTACAACATAAATATTCATGATTCAGTCAACCAAGAGAGAGGAGGGGAGTAATTAACATAGCTGAGGAGAGAACCAAGAGATAAAGGAATTTGATAACAAAAAGAATGGTGTGAGGTGCAAGGAATGAAGGATGGATGAGGATAACAAAGGAGATGGGGATAACAAGGATAAATGATAAGTCAAGAAGGCTGATGGAGGCTAAAGAAAAGATAAATTTTAAATTACAATGTAGGTTTATTTTAGAGCAGAGCAATGTCCTGTAAATGAGAGAGGGGTTAAATAACTTTGAACTCTGGCTTAAAAGTAACGGAGTATCCGAACGAGTTCACTGTCTTGATGTTCGGATACATGTAGGTGGAGCATAGTGTAGCGGTAGTGAAGTGGAGTGGAGCCTGCACGAACATCACTTGAGGGGTAACTGCAACCATGCTGCCTGTGGGGAATCTACCGGTAGGACTATGGTATGCCAATGCTGTACAGAGCACACACCTCAAAAAATTATTAAACTACTAGTTTCACTTTTGTGACCAAAATTACAAATTTCCATAAAGTTCAATTTATTTCTCATTAGTAACTTGGGAATAATTTTTGTATTCATCAGAGCGCTCAAAAACTTTTATTTTGGGCATAGATCTATTTCTGTGTACGCCATCTATGGTAGAAACTAAGTAATAATATATGGCAAGTTAATTTTCATTTTTTAATGTTTTTAATTAAGAAACAAATAATTGAAAGAATCAAATTTGCTTAAGAGCCAAGTTACATCATGAATAGCTGTCCTAATGGAAACTGACAGTGTAAAAAATTCAAGCATTTATCCCAATTTATCCCAAAGAAAAAAGATAAAATAGCCAGACATTGCCACCCTTATTTTGCCACACATTGAGATGTAACAGAGAACAAGGTTACATGAGATTCAGAACCTTGTTCTGAATGACTGCATACACTACAGCATAACATTAGACCCAGGGTGACCAGACGTCCCGTATTTCCCAGGATCATCCCGTATTTTGCTCCTATGTCCCGGCGTCCCGACAAACCCTTCCCGTGACGCCTATTTGTCCCGAATTTGAGAATATTGAACAAAATGTAGTTAATACATTTAAAAGTGACGAATTTTCATCAAATAACCAACAGATCCGAAGCAGAGACAACAATAAAATCGATAACTGTAAACTTTTGCAAGTTTTGCGGTGATTTTCTTGCTAATTGAACCCGAAACATTGCAAACGAACTGGCCTCCTGCCCGTGTGAGGCAGGCTACTACATGTATCTAGGCAAGTAGGATTGGAGCAGACTCTCAATGGTGCAAATAATTTTGATAAGTTTTTCCACCAAAATAATCACATAATCGGCAGGAAATTTGTATAATTAATATCATGGATTCTTATACTGATTTGGAGATGTAATCGGAGGAACAAGTAATTGAGTTTTCATAACTAGATCTGGTTGTTTCAGCTTTCGATTTGATTCTTAATTGTTGGGATGCTGTAACGATTCATCTCAATTTTAAGTTGACAATGTTTCACTTTGAAATTTTATTCCATTTTAGCTTTTAAAATTTCAATGATATATTTGAAAAACACCAAATATTATGATTTTTGTTAGATGATTTGATCGTTTTTGTTTGCTTGAAGTTTGAACTCTTTTCCTTCTATCTTTCTTTTCATTCTTTCTTCATCCTTCTATCCTTCCTGCTTGCCTTTTTTTGGTTCTATCTTTATTTCCTATATTCCTTTCCTGATCCTTTCTGTGTTCATTTTTCTTTCTTCCTCCTTTCTCTTACCTACCATTTTTCAATAATCTTTAAAAACATAACTGTTCTCATGTTAGATTTTGTTTATGAAAAGCCCCCATGTATGTTGCAATGTTTTAATTTTCATCTAGGCCTAGTAAAAAAAATGTATTTCATTTTCAGTATACCTGTATTAGACTTAATTGCCTCTTGTAAAGCGCAGAAATTCCGTCGAATATTGCGCTAAATAAGCATCTATTATTATTATCCTTTGTTTAAAATTGTCTGTTTCCTTCTCCCTCTCTCTGCTTTTCTTTCTTTCTCTCCTTCCATTATTTTTTTTCATTCTTTCCTCCCTCTCTTTCCCCTTTTCTTTCATTTTTTTCTAATTCTTATTCTTAACTCCTTCCCTCCTTCCTGTTTTTCTTCTTTCTTTGTTTGAATGTTTCTCTCATGTTTCAGTGAGCAAGTGGGGCTTACCTCGATTAGCATCCCACTCTTGGCTCTTGCTCTCAATTACTAGCTCCAAAAGTCCAATTAGGCCTAGGCTACACATGTTTTGTTTAGGCCTAGATCTAGATTCTAAATTTATGTGTGATGTAGATCTTAATATACCATGTACGGTAATTGTACCTGACAACTACTTAGAGTTAGTGAGTGTCAGTGATACCTAAATCCTAACATTTCAAATTCAATTCAAATCAAAGGCAATGTCATTGTAACGTACGACTCGGAGTTTATACTCTCGGAGGGTTAACCATGAATACCGGTACGGTACGGATTACGGTAACACTCGTCCGACATTAGTCTCGCATTAACCACATCTACCGTAGGCCCCCTACCGGTACTTACAATTGAAAAAAGACAAGAGCATAGACTTGTTTCGAACAATTTATTTACAGGAACAGGCTTCAAGCTCAACTAGAGTCTACTATACTAGATCTACCATGTCTATTCGACAAAAAAGTACCGAATCCGATTGACCTTTGCTTTGCCCTTTCTTTGACTTTGTCTTTGCAGAAAAAAAGAAATTGGGCGGGGATCAGCTATCACACCAACAAATCCCACGATTCAACAATAGGGCCTACAAACATACACGCACTTGAAAATACAAGGAATATAAAGGCAACACACTTAAAATGAACATCTTTATAAAAGTGAGATACTCACCATTATATTGCCGTAAAATTAATGATAGAGGCAAAAACAAGGACCTGTAGGAGTGTAGCCGGTTCGTAGGCGAGGAGCTCGGAGAAAGATACTGTGTACCGTAGATCGGTCAAAACCGCGTCACACACACCGCACACACAAAATTAATCGTATTTCACGTGTCTGGGGCCACAGTGTATCGAAAGAGAATGCAGTTGGAATGCGTGTTTTTATGCAGGGATTGTGTGTGGAATTTCGCTTGTTGATCGCCACAGCATGCAGCTCAAATCAAATCATTAGCCCAGTCTTTTCCTTATACCGTCTTTCAATGGACCGCTTTACTGAGCCGCACTGCGACATATCCATGCGCGGGAATGCACCTAGCTTTTTTGCATTGCATGTTTGACATGGTCTTCGCGTGGCGTCTTTTACGTCAGATACATTTTTTTTGGTAAAAACTTACTTTTTTCAGATTATTCAAAAAGCTATTGTTCTAGTCATTATTCGATAGGGATTCATTTCAATTATTGGAATGTATAGCAACTTAAGACAAGAAGAACGCATTTTCAATGTAATTGGCTCATTAACAAATCGACCATGTCGACAGTTCTTTTTAGCGTGTATGGGACAATTATAAACTATACCGAAGTTTAATCTTAGATTTGGTTTGGTGGTGGTATGCGGCTGAACGTTCAAATCCCATACCCATATTTACGGGTCATTTTGGCTAAAAAGGTACTCATTAAGGATTTATTAAAATTTGACAAGCAAAAAAAATTATGGACCCATGCTGAGGCCAGTATCTAGAAATTAGGGCCAGGACCCATGTTTAAGGCCAGTATATCAAATTGGGGCCATGTTTACGGATTTTCCAACATAAAACCCTACGCCATGTTTAGGGATTTCTTCAAAAAAAAGCGACCCATTCCAGCGGCACATTCCGTATGCCTTATTTCGTGTTAGTACCCCCCCCCCGCGGGGAATTCAAAATAACGCCGACTCAAATTACTGTCTAAGGTGACGTCAAAATCTTCCCGAAATTTTAACTGTATTGCATGTTTCGATGCAGAGTTCCAATGGTTATGATTGATTGGGTTTCGGCTAAAACATGCCATGAATCAATACTTCAGGCGCAGCCCCTAGATTTATAAATTACATGTTGAATACAAAGCAAATCATTTTTTTAATGAAAGAACACACAGACGAGTAGGGGTGTAGTCTTTTGTATGTAAAAAATGGCACTTATACGAGAAAGGGCACACCGCAAAACACCTCATATTACTGTAGTATTTTCCCAATTTCATCCTTCTTCATTTCTCAATTTCATCATCTTCGAGACTGAGGGCATTACCCTTGGATACCATTTACTTCCACTCCTCAGGGGCCGCGGAACGTTTATCATAGTGGGGTGGGGGCTGAGCCAAAAGTGGGGGGGGGGCTGATCATGCTAAAAATCACAATCATTGTCATTTTTACATTTTTTGTACATGTACACGGTAATGGAAACAAAGTGGGGGGGGCTGAAGGTTCCGCTGCCCCTGCTCCTTTGCAATAAACATGCCAACAAGTGGTCAATGATGACCCTGAGCACACTCACCTGTCACTCACTGTACAATCTCTGAATTTGTATTTAGTACCTCTCTCTTTTTTTTACATTTGGGATAAAAACTACTACTTTCTTTTCTGACCCACTTCTTAAAGTTTTCTACTTAAGTGAACACGTGTTTTGAGAACGTCTTCAAATTACTTTTGTGGACTTCCATCATCTCACTTGGAGCAAACTTCATCCATAGTAAGTTTTCGTACTATCTAGTACGAAAACTTAAATATACCATCATTTTTTCTCCGTCATTTTCACCAAGAGAAAAATCCAATGACCGCATGTGCTAGTTTTGTGTTAATATCTGTGTGATTTTGTGTAAAATAATTTTATTGTGTCAAATACTGGGATCGTGCAATACACTTGGAATTAGAGGATTGTCTTTCGGATGTCTCTACACGCATTTAAAACAGTTGGCATAAAGTCGGTAAGTGGAGATTGGCTTATTACCATTTCCCGCTCAACCTAAAGCGGGTCCTCCTCAGGTGAAAGGGGCACAGTATACACGTTCGTGTGGGGTCATTTTCCTAAATTTCCTTACATAAAAAGGACACTTTCTGGGTAAAAACGGCACTTATTCAGTGCTTAAAAAGTAGGGGCAATATCAGTGGCGTAACAGGCGGTGGGGGGCAATCTGCCCCCCCCTGGCGGATTTTACCGGGAAGATAAAAAAAACAAGTGGAGCGCCTCTGGCAGTCTCGCCTGCATTACGCGATTTAGCAGCAGTGCTAACTTTGAAAACTATTATAAAACAATCATTCACAAAAACACCATTCATATAATACCACGTTCATTTACCATAAATGACTTTTGAACGGTGAATTAAGACTTGTCAACTACACCCAGTCTACATTTTATTCACTCTATCCATAAACGTTCAAAGTTATGATGGCAAGTCAACAATTACCTCAACATGCTTGGCCTGAGTTTATTGGCCTTAACTGACCTTTGACCTTTGTGACCTGAAACTCACAGGGGATGTTCAGTGATACTTGATAAATCTTAAAGCCCAAGTTTTATGAACTAGATCCATAAACTTTCAGAGTTAGAATGGTATAATTCAACAAAGGCAACATGGCCAGTTCATTGACCTTAAATGACCTTTGACCATGGTCATGTGACCTGAAACTCGAGCAGGATGTTCACTAATACTTGATTAACCTTATGCTAAAGTTTCATGAACTAGGTCCATATACTTTCTAAGTTATGATGTCATTTCAAAAACTTAACCTTCGGTTAAGAGTTTGAAAATAATTCTTCCAACATGGTCTAAGTTCATTGACCCTAAATGACGTTTGACCTTGGTCATTTGACCTGAAACTCAAGCGGGATATTTAGTAAAAATTGATTAATCCTATGTCCAAGTTTCATGAACTAGGTCCATATACTTTCTGAGTTATGATGTCATTTCAAAAACTTAACTTTAGGTCAAGATTTGATGTTGACGCCGCCGCCGCCGTCGAAAAAGCGGCGCCTATAGTCTCGCTCTGATATGCAGGCGAAACGAGGGGGGGGAGAAAAGGGAGGGAGAAAGAAAGGGAAAGGGGAAGGAAAGGGAAAAGGAAAGGAAAAGGAGAGGGAAAAGTGAAAAGAAAACGAAAAAGAAAAAATACTTTTAATGGAAAAGGGAGGAAAGCGGGAAAAGGAACAAAAGAACATTATATAAGAAAGAACAAATCATTCCGAAATAGACCTTTGTAATGCAATAGCGTGATGGGAAATAAACTAAAAGATGACAAAGAGGCAAACAATAGCGGGAAACAAAGGTAGAATGGAATTAGTCAAAGGCTAAATTGGAAAACAAAGAAAAGGGGCAAGAAAAAAATAAATAACATGACCGGACTGCCGAGGATGGAAAATAAAGAGCGGGCAGAAAAATGGACTGCATACAACATTGTGCTATAAGCTTGCTAAATTTTATGCAAATAAGCTACCGGGGCTTTGCCGCAGACTCCACGTAGTAGGGGCTCTTCATCTATAACCTTCAAATGGCTCCATAAAGCCCCCCCCCCACCCTGTAGGGACCCTTCTAGCTCTACGTTCAATCAATGGCGTACAGGCGCGGGGGGAGCGTCTTGGTTCCACACCCAAGAGGAAATGAAAGAAATTATAGGACACAACGTATAATGAAATGAATGGAAACAATGTGTTATTTAATTCTTGAATATAATGGATATCTATCACATAATTAAAATTTAATATGAATAGGCATTTTTTTCCACAAATTTTCCAACGTCCTAGTACATTGCTATGTTTTGCCCCCTCAAAATATTTGGTTCAACTGGGTTGAATAAATGTGTTATGTAAAAGCTTTATTCTGTATATACCTGCATGCGATTTGATTAAAAATAGCGGCAATCTGCGAGGTTTAAATGGCTTTGACATCAAGAAGTTCCAGGGGTTCTAAACGGACCCCCACCGCATAGCACTGCCGTATATGACGATGGAAGGGTTCGGCCATGGTCCCCAAAAGTTCAACAATTAAGAAAAAAAAAGGAGGAAAGAAAAGCAAAGGAAACGTGTAGGATATGATTTTATTCACTGAATATAATGTCAAAAATATCTCAAAGTTAAATTCTCATAAAAATGTGATTTTTATTCTCGCTCGCTTCGCTCGCTCGGGACTGCTTCTATTAAGCAGCTTTTTAGCACATGCGCCATATGATAATGCGCCTCTCATTTTTTTTACTCTTCACGCTACTGCCGCAAAGAATCATTTTCACAGTAGAATACAGACCACACAAAAGAAATGAATGGAAAGAGAGAAGAGTGAAATGATATCATGTCAAAATCGATCACAAATTTGATTTTTGCATAAAAAATATCAACATTTTTTGCTCGCTCGCTTCGCTCGCAAATTTATTTAAAAAGATAAATTCTGCCTGATACGCAATGTCTGGCCCTCTCAAAATCGTCGCCTCATTACGCCTGCATGTTCATACCATGATATGACCGGGAAATTGTTTTGCTCTTGCCCCCCCCCCTCGAACGTGTTCTGTATCACTTTCATCTGAGAAGGACCCGTTTTATGTGATGTTAGCAAGTGCCATTTCTCGTATATCAGGCTAATCGTTAACAAAATGCGCTCCCTTATAAAATATTCTATGCCCCTTTACCCTGAAAAGGATCCGTTTTATGTGTGAGCAAGTGCTCCTTGCCTTCTAATATGTACCCTTTTTCGAATCAGTGCCCCCTTTTACCCAAGAAAAGTGCCCCTCATTAATGTGTTCTGTGCCCCTTTCACCTTAGAAGGGCCTGCTTTATGTGTGAACAAGACAGTGACCCCTTGCCTTCATGATAATGCCCTTTCTCGAATCAGTGCCCATTTTTACCCAAAACAAATGTCCCTCGTGAACTTGTTCTGTGCCCTTTCACAAGTCATGTGAGAAGAACCCGTTTTATGTGTGAGCGAGTACCCTTTGAAACAATAATAAAATATTCTCATTATCAGATGTTATGCTACAATAATGAAGGAAAAAACTTGTAAGACTAATGTGAGTGAGGTAATATTAATAATAATAATATTCCGCAGTTATATAGCGCTTAATACATCGGAACGACGTCTCTAAGCCCTTTTTTATTACCCCGGTCATCGGATCCTTGCATGCCCTTATACAATGTATGCACCTTCTCCACTCCCTGGGGATCATTCCAACAAGAGTTCCAAGACTCAATTGCTAGGCATACTACATATAGGCTTTCACATCCTACCGGGCACCCATTCAATACCTGGGTGGAGAGTGGCAAAGTGTGGATTAATGCCTTTCCAAATGACGCTATGCCATGGTGGGATTCGAACACACGACCCTCTGATTACAAGGCGAGAGTCAGAACCGCTACACCGCGACGCTTCCACAGGTAGATAAACAGTGGCGTATCATTTTCTGAAAGATGATATATCAAAAAATTGGATTTACGTTTGAAAAATGTCAAAATTTTTGGTCGCTCGCTGCTTATAAAATTAATGTTACGTGATATACGACATAACCAGCCCCCTCAAAACTTTTGGCTCATTACACCACTGTAGATATTAGTCACTTTTACTTTGCCCTTTTTTTCTCTGTGCGCCCACCCCTCACACTTTCAACTCCGCCGTCCCTGAAGACAATAATCATTCCTTTGTTTTCAATGTGGTAACTTTATAACATGACAAACAAACACAAGCAAGTAAAACTGACCTATATAATGACAAGGATTTTATGTTCATCTTTATTTCATTTTATTTACTAATTTGTATTTGATAATTAGTGCCAGTACGTATCCATGCCAGGCATTAATGTCGTGGGGGTATGAGGGCCTCGCAAAAAGAGAGGGATGAGGAAAAAAAGAAAAATGTCCTCCATTTAGAGGATTTCGCCCCATAAGGCGTTTGGGGTCATATAATTTTGCTTTCGGATGCTTCCTCTCAGCCTAATTTTGCGCCGATATTTCCATCATCGGGTTTTCTAAATCTGCAATAATTATTGATTTTACAAAGATTAAGAAAGGAGTCTTTTATTTCTGCTGATAATATTTTTGGCATGCAGAAACTTGACAGAGAGGAAAAGGGAATAATTAAAATAAATCATCCAAAGGATTTCGCTCCCGCCTCATTATGAAAGTTAAGTTATTGTAAATGCACCGATATAATAGCCCATGGAAATGAAAGGAATTCCTATTTTCCTTTCATTTCCGTGTTCTAACCATGGGAGTCGATCCCGAGGGTGTGGGTGGGGTTGGGGCTAGCCTACATCCTCCAATTTTGTTTTCAGGTGGGGTGGCCTGTATTATCATTATAGTTTTGATACTAATAAAAGTAGCAGCGGTAGTAAAATTTGACAAGCAAAAAAAAAAAGTCTTCGCTTTCAAGGGAGGGGGGGCACAATTCTTACATTACAAATGTTTATGTTGCTTCTCAGAAGGGGGCACGGGCCTCCCCCCCCCCTCCTGGATCCGCCAGTGGTAGTATAGTAATTTTAATAATAATAATAATACTGATTAACAATAAAAATAATAAGAATAACAATATAGCAATAATAATATTAATATTATGATTATGATTATCATGACGATGATAGTGATGGTTGTCGTATTTACCCATGATGACCATTGACATTATTTTTTCATAATTTTATTATGTTTATTGCTATTGAATCAAACAATTTAATTCGGAAACTGTTACAAACAGATGGAAGGAAAAAGAAAAATAATCCAGCCAAGAATAAACAAACATGTTTATGATTTAGTACAATTATGACCTTATCTTTTTAAATTTACCCCTCCCTGCAAACATGCACATTTTGTCCCCCGTTTATTTTACCACTGTTTTGAATATCCATTTACTTTTGTTAGTTCATGAACTTTATTCAGGTTCATGGTGTAATATACGTGGAGAACAATTAACATACAAAAGAAATTAAAAAAAAATAAGTTAAAAAGAATGTAAGGGAATTAGGGAAATAGAAAATGTTAACAGATAAGAGTACTCAATATAAAGCCCATTGGCTGGGATTTTCCGGGGGCATGATTTTTTTTTTTCAGCCCGCACTTCGCGCTCCCATTATGCGTTAGCAGTGGCGGACCGTGACCGGGGAGCATTTCATCAACATTTTTGTCCGACAAGTTGTCAGATCTGACATATTTCTCTGACTCTGATTGGCTGTGAGGCACTGTTACTATGGTAACTGTCGGATAAAATGGGACTTGTCGGATAAAACATCCGACAAGTCATGAAATGCTCCCCCGGAGGAGACAAAGCATTGGAGGGGCCCCGGGAGGGGCACAGCATTGTTCACAAACAATACAGTGCCCCTCCAATGCTTTGTCTCCTCCGGATCACGGTCCGCCAGTGCGTTAGCACATACAGGCCCGAATTCACAAAGGAGGTTTAAACCCCGAGGCGGGGTCCTTTGTGAAACGTAAATGAAAAACCCAGTTCGGGGTTTAAACCACCATAAACCAGGAGCTATGTTTTTTGTGAATTCGGGCCTCTTCTCGGAGAATTATACTTAAAACTTAAATCTTATAGGACTACCCATCCCACTGGCGTACAGATGTGGGGCTTGGAACTGGGGGGGGGGGGCTATGGATAATTCCCTGCAAAATGTTTTACGACAAAAAAAGAGAAAAGAAGAGAAAATGGGCCTGATGTCAACAAAAAATCAACATCCATGTTTTTTACTTTTTTATTTAAAAGGTTAAAATTTATGTTCTGGAAATATCTTTTATAGGCATATGATACTAGGTGGTTGATGCATTTTAACTGATTTTTAAGAAATAAAAAAAAACGTGTCTAGCCGCAGTGAAATAAAAAGAACTGCACACAAGAAACCACCAAAGAAGTGAAGGTACAGGTACTGTTAGAGTTGTTGAGTTTTTTTTTTTAATAAAAAAGTTGATAGTGTTCCTGTATAGGAACACCATAGAGATGTATACTAATTACATAGAGATATATACTTTATAACGCCTAATTAGTATCTCTATGACTAATTATTATATCTCTATGAGGAACACTAGGTGAGAGGTACTCTTGTTGAGAGTATACAGTATACTATACTATGTAAGGTACTCTAGTTGAGAGCACGTGCGCGCGCCATCTACGACGGCAATCTTAACCGCGGAAAATAAAAAAACTGAGTCTGAGACTGAGACAGAGCTTGCTGGAATAACGTTAGGTCTAACTTAAGTCCAACTTCATAACATCTAAAGTTAGATTTACGCTATACTCTACATGTGTACAGAGATTCACTACCCAAAGTTTTGAGGCGATCTACGAACAGGTTAAACTCGGTAAATATTATTCTTAATAATTTGCCAGTGGTGTGCTGTGCCAGACGTGACATGAAATCATGGATCAGAAAGCCGCCAGTCTGCGGGGCGGGGGAGTTACGGGGCAAGCGCTAGCAAAGATAGGCCTAGTCCTTTTCGCAATTGGCGATGCGACTAGCCTGGAGGCTCATGTCGACTCTGGCAGAGGCGCACGGCCAATATTGGAGACTGTCTCCCATGAGAGAGATTATCTCCAATATCAGAGACTTTTATAAAGAATTTGGGTATCCAATTTCAGAGACAGTCTCCAGTTCGGGAGACCAATTTTCTTTGTTTACATTTGCTTAAAAAAGATGGCGGCAGATGTGATAAGCAGATTCCTCATGAAATATTAGTACCCCTTTTCACCGTCTACTTTAAAAATCCACCGTCTACTTTTGTTTTTATAAGGATTTTTGTTGTCATCCACACACAAAACAAATGGGCTTCTGACCTTAGTGGGACAAAAGTTTGGGTGGAAAAAATCATGCTTTTGTTGGTGTTGTTTCTTTTGTTCTTTTGCAAAGCAAGTCTCCAATAGGCAATATGGGAGATTGTCTCCCTTATTGGAGAGAGTCTCCCATATTGGCCGTGCGCCTCTACTGCTGGGACCCGTTTCTCAACACCTGGGGTGGTATTCTGACAATATGCCTGACATTATCGTGAAATTTGGAACCAGTTCCTAATATCCACAGGACACTTTTGTCACCACAAAACTGAAATTTTAACACGACCCACCTACCTTTTCGAGATCGAGCTTGCTCACTCACGGTCACACTGCTTCTCACCGCAGCTGGCGCACTGTCACTGATTTTACATAAATCTACCTAATCCCTCAACGAGCTTAAAGTTAGATCAGAAAGATTGATTTCGTTGCTGTCTTTTCTCTACTCACTAAAATAGGAACCAGCGTGGAAACCTCCCCATAGCATAGACTAGACCAAAAGCTTCAGTCTCTGTATTTTGGTTGTTCCGCTGAACTGTGTTGGCTCACTCAATTGGGATTATAGTAAAATGTCAGAAATTGTTGAATAAATCCCCAGAAACTATGGTTATTCCTGTCTACCCCTATACTAGAGTTGTACACGCTGGTTCCCATTTTAGCGAGTATGGCAGTGTATCCTAGTACACCACACCTCATTATTCGATCGAAGGAGCGGACGAGATTGAAAATTCGGCAAATCGGGCCCATATTTCTGTCAGAAAATATTAATTGTTAAAGCAAAACTAACTATGTTATATGATATTTTAAGCATTTTCTGTTATTTTAAAGATAAATAAGGTTAAAGTTGGATTTTTTCGCCTTGTTTTTCAATCTTAATCTGCTCTGTGGAATTGAATATGCGCCTCCGGAATCATGATAGTGTCCGGTAATACAATACGTGACTATACTTCTTCATCACGGATAATTCCCTGCAAAAATTTCTAACGACCAAAAAGAGAAGAGAGAAAATGGGCGAATATGATGATGTTAACAAAAACTCAAATCCATTTAGGTGAAAATTCAGACAAACTACTTTCCACCAATAAAGGGCCCACACAAAATTATGCTCAAATTCAACGTTTTTGAGCGCTCTGGTAAATAAAAAGGTGATCCCAAAGTTAATGATGAAAAAAAAACAACTTCAATGTAACTGTATGTAACTGAGTATTTTTGGATACAAAAGTGATATTGTAAAGGACAAGTCCACCCCAACAAAAAGTTGATTTGAAAAAAAGGAGAAAAATCCAACAAGCAAAACACTGAAAATTTCATCAAAATCGGATGTAAAATAAGAAAGTTATGACATTTTAAAGTTTCGCTTCATTTCACAAAACAGTTATATGCACATCTTTTTAGGTATGCAAATGAGGGAACTGATGACATCACTCACTATTTCTTTTGTATTTTATTTAATGACATGAAATATTTTGATTTTCTCGTCATTGTCGTGTGAAATGAAGTTTCATTCCTCCCTGAACACATGGAATTCCATTATTTTAACATTTTGTGCTTCAGGCAAGGAGTTCCTAATCATCAAATTCGTAAAAATTGAAATATTGTATAATTCAAACAATAAAAAACAAAAATAGTGAATGAGTGACATCATCAACTCTCTCATTTTGGATGTAACTGGCTCATTCATATAACTATTTCGCTTATAAAAATAAGCGAAACTTTGAAATGTCATAACTTTCTTATTTTACATCCGATTTTGATGAAATTTTCAGCATTGTGCTTGTCTCATTACAATGTTATCTCTATTGATTCAAATCAACATTTTTCTGAGGTGGACTTGACCTTTAAAGAATCATCTGAAAACAAAAACGAGTCAAGAAAGAAGGGAATATTCTTCATGTACTTGATAGTTTCCAACTAAATCATACTAATTTCAAGGAAATATCGGAAATAGATGGACATTTCTTTGAAATGAAAATGTAAATGTGAAATTTCACCAACTTGTGGGGAAGGATTGTATTTTTTTGTTATCAATTTGAACAGCCTTTAAATGTTTTGACTCAGCTCTAGTTTATTTGTACCCTTATCCAGGTTTAAAGTACACGATGTCACTAACAAAGTTCAAACTACCAGGTAAAGACTGCCGTTGCATCCTGTACGATGACAAAGTCTGCAAGATCAAGACTCTGATGCCTCCACTCAATGAAGGGTGAGTTAGGAAAAGAGGCTGACCTTTTAGCCAGCATATGCGTATTTATGTATGGCAAGCTGTTTTCTCATTTAATTCTCTTTCTTTTTCTTTTTTTACTTAAGCATTTTGTTGACAATGCAGAATGATTTCAATATACTATATAAAGACTTTTTAGTATTTTTGATATTTGCATTGTTAACAAACGCCAATCTAAGGACTTTGATTCTTGAATTGATATTTGCATTGTTTACAAAAAGCAATTCCTGATGTCAAGGATTGGAATGTTTGATATCAAGAAATAATTGAGGAAGTTGGCTTATTTGCCATGTGTATATCGACATAAAGGCTACCTACCTCACAACCTGCATTCATTGTTGTCATTCAATTATAAGAATTGAAAAAAAAATGCCCTTGCCTTTGTATCAGATGAAATAAAAATACCCACAGTAAGTGAATTAGATAAAGATTAAAAGCAAGCTCGAGCTGGCATGAAGATAGTTGGTTAATAAGGAGTCAAAGAATGGAATTGAAATAACCTGATAGTAACTGCATATGTTGCATCTTTATAATATCAATTATTAATCTCTTATTGTTTTCCAGAATCATTAGTGACTATGTTGATGACAGATCACTGCAAGAAGAAGTAGAGGTAAGTAGTTTGGTTTACTTATCCATAACAATTCTATGAATAATTGATAGCAGAAAAAACAGACCAAAATACATGTATATGAAGCAACTTTCAGGTCTCGTTTGCTCCATATCTGGCTTTGTTTTTCACTGTGTAGACATCTAGCATACAGAATCAAACCAAAGTAGAAATAAAATCCTGAACTGAAGGGGTGATGATGGATGATATTCTAATTCAATGAAAGTGAAATCAGTAATAATATTGTGTTCTTAAGCATTGATGGCAATATTGTTATCCAGGCCTAACCTTTAAAGCCGGTACAAGAATGTTTAATGGTCAAATGAAAGATACAGGTTAAAAATCATGAAAGAGATGCTAATATGCAATCCCTATTACTGCAAGGTCATTATATCCTAACAAATTATATCAACTTATCTCTGCACTTTGATTTTAACGTAGAATTGTCAAATTCTTGCTTATCCATGTGTGACTTTTTATAAGATTTCAAAGTTAAGAAAAAAATGAATCGTGTATTAATGTAAATAAATTGAAAGTCATAGATCATTTGCCTATGCAGGAAAAAGTGACTGAGAATGAAAATTACATTTAAAATTTTTTTTTTATAGATAATTTGTACTAAAATTACATTTGATTTCTCACTTATCTACAGGATATTATAAGGTCTGTTTTGTGCATCCCTGAAAACGTCGACCCAGTAATGATGAGGACACAGCATTTAGTTGTAAAGCCAGGTAAAGTCTAGGCATGTCATAATACTATCTATACAGTGTAGCCATTTATTCTCATGCCAGTAAATCAGGGAATCTTTTTGTGGTAAACTACTTACTCAGTTTTTGCCCAATGCTGATAAGACTTTTCTCTGATATTAGTCTTGGAGTGAAAGCAGGATTTTGTGTTGCTATTGTATTACCTGGTACATAAAAATATGACGACAGAGAGAAAAAATTTGCAGAGTAAATAGTTGCTCAGTTTTAATTAATAATAATAGATGTAGGGTTTCAAACTTAATAAGATGCTCAAGGTGCTTCAGAGCAAATACAAGTAAGAAAAGAAGTACCTTACAGGCTTGAATATTGTTTTTATCCAATGTTCTTGAAAAATGGGATAATGCTAATTTCTTTGACATGTACTTTTTTTGGTTGGCTGTTCAAGAAAATTGTCGCTGCTGCCCTTATCCTTGATAAACAGACAAGAGTTTTGGCTAAGTACTTTAAACAGAAATATATTTGCATACTTTTGGTTTGGCTTTTGTGGTACTTTTAACCTTCATCCTGTGGTCCTAAGGTCCAAGATGAATTGGAGGTTGTGAGACAAGTACACTTGGTTGCAATCAATACAAGAAATATCTTGACAGGTCACTGGAGTTCTCTCTAACATGAACTGAAGTCTCCTGGCTTTTTTCATCTAAAGAATTTGATCAAGCCAGATTGCTCATTAGACATTCTAATTATAAACTACAAGAAAGCTGGTACTACCTAGTGCTCAACACCTAACAGACAATAAACTTGACCAATCCTTTATGAATTAGAACAATAAAGGGTGGACCTGCAGTTTGCTCTTTAACAGACTTGGCATTTTCTGCTTGTATACTGTAACACACCAAATCCTATGGGACTTCATGTGGAAAGGGATTAAGAAAAAGCTGAAGAATACTTTTCTCACCTGGATGAGGTTTTTCAAGATCTCATCAATGCGATGATCTTCGCAAAAGGGGCATATAGAGTAGATGCCATGCCTTTGCTAAGATGATTCTTGGACCACTTGTTAGGGTCATTATGTCCATTTGTATTTTGTAAGAAGGGGTCTCACTTTTGTACTCCTTTGATTCACTTGGAAGCTCAGCTTTGACTCCTTAGTGACTCCAACTCAGGGATGTTTGCCTTATTCGCTGCTCTCATAACAAATTCAGCCAATTCTGCGAATGAAGGGAAGCTTAGTGGGCCTTTATGAGAATGCCATCTATTAATTTCATCGTGCCACTTTCCCTCCTAATACTCTGGTAATTTCTCCACAAGCTTTACGTTTTCTTTAAGGTAATCCATTCCCAAGTTGCGGACTCTTCTCTTGGCTGCCACAACTTTTTAAAGAAAATCTACAAAGTCCCTCAATCCATTGGCATCAGGCTTGAAATCTTCGGCCATGAAGTCAGTCTCTTTGTGTATGAGATGCTTATTGTGTTAGGATCACCAAACCTGTCTTCAGATTCAGATTTTATTTCCATAAGTACCATAAGAATAATCAAATTATTATCATACATTTATAATAAACATTTACAATACGATTCATTGCCATTTGAATTATATTCAATAGCATCAATGATAATTAACACTGCTGCTTCAAAGCCCCTTGGTATGTATCAGTCCCTTCTATCAAAAGATGGTGCTCTACTATCTCCATATTATAGCCCTGCCACTGACATATGCATTCAAATGATTCAATTTGTATTGCTCACCAATTGGCTTTGTATCCACTGTACAGTCAAAGGCATATTTCCACAGCGTTGTACTACAGAGGATCACCAGAGAAGATCGATCTTTGGGAGCTGGCTTAATAGTTGGTTAATAGTTGGTTATTGGCTGCGTTTTGTCCTGCCGCAAAACGAGACAGTTGTTGCTGGCTACCTTCCAGTGATGATGTGACTCTATCCCATCCTGCTGGGCTACTGGCTGGTGGAGTATTCAATTCAATTTATATTTTCACTTTCAATTTCATATGTACAATACTAGTAATCATACAACTGACATAGTAACATATAATCACATTTGAAGTATATAAAAAAATTGATACCATTATAACATTACAATAGACAATTATCAAATTGAAATATAAATAATTGAAAGGGAGGGAGGGCCAACTGAAAAGCGGATCTTGTATAATGTAGGCCCCCTTGATATTGTTATTACGTGTTTATAGCAACTGAATCGTTTTATAAAAAAAAATATATATATATTTACAGTTACGTAATATGTACATTATGATACAAACCATATCTGTGATACATAGAGTATACAAATAATTTAAGGATTCCTAATTGGCACTTGAGGCGTAATGTGTAATTGATGAATTAAATTATCTAGTAATCATTCAGGAGAAATTATTTAAGTCTTTTTTTGAAAATTTGTATAGAATTGCATTGTTTTATATCATTTGTAAAAGAATTCCATAGTTAAAGGCCCATTAAAATAAACCTTTTTTTAGCAAATGATGTTCTATTCATTAAATGACAAAAGTTTGCTTAGTGAGTGAAGTGACTGTGAATCAAACATATTGTTAAAAAAACCTATCAATTGTGACTTCCTCTTGTGAGTCAAAGAATCGCTCCTTCGTTTCGCTCTTATTCTCCAGCGCCAGTGCTTTGTTAGAAACCTCATCAGTTTCACTATCATCTATGGAGCGTTCTTCCAACCTAGCCATTTCTGATATTTTTATGTCTGCGGTTTCTTAAGACTTTTGGGCAGCAATCACATTCTGTTCACTACGATAGGCATTTCCATGCCTTCCTGTTCAGGCTCGAGAGTCTTCAATTTTTGTTCAAGAATAGCCTTCTGATTTTTATAAGAGGCTTCTTTGTCCTCTGCTCCTTTAGCAACTTTCACATATTACTCTCATTTTCCTCTTTAGCTTCCAGTGAGGCTCTAAGGGCAGAAAGTTTACTTTTTGCTGATCTACTTGATCTCCTGCTTCTGCTACCACTCACTTTGCTCAGCAGGTCCTGGTCACTGTTGCTCTTTTCAGCAATGTCATTCTCACTGACCGATGTTTCTTGCTCACTTATGCCGAAGCATAAATGTCTATAGCTGTTGTATTTTATTGTGGCTGCCACCCTCTATCTTCGATAAAAGGACGGCTAACTACTTTTACTTTTACAGAAATATATTTGCAGACTTTGGTGTATCTATGTGGTTTTTTATTAACCTTCACCTCAGGGTCCAAAAATGTGAGATAAAATACAATTGGAGGCTATGAGACAAGTATACTTGGTTGCAATCAATACAAGAAATATCTTGGCAGTCAACTGGAGTTCTCTCTTGTATATGTTTTAACATGAAGTAAAGTCTCTTGGTTTTTTACTCTCTGTATAAAGGTTCTGACCAATCCAGATTGCTCATTGATAATAATCATAATGATAGTTACATTTATATAGTGCTTATTGCACTTTATTTCATAGACTTTACATTGTAATTATTATCCTGGTTTCTAATTAGAAACTACAAGGAAGCTGGAACTATTCAGCACTCAACACCTAACATACAATGAACTGGACCAATCATATACAGATTAGAACAATGAAAGGTGGACCCACAGTTTGCTCTTAGACTTGGCTTTCTCTGCCTATATACTGAAACACACACCAATCCCCTTTTCCTTGAAAGGAATTAAGAATGAGCTAGAGTGAAAAATGAGACATCTATTTGAATTTAAACAACATACATCAAAATATATACAGCCAAAAATTACATGGAGCTCACTGCAGTGACAAAATTATTTTAAACTAAATTGATGATCAGGCTGCATTTAGTCTTTTAATTTGATGTATAGTGGCCAGGACTTAAAAAATTAAAGTCAAATTGTAATGATGCGAGACCTTGCCCATTGAATATTCAACCTTGATCCAAGTATGCTAAGCAGATGATTACTACCCCCTGAGGCATCTTGGGGACAATTTGCTGTAATTTTCAATGATATAATTTTTTGTTTGTTTCCAATGCAGAGAAGAAAGAATGGAAACTCCCAGACAAAGTGGTATTCAAACTGCCAGATAAGCCACTTGTTGCTCTCTCTTATATGTATATCCTTCATCTCCAACTCTTGTCAAAACAAGAAATACATCAGGAATCACCTGTTCAGGTAAGGTCATCACATGTCATTCAGAAACAAATTTCAGCATTCAAACAAATTTATCATCTGTAATGCAATCTTTATTTATAGAGAAATGGTACATGACAGTAATTGTTGGTATCCACTTTTTTTCAAAGTAATAACACTTACAGTAATGAACTTATTTGAGGAGAAAACATTTTGTTTAAACTCTGAATTTAAAATGGCTGTCATGATTTTTAGTTATTGATTGGATTCTGTGTTATTCTAGGTATAATATGCTGCCTGTTATAATAAAATTGGTTGATTTGTTGATTATGACTCAGTGAAAACCACATGTGATCCTTTTCAAAATGAACATTCTGTAGAACTTTGCATACTTTAGATTTTTGTACACTAAATACCAAACATAGTCAACACATATTACTTGTACTGACTTATACTCTCACCAGTCCCTCCATGAACTATGATACCTCAATACTTTTACCATAACCCCTTACCCTTATCCAACAAAAACCATTATGTGCATGTAACTTGTACAACATAGTCAAATGATCAAGTTTTCTCCGTCAGCCACTCATTTTCAAAATAACATACTTCAAAGTCCTCAAAGAAGCTAAAATAAAATGTTTGCAATTTCCAAATAAAAATGAAGGTAGCAAGCACCCTTTGTAGCAATTTACATGTTGATGTAGAACATAAGAATAAACATGAAATACATATATTACTACAGTCGAGTGTTCTCAGTGACGGATGTATCACATCCAGCATCAACTCAAAGTCTTTTACCTTCATGTTCAATGTGATATGATTAGTTAGCTTATTCAATTGGTTCTGCAAAAGTGAAGAGTAAGATGGCCTCTGTTGTCTATAATGGCAGTAACTTGACTACTTCACAATCTGAGAGCCTTTACTCCATACTATGGTGCACAAGCTTTCTCTGCCTCAGCGCCTTCTCTCTGGAATAATTTGCCATTAAATTTAAGAATTATACAATCACTGGAGACCTTCAAATCCAAACTGAAATCTTATCTTTTCTAACAGTATTAGTTATTGGCACTTTGACACCCATCCAAACTTTCTCATTCTTTCTTTTCTTGTGCGCCTCGGAATAGAATATTTCTAGATAGATGGCGCTATATAAATGCCTATTATTATTATTATTACTTGTTAGTGAGATCTTTATCTGCAAACACTTGGCCTTTATCATCATTATTATGCAAGTGTGTCACATCATACTCCTTTGTTCAATCAGTGACATGGATATCACCTGTGCGGCATGCTTTAAGGCCTTTTTAGGGGGGTATCCATATATTGTAGTAGAACAAGTTTATCAATGTGGATTGAGAACTGACTTTTTGGAGAACAGAATATCTGCTGATGACGTGGATGATCTATATGCATGCTGATCATCAGTCGCTTTCAAGACTGTACTCTTGAGAATTGCCCCTTGTGTAGATGACAGTATGAATGACATGCTTGACAGCATATGTGTATTGGGTAGTACAGTTGTTCCATCTTGCATTGAAATCCTTCTTTCCATCGAACACCTCTCTACTGTCTCTGCTGCAAAGTTTAGAGCAAAATTAATTCAAAGCTACAGCTTTGGTTGCAGTCCAAACCTACCTTTGATGTTACCTCCTATTCCATCTCCTGCCCAATTTTGCCTTGGCTGGTGGCCTAGTTCTAGTAGCGTCAATGTCTTATAGCTCCTTAAAGTGAAGTTGGTTATGTTCTCAAATAAGTATCTCTGCATAAACTGGCTTGCAGCGCCATCAGAAAGAATTTTGTTTTCATCTCTTGATTGATGTCCAAGATGAGATGGTGGAGGAATGTGGCAATTGCATATGTATCTCTATGATTGCAAAATTTTGAGCACGACTTACCTGGAACACCACATTTTCACCATTACATGTAGCTTGTGCTTTCTCATTTTCAAAGTGATACTCTGTTACTGTTAAATGAATGGTATAAAAGGAATGCTGATAGCTGTGTCATCATCAGTAGATCTTCTTGATTGATGGCTTTAACAGTATTATCTGGTATCTTGTTGTGTGCATCTGTAGTATCTCTGTCTTCGTGGTTGCTACACATCAAATTTCTTGGCTAGGGATGGATCACTTCTACTGCATCTTCAAGGACTTAGTCATAGATTTTGAGAGGCATGGTGCACAGTTTTTCCAATAATTTGAGCTGATAGTCGAGGATTACATGTATGCTCTTCAGGTGTAGGGATCTTTGACGTTTCCTCTGGTAGTCTCTTTCTTCATGATAGCTTTCAGTGCCATGTAAGGAGAACTCGATCTCTTTACCAAATATTCTATGATAACACTTTAGAACATTACTTCATATGAAATTTTATCGAATGAGGATTTTCCAGGTGTATATAAATTTTTATTGACAAACAATAATGCTAATATGCTTGTTATGTTGAATACTAAAAAAGAAGAAGATATTCTTTAATTATTTTGGTAAAGAAGTTTGGGATTTTTCTTTTGAATATTAGGCTTGTGGGGGAAAAATCATGGTTATATGGCTAATAAGTGGAATGAGTGACTTTCAGATTTGATTTTGAAGCCATGGCAGCTACACCAATACTTCTGTAGATGCTGCGGTTTTGGCAAGTGAACAATTTTGAATACACCTTTAACTTAGCATGCATTACTGTTTTGGGTTTCCTTTTTTGTAAAATATCATACATGTTTCAAATGTGGTTGAATGGCATGTCTCAGTCCTTATAAATACAAAGTTAACATTTATTTGAAACAATTAGTGTGATCTTAGAGGTAAAATATGTATATTCATTATTTTAACTTTTTTTTCATTGCAGATAACTAAGGAAGAGCATGTACAATCAAACAAAAGGAAAACAGAAAGATCTCCATCAAAATCGAGTGAACAAAACAAAAGGTAAATGCACATGAAAATCTTATTTCTTTATCTTTGTTGATACAAGTAGTAATGCAAATGCCAATTTTTCCTAGTCAGTAATAAGTCTATTAAATGAGCTTAACTCTGTATACTGAATTTGCTTCTCATTAAGACCTTGGCCCCATCTTACAAAGAATTATGATTGATCCGATCAAACGTAACTTTATGGAAATCCATCAATGTCATAATTTTTTCTACAAAAAATTTTCACAATGTCCTTTGTATGCAAAGCGAAACACAGTGAATTTTCAAGAAAACAATGAATGCATGAATATGCATCATAGCTAGAATATACTTTTAACAAACATGCATAAAAGTTGTTGACGTTGCTGGCCGTCCATAGTTGCAATTGATTGGACCAATCGTAACTCTTTTATGATGGGGCCCAGTAGTACAATTTGCTTGTTCTTCCCCATCTGTGGTGTTACTGTACGATGTAGAAGCGAAAAGCATTAGGGGAACAATTTCTTGAAGGACATGTCAGATTTTTTATCTGACAAGTGGTGTTTTATCCGACAGATATAGTAACAGTGCTTCTCAGCCAATCAAAATCAAGAAAAGTCAGATCTGACAACCTGTCTGACAAAAATGTTGATGAAACACACTCTGGGAGTATAGCCAATATCCTTTATGATTTCCCCCTTACATTTAATATAAGTCAGCTAATGCTGTGTGTGTAACTACATGTATTTGTCTGTTCCAATACGCTTGTTCTTTTCCCCTTTAAAAGATGTTCTTTTGATTATTACGTCATTTGTAATGCTGTCCCATCTTCTGCTACCAAAGTTATATTCAAAATTTAGACCACAGTTTTATAAACCTAAGTTCAGAATGTGAGCCTCTGGAGGTAAAGTACTTGAAATCAAGCTTTCTGCTTTTGCTTGGACACCCGGTCTACAAACTTCACTTTCATTTTAACCCTATCTAGGCCGGGGGGGGGGCCTCGGAGCTCCCCCCCTCAACGAATCGCACGATATTTTCGCCGTGCGAAATTTTTTGACCGCGCTGCTCGCTGAGTTTTTATTTTCAAGTCTTATGCAACTTTTGAGACCAATTTTGCGTCACCCGGGTATGTGGTTCTGAAATTACGCAACATTATGTAAGTGCATGTCAGACCGAAAATTGCTCAAAACAGGATTTCGTGTACAAAGTCAATGCAAATTGTGTTTTCAACCAAATTTCATAAATGTATGATTATTTTTAGTTTTGCTAGTCTAAATGTATTCATTTTATGCTTTTTATGATCACAGAAGAGTCCCCAACAAATTTCATTGAAAAAACAATGAAAAACAAAAGGTAAAAAAAACAAAGAAATACATAAGAAATTGCAAAAAACAATATAATACATAAGAAAATGATTTGATATCACAATTTTTTTCATGTACTCTTGCTTAGGACACCACAAAGAGTTTCTATACCAAAAATTAGTACATTTGGAGCTTTATTTAGGGAGTTAGAGGAAAAAGTATGATTTCGCATACTAATTACGCATAAATTAGCATAATCACTTAATAGCGATTCGCATGAAATAAATTACTATACAATCTTGAAGATTATGTCCCAGGCAACCCGTAAGCCAATTTTCGGCGCGGTCGACGGCCGAGATCTTAGGGGGGCCTGGGAGGCCCCCCCCGGCCATAGGAACTCCCAAAATACCCCGGCCTAGATAGGGTTAATTCACTTAATGTGTTTCAGTTAGGAAAGAATGATGTTTTACATGGGAAAGAGATAAAAATATTCATGACAGATAATCTACTTTTTTCTTTCTTTTATTTATATATGTGATGGGTCTCTAGACCACAGAGAAGACCAATCCCAAAGAAAACCACGTTGAGCTCCTCTCTTCCCCGTCGCTCCAATCGCCGTTTGGCGCCATCACGTGGGTCTG
The DNA here is from genome assembly GCF_018143015.1 of Lytechinus variegatus. Lineage (NCBI taxonomy): Eukaryota > Metazoa > Echinodermata > Echinoidea > Temnopleuroida > Toxopneustidae > Lytechinus > Lytechinus variegatus. The sequence continues at coordinate 31,441,146 of NC_054746.1, forward strand.
CTACAAGCACCAACCAGTCTGGCCGTGTCCTCAGGAGGCGGGCCCTCAGGTTTACGTCCAACAAAAACTCCACAAGCAATAACAGCAATGAGCAGCCGAGAAGAGGTAGCAACACTTTTCCACCTGTCGATGTAGGCTTAGATGAAACAGGGATGGGAGATGGTTTGGATGGACAGACAGGTAGAAAGAAGAATAGGGAAAGGATAGAAATAGAGAGACAGAAGAGGGAACGTTCACCTGAGTTAGAATCAGGATTTAGTAATCTGGTGCAAAGGAAGGCCTTGGTAAGGTTGTGTTTTCCAAAGTTCCAGAAAAAAAAATGTATTTAGTTTGATTTGAAATTTATTTTATTTGGTCGATGTGCCTCAAAGTTTTGTTTCAAGTTTGGTTTAATTTCGTTTTCATTTCAACTAATGGAAGTTTATATTTAATTTCAATGATGAAAAATATTCAAAAGGAAATAGGATTGACATGATGTTTGTTGTGACGTGTTGGCAAAAGTTCTAGATAATATTTCTTTAGATGATAAAGATAATATACAAGATGGCAGTGACTTTAACTAGGAACAATCGTACAGATGAGTCTGCCCAAGGCAAGTCAAATTGGTTGAGACCCTCCAATAATATGTTTGCCTTAAAGGAAGCATGTGATTTTATACAATCTTTTTTTTGGGGGGGGAATTGTTTTTACTAAGGCAATTATCTGACTTGAAGAAGCTTTACTTACTTACTAGGGCTGGGACTAAAACCCGGGTCCCGCCCGGAAGCCTCGGGTACCCGGGTAGAAAAATCAATACCCGATACCCGAAAATTGCTCACCAGTATAACGTACATTTGATTTGTATTGCGTAGTGTAAGACATGATTGTAACTCATCACAAAAGTACACAAGTCTCATTTTGAATCTCACCAATTACCCTCGAAATATCCATAAATATACTAGTTTTTCAAGTGATGATGATACTGAGATCGTTCAATCGTCGCCACTTTTCTTTTGCATCGCAGTGACGTCATCCAGCCACTGCGACGCAAGCCAATTTATGAATGAAAATATAGTAAGCATGCGCATTGCAAGCCTCAGCCCCACGCAGTATTCCGTCAAAACAAGTCTGCAATACTCTGTCACCTCGTACCAAAATCGACCTAGAATTCCACTTTATTTCATGTGAATTATGAAAGGTATTCTCAGAGGATCTGTTTTCTCACCGATACCACGCAGGTAAGCAAATTTTATTACTCTCTGAGAATACCTTTTATAATTCATATGAAATATAGAAAAGTGGAATTCTAGGTCGATTTTGGTACGAGGTGACAGAGTATTGCAGACTTGTTTCGATGGAATACTGCGTGGGGCACGGGTGACTTGCAATGCGCATGCTTACTATATTTTCATTCATAATTGGCTTGCATCGCATTGGCTTGATGACGTCACCTATGGGGTTTTTCCACCAGTCATATTTCGAGCGACATGATTTTCGGGTACCCGCCCGAAAATTACCACGGGTACCCGAAGAGAAAAAACCCCGAAAGTCCCAGGCCTATTACTTACTGTGTTATGCACTATGTAAGAACTGACTATTATCATTATTATTATTGTTTAGTAGTAGTAGTAGTAGTGTCAAGGTATAAGTCATGACATGGAGCTGGATGGTGTTGGGGAGAAGGAACACAATAATCAAAATATACTTAAAATATTAAGAGAGTTAAATACAGTCTAAACAGAAAGAAGGGGTTGAGAATCTTTCTCAAACTCTTCATTAGACTCACCACATTATGTAAGACAAGTTTGTACTAGTCTGTTTCTAGAAAGATAAAATGTGATATTTTTTCCTTTGAAATTATTAATTATAAAGGGTTGGCAATAGTTTTTGTTCAGTGGCACTAGAATTTCAGACATTCTTAAAATTATTTTAATCTTTTGGTCATAGATAACAAGCAAATTGGCATTTCAGAATGTGTGTTATGTGTTTGTTAACATACATTTTTATTGGTTCTTTACCTTTTATCTTGGGTCATTGGTTTCATTTTTTGGGGGGGTTTGCATGTTCAATTATGGTTTATTTAATCATTTCATGACACCTCATATTAAAACCTTGTTGAAATCAGTGTTGATGATAGAGAGAAGGATGAGCAAGTGTTCGTTTTCATAACATGTTTATTTGAAATTATGCGTTCTTTTTACTTTTTTACCAATCTTGTTTGTTGTTTTGCCTTTTTTGTGTAACATGTATTACCTTGTTTGTAATTATGATATTTGTCAAATACAGATGATAAATGTGAAACTGTTGGGTGTTTCATAAAGCTGTTTGTAAGTTAAGAGCAACTTTAAGAACGACTGGTGATCGTTTCTTTTGGTAAATGGTATATTCATTGGCGATGGTTAAGCGCGTAAGAAAAGTTGACAAGTCGTTCTTAAAGTCACTCTTAATTTACGAACAGCTTTATGAAATAGCTTCCAGCATTGGCAGTACATACAAGTAATAGATATTATACTACGGATAGTAATATTTATAAATTTAGCAATAAGGCTTCTTACCTCACACCTAGTGCTTAGAATCAGAGAGTAATTGGATTTCTTAGGAACAGGATTAGGATATAAAACTTCTTCAGTATCAAAGCAAAGTCTGTTTAATGATTTAAAATGGAAAATTCACTTATCAATACTGCAAAAAATCATTGATATATAATCACTAAATGAATTGATCCAACACTATAGATAATTCATTTGATCCATCCATTCTTTCTTTTTTTTCTCTTCAATATGACCTGAAAGGATCGAGAAAGATTTCCAAGTTTAAATGAATCCTGGGATAAGGACCATGTTGAGTGCAATGGAGACAAGCCACCAAAACATGTCCTGCCATCAGAAGGTGAGTGCTTCATTTGTTTGTTTTTGTTTTTGTCTAGTTACATAATTGCTAAGGCATTTAGATTAGTGTTGCTATCCTTCAACACAATTTTGAAAATTATTTATTTTTCAGATAGCCATGATGACAATTTAAAAGAAGAAAACAAAAAAATTTTCATGCAGTTATAAGGGTAAATGTGATGATTATTGCTTTCATTTTATGGTGACTTAGGAACTTATGTTACAAAATATGAAAAAAAAATTATAATTACACTATCAATGTCCTGGGCTCCGTAACACAAAGATTAGCGATCAATCGCTAAATGAATTGACCAATCAAGATCAATGTTACACGCGCATTTGAAGCAATATACTGACTAGGAACCAATCGGAAGTGTTCTTTCATATTTGCTATTCATCGCAAACCTTTGTGTTACGGAGCCCTGGTCTTTGATGAAATTACATTTTTGTTACTCAATTTTTTTTTTGCTGGAGAAAATATTAAATGATTCAAACGTCACATGTGTCATTTGGAGGTTTTGTTAAAAATGACAACATGTATGTCAATTTCTACACCTCCTCAACTATTACTTCTGTCTCTTGCTCTTTGAACTTTAGATGGAGGGGTTGCTAGAGTTGGTGTCCCAGGACATCCTGGTCGAGAGCGAGTGGAGCAACATGTCCTCCAGGAGCAGTTAAGGCTCCAGGAAATGGCCAGTCCAGAGAAGGTCACCACAGCGGAGGAGCAGGGGCAGACTGATAAAGGGATAGTCCATCATATGTTTGAGTAAGTCAGTAGAACCTTACACCAGCCCATCAGGGAAAATTATTTTACTTTTTTCCAGTCAAGGAAAAATCGGCAGAGACCTACTGATCACCTTTTCTGTTAGTCTGTAGGTCTGTTACAAAATGTTAGTTTGTTTTCAACTTGCTCTCATTTCTTTATTTCTGCACTAAGTATGTTCACACTCCACAAATTCATCCATAAATCATTACTTTATAGTCATAAAAAAAAATCGTTATAAGCCTTTATCTGAAAGGTGGTAGCATTATTTGGCCATATACCCCGTATACATAGCCCTTGGTGGGGTGTCGCCAAAATTGTGAATTTTCAGATGAATATATTGCTATCGTCGTCCCCCCCCCCCCATGGTTCAGACCGGATTTATGCCAATGCACAGACCCCTTCACCTCTAGACCATGGATAGCATCTAGTGGTTTCATAAACTTTAACCAATAAATCACAAATCTTCAACCAATTTGGTTGATTGATTGCATATTTCAAGTGACAGGGTGCAATCGTAAGACCAGGTATGTTGCTCTGAGTAGTTGGACTAGGTTTTTTTTAAAGCAAGGTTTCCACTTTGGCGAGTTGGAGTTGCGAGTCATACGCGAGCTGCGCGAGCTCTAACTCGCCTTAGCTCGCACAAGCTCGCGTGAAATTTACATTTTTTCCTGGAATTTGCTTCAGTGACAAATGACTCAACATCGAGTTCACTACGCTCGCTGTACGAGTGAACCGAGCGCGAAACGAGTCAGGCCGAGCTTAGTATGAGTTGCGGTGACCTTTATACGACTTAAAGCGAGCTATGAACGAGTTATCAAGATTTTGTTACGAGTGATAAGAGTTTCATACGACCAAGGGACGAGATATGCACATTTTTGGCACTCAAAGATGGATGCCGGCGGCGGTGGCGTCAACACCAAATCTTAACCGAAGTTTAACTTTTTGAAATTAAATGGCATCATAACTTCGAAAGTATATGGACCTAGTTCATAAAACTTGAACATAAGGTTTATCAAGCATTACTGAACATCCTCATTGAGTTTCAGGTCACAAGACCAAGGTCAGAGGTCATTTGTGGTCAATGAACTTAGACCATGTTTAGGGAATCAACATCAAAATCTTAACCTACGGTTCAGTTTTTGAAATGTCATCATAACTTAGAAAATATATGAACCTAGTTCATGAAACGTGGACATAAGGTTATTAAAGAATATAAACATCCTGCTTGAGTTTCAAGTCACATGACTAAGGTCAAAGGTCAATTAGGGTCAATGGACTTTGGCTAATTGGGGTATTTGTTAAATTAACATTATAACTTTGAAAGTTTATGAATCTGATTCATGAAACTTGAACATAAGAGTAATCAGGTATCACTAAACATCCTGTGCGAATTTCAGGTCACATGTCCAAGGTTAAAGGTCAATGAACTTTAGTGATGTTTGGGAGATCTGTTGAATTACCATCATAATAAAACTAAGAAAGTTTATAGATCTGATTCATAAAACTTGGATATAAGAGTAATCAAGTATTACTGAACATCCTGTGAGAGTTTCAGGTCACACGACGAAGGTCAAAGGTCATTTAAGGTCAACGAACTTTGGTCATGTTGGGGGTATTTGTGGAATTACCATCATAACTTTGAAAGCTTATGGATATGATTCATCAACTTGGATATTAGAGTAGTCAAGTATCACCGAACATCTCATGCCAGTTTCAGGTCACATGACCAAAGTCAAAGGTCATTTAAGGTTATTGAACTTTGGCCATTTTGGAGATTAATACTATATTGCTGTCATAACTTTCAAAGTTTAGATACAGTTTATAAAATGTGGATATAGGGTAATCAAGTATCACTGACAACTGAAGTCTTAGGTCACATGATCAAGGTCAAATGTCATTTATTGTCAATGAACGTAGTATTGTATCATTGTATGAATGGTGTTTTTGTGAATAATTATTTTATAGTAGTTTTCAAAGTCAGCACTGCTACTATATTGGATAGCGTGATGCAGGTTAGACTGCCAGAGGCGCTCCACTTGGACCTTGTCTAGTTTGATGTCTTGTTCTTTTACCTTGGCTCTGCTCGTCATTGAACTTTTCTTCCGTTTCAATTGTCTCTTCCTGCACTTCTTCTACCCTTGTTTGAATGTCATCTTCTTTCGCTGTTTCCCTACCTGAATGGCCACAACTCTTGGATCTTTTGGATCGAGGCATATTTCTCTCCTTATTTGTTTAAAGTTGTAATAATGCAGTGACAACAGCCTTTTTAAAAGTAAGGTTCACTTTAAAATAAACTCATCGGTTTTAATAGATATCAATTGTTATTAATATCAATGATTAGATCATCTAATTTTCTTTAAAATGATACCCTACATGATATGATTATGGTTCACATGGAGGTGCAGTGCCTTGAAATGTGGGGCAAGGTCAAAATTCAAAATTAAGTTGCAAAGTGACACAATAATGAAAGTCACTGTTCCTTTTTCCGTGGTGATGAGTGAGTTTTTTAAGCGGTTTCTTTTGAGTTTGATCAGTAATCCCGCCTCGGTTTTAGTAAATATCAATGTTAAATTAATATCAATGAATAGTTTATTTAATTTTCTTTAAAATTATACTTTCCATGATGTGATTTTGGCTCACATGGAGGTGCAGTGCCTTGAAATGTGGGGCAAGGTCAAAATTCAAAATTTGCAAAATGACATAATATTGAAAGTCACTGTTCTTTTCATCCATGATGATGAGCGAGATTCTCAGCAATTGTTTTCATGCACCTTAACATCAACATTCAAATGGAATCAAACATACCTCTGCGCAAGCAAACACACAACAAACAAACATAAACCACAAGAAAACATTATGAAATGAAAAAGCAGGGCCAATGGATTTTCATCTGTATTGACACAGACAAAAGAATCATGTTCTGTATTGACCCTCCATGATTATTTCTGCTCGTTTTGCAGCTTTTCAATTCAAACTTCATCCAACACTTTTGAATCCTGCTCTTTTCGTGATGACATGATCATAACAAGCATGGTATCATTGTAAAGAAAATCGAATGACCTTTTAAATGATGTCAAATATGCAATGTGTAAATTTTGGAGTTGGGAGAAATTAATGGCCAAACTCAGATTTCCAAACTTTTTTTTTGAGGGGTTTATATGTGGGGAAAATGTAGATCACTGGACATTTATCATTCAGCCGGCATGCCTCTGAGCCCTTGCCACGCACTCGGAATAAACTCATACGAAACTCGCTGTAACTCGGGGTGCTCGATCTAAAGTCGCGCTAATCTCGTGGGCACCTCCACTTGACTCGTAAAACGATCGCAATGCTCGTATCTCGCTCTTGAAAACTCGGAACGCACTCGCGTATACTCAGATGTGGCGAGTTATTACGAGTTATTGTGAGTTTATCTCGAGCTTCTTACGAGTTATTACGAGTACTGCGAGTATACAACGAGTTTAGGTGAGTTCAGCACGAGTTACAGCGAGTTAGCAAAATTTTTGAACATGTTCAAAAATTTTGAAACTGCTCACGACTTCAAGGAGAGTTGTCCCGAGCTTGAACGAGCTCCGCCGAGTCATGCCGAGTTGTCGCGAGTTATCCCGAGTTTCATGGTGAGCTTTATGCGAGTTATCGCGAGTGCCTCATTTTGGCAACTCGCTATAACTCGCCATAACTCGCGATGTTAACTCGCCAAAGTGGAAACCTTGCTTAAGACTTGGGGGCCAAATTGGTATCTGTTGATAAAAACATGACTTAATTTTTTCCTTTGTACTTGCTCACCAAGGCTCTCTTTGCAGCATTGTCCCCAATGAATATAGGTGTTGCGTTAACTTTTTAGAATTAAAACAATAGCTCTCGCATTTTTACAAATGCATCCTTATCATCTATTGGTTGTATCAAATGCCAAGTTAAGTATGGTATTACTGCTTGAATAAAGCTATGATGCTGAAGTTTCATTTTAAATTTTAGCCTAGCTTCACAGAACACTGGTAGACATTACATGGCAATGTGTAAATAAGGGAGTGCTTCATCATGAAATAATCATTATTATAATTTTTTTCCCCGCCTTACTCCAACAATGTCAAACATGGTTTGGACTCCTCCGAGAACATGGAATAATCATCATAACTTCTGATTTAAAGAACATTGTCAAATCTATTATAAAAAATGAATAAGTATACATAGGTGTAATAATTGAATAGGCACAATTTTAACAAGTCAAGATTATAATTTCTCTTCTTCTTTTTTCTTCCTGTGCAGTGCTGTTGTGACTCCGGTAAAAAATTTCTTCTTCCGAGACTAAACCAAGATCAAGATCCTGTACTTAGATTGGAACTTGTCCCCCCCCCCCCCTATATGGCCCCACTCCCCCAGAATCTGCCTAGAAATATTTTCATTTACCATCCAAGGCAGAGCACTATAGGATAGTTTGCTGCAACATTCTTATTCAGAAAGGAGTAGACAGTTGTTAGGTTCATTTTGCCTAGAAAAGACAAAATTATTTATCTTGGGCCTTTTTTTTTATAGCATACTATAAACAAAAACTGAGATTTTTGTAGGGCCATCAAAGAAAAAAAAATCTGCTAAAATACAAAACAGATGTTTATGATTTCTAAACTTCATTTTCTAATTTCCTACTCTTATTTCATGAAAGATGTTATGGTGAATCCATTTTATCAAAAGTATGTTGAATAGAATTTCTTTGTGGGCTGTAGATGTACCAGAAATACATAAGTTAGGGCATTTGCCCTTTTCATTAAGGCTCTTTATTACAATGACCATTTGAAATACTTAGTTCACCTTACTTTAATTTGTAATCATCATATTGTACTTTTATTTATGTGATGTGTAAATTAGTGACACATACAATATATACCAACATAGAGCATATCATTTATGGTAGGTTATGCAGATCAGCTAAAATAATTTAGCTTTTGGTATTGCCTTTGGCATTTGTTTTGACTTTGTTGATGCCATTCAGATTTCCTTGTTTACTTGAATGATTTAAAGCTGCACAGTGATTTACAAGGTCACATATAAGAGAATTTACCAGAGAGTAAATTACATTTGTAAGTCTTTGACTTGACAATTATGAAATGTTAAGTTTAATTTTATTTTTATTAGTAAATATAATTATTTTGGCATCTAACTTTAAGAGTAGGTGACCTGATGTACAAAACTACATGCCATTCATGAGGGCCAGGAGTAGGGGATGCGGAAGCCAAAAACCGTGTACAGAAACAAAAAAAGGACCATATGATTTTGATTTTTGCATAGTTAGCCCCCCCCCCCCACTTCGCCAGAGGAGCATGATGATTTGTTGATCTCTCAGATTTAAATCTGTCCTTTCGTCAGTCCTTTTGATTTTCATTCTTGTAATTTAATCAAGGTTTAACTAAAATCAAACTAATTCATGATAGGAGATCACAGCATCAGCAGTCAATCAGGTCATTACAAGTTTGGTGTTGAAAGTCATTCACCCGCTTTAACACTACTTGAAATCAGGTTGGTGTTGGGATAAACCCCCTGTGGTGCAATGCACTTTCTATTTGTAATGAAGTTTAAGTAGGTGTTGAGACAAGATCGACTCTTATTTTGATCTATCCTCACATCAGTCCATCCTATTATTCTTGTAAATGAAATTTAAGAACCATTCAAAGGACAAAAGTCATTCAGAGCTCAAAGCTTGAGTTTCAGGGCCTGTCAGGGGTCACTTGATCAAAGGTCACTGAGGTTATTCAGTGATGTCCATGTCTGATGTTAAGAGATGGTGTTGGTATTAGTTAACCAGTCACAACACTGGGCTTGACCTCTACATATTTCAGGCAGTCTGCATTGAAACATTATGTTGGTGCTGAAGAACACCTACACCAACCATAACACTTTACTTGAAATCAGGCTGATGTTAGGATTGATCACTGTACAAAGTCCATGGGAATCTTGAAATACTGCCTCGTCAGGAATTATGACACAACAACAACAGTTGAGAGGAGAGAAATTGTTAAGAAAAAACATGTTTTAGAATAGATTTTATGTAATAATTGTTCATCATATTCATTATATGTCTGCTCAGCTTTCGTTAATGGGCCTATGACTTTCAATCATTTGATTTTAGAGCTCTCTTTGAATCAAATTTTAACCCTGGGGAGAGTAAATAATCATGTTTTAAGAGCTGACACAATAAAGTAAAGTAACAGATGTCTTGTTTGATGAAGCTATAAACCATGTATACCTAATTCATGTGTAGGTAATTCTTCTTGTTACCATCATCGTCTCCTCTTCCTCCTACTTTACATTACAATTAATCTTTAGTTGTCTTTGTAGGATAAGTTTTTTAATCAGATAATCCAGATGAATGGCTAAACCATGTACAGTATATGCGTATTCAAATTTCAAGATATTTAGTGACAAATATCAATTTTCTTGCCTTTTTTATTTATTTCATCTATGTGTATATTTTTCAGTTTAAAAATTGAAAGAGAAAGATTTATACATTGCTTTGTTTTTTGTTATACGTTAAAGCATGATTTGCTTTATAATTGATGATAATTGTGTACAACTACTCATTCATTGTGTATAGTCATGTGTACAGATTTAGAAGGTATGTTCCCCTTTTCACAGGGTGGTGTTTTTATTTATGCAAGACTGGTGATCATTTCTCAACCATGTTGATTCTGATCAGCTACAGTTGAAAGACAATCTTAATAGATTAAAATTCTCATGTTGAACTTACTGCGGTAGCCCGAACACGTACTATCTGAAGACGTGTCGGGGTCCCCGGGGCAAATGTTGAACATGCATTTGAATAGAAACTTCAATACTTTTGAAAAGTTTATTAAAAATGACTCCTAATGCTGAAACAGGTAAAATTTGATGCATTTTATCCAGCATCAAAAAGGTTCACCAATCGGGATTAAATGACTTAGCTTGATGATACAGCCCACAGGAATGTACACTAACAGTAAATGGAACATGACATGAAGTTGATGGGGCATGTGCCACAAACCTCTAGGTTTGTCAATGACACCGTTCTCATACTTTCTAAAGCTAGTGTTTACTGGAAACCGGTTAAGGAAACCAGTTTGGAAGATCACTTTGCTAGCATTCCCGTTGGATTTCCCGAAAGTGGTTTTTAAAACTACTTCACGAAATGCGGTCTTGTTGCTATGGGAACACTCAGTGGGGTGACATGTTTCCTCACGAAAGTTGACGAACTGCAGCGTGATAATTCCACATACGGTGTGTGGAGTAGCGCGCTTGAAATGTGCGAAGTTTGTTTCCCTCAGAACGGTTGTGTCCTCATTTACACTAAAACCAGTTTAACGAGGCAAAGTGATCTTCAAAACTACATCGCGAGGTGGTTTTCTGAACCGGTTTGAAAGATCGCTTCCAATACCGCGTTGAATATTCTCATTACGCGTTAAATCAGTTTCCACTAAACTAGTTTTAGGAGGGAAGTGAAAACGGTGTCTAAGTCTCTCACTCATGGTCAACTATGCAAAATGACACATGTACATGATACATCTTATAGTAGATGGGAATAGGGTGGGATCTATACATGGTAATATATTTCTTATACTGTATTTTGGATTTGAAAGAAAAGAGATGCAGAGTAACCAAAGATATCCATATATTGGATAACAAAATATGCATGCATACCTCCACATATTTTAATTACCTTTTGACAAGGGAAGGGATTTGATTTAAAAATGCAGTTCTTGTTTTAGCAGGTTTGTATAATTGTTAAGATTATATATTTTATTTCTTCTTTTTTTGGGGGGAGGGGGGTGTTGAAAGAAAATCTCTCCTGCCATCTATTTCAACTTTTGAAGGGAGTACTCTTGCACCTCCAATCAATGGGTATTGGTCCTCTTAATTCAGTCATTGATTCTTCTTGAAAAATGTTGTTTTTTAATATCTAGTGCCTATTTTATATATTTCTAGTATTTTTCATTACATCTATTTTAGTGATATGATATGAGAGATCTATAAACAAAAATTATATCCAGCAATTTTCCACATTTATTCATTTATGAGAATACATGGGTTTGCAGATGTTTTATTTTGGACACACAATAAATTTTCACCTTACATCACTAAATTTATCTAATCAACGACATTTCCAATTATGTTGGCTGCATCATTGTTTTAGTGCATAATGGATGATTTCAAGTACGATGTTGAAATCTTATTTTGGGGTTGTGACCCCCGGGGGGGGGGGGGGCACTCGACCAAAAAAGTGGTAGGGGTGTGGCGTCCCGGGGTTGTGACAACACTGTACTTGATATGATGCTGGTGTTGGGATTGACGTCAGAAAAAAATGACGTATTTCTGGTAGTTCGTGTTGAGCGCTGGTCAAGTCCACCTCGAGTCAGAAAAACATTGATTTGAATAAATAGAGAAAAGTCAGACAAGCATAATGCTGAAAATTTCATCAAAATCGTATGTAAATTTAAATTTTGCTTATTTACAAAATAGTTATATGCACAATTTAGTCACATGCAAATGAGAGAATCAATGATATCCATCACTATTTCTTTTGATTTTCATTGTTTTAATTATACAATAATTCAATTTTGTACAGATTTGACAATAAGGACCAACTTGACTGAACCACAAAATGTTAAACAATGGTAGTTCCTCATGTTCAGGGAGAATTTAAACTTCGTTTCACAGGACAATGAGGAGACAATTTTGTGCATATTTTGTGAAATTAAGCAAAGCTTTAAAAATGTTAAAACTTTTTTTTATTTCATCCGATATTGATGAAATTTTCAGTGTTATGCTCAGTATTAAATTTTTCTCTTTTTATTCAAATCATTCTTTGTTGGGGTGGATTCGCCCTTTCAATGTCGTCTTCTGAACCAAGCATGCATCACAGCTGATGTTGACGATCTAATGTAATTTCACCAACCCCCAGGATTGGGCAAATTGTGATTTCAAGTTTGGTGTCAGTGTTTGGATTTGAAGCCCGCGAACAAGATGAAACATCCCCGTAAATATGAATTTTAAAAGTTAAATCATTAGAGCTTTATGGCTTAAACATTTATTGGACAATAATTGCGATGAGATTTTCCTATAATTTCTCAATTCTCCCAGATTTTTTTTTCGTTGTCGAGATGTTATCGCGTATAAAAATTCAGATGATCAGCAGCACAGCGCAGAGGCGTGATGTCACAAGCTATCCCCCATTCCACAGAGAACAAGACCGCTGAAAGATCATGAATTCTGGTTGATCTTTCATAGGTCTCTCAATGAACCTACAGTGGTCTTTGAGGTCTTACACAAGTCCTGACCAATCTTTCAGTGGTCTTTGTGGTCTTCATGGGCTCCAAAACTTTTTGAAACAGTTCACAACATTCTTACAACGGTCTTACAGGAAAATGGTTTTTCAGTGGTCTTTCAGCAGTCTTTCAGCGGTCTTTCGATGAACTTTCAAAGGTCTTAACAGTCTTTCAATGATCTTTCGGCAGTCTCTCAAGATATGTGCGGAGATCACTGTAAAACTCATGAGAGATCATTGAAAGATCATTGAAAGACCAGGCAAAGTCCATGGAAAGAATTCTGAAAGATCACTTTTTGCATAAAAGATCTCTGAAAGACCACTGAAAGATCTCTATAGGACTAGTCTAAAAGACCAATAAGACAAAAAATATCCATCAGCCTTTAAGAGTTCTTTGAAGGGTCTTTCTGAGCCATTCAACAGAGATGATAAATTTCAGTGATCTTTAAGACCGCTGTAAGACCTCACCAATTTTAAGTCTTTCATTGGTCTTTGAATGGTCTCCGTTCTGTGGAATGGGGGCCTAATCGTGGAGCTCTGTGTTGGAACTCGGATCCGCAGCCTTTTTACCCTCTCGACCAACACCGAACTTGAAATCAAGTTTGATGATTAGTGAAATGTTGGTGTGATAATATATTTTAGTTAATAATGACCCCTCTAAAGACAAGGATACCCATGGTAAATATACACAATTTATTGTGACAAATTTTAGCACAAAAATACAAATATTGCAAGCAAAGCACAACAAATATTTATTCTTAAGTCAGTCAAAAGATACGCTCAAAGAAAAAGGTTGAACTTTGCCCTTTTAAAGGTGCAAAATAATCCAAAGCTACACTGTGAGCATCATTTAAACTAGGGGTCTTGGAGCACCTTCATAGGTGCAACTTAGCACCCTTCAGACAACAAAGGTTCAACATTACACCTGTGAAAGGTGTTGCCACCATGGCAATGCCAATAGTGTTAAATCCGGGGTTAAATCAAAACCTTTTTATAGACTGTATGACAAGTTGGCAATATCACTGGCAGAAAAGGAGACGGCAACCTTGAAAGTGAGTGTTTTTTTAATTATTATGAGAGGAGCACAAAAACCAGTCAGAAATTGAGTTTCATCATCATTTTCTTTAACATGTAGAACATTGGTGTATATGATCAGGCTGACATTGCTTCTTAATTCAAAATTTGTTATGCCACATCATGTTTTTTTTTTAAACTTGTAATGAAAATTGCAAACACTACACTGATATCACTTTTCAATTACAGTTACACAAATGAAACTGATTCCAAGTTGATCAATGGTACACGATTCAAAATAACACAATATCTTTGTTTTCGGTCTGGTATTGGTTTTGTCAGTGTGACTGCCACCTTGGTAAGTTCCTGTGACAGCTACATCTGTTTATCTTGAATATTATTTGTCTGTATAATCTTATCTTTTTGATAACTGTGTGTTTTTTCCGGTGATATTTCCAGCTGCTGCGCTTGGCGTAAGTCTACCAGTATTCATTGTCTACTGTATACCTTTCAGAGTAGATTCTATTTTCATTTTTATAATCGTCCAAACTACTTGAAACTCATGATTTAGATTAAAAAAAAATCAAAATAAAACATGAAAAATTGCATCAAAGTCAGATGTTTCATGAAAAGATGTGTATTTATTTTTTTGTTATGCATAGTTTTACAAAAAAATATGCATCACATTTGCAGTATATTGATAATGATATCATTCTTGTTCAAGGCATTTTTTAAAAAACGGAATGTACAACAAAACGGAGAGAAAGACCGTAAAACTGTCATTCAACCTATTGAAAAGGAGCTAATGATGTCTCCATCTCACTACATGTATATCTTTTTATTTTGTCATGTGAATTAAATGTACATGTGTGTGCATGTTTTGTATGACTTGTGAAACTTGTAACATTTTCATCATTGTATTTTGATATTCAGTCAGTTTCAACAAAATAAACATAATATTGACAAAATAGTGTAGTTAACTCAACTTTTATATACACATGCAACATAATACAAAAGTATGAGTGAGTGTGTGACATATTGAACTTAATATCACTGTTTTTATGTGAAACTGTAAAATTTTCTTGTTTTTCTAGTTGATAAACTTATCATTGTTGTGTTGTTTGTTTTTCTTTATTTATTCAAATCAACTGATCGATGCGAATTCGGCCTTTTAAGATGCAGTAAGACGACCTTTATCATGAAGGTACTGTATTTATCATTTTAGTACACTGTAAAAAATTATGAATCAGTAGTACTTAATACTTAATAAATATAAGTAGCATAACAAATTAATTTGCTGCTTTTTGTAATCAGTCTTGTATTTCTACGATAGTAGAATCAAATAAAATAATTTTTTTTAAACTGATATTACGTCGTTTGAATTAATTCATTTATATATGATGAATTAATGTTACAGTTTTTTTTCAAAAAGCAAAAAAAAAGAGGCAAGATTTGTTTTATATCAAGGGCTGGGTTCGTGGTGATGGTGGACTCACTCCACCTGTTTTATTTTTATATTGCTTTTCTCTCATTTCATATCCTTGTGAATTTTAATCTGCATTTATAGAAACAAGTTACATGTTCTTCATTATTATCATTTATTCTTTCCTTTTTCGATGATCTTTTGTACAATGTATAGTTCTGTGTACTTGTTTCAGTTATTGTATAATTTACTTATGAGACTTATATTGTTATTATATATTTGATTTGAAAAAAGGCAATAAAAACATGTTATGAAACCAAATACAAATATTTAATCATGGAGCTAAGATCAATTTTACGTATAGCAAATCAATTGACATTTTCCACCAAACAAAAATTCTATGACGAGTGGAACGCCTCTCAGTCTTGCCTGCATTACGCGATTTGATGTAGCAGCAGTGCTGACTTTGAAAACAGTTATTAAATAATCATTCACAAAAGGAAACTCTCATATGATAATGAAATACACTGTAAAAAATAAAGTGCTAATTTAGCACTTAAAGTGCTTATAGTGACTGCACTATACGAGTGTTTATTTTCTAGTTTAAATTTGAACTAAAAAATCTACACTTGTAGTGCAGTCACTATGCAAGCACTGTAAGTGCTATAAATCAGCACTTCATTTTTTTTCGTCTACTATGTCCACTCATCCAACATGACCTTTGACCATGATCATGTGATCTCAGACATGTGCAAAACAATCATTCATACTTGATTACCCTTAATGTCTGTCAGTTTCATGAAATATATGTGTAGATCCATAAACATTCTCAGATTTGATGCCAATTCAACAAATATCCCCCCCCCAAAAAACGGCCAAAGTTCATTGACCCTAAATGACCTTTGATTTTGGTCATGTGACCTGAAACACGCACAAGATATTCAGGGATACATGGTTACTCTTATGTCCCACGTTTCCTATAAACTTTTAAAGTTATGACAATTCCACTAATACCCTCAACATTATCAAAGTTTGTTGACCCTCAATGACCTTTGATTTTGGTCTTGTGACCTGAAACTCAGGCACGATGTTTAGTAATACTTGATTACCCTCATGTCCAAGTTTCATGAACCAGGTCCATATACTTCCTAAGTTATGATGACATTTCAAAAAACTTAAACTTGGTTAAGATTTCAATGTTGACGACGCCGCCGTCGGAAAAGCGGCGCCTATACTCTTGCAAATATTTATGATTGGTTTTAGACATAAAATCTTGCAAATTCATTTCAAGGTTAATTGCCAAAAAAAAAAACATTGAGTTATTTTGAATTAGCTTAGTGTTGACATAAGTTTTAAGGTGATTATTGCTTATCACAAAGCTGGACATGTTGGTCTGCAATATATTGGTCAAGCCACTTAGTCTATAAGCTTAGAAGCTGACGTCATTGTACCATTTTGCTGTATGTATTATAAATGACCATAGCAATGTTTGATGCTTTTTATTTCTCGACACATCACACATCCAGAATGAAGGTCAGTTTTGTTCTGTTAGTGGTCATCTTGACCGTTTGCTCAGCTCTACCGGTCAGCCGTAAAGTTCGCTATGACAAGTAAGGCTCGTGTGAGATGCCCATCATGGTCGTCATTACAACAGTAACATCCATCGTCATTATCACCATCACTACCACCTTCATAATCGTTATCATCATCATCATCACTACCAACATCATAAATCGTCATCAACATCACTTCCCATCATGATCACCATGCACCATCATCATGATCATCATCATCATAACCATCACTGCCATTAGCACTGCTCTCATTTGTTGCCACCATCGCCATTATTGAATACGAACTCTATCCCAATCAGAATTTGGTTTGAACTAGTAGAAAATATCTGAAGTATAAAACCGAAATTTTCTTTGAAATCGGATGACATTATAAGATAAAGAAGAGTTTTTGCATGTTTTATTTTCAATTTTCATTATAGAGTTTTATATGTACATGTCTTTGCCAGTATGTAAATAAGAGACTAGGTGACGTACGTCACTCACATTCGATATTTCATTCTTTATTTTCTTCCACAGAACTGCCACTTCTTTATATAGATCTAGTGATGTAAGAATAATAATGTGAATAATTTTATATTTTCCATGAGGAATCAAACCAACCTTCACATAATTGAATTTAAATATTTTCATAATATAAAATACAAAGAGAAATACTGAGTATGTGACGTGTACGGTACTACCGCCTATGTTGTGCATGTCACTGGTTTTGGCAACTAAACAACACCGAAAATGACTTGGTTTACATCTAAAAATATTTCATATCTGACATTTTGAAGATTCAACTTGTTTTTATATTCTCAAGTTATTGAAATTACCCTCCTCATGGATGGAACTTGACCTACACGGAACTTTTAGAAACTTATGCGAGATTTTTCCTTCCTGTCGTTGGGAGAAAGTAGCGAACCCAAATACCCGTTATCTGCATGCGGGAACGCTAGTACAACAGGTGTCCATGGACCTGATGCATAAAAGTTCTGAAACTTTTTCATCCCATGCATGGTGAATACCATGGTATCGATGTTCAACAGCCAATCAAAATCAAGGATTCAATGTCAGTTACAACTTGCCAATTTTCTTTTATGTAGCCTGTTCCAGGTGATAATCAACTAATTAGTTTCTAAATCCATTTTTCAATTAACTGCTTTCTAAACTGTAATGTTGCTCCTCCTTAAATCATCGTAATCATTACTACCACTAAAACACAGCTACCGCCACCATTTATGCCGTTTCCAATATTGGCGCTATTAGCCATCATCAACAACGCCATTTACACCATCGTCACCACCATTATCACCACTATCATCATCTACACCAATGCCATCATCACCGACATCCTCGTTTTACTAACAATTCCAGCATTCACGATTATTATCGTTATTATGACCACCAATATCACCAAAACACCTGTCGCTATCATCAGTATCACCACCAGTATCAACCATCAGCAACGCAATTATTGTCATCTCTCTTTTGTCCAACGATGATCGTCTCGACATCATCTACATTGCCTTTCACGAGTGTCATGCATTAGATGATTTTCAAATTCGAGGATGAAAACCAAAGTGAAGAGTATTACTCGATCTACTTGATGTCATATTTTACTGTGTCTTTCCAGCTACAAGGTATTTCGCATTACTCCTCGGACCCAAGATGAATTAAAATGGATACAAGGTGTGGCCGACAGATGGGAAACGGTAAGGATGAGTCGAATATATTTTAACATGTGTCGATGTTTCTATTATCATTCTAGTGATTTTATTCCGCTTCCTTGCTGATACTTTTCTGTACCTTTTCTACATTGTATTCTTTTCACTCTTCCCCACCTCCCATCTTAATTCTTATCCTTTCTTATTCCTAGCTTGATTTCTGGAAGCGCCCAACGAAAGTTGGACGACCTGTCGATGTCATGGTTTCCCCTGCCCATCAACTGAACTTCGTTAGCTCAGCCAGCCGTCCTGGACTAGAGATCACAACTTGGGTATGTACTTAATATCACTTGGAGAAAAGGAAATCGCGGGATGGATAAAAAAAACAGCTCTTTTGTTCAAAGAAGATAAACCGTAATCCATTTCTAGAATCTGTGCATGAATGTCGAGACTTTGCAGTAGCCTTCTAATACTTTCGGAAATACAGAAATTTCGATAATTTTAAATAATTTTCTATCCACTTTTAATAGATGTCCTACATGTATCTGTATCATTTAAACTTTCCTCTAGATCTCTAACGTCCAAGATATGATTGACCGAGAGGCCGCTGAGATGATCAATTCTAAGAACGACTTTAATGCTGCCAACTTCGATTACAACCAATACCACACTTATGAAGAGGTAATAATACTCAACCTAGCACCGAACCATAGAGATAAACATCTCTATGCACCGAACCCTTTAGGAGTGGGAGGGAGATATTGACAGATGTCGTATTTTTTTCCTAGTGGTGGGCCCGGGAGGGGGCATGGGGCGCGGCACCTGGATGGACCATCAAATTTATTTACTATCAAATGAAATGCATCTGGCATCACCCCAGTAACTTAGCTTTTATCTTCTTGTAGGCCGGGGGGGGGGGGCGGGGGTAAAAGTGTCCTTGTTGGGCAAAAAAAAATCGACCCATTCCACCTTCATAGTCGACCGAGGGTTTTTTCTGGACCCTAGCTCTAACGGGCCCGTGCATTTATGAAATCCAGGGGGCAGTTCCATAAAGTTGTTCGTAAGTTAAGAGCGACTTTAGAACGACTGGTGAACCTTTCCTACGCGCTAAACCATCGCCAATGGTGTCTACCATTTACCAAAAGAAAGGATCACCGGTCGTTTACCCACCTGAATCAGCTACTGATGTTGCCTTCCGCATAATGAGAGATCTGGGGCCAGTTTCATAAAAACGTGTTATATAAGAAGCAATTTCCAATAACAGTTAAAAGCAACTGAAATCCTAATTGTACCCGATGGCTGATGGTTAAATTGCTATTTGTTATTGCATTAAATGTTTATGAAACGGGGCCCTTGATGGATTGTTGTGGAAATTTAAGTCTATATCGTACGGAGCCTTTAAAGTGCCGACGACTTGGCGAGATATTTTATCTTGCCAAGTCGACATGATAACCTTAGCGAGATATTTTATCTTGCCAAGTCGACTTATAAAACATTATGGCATGTATTCTGAAGTCAGGTTTAACTTAGACCATGGTCTAACTCTGTGCTAAAATTATGGGAAGCCAAACGTTTCAAAATTTGGTTAAAATGAATGTTTCTCATGTTTACTGTGCTCTTTACTAATTCTTTAATGGTGAAGACAACTTTCATACTTATCCTTTCCAGGCTGTTTTGGGAGTCAGTGATCTGATACATTGAACCTCTACTGTTATAGATTTATGTAACAACTGGCTTTTCATAGTTAAACCACAACTTTAAACCTGAGTTTAAGTTAAACCCGACTTCAGAATACGGCCATAGTATCGACATGGCAAGATATGAAGTCTCCAAGGCCCGGCGAGAGTCCAAATATCTCGCCAAGTTGATATATACCTTTTTTTATAAGTCAACTTGACAAGATAACATATCTCGCCATGTCGACATATAACTTTTTATAAGTCGACTTGGCGAGATAATGTATCTAGCCATGTCGACATAATAAGGTTATCATGTCGACATTGCAAGATAAATTATCTCGCCAAGTCGATGGCACTTTAAAGGCTTCGTAATATCGTCATCGGAATTCGTGAAATGCGCTAATTTTGTTTGTGTTTTCTGATTTATCTTGGGATCATCGATAGCCCTATACATTATTTAGAATCCAATTTTAAATAGGTATATTGCTAACGGGTCAATATTTTTCTGTATTAGTCATCTAATCTTTATAAAAATCTACGGAATATTGTGTTTAGATGAGTTGAGAATATGTGATCATACATTTTTCTATTTTAGATTTTTTTGTACTGAAACAGATCTATCTCTGTGTATATTGTCTTGCTATATTCTTTCAGTTTTGATTATTTTCTTTCATCTTTTCAGCCTATTCATGTAACACAATCATGTATCGTCATGAGCGCCAAAAAGCAGATCCCATCTTACACTGAAGGAACTACTTTTATCATATTCTGCATAATATTATATGCGTTATCATCTATTCCTTTTCGATCTTTAGATCTTTGCCTGGATGAATGACTTCTCTTCCTCTCATCCTGATGTCAGTATGGTTAAGGTCACAACCACGTACGAGGGGGAAGCAGTCTACGGACTCAGGGTATGTTTTGTATTTGATGGGGTGTTGTTGGGCTGGGTTTGGGTGCAATACCTTTCTGATAATTCTGATTGTTTATGGCGATGATGGCAATTATGATAATTAGAATGGTAATGATAACGATATGATACTACTTATGAAAAGTGTGAACAAGAAAGAAATTGAACAAGGAGGAGGGGAAGAAGAACAAGAGAAACAGAAGGAGTGAACATGTTAACATTAATTACCAGGCCATTTTTCAACAGCAGCTTTAGAAACTTGAAAATATTTGTTTTATTTTAAACTAAAAAAAAATCATTAAGTGCAATTTGCAATATATATAGTTAGGTAGGGGCGACGTGGTCTAGTGGTTATGAATACCTTCTTTCAAGCTGAGGGACGTGGGTTCGAATCCAAGCCATGGCGTGTTTTCCTTCAGCAAGAATTTTACCCACATTGTGCTGCACTCTTCCAAGGTGAGGTGAATGGGTCCCCGGCAGGATTAATTTCCGGAATACACCAAGCGCCTTTAGCAGCTGAAGCTACAGCCGGTTACTTGATAATTGGCGCTAGCTCATAACATTATTATTATCATTATGAAAAGAATAATTCAGAGTCATAATCACCCTCCCAACTGATCCCCACACTGAAAGAACAATTGATTAGCATACCAATAATTTTGATTTTTCCGATCATAGCATCCCTAAAAGTTTATCAATTTTATAAGAATTGGTACATTATGGGTTATTGCTGCTCGCAATTTATAATATCGAACAGATCGCCAAGTCACCGTCCGCCACGAACGTAGCCTACATCCAGGGAGGTATCCATGCCAGAGAATGGGTTAGCCCAGCTACAGTCATTAATCTCATCAATATGGTATGTGCTTTCTGTAGATCTTACCCCCCCCCCACACACACACCCCCACACAAATTATGGTAGTGATGATAATGATGATGATGATGATGATGATGATGACGATGATTTACCCAAGGTAGCCATTGAGTTAAAATTGTCACTTTGTCTCCAAGTAGGCCTATATACTCAAATCTATGATAACCAAGTTCTTTGTAAGAAGATGGTAGGTTCCATAACTCGGTAAGGGATTCGAACCTATGTTATCAATTTAATTTCTCTGTCCGTTTACTGCGCCTCTAACTTTCCCGGTTTCTCATGTTCATGCCAAAAGTTTTGATCATCATGTGAAGAAGTATTAATGTGCCCCAACCCATACTGAAAATACAACGCGAGGAGCGCCCCCCCCCCCAAAGATGAAATCATTATCCCGCAAATTGTGATACATGTAATTTATTCTCGGGTCGTATAAAACACCCTTTTTTCTCTTATTAAACAAAAAGGTGACACATAGATGGAAATGCCATTCACAATTACCATTAATTCCCTTTCGATGGATACC
The DNA here is from genome assembly GCF_018143015.1 of Lytechinus variegatus. Classification (NCBI taxonomy): domain Eukaryota; kingdom Metazoa; phylum Echinodermata; class Echinoidea; order Temnopleuroida; family Toxopneustidae; genus Lytechinus; species Lytechinus variegatus. Next base: position 31,463,711 of record NC_054746.1, read on the forward strand.
TTCTCCATTTCATGTAATTTTTTCATGAATAATGGCTGATCTAAGAGCAGACTCTCTACAACAATTCTCTTGCTTTTCTCTCTGTTCGACAATTTTACACGATTATCGAATAGTACAGGTATATCGAATATTATTCAAATAAACCGATAAACAGAATGATTTAGGGGAAGTGCATGCATGCATAACTCTACACCATTACTTTTTTTTACATCTAAGTCTTCTTTATTGCTTTATTTTTCACTTCCTTCCACCCCACCACTATACCCTTTTCCTGTGTCAGTTCGTTTTAAACTACGGCAGTGATGATACTGTTACCAGCATGTTAGATAACTTCGTTTGGATCATCGTTCCAGTATATAACATCGATGGATATAAGTTCAGCCATACTGTAAGTATGAGCGAATCATTATTAAAACTATTTATTCATTACAAATCATTGGATATTAACATAGGAAATGACAGACAACGAAGTACCCCTCCCCTGTGTTCATGTCATTTAACGGTACTTGGTTGGTTATGTAGCTGGTATCATTTAGGACATAAGTGGGCTGCACTTTGCCCCCACATCTCCTAACACACACGTGTTCACACTCACGCACCTTTTCAATAAATATTAATAAAGCAAATCAATGCTTACGGATGCGTCACCGGTAAAGCGCAAATTCATCATAATGATAACATTTTTTTCTCACTTTTGATGAATAAGATCACGTATTTGATCTGAAAATTAAGTCAATAAGAAATCTTGAAGAATGTAATTCACTGAGTGCAATCAAGAAAGGTATTTACATAATTATTTTACAAAAAAAAAAAACTTCCTCAGCAAGCCTTTCAAATATCATTGATTAATACTGTCCACTATACAAAAGAGTGATAATGTCACATTCGCCTTTTTTAATGCTTTATTATTTCATTTTCTTGTACTGTATATTTAATGTATTTCCTTGTACTGTATATTTAATGTATTTCCTTGGACTGTATATTCAATGTATTTCCTTTGAATTTATTTCGAAGAGTCTCACATAAATATTCTTTTTTTGCAATCCGCAGCCATATGCTGTCGTTCTGGCCCTGCGTAGAGTTGCGTAAAGTTGATTCCCGAGTACGCCAAAATAAGCTGCGTACACAGGAGGGAAAATGTTGCTCTGCGCAGGCGATTGACATAGTTCGCAAAAGGTATCGAAAAAATGAGATGGATGATATCTCTTTTGTTTATTAAGTGTACTTTTCATTCATTGTTATTATATATTTAATCAATCATTTTCAATGCATATTTTATCGATCATTATAATTGAATTGATCAATGCTATATCTTTGTATTCCTGGAAATGAAAGAAAATAAGATGATATTGATAATATAATTGTACATTAAGATTGACGCGCGCATGATACACATAATATTATTATAACGTCTTTGCACACAAACTACACATCTTGTCACGCACATGTGGCAGTGTAGTTTGAAATCTTCGTTTCATGGCAGGTTTATTTCATATTTGACATTATTGAAAAAAAAATGTATTGAAACTAAATAGATTGGCGAGCATATATTAATTTTCTCATAAATCCCTTGTATTTTATTTGGAAATCATGTACGCACGATTCTGCTGCAATAGTGTCAGGGCTTTTTTGACAGTATTTATTACCGCACACCTCGGATCCAGCAACAAATATCTGAATAAACATGGTGAAAACATAGACTGTGATGTGATTGATGATAGTAATTCATTTATTTACTTATTTATTTTCGTTGACAAGGATGATCGTATGTGGCGCAAGAACCGCAACCCTAACACAGGAGGATGCGCTGGAGTCGATCTCAACCGTAATTATGACTACGAATGGGGAGGTAGGAGGATTGTTGAAATACCTGAATTAATCTTAAGAAAGAATAGGCCTAATAGATATCTTGTTTTTTTATAGTCGATCATATTACAAGACTGTTAGAAAATTTTCATATCAGGATTTTAGAGTGTTGGTTTTCCACTTTGTTTGCAGTGTTACTAAATTTTGTGAGAATATATATCTTTTTGTATATAAATTCTTGTATAATTATACTTGCTTACTAGTATATCGCGCTTAATACTTACTTTGTCAAAAGTCTCTATAAGCGCTCTACAGTATACATGTACATGCAGCATAATTACCCTGGCTTTAGCAGTGCAGCTGTTACGCGCGCTGCGTTTCAAGGAATAAATTCCGGCCAGATACCCATTTACCTCACATGGGTTGAGTGCAGCACATTGTGGATCAATTTCTTGCTGAAGGAAATTACGCCATGGTTGGGATTCGAACCCACGACCCTCTGTTTAAGAGTCCGGAGACTAATCCACTGGGCTACAACGCTCCCCTTGTATGTTTCACGCCTTGTACTCGTAGACTTTACAGCGATACATTTCTTGCTCTGTATGATCTTTAAAATGAAAAAAAGATGATGTAGTTGCGCAAATAGCCCGATTTGAATTGGTCCACCCAAAAAAAAAGTCAGACATCATTATTCAGAATTATCGCTTAGGCAAAGAGTAAAATATATCGGTAACAAGCTGTTGAGCTGTGTCGTTGAAAATTAAAACACTATAGAATACAATGATTTGTAAACATAATTTTTATCAACTGTACATCATCTTCCCTTCTCTCTCTCTCTCTCTCCTTCTATCCCTCCCTTTCTTGCCTATTTTGTATCTCAATCTCCTTTTATATTTTGACTACTTCCTGTTGAAAACTATTAATTGATGTTAATATTAATTTAATATTAATAGTACTTGGTAAGCCTGGTGGGTGTTTCATAAAGCTGTTCGTAAAGTTTCGGTTGACTTTACGCACGACTGGAACATGTTCTTAACTCAATTACATAGGGATATCACATAGCACAAGAAAGGATCACCAGTCGCGCGTAAAATCATTCATATCTTACGAACAGCTTTAGGAAACAACCAGTTTGAACATTTCATATGTCCTGATATTCTCTAATCTCTAATTGCTTTTTTCTCTCTCTCTCTCTCTCTCTTTCTCTTTCTCTCTATCTGCCCATTCATGATAACCCCCCCACCTACATTCCGTCTGTTCATCCGGGGTTTTCAAAATATAAAATGCATAAGGTGCTAGTCGACAGAGGTGTGCCCAGGACTACCAAGGAACAGAACCGCTGAGTGAACCCGAAAACATTGGCTCCAAGGCTTTCCTTCAGAGCTTTGGCTCAGACCTCAAGCTTTTCATTGATTTCCATGCCTACGGTCAGTACTGGCTCTACCCTTGGGGCTACACTCGAAGGAACGTCGCTCATCCAGACAAAGACGAACAGGTACAGCACCAGGCACACCGACACGATACCTACTCCAGGGGGCTGTAACACAAAGCTTAGCAATGATCGTAGAACGTTTGATTCCATTGACTGCAATGTACAATCGATCGTGAAAATCAAACGTACGATTAAACGCTAACCTTTGAGTTACGGGACCCAGATCGATAAAAGCTACTACGTTATTACCAATGACAAACCATCAGTCAGGTTGGAGTATGTTTCGTTGGTGTGATTTTAGCATCAATGATGTTTCACAAAGCTCTTCTTTCGAAAAACTGCAGAAATGGCAAAACCGAATTGACTTCTCGGCCATTTGTAATCTAAGTTGAAGTATTCAGAAATATTATTATGCATGTAAACAAACATCTGAACTACTCTAGTATAGCAACTTAAAGCCCATTTTGATTGAGACATTGCAGATCTAGAGATCGCTGGTCCCAGAAGGTGACATGGCATTTTTGAAAAATAATTCGCGCCTTCGACTAGTATCTCGACCCCTTGATTTACTAATCTGTTCCCTCCAGAGTTCACCTACCTCCTCAATCCCACGGTTACATTTTGAATATTGATTTTTTTAATGAATTTTTATCAATCTTATCATTTACAGAAAGCACTCGCCACTAAAGTAGAGAATTCAATTAGCTCAGTTCATGGCAAAGATTATTTTGTTGGAGAATCAGGACCTGATATGTGTGAGTATATCATAAATATATTATTTGAAAATAGCATGTGCCACTTGGTTTCATCTAAATGCATGAGTTTACATTCATCAGCATTTTATTCATCTCCAGTATCTTCATCATTCTCCCCATCCTCTCGACGTCATTTCACAACATCAACATGGTGACGTGATGGCAATAACATTTTGTTGCCAGAATGAAGAAGTTAAAAATATTTTCTGGACTGGATTTGATTGTAATTGACGATTACCTAATGTCGGTGATGATGATGATGATGATGATAATAGATCGCTGTACGATGATGACATCATACTCAAGCTGCTGTTGATGTTTGTGATATCAGTTATCAGGCTTCAGGGAAGCGTTTCATCAATATTTTCATCCGACAAGTTGTCAGATCTGACATCTTTCCTTGATTCTGATTGGCTGAGAGGCACTGTTCCTATGGTAACTGTCGGATAAACTGGTACTTGTCGGATAAAATGTCCGACAAGTCCTTTCATGAAACGCATGCCTTATCATCATCACAACCACCACCACCAATTCACTATCTACTTGCTAATCATTACCATCATCATCGCCCTCTTCATCATCATCATCATTAATCAGCAGCATGCAAAAGCGGTATAAAAAAGGCATCAATATGACCGTTTCTCTCAATCGCTAAAAAATCTCAATTAGTTATCAAATTCACTTCATAACTTAAGGTCAAGTCCACCCCAGAAAAATGTCGAGTTAAATAAATAGAGAAAAATCAAACAAGCATAACGCTGAATATTTCATCAAAAATCGGATGTAAAATAAGAAAGTTATGACATTTTAAAGTTTAATATTTTTCACAAAACAGTGATATGCACAACTCAGTGGCATGCAAATGAAACAGTCAATGATGTCTGTCACTCCCTTTTTCTTCTTTTTTTTTATTGTTTGAATTATACAATATTTCATTTTTTTACAGATTTGACAATAGGGACCAATTTGACTGAATCAAATAGTTTTAAGCAATGCTAGTTCCACATGTTCATGGAGGAATCAATCGTTGTTTCACTTGACAATGGGGAGAAAATTAGAATATTTCATGTAATGGAATACAAAGAAAATAGTGGATGACATCATCAGTCTCCTCATTTGCATACCGACCCCTTGTACCGACCAGAATGTGCGTGTAACTGTTTTGTGAAATTAAGCAAAAATGTCTTTCTTATTTTACATCTGACTTTCTTTCTTATTTTACATCTGACTTTGATGAAGTTTCCGTGTTTTGCTCGTTGGATTTTTCTCTTTTTATTCAAGTAAACTTTCTGATGGGATGGACTTGTCCTTTAGTTTAACCTATGCGAGCCATATCATTATCTACATCTCAGACCCCGCAACGGGTGGAAGCGAGGACTTTGGCTACGGATCCCTAGGCGTGAAGTACACCTATGTGGTGGAGCTTCGTGATGAGGGTACGTTCGGATTCCAGCTTCCAGCTTGGCAGATCCAGCCAACCGCTGAGGAGATCTACGCTGGTATGAAGACACTCGGTCAGCAGCTCGTCGCCGAGTACGCATAGAGACAAACGCAAATGAACAAAACCCGGGACAAAACATGAAAACGACAATGAATGTAGACACCTGAAGATAAGTGCGTAATTTACTCATCATTGATCGGGAAGCGCCATAATTTGTACATCCTGAACGAACTTGAGGTCAAATATAATAATGGGCTGGTGTGAATTATAAAAAAACATGAAAATACATAAAAATGTTGAAGCTGTAATTTGCATCTGAAACTTTTAATAAAATAAACAAAAATTATGCATGTTGACAAGTGAAGTGGTTGTTCTTTATTAGTTTATTAGTGGTGAAGCAATGATTGTGATGCGACTAATGAGGGTGACAATATAAAGGAACCTCAAGATTTGGAAGAGACAAAGAAAGAGGAAAAGAAAACAGAATCTGAAGACATGGATAAGATCAAATGATGTAAATAAAGAGATTACGATTTTTAAATACTGATGTTTACTGATGTTTATAATAGTGTGTGTGTGGGTTTTGGGTGTGTGAAAGAAATGAATGAAGAGAACAATGGTAGGCGTAGCTTAAATCAATGTTCCTCAGAGCTATCATTTCTTCATTCATTTCTTTCATAAAATATTTCAATACAAGAGTTGCCAAAGCTTTTGTACATGTACAATTTCTCTCTCTCACACACACACACACCATCACACATATTATATATATATATATATACTAGTATATACATATATATATATATATATATATATATATATATATATATGTATATATATATGTATATATATATATATATATTGATTAAGATCAAGAAAAATTGTTGCTTTAGGGTGTCATTGAGGATTAAACATGCATTTTTTTTTCTTTGCAGACCCATATGTGCAAGGAATTATGAGATGTAGCGTCTACTATATAGACTATACTAGAGCGATTGTTCAGTCAAATTTCTAGTTAGAAATGTTTAAGTTTAGATATCTTTTGTTTCATTCCTAACATATTATACCATCATGATTTGATGACGATCTGTATTTGGATAATACTTTGACGATTTCAATTTTCTGGGTTCATCAAACTATCAATCAACTTTTAATGAACCCATAAAGCAAGGGTCCAAAACATCAGGGATGGGTCTACTCTCACCTCCCTGTTTACATATTGACGAATTTTTTTGCCGCTTAGCAGATGTTCAGTTCAACTTGGTTGGAGCGATGAAGTAAAAAGGACGTATCCTCAGCACGAAGGAAGAGTCTCGTCACTCGTGATGACGACATACACCCTTCTGACTCTCAAATTGCAACCCAAGATAAGATCTGCCATCTCTCGTATTTGTCATATTGTTTGTTTAAACTTACTAATCGGGCATTGTCTTCCGGAACGAACTATCTTGATATCCCATTAGATACGTCAAACTTGCCATGTCAAATGAGACTTGGTTGTTCTCTTGAATTGAAATTAACAATGAAAAAAAATGTAACAAACTAGTGAACTTTTTCTGTTCTAGCAAGTTCCATGGAAAAGAATGAATCACTCTAAAGCAAGAAAATGCTTTTGGAGTTTGGATGTGTCTTTTTCAGGACCTTATGCCAAGTAAAGAATACATGGTGCCGGGATTTGGTGTAACATTAAACTTACATACGTTCCTGGTTTATTCAAAATGCACATACGAGAGAGAGGAAAAAAATCACCAAAAATATATCGTGAAAGATTTTAATTGAACTCATGACACACGACTGCACGAGAAACACCATTTTGTAACGGCCATCTTTACAAGGATAACGGATATTCATTCTTTATATTTCCATTTTAGGTATCAGTTCTCATCATTGTTTATTCGAGAAGTTTATTATTTCCTTACTTTAAGATTTAGAATATATCCCTTTCTTTTTATAAGGAGTAGATTTGTTGTTTTTATCACCCGTTTATAAATTCTATATTTTACAGATACCAATGCTTGAAATGTTCAACCGCATGAAAATTATGAGAGGAGGCAATTCTTGTCAATAAATATGCTCTCCATGAATATGGAGGCGACGAATCGATTCATATTAAAGAGTGCCACTGGCTAGTCAATTACTTGTTGAGCAATGCAAAAACTTAATTAAAAAAAATATAATTGTCAATTAGGTCTTTGAATCAGTCTGAAGAAGTCAATTGCAAATTTGAAGTTGATTGATGGTGTGTATTGATTTGTATTAGGAATAATTGATCTATCAGCTACTAATTTAGATAAAGCTGCAGTTGAATTGAAAAAATAAATTATTGAAACATCGCTAATGTTTAAGTACACAGATGGAATTCCATATATGAGGTTTACAGAAGAATGTAGAAGCTAGCTGGGGCTCCAGTTCCTTATACGATTCTTTCCTAATACCAAAGTATTACACTTTTTGAAGAGAAGTATTATGAAATTTAATGCTTCTCATTAGCCTTACATACACCGTAATCTTAGCCTCTTAGATATGTAACATAGAAAAAGCAAATCTATATAGCGTGGCATAAAGATGGAAAGATAAAAACGAATAAAAAAAACGGCCACCCCCCCTCTCTCTCCCTCTCTCTTACACACACACTCACTCTCTCTCTATTTCTTGCTAGATGTTTCTCTTTCTTTCGATACATACACAATAATTAGCTAAATATCTATACACACATACATACATAATATACATACATATATGTATATACAAACATACACACACACGCACCCTCCACACACACATACACACATACTACATATCTGCTATTATTTGTTTAGAATACTGTAACATAAAGAAGAGAATGCATATAATTATGAGTGTCTGTGTGAGATAGGGTGTGTGTATAGCACTATCTATACGGTCATTAAAATTATCCCCTCCGCCCTCCCACTTTTTGCATAGCCTTCCATTTTCAAAACCGTTCCACGGCCTCTGAAAAAGAGGGGGGGACTTCACATGCTCAGCAGCTACACTTCATCACAAACTCTATCCCCGAAATGAAAAAATAATCAAAATAAAACGCACGGCCGTTTCGAGGATAGATCATTGTGTCGTTTTCTTCAAACTAATAATTAATGGCCCAGAATCTCACTGTACATAAATACCATTGATAATGAATCTTGAGATATTGAGATCGGTTTTATAAGACTATTCCAATATTCTACATCACTCTAAAGTAAGCACTTTGCATATCTAAATTGAAAATCCAAACAGCTGACGCAAGATCTGAAATTAAATGGCTATCAAAATAATTGCTAGATATTTCTTTCATTGAACATTATTTCCCGTCAGTATTTTATTTTTTGGAATAAAGTATCGGAATTATAAATTTTATAACCTCTAGCAGTGCTAACTAGTCTATTTACCATTTCATTTTATTATTGCTTTTCATTTAACTCATAACTATGATTACTGTACATTCCCAGGGACCATATTTAGAGCAAGGGTCCTAATTGAACTATCAACGTTCAGAGCACCCCTCACGCGCGTGCAAAAGGAAATATGATTTTGATATTTAGGAACGTGTGCAAAAATTATCCCTCACAAAGCAATTCATTGCCTAATTGTTTAAAGAGAAATTACTAATTAGTTCAAAACAGAATAATTATAAATTGTAATTCATAAGGATTTCCAATACACTCACTTTGCAGTTTTTTGGTTATTGTTTTGAAGAGTTTGAGCTATTAAGACAGAGTGGCAACTACAAAATGGTTAAGTAATTATTGTCTAAGAGTAGACATTGATGTTAAGTTGCAATGCTGCTAAATCAAATTCAATAATAATTAACTCTTGTGATTCGTTTATCTCTGAACAGGCAATTGATGTGTTGTTTAAAGCCATTCAGGCATAACATTAAAATATACACTTTGGAACCTATTTTTAGTGGAAATTTAAAATATATAAAAAACACAGAAATTATTAAACTTGTTGCAGTCTCTTGATATACAACACGATTAGGTCAGTTTTAACCTTTAAACCATGAATGCCAGGTGTCATTTTTCCATGTCTATTTTTGCAAACGAACCTAGTCTTACGTGGCATTTATTAATTCATAACGATAATGCCTCATTTAAGAATGTAAATAGTGTTTTGTTCACTCTGTACCTTTTTTGGCGCCAAATTTGCGAGAAGGAGAGAGGGCCCAGACAGCTATAATGAAGATCATCCTGGTTTTTTTACTGTCGTCTGCGTAGCTGCTTCCATTACGCAGCCGCGAAACCATGCAAACCATACCATCAAAGAAATATTGCGGCAAAAGGGAACTTTGGCAGCAATTTTGAATGTCAAAATACAGCATTCATCACCTACATGGTATAAGAAATGACACATTTTGTTTAAGTCTTGTTTTCAGACAATACTCATAGATCACAATTACATGCATTATTTACGGTTAAACAGAGCTCACTCTTGGAAAAAAAAATATTTGTCCCTGATATTTAGCCTAACATCATTAGGGGCCTATCGCAGCCATTATGATAAAAATCAGCATTTATCACATAAATGATGTAAGAAATGATTAATTTCGTTAGCAATCATATTTTCACACAGTATATTAAAATTATATGCATTTTAGCTTTCGCTCTTGTCAAAAAAATTCCCGTACACAGGGGTCTATGGCGGCCATTTGGCTATATCAAGAAAATAAAGTTTTTGTAAATCGTGTTTTGAGACAGTTTATTTCACTCGTTTCACAATTACAGGAATTTTAGAGTTAGTGCTTCTCATTTTGTGATTTTCTATGGGTAATTTGCATATTTTGGCGACCATATTGGATTTTGCTAAAAGTGCGGAAAATGCAAGGTTGGGCGAGTGGGATCATTCAGATTTGGAATCAGCACCCTCGCCTTACAAGAACCATAAAACACAACACCATGCCTCCTCGAGCCTGGACTCATACATTCTATGCTGGGAAGATTGTCAGTTGTTCAACTAAAACTTCGATATAATATTCATTGATAGTAGGCCCATATCTTTGCCCGTATCTTAAAAACCCAGAAATGGAGATAATTATGAACTTTGCGTGAGCAAGGACCCACCAGAGATAAGACATATTCAGAAGTGTTCTGTCTATATCTATATCGAATGAATCAAACGCCTTTCTCAGATAAAATTCTAGTCACCCGACGCTATACCCACAGATGAGATTTGGATCACAAACTGCAAGCACCTCGGTCAAGCTGTTCGTAAATTCATTCGCCTCCTGATTCCCGAACTCCATAGTCATGGGGATCAATCAATTGCTCCGATTCGCTTTCGTGGTAGTTATCACGTGCCAATTTGGCACCCACGGCAAGGTTCGATACGATGGGTAAGGAGAAAATTAATTGTTCTCTTTTGATTACCATACGGATTCACTACTATCATCTCCACGAGTGCCACCATCACCGACATTCTCATTTCACTGCATTTACATTTATCTAAACCTTAATTTATCATCGTATACAGTGCGTATAAAAAACGGGACAGATTTGAAAAGTCTATAAAATTTTTGTTTCAAATTATAATGTTCGTGTTAATAGGTGCTCTAAGGTCCTGTCTTTCAAATGCTATTAAAAAAATTAGTTTCGTTCATGCTTGAACGAACACGGAATGTTTTTGTCCAGGGTTAAAAAGGAGGCTTGCGCCAAAATGGCCTAAAATTACAAATATGATGATCGGACTTCTTGCTAATTAGCAGACTTCCTCTTAACCTTTTCATTATCTATGCCATAATTTTAAAATCATGCGGTCAAAATTCATTTCAGATCTATTCATTTGCTTGAATTGTTCTGTTTGTTCTTTTTGATATGCTCTCTGTTAGCTTTGAATATTCCCTCTTCAAGCTAAAACAATTTTGTTTCAACCGAAGTATGGGAGAGCGTGGATTTTTTTTCCTTCAAATCCTTTCATTGTGTGCTACAAAGGTTATGGTGCCTTTTGAATAGTGCCACACAGATGGGCGGAGGGTTGGGATGCTCCCCCCTCAAAAAAAAGAAATCATGACCAAAAAAAAGTGGACAGGAAATAAAAGGAACGATAGAAAGTAAAATACGATATTATTTTCTGAATATTTTGTCAAAATCTATCAAAAAATCTGATGTAATAAAAAAGTGGGAATATTTGCGTGCTCATTTCGCTCACTCACAACTTTTTAATACATTTTACCCGATCTGCCATATCTAGCTCCTTCAGAATTGACTCAATACACCATTGTCATTGAAGGACATGAATCCCTTCCTGTGTTTCCTGTCAAGCAATTTAACTTGGTCAAGGAATTAATGACCCATTGAAAAATAGATTCATGTCTTGTAAAGGTATAAAACATAATTTGTTCACATATAAAAGGATTTGAATAATCACAAGTTTTCCCAATTGATAATGCAAATCTTCTTGCTTTGGTTGACAAAAATCTCTTTTTCTCTATTACTTTTGAAGGAAAATTAAAAGGTAAGAGAAGTTGAAATAAAAACAAACAAAATAATTCAAGTAAATAAATAAATTTGTAAATAAAATTTGACAGCATAATTCGAAAATTGTGGCACAGATAATGAAAAGGTCAAGAGGAAGTCTCCTGATTAGCAAGAAGTCTGATCATCATATTACTCATATTCTGCAATTCTGGCGCAAGCCTTTTTTGAACCCCCAACAAAAACGTCCCGTGTTCGCTCAAGCATGAACATTTTTTTCAATTTGCATTTCAAAGATAAGACATTAATAATAATAATATAGGGTATTTATATTGCGCACATATCCACCTTGTTAGGTGCTCAAGGCGCTCCTATATTACCCGGCTGAGCTAGGCGTTCATAGCGCACACAGCTTTTTAAGGAACATTAGAGCACCTATTTACACCAAAATATAGACATCATAATTTGAAACAAAAAATTTATAGACTTCAAATCTGTCCCTTTTTTATACGCACTGTATTATGACCACCAAAATACCTGTCGCTATCATCAGTATCAACCATCACCACCACAATTATCATCATCTCTCTCCTGTCCATCGAAGTCACCATCATCTTGACATCATCGCCGACATCGCCATTAACGAGTGTCGTTCATTATAAGATTTTCCAATGCGAGGATGAAAACCATAACTATACTCTATTTCAACGTCTTTTACTGTGTCTTTTCAGCTACAAGGTATTTCGGATCACTCCTAGGACCCAAGATGAGTTAAAATGGATACAAGGTGTGGCCGACAGATGGGAAACGGTAGGGATCAATCGAATTTATTTTCACTTGCGTCGATGTTTCTTTTTTCATTATAATGATCTTATTCCGCTTCAGTACTTTGATTTTCTTTGTCTTTGTTTTTAATTGTATTCTATTCACCTTCCTATTATCTCATCTTAATCTATATTATTTTGATTTTTTTTTTATTAAGTGTTCTTCTTGCTTTCAACACGTATTAATCTGTAGTTTGCTTCTCTCTTTTTGTCACTTATTTTCTCTTTTGACCACCCTCTATCCCCACTCCCTCTTTGTTTTATCCTTATGTGCTCTTGTTCATCTCTTCTTAGCTTGATTTCTGGAGGCACCCAACGAAAGTTGGACGACCTGTTGATGTCATGGTTTCCCCCGCACAACAACTGGACTTCGTTAGATCAGCCAGCCGTCCTGGACTGGAGATCACAACATGGGTAACACATTTAACATTACTTGGAGGAAAATAATGGAAATGTATCACTAATGACGAGGGGATGGAGAAACCCTCTTTTTGCATTAAAAAATAATAATTAATCATTATAAAGGAGCCTTTCATATAAATTGTCTATGACATTGAACAATTTGGTAATAAGTTTGGAATAATTCCGAAAGTTTTAAAAAATTTTCCATCAACTTTTTGTTATGTGATAAGACATAGCTGATATATCCATTTACGTAATCAATACTTTATTCAATACTTAAATCAAGACATATTGGGGGGATAGAATCAGTAGATAAAGGAAAAGAAAAATTGGTTAGTCATTTCATAAACCTTGTGAAATATTTGGTTTCCAATGGTAGAAAAAAAATCAGAAATAAATTTGAATAAATTCAAACGTAAATTTGAAGAAGATTAATTTGAAAAAAGAAAATTGGCATTAATAGAAATAAATACCCCCTTCACTTAGGAAAAATAGGAATGTTGGGAGGAGTTTAGGAAGAGCAAGATGCTCAATAAAAAAATACTAACAATAAATTTCAAAAAATACATGAATGCTAAATTGTGTGTGTATATGTATAAGTGTATCCTACCTGTATCGGTATATCATTCAAACTTTCCTCTAGATCTCTAATGTCCAAGATATGATTGACCGAGAGGCCGCTGAGATGATCAATTCTAAGAACGACGTTAATGCTGTCAACTTCGATTACAACCAATACCACACTTATGAAGAGGTATAATACTCAACCCTATACGCCGAAACCTTAACCATGTTTACGAATGGGATGGAGATATCGGCCAGTTTTTGTATTGTTCCTTAGTGATGGGTTCGTGAGGGGAGGAGGGGGCATATGCTCTCATCAATTCAGCATTTATTTCCAAATTCATTAAAAAGAACAAAATGAGAACAAAAGTATATATATACACAAAGTAAAAATAAATAACTGTTTAACATAAAACAAAGCAAAGGTATCAACAGAACATAACTGAAACAAATAGTGGTGATGATAAAATTATGGTTGGCACATATTTATATAAAAATATAGATGAACAAAATAATGAATGGAAATCGGGCATGCACAAAAAAGCCATAGAGAGGCTTGTTCAAACGCATACCCAAGAAATATCGATAGTTAAAATAAAGTTCAGTATATGGTATGGATGCGGCAAGTACCAAAGAATAAATACGGATAAGAATAATCATTTCATTAAACCCCCCCAAACAAATAATAAAAAAAATAAATAAATAATAATAATAATAATAAATAAAGAAAAATAAATAAATTAAACAAACTTCAATATACAACAAAAAAAGAACAAAAGTTAAAAACAAAACAACAAATATAAACAAACGGATAAACAATCAAATAAGCAAATAGTACAAGACCACGTTAAGAGATATCAATAATTGCTCACTAATTTATTTTCATATTGTCTTTTAAAAGTATCATTAAATTGTATATTATATGTGTTCAGGTCTAAACTATTACATAGTATGGGGCCAGTATGTCGTATTGAATATTTAGATCTATCATTTAAAACGGTCCATCTGTGGAATTTGTTAAATGCTCTAGTAAAATAATTGTGAATATTTGCATTAATTGAGAACATATTCATTAAATAAGGTGAAAGACTTCTTGTGTGGTATCGTTGCATAATTGAAGCAATTTGAATCTTGGTATAATATTTGGAAGTTTATAGCTGTACGTAATGATTTAAATAACAAAGAAGTCGGGGCATTATAATCTGTCTTCTTACATATACGTATTGCTTTTTTTTGTAGAATAATTAATTTTTGTATATGGCTAGAATAAGTATTACCCCAAATTGAATTGCAATATGAAAGACGAGACAGAATATAAGCATTGTAAAGAGTAAATAATATATAACTAGGTACATTACATTTTAAACGATTTAAGATTCCAATAAAACGTGCTATTTTGACAGAGATAGAACTTATATGATCATTCCAACATAAATTATTGCTTAAAATCACTCCTAAAAACTTAACTGAATAATAAAATTGCAATTGAGTTGTATCCATGTGGAGAAATATGTCAGTTTGATTATATTGCACACCCCTCCTTTTATTGAATAAAACAATGAGTTTTATTTGTATTTAAGGAAAGTCTATTGCACTTAAACCAGGCAGAAATTTGGGCAAGATTTCTATTTAAAGTAGTGATATTATCATGGGTGGAAAGAAGTGACGTATCATCGGCATACAGTATAAAATGTGGTTCATGGCAAGAATTAACAATGTCATTAATATCTATCAAAAATAATAAAGGCCCAAGAATAGAACCTTGGGGCACACCTGTTTTTATTTCCATAAAAGACGAATGGGTATTATTATAGACAGTAAATTGTTTCCTATGTAATAAATATGACTTGAACCAATTAAAAGACACCCCTCTTATACCGTAATATTGCAACTTATTAAGTAAAATATCATGAGAAAGAGAATCAAAAGCCTTGGAGAGATCCATAAAAATTCCTATAACTTCTTTACCGGCATTGAGCTCACTAATTATTCTATCATGGATTCAGTAACTGCCATTTCGCTGGAGTAATTTTGACGGAAGCCGTATTGACTATCATAATACATTGTGACGTAATAAAAAAATTGTATAGTCTGTTAAAAACTAATTTCTCCAAGATTGATATTGCACGGTAGTTGAATAAAGAGATTAGGATTCTCCTTAAAAACGGGAACAACTTTTGATATTTTCAGTTTTGAAGGCACAATTCCAGTTGCAAGAGAAGAATTAAAGATATGTAAAAGTGGGTCTATAATGAAAGGTAAAACATTCTTCACAAAATATGGATCAATGTCATCAAATCCGCTGCTCTTATTGGGTTTAACCGATTTACCGATATCTAATATTTATTTTTGTAATCGGTTTAAAAAACATAGTTTGAGAGAGTGGGTCATTCATATAAATATCAAACGAATTAGAATTATCTTCATTAGGATCATTGTTTGTACTAGATCCAATACTGACAAAATATTCTTTAAAATTTTCTGCAATTTCACTATCACTAATGTTGCAATCATTATGTAAAAAAGACTTTTGTTTATCAAAATTATTTTTCTGTTTTCCCAAAATGTTATTGATAAGTTTCCATGTTTTATTAGAATTTATTTTCATGGATTCAAACTTGTCAAAATAGTATTTTCTTTTCAACCGGCGGAGATTCAGGGTAACAATATTACAAATCTTTTTATATCTATCGTGATTATTTTTGGTAGGAGAGTTAAGATTACAACATTTGTTTTTCTTATAAGCTTCATCATATCGAGGATAATCCATGGTTTTCTATTCCGATGACGTTTACATTTTGTTTTTTCAAATATTTTTGCACTGAAACAGAAAAAATAGATTATCTGTTTTTATTGACTTGCCATGAACTTTCATTTTCCATCTTTTCAGTTTTACATTAGCAGTTCCTTCTCTGTTTTTCTGCATGTTTTTTTAATTATGTGCTGTCACGAGCGCCGAAAAGCAGACCTCAGTTTTAACTCAAGAAGCTACTATTATCATCATCTGCATTATGCTTATCATTAACATATCATTATCTGTTTTCTTCTTTAGATCTTTGCCTGGATGAATGAATTCTCTTCCTCTAATTCTGGTGTCAGTATGGTTAAGGTCACAACCACGTACGAAGGGGAAACAGTCTACGGAATCAGGGTAGGTTTTGTATTTGACGAGGGCGTTGATTGTTGGGGTTAATACATGATGTTAATATCAATAATGATGATTATGACGTTTGTGTTGTTAATAACGTCCCTAAACGATCGGAGTAATTATCAATAATAAAGCTATTTATGAAAAAAAAGAAAAGGGAAGGGGAGGAGAAGAAGAAGGTTGATGCAGAGAACATGAAAGAAGAGAAGCAGAAGAAGTTTAAATTGAAGTTTGTAAAACAACGGGGTATTTTATAGGTCAAGTCCACCCCAGATAAATGTTGATTTTAATAAATAGAGAACAATTTCATCCAAATCTGATGTAAAATAAAAAAGTTATGACATTATAACGTTTCGCCTTTTTCACAAAACAGTGATATGTAAATGAGAGAGTTGATGTCTCTCACCCACTTCTTTTGTTTTTTATTGTCTGAATTATACAATATTTCGTTTTTTTTTTTTTACAGATCTTGGCAATAAGGACCAACTTGAATAGATCATAGAGTATTAAAGCAATGCTAATTCCACATATTCAGGGAGGATTTAATCATTGTTTCACTTGACAATGAGGAGAAAATTAGAATATTTTATGTAATAAAGTACAAAGGGAATATTGAGTGGATGACGTCATCAATTTCCTCATTTGCATACCGACCAGGATGTGCATATAACTGTTTTGTGAAATTAAGCGAAGCTTTAAAATGTCATAACTTTCTAATTTTACATCCGATTTTGATGAAATTTTCAGTGTTATGCTTGTTCGATTTTTCTCTTTTATTCAAATCAACTTTTTGATAAGGTGACCTCTTCTTTAAAACCAAGCGTGGTTAGTACCATCCAAAAAAAATATTCAAGAGGGAAAGAATTATAAAAAAAAAATTGGGCAAGCAGTTTTTGTCTCACCTGCACAGCAGAGTGAGACTATATAGGCGCTGCTTTTCCGACGGCGGCGGCGTCAACATCAAATCTTAACCTAAGGTTAAGTTTTTGAAATGTCATCATAACTTAGAAAATATATAGACCTAGTTCATGAAACTTAGAAATAATGTTAATCAAGTATCACTAGACATCCTGCCTGAGTTTCACGTCACATGATCAAGGTCAAAGGTCATTGAGGGTCAATGAACTTTGGCCGAATTAGGGGTATCTGTTGAATTACCATCATAACTCTGAAAGTTTATGGATCTGATTCATGAAACTTGGACATAATAGTAATCAAGTATCACTGAATATCCTGTGCGAGTTTCACGTCACATAATCAAGGTCATGTAAGGTCAAGGAACTTTGGCCATATTGGGTGTTTTTGTTGAATTACCATCATATCTCTGTAACTGTATTGGTCTAGTTCATAAAACATGGAAATAAGAGTAACCAAGTATCACTGAACATCTTGTGCGAGTTTTAGTAGTTTTCAAAGTCAGCACTGCTGCTATATTGAATCGCGTGATGCAGGTGAGACCGCCAGAGGCATTCCACTTGTTTCTATCGGGCAACCGAATTTTTTCATCACTTGCCCTTTTTGTAGAGGCCTGACTTTGATATTTCCGATCATAGCATCCCTTCTAGTTTATCCATTTATAAGAGTTGGTATAAGTTATTGATGCTTGCATTATTTATATTGTCAAACAGATCGCCAAGTCACCGTTTGCCAAGAACGTAGCCTACATCCAGGGAGGTATCCATGCCCGAGAATGGATTAGCCCAGCTACAGTCATTAATCTCATCGATAGGGTAAATGATTTCTAATTCTGCAGATCCTAAACTCCCTCCAAATAATTATACTCACCCTGTCCATATAAAATGATCACTGGCGTAAATCCGAGCGGTGAATCAGGATGATCTATCGTGTCAGCCCCCCTCGAATAGTATGACGTCACGGATTTATGCCAGTGGTGGTAGTGGTGATGATGATGATGACGATGATGATTATGATGATGATGATTTGCCTACGTGAGCCATTGAGCTAAAATCGTCACTTTGCTTCAAGTAGGCCAATATCCTCTAATCTATAATACTCAAGTTCTATGCAAAAAGATGGAAGGTTCCGTGACCTATCGGGCGCTCTGCATTGTCCGTTTCTTCGCCTCTACCTTTCTCTCTTTCTCCCGTTTAAATGCATAAAGCATTCGTTCGTTTATCCTTTAGAGAATTATTACTGTTCCTCGCCACATTTAAAATATACTCCCATGAGTTTGCTTTTTTTTGCAGGTAAAATAGGCAAATATTGTGATGGAGACCCTTCTTTTTTTTATTTCCTTTTTTGTTTTGGTGGTCAACATGTCATTTAGCTTGACCCCCCCTTTCGAAATCCTGCGTATTCTACTGGTGAGGAATACCCCCCCCCCCTTCTTTAATGATGAAAATTACTAATCACGATACTTTACTGTTGGGGCCGAAAACTCACGGTTTCTCTCCCCTCTCCGCCCCCCCCCCCCTCTCTCTCTCTCTCTCCCTCTTTCTAGAAGTGACAAATAATTATTGCTGTTCATGTTAATATTTTATTAATTGCCTTTCGATGGGTACCTTCGCCAGTTCATTCTACTTTTTACCAATAATGGCTGATAATCAAAGTTGACTCTCTCAATGACAACAATCTTGGCTTTTCTCTCTATTTTTTCACTCATCGACAGGTTAAGGATTAGACAAAATATCTTATTTATCACATATCGTTCAAATAAATCAATGAACATATTGAAATAGGGGAAATACATGCTTGCATAACTCTACAGTGTAACATCTATTTTATTGCTTTATTACTCACATTCAATAACTATTTTATTTCCCTCCCCCAACCTTACACTTTTTTTCTCTGTCAGTTCGTATCAAAATACGGCAGTGATGCTACTGTTACCAGCATGCTAGATAACTTCGTTTGGATCATGGTACCAGTATATAACATCGATGGATATAAGTTCAGCCACACTGTAAGTATGAGCTGAATCATTATTCAAAGTGCTTTTATATAAATTATCGAATATAAAGGAAATAGCGGACGAACGAATCACCCCCCTCCCCGTTATTTTCATAGGATTAAAGGGTGCATATTATTGGTTATGGATATTGCAGCATTTAAAACAAATTTTTAAGCTAGGCACTCTGATATGAGTGGGCAAGTTGGATCTCAAGAGGTTCAACCTTTAAAGGTGAAGACTAGGGCCCCATCTTGCAAAGAGTTACGATTGATCAAATCAATCGTAACTCGATGGAAATCCATCAGTGTCATAATTTTTTCTACAGGAAATTTGCAAAATGTCCTTTTTAAATAAAGGAGAACACACCAAATTGTCGAGAAATCAATGAATTTCTGGATATACATTCATATCTAAAAAAAATTGAACAAACATGCATTTTAAATGTTAACTTTGCTGGCTTTCTATAGTTGCGATTGATCAGATCAATCGCAACTCTTTGAAAGGCGGGCCCTAGATGTCACACTGGGAGCACCTTTACAGTGCAACTTTGTATCTTTTTGGAAAGATACAACTTTATACTTATATTGAAGGTGCAATTAAATAAGCCAGTCTGCACCACGAGATTATGCTTTTACTTAACCCTAAAAAGACTGGGCCCCCCTCAACATTTTTCGCGATAAATCCGCTGCGCGAAATTTTTTGACCGCGTCCCTCGCTGACTTTTTACTTTCAAGTCTCGCGCAACTTTTGAGACCAAAATTGTGACCCCCAGGTACGCGGTTCTAAAATTACGCAACATTTCGTAAGTGCATGCCTTGGCCTTAAGGCGCCTTAAGGCCTATTTTTTCAAAGCCTTGGCCTTGAGAGGGCCTTGGCCTTGGCCTTGAGGATTTTGAGCCTTGAAATTTCAAGGCATTTTCAAGGCATTTTGTACTTTCATTTGTTTTTTATAATTGATTATAAATGTTTCAATTGTTCTGTATATCTAATGACACTAAATACTACCAGTCAGCAGTAGCAGCAGCAGCAGTAAGTGTACTTAGCAGTGCCATCAATTGCAATTATCATCACATAATTATGTAACAAAGAGAGGTGATGAAAATTAATATTATTTATTGGTAACATGATGTAATCATGACTAATAAGGATAATGACAATATCAATAATAATGATAATAATTATGATTAGGATTATAGTCAGTGGCATAACTACAGGGGGGGGCATGGAGGCACGTGCCCCCCCCCAATCGGCTGACTAAAAAAAGGAAGAAAAGAGGGAAAAAGGAAGAGAAACGTAGTGGGAAAGAAGACATTATTGTTCATTATGTTTTAATTATGTTATGTTACATTACATAAGAAACATTTTTTTCATATAAATGAAACATAATTTGCTCAGGGCATATGTCTTTATTGTTCCTGGTGCTCCAATTGTCTGTTAACGGAGATATATAATCCTGTTATACTAAAACCTCCCGTTTTCAAGTCAATATACACCAAACTACCAAATATATTTCCTCGCACTTCGAGTTATTGTTTTACATGTACAATAGTATGCTTCTTTTTCATGAATACTTTAAGTGATTGTCCCATTTTAAGGTCTTAATATAAAACATTTCCTGTCCGTGCTTACGTTCGCAGTAGTGGATTGGTGAAAGATGTCTGCTCTCCATCAATTCCTAGAATGAGTCCTTAAAATGTCCCTTTTTCTGATCTGAATATCAAAAATTTTCAGCTCGCGCTTCGCGCTTGCATCATTTGGTTAGTGAACTACGTAAGGTCTTCTTGAATTCCTACAAACAAGCCTTAAAATGCCCCTCTTCAGGTCTGAATTTCCTAAATTTTCAGCTCGCGCTTCGCGCTCGCAAGATTTGATTAGTGAGATGGGTATGTTAATCATGATTACAAGTGCTTTATGTGCATGATTAGATGTAATTCTAACAAAATCAGCAAGCGCTTATTGGCACTCCCATTAGATGACTATGGTGAGATGTGTATAATCTTAATAGATAAAAGATTCCTAAAATATAGTCCTTAAAATCTTCCTGTTTGGGGTCAATATTTACAAAAATTTCAGTTCGCGCTTCGCGCTCGCATTATTTAGCGAGACAGGTACGTATCATGATTACAAAAGATTGATTGTAATGTCTCTTTTTAGGTTTGAATATCAAAAATTTTAAGCTCGCGCTTCGCGCTCGCATTATTTGACTAGTGAGATACATGTCCGTTTATTGGCACTGTATTAGGTCAGTATACCTGGCAACTGGGCGCGCTTCGCGCGCTCACTAGGCGATTCCAAGTTTTTTGCTGGTGCCCCCCAATGCCGTGACCCACGGTACGCCACTGATTATAGTGATTTTATGACAGGAAATATTCTGACAGATCTGACTGCAATTTCGACAACAATTTTCATACTTTAAAAATAGCTTACTGTAAAGAATGATAACAAGGTTGATTTCTATTCCATTAGGTTTTCCTTGTATTATTTTCTTTGACCAACAAGAATGTTTTAAGTCTTAATGATATTCTGAAAAGATTCGGTAAACTTGAACACAAACTTCAATTTTGTCATTTCCAAATGGGCTATGGCATCAATGGCATGATGAGCCAAAAATTTTGAGGGGCCAAGCATGGCATACAGAGCAAAATTTTAGGTTTCAAAATCAACAAATTTTGGATTGTGCTTGCATAAATTATTGTTAAGTAAGGTTCGCATTCAATTTACACAAAAAAAATGCTTAGAATGTTTAGTTTTTAGGTCGGAATATTACACATTTTTGAGCTCGCATTATTTGATTGGTGAGTTATGTATCCTATTTATGAGTCACTAAATGCAGTCCAGAACAGCTTCCTTTTCTGGTCAGTAAAAATTTCAGCTCGTGTTAATTTGTTTAGTAAGATGCACACCTTTTTCATGATTACAAAAACAGCTCGAAATATTTAAATTTCATTTCTTATTACATCTTATTACAACATCTCGCAAGGATGCCCTTTTAACAGTGATTAGCACCATAATTGACCCAAAATCGAGTTTTACAACTTCAAAATTGATTTTTTTTTTCAAAACCACTTGCTCGCTATGCTTTCTATAGCGGGAAATTAAAGCCTAAATCAAAATATCTGTCTTATCAATTAGAAATCACTTTAAAAAGCTTTGCTGAACTTAATTTCCACAAAACACACAACTTCTTCACACAGTTGATAATCTCATTTTGAAAATATCTGTTTGCACCAAAATTCTCATTTTGACTTATACTGTAAGTGCATTTTTGGCTTTGACCTCCCCCCCAAAAAAAAAATACATTCTGCCTCCCCTGTCCCAGGTAGAGGAGAAAGACATATGTTGAGAATGGGCATGCCAGGATCAGATCACCTTGGTAATAATAATTATTGCAATGTGAATTGCCTAGTAAAATAATTAAATGCACAAAGGTAACGATAATTTATGTTAATTTTATGTCTAAATCTACATGATCTATCATGAAATTATTTTCGTTTTAAATGTACAAGGGTCAAAACTTTTGCTCGCTCACACCTTTTATACATTTGGTCCTGTGTGTCATGTCTGCCGCCTAAGAATTGTCTAATTTTTTGTTCCATATATTGTACAATTGAAATGCCTTGGCCTTGAGGTTTTCAGGCCTTGGCCTTGGCCTTGGGTTTCCATGCCTTGGCCTCAGCCTTGGGTATTGAAGCCTTGGCCTTGGGTATTAAAGCCTTGGCCTTGGCCTTGGAGGTTTGAGCCTTGACTACAACACTGAATTTGCCCCAAACAAGAATGCCGTAGTTCAAATATGGTAAGATTACAGATTAAGAAGAAAGCATTAATAAGGTTCGTGGTGGAAAATAAAATTTCAGTTTACTTACTATGCCGATGTTGCGTGAGATCGCTTTACAAATATTTTCAATGTGATATTTCCACGAAAGTTTGTTATCAACAGTTATACCTAGGAACTTTATAAACGAAACAACTTCTAAAGGGGTATCATCAAACACAATATTTGCGGGCAGTGTGTCTATGGAGTTACTAAATAACATGTATTTTTTGTTTTTGATTTAGGGATAGTTTGTAAGCTCTTATCCACTGAGTAACCTTTTCTAGCTCAGAATTTGTGTTTGGATTTAATGAGAATAGAAAAGATTAGAATCGTCGGCAAAAACTATGAAAGAATATCGGATGATTTACGAAATTAATTAATACAAATGATGAATAATAAAGGACCTAACAGACTACCCTGTGGGACTCCGCATGCCTTTAACTGAAAGATGGTAGTTTAATTTACAAATTTGCAGTATACATTGCCCGTGGTGTGATAATTATCTTGAAACGGTTTGGGCAGCATTTTGTCTTCCAATAAATGAAAATTTGCTCGCTTGCATATTGATTTTAACTGTAAAAATCGTGATAGGCCTTTAACTGAAAGATGTACGGTAAGTATAGTTTACATATTTTTTTTATTTACACTATACCTGCGTATTGCCTGTGATGTGATAATTACACACCACTTGAAAGAGGTTTTAGGACACCATTTTGTCTTCCACTTACTGAAAATTTACTCGGTCTATCGCATATTGTTATTAACTGGAATTCATTACTTTATACTAGTATCACAACAAATCATTCCAATGCGGCAGTGCGTGCTATAACGGCCTTCGTGTGGGAAGGCGACGATTATTATAGCCATAAAAAAATCGTCACAGGCCTTTAACAGCCAACATAGCCCTTGGTACGGGGGTATCCCCAAAATTTTGAATTTTCAGGTCAGTATTACTATCACCCCCCACCCCCTCACTGCTCGGACCGGATTTACGCCAGTGAATCATAACGTCAGAATATTGGTATAGCAAAAATATTCAAATTCTTTTCAAATCGATTCAAATAAACATTAATTTTCTTCCATTTCACAAATTTCTGCATTTTTCGTAAACATAAATTCAAACATCAGTTTTTATGGAAAATATGAATATGTAAATGTATGTATAAATTTGTACATGTATATTGAGGTTTGACGTCGCGCAACATCATAATTAAAATATATTTGGTCACATGATCTATTTGAAGCAATTACTATACAGGATTTAATCTATGTAGGATATATTCTTTTTATATTTCTTTCTTTTTCCGTTGGCAAGGATGATCGTATGTGGCGCAAGAATCGCAACCCTAACACAGGAGGCTGCGTTGGAGTCGATCTCAACCGTAATTATGACTACAAATGGGAAGGTTGGTAAAGTTTATAAACATCTAAATTAATCTGGAATGAATGAATATTAGATTTCATATTCTAAGATAAATTAATAATACCAAAGTCTTACCAACTTTTCATCCCAAGATTTTATATTGTTAGCCTCATGGGCGGAAATCCCAGGGGGACAGGGGGACGTTTCCCCCTACCATTTTGGAAAGGGGGACATAATATCAAATGTCCCCCCTACTATTTGTGATCTTCTATTATGGAAACAAATACATAATTCAAAATTGAAATTATACACATGTATCCTCCAATTTCGAAATATATATAAAACCGATAGTTTTTGTTAAGAACTTGGATGGGAAAAGAAAAGGCATACCGGCCTGACTATTCTCGAACTCGCATCTAGACCTATATGCCAGCCAAAGAGTGATGACATTGATGGCATCGATGGACATTGTCAATTTCCTAAATAATAAAAATGACAAAAAAAAGAAAATCTCCTCTGGATACCTTGAAGTAAATTTTAGTGCATAGATGGTTTTTACCCCGTAAAACATACCTTTGTTAAACCAATTCATTTTCCCTTTGTTCCAAATTTACTTGGAATATAAAAATATTTTCATTGTTCGCGTACTCAGTAAAAAAAATATAGTTTTCATGAGTTGTGACTTATCCTTCGCCGTGAATTTTAACTACGTTTAATCCCCAAAAATATGTTTTTAAATACTTTATTAACGACACTTATATTCCATTTTACACAAAATTCCGGCCGTTGGAGAGGTCATCATAAGTAGGTCGAAGGGGGCGAAGCGCAAAATAGGAAGGTGAGGAGAAAAATAAGAAGAAAGATAGGACGAGGAAGAATAATTGGTAAAAAAAACTTTCAGGTCATTGTATAAAAATCAAAAAAAAATCGCTCGCGCTTTACATTAATACACAGTCATCTTGTTATTTCAAAACGTGCTTAAAACTTTTTCACATTTCAGATCGAAATATATAAAATCAAATCAATTATTTAGGAAGATATACATCTTTTTCATAATTTGTAGCTTTAAATCGTAAAAAAATTCGCATTGTTTGAATTAAAATGCTAGTTCTTTATTTCAAAAGTGCTTGAAAGATCCAGTTTCAGATCTGAATAAAAAAAAACATTTCGCGCTTCGCGCTCGAATCAGTAATATGGTTGAGTCAGATACTATCTTGTTTAATGCTATAAGGTGAAAAGAAGATGAGTTTTTGGTCGAAAAATAAAAAAAATCAGGATACGCTTCGCGCTCACATCAATTAAAAT
Source organism: Lytechinus variegatus (assembly GCF_018143015.1). Taxonomy (NCBI): domain Eukaryota; kingdom Metazoa; phylum Echinodermata; class Echinoidea; order Temnopleuroida; family Toxopneustidae; genus Lytechinus; species Lytechinus variegatus. Next base: position 31,489,904 of record NC_054746.1, read on the forward strand.
TTAGCTACCCTGTCCTTGATATTAAAATACGCTAATAATACCAATTTTTAGGCCGGAAAAGACATATCTTCAGCAAACACTTCGCGGACGAATCTAATATTGTTTAGTAAGATTCCTATCCTGTTCATGAATTGAAAAAGTATTACGATTGTCCAGTTTTTAGGTTGGAAAATACAAAAGTTTCAGCTCGCGATTCGCGTTCGCTTTAATTGTTGACATTCCTATCCTGTTCATAATGTTTTTTAAGTACTAAGGATGTCCAGTAATTAAGTTGCAAAATAATAAAAAAAACTTTCACCACCTGCTTCGCGCTCGCATTAATTATTTAGATTCCTATCCTGTTCATAATTTTGTTCAAAGTACTAAGAATGTCCATTATTCATAAGTTGGAAAACAAAAACATTCAGCTCGCGCCATTAATTGTTTAGATTCCTATCCTGTTCATATTTTTCAAAGTTTAGATTCCTATCCTGTTCATATTTTTTTAAGTACTACGAATGTCTAGTATTTATAGGTTGCAAAATCAAAAACTTTCAGCTCGCGCTCGCATTAATTGATTAGATTTTCTATCCTGTTCATATTCTCTTTAAGGTGCTATGAATGATCAGTTTTAGGTTAGAAAATAAAACACTTTCAGCTCGCGCTTCGCGCTCGCATTCATTGTTTAGATTCCTATTCCGTTCATAATTAAGTGCTAAGAATGTCCAGTTTTAGGTTGGAAAATCGAAAACTTTCAGCTCGCGTTCGCATCTATTATTTAGTTAAATTCCTATCCTGTTCATGATTTCAAAAAGTGTCACAAATGTCCAGTTTTTAGATTGGAAAATCAAAAACCTTTTACCGTTTACGTTCGAATCTAGTTCATGATCACAAAAAAAAATTTCAGAATGTTCAATATCCAGGTCACAATTATAAAATATCAACATATTGGGGCTCACGCTTCGCATTTATTGAGGCCTTTCATCTTTAGTTAGGAATACCTCCCCTCTTCGACATAAATAAATAAATAAATAAATATATATATATTTGTGTTCGAGTTAGTAATTATGAAGAACATAAAAATGGAAAACTCAATCGTGTCACCCCTACCTTCAAGGAGAGATTTCCGCCCATGGTTAGCCTTACACTTTTTTCAGAGTAGACTTGATAAAAAATTTTGTCGTGTGTATAATCAACTGTATATCCACATTTCCCTCTCTCTCCCTCCCTCTTTCTTTCTTTCTTTCTTTCTTTCTTTATCTCTCGTTTTCTCACCTCTCCTGTACCTTAATGTCAATTTGTTTTTTTCAGTTGCCTGAAGATCTTTATTAAGTAGATGAATAAATAAAGTGAAATGGGGGTAATTCCATTATATTTGTTAAACCAGCATAAACCGTGATTGTGGAGTTGTCCTTAATTTTTTTTTAAAGTTGAAATCTCTCTCCCCCCCCCCTCTCTCTCCCCCCCACCCCTCTCTTCCATTCCTTTCTGATAACTACGTTTATCCATCTATATTTTTTGAACGTACAACACCCAAGGTGATGGTTCCAAGTGTGCCCAGACCTACCCAGGGACAGAAAAGCTGAGTGAACCTGAAAACAGTGGCTCTAAGGATTTCCTTCAGAGCTTTGGCACAGACCTCAAGCTTTTCATTGATTTCCATTCCTACGGTCAGTACTGGCTCTACCCTTGGGGCTACACTGAAAAAGTCATCGCTGTACATCCACACAGAGACGACCAGGTATACAGCAACAGACACACCGACACGAAACCTACTTTAGATCGATAAAAGCTATTACGTCGGTTGGGTTGGTTTCGGTTCCGTTGGTGTAACTGTAGCATTCAAGATACTTCAACATGTTTAAAGAGCAATTCTTTCGAAATACTGCAGAAATGTCGAACCAAATTGATTTCTCAGCCATCCATTATCTCACTGGCTAAAATTGTTTTTTTTTTTCAGAAGAATTATGTAAACATGGTATAAACAAATTATCCTAACTACAATAGCTACATTTTGATCTAGACATTTCAAATCTTTTTGGTTCATCCTACGGAGTCCCAAAGGTGACATGTCATTTTGTTTTCTCTTTCTTCATAATGCGTTCCCTCGACTCACCATGTTGTATTAGGTCCATGGACTTACTAACTCGTTCCCTGACCTACTATCTGGTAGTTTGTAGAATACAATCTAGGTGGAGGCTGCAGTTATGGTCTACGTTGTTATGCTGAACGCAAGCTATACTTCTGATGTGGCAAAGACTACGATCAGATTCCCGTCTGGTTTTGGATGTTGTTTTTTATCATCGACGAAAAAAATTTCATGCACAATTATGTATGAAGAACAAGTAAATCGTACCATTCAGAAATACGTTGGAAAGAAGAAGGTAAGTCATGTGACATGACGTCACTTTCTTCATCCACATTAGTGAGTACGAGTACACGCGAGATAGTTTGGATTATGCTGCCGGTTATGCTGTCGATAAACTCGGCACTCCTCTTTGAAAATTCTTAGCGTTATTGATGACGGGAGGGATATTTGTTGCTTTACCAACAGGATATGGAAAAAAGCGCAATCTACCAGGCAATCCATCTGTGTCACGATAATCTTTGCCATCACGGCTTTTATGATTTCTTGTCTCAAGTCGAATTGGCACACGACCAGCAACACAGGTACCGGTCTTGGTACCACAGTATGTCAAACGACGAGATCATTATTTTGACAACGTCAGGTCTCTCAAATATAGTTGAAAAACTATAATGTGCAGAAAAAAATTATAATCTATTATTTAAAGGTTGTTAAAATAAATAAGAACGTAGTTTTGTAGACAACATGGCCCATATTCTGATATCGGGTTTAACTTAAACTCAGGTTTAAAGTTGTGGTTTAAGTATGGATAGCTAATTGTTACATAAATCACTATCGGTATAGATATCATATTTCAGCTCATTTGGCTCCCAAATCATTCATAATTGTCTAGGCAGTGTAAATAGATAATTGTTTTCACCATCGATGAAACAGGAAATAAAAATTTTGACACTTTTGGCTTCCCGTAATTTTAGCGCAGCGTTAGACCATGGACCTATTACAACCAGACTTCAGAATACGGGCCATTGAGTTAACGTATCCCTGTCTCCTTTTTTTAAAACCCCATTTACGTAATGGACGAGCAGAATCTTTTTCTTTGCGACTTATATCCGATTGGTCGAATGTAACTTTGGTGTGCCGTATTTGGCGCGGATGTTTAATTGGTATACCTTGTAGTCGATTTGACATTTTCCGAACCTAGAAATGTTCTTTCCGATGAAGTTTTTTTCTTGATTCGTGTTCCTATGGGGTCCTAGAACAAATTCAGCTTGGTTGCCAAAAGTTGCCGTTTGGGCAATTTTGCTAATTTGCATAAATCCAAAATGGCCGCCAGATGCCATCTTGAAAACCTAACTTTTGAACCCCTGTCCACAAAATGATGAGTAATGACTCGTTTTAGGGGTTTAGAGATGCGTAGAACTGATTTCTGTAATCATTTTTGCAATATAAGGTCATCTTTAGGTCAAATCCAAGATGGCCGCCATATGCAATCTTGAAAAATTGACTTTTGTTCCCCTTGCCCCAGAATGACGAGTAATACCTCTACTTAGGGGTTTTGGGGTGTTCAGAATCCATTTCTGCTTTCTATTTTGCAATATAATGTCATCTTCAGGTCAAATCCAAGATGGCCGCCATATGACGCCATCTTGAAATATCAATTGTTGAACCCTTTGCCCCAGAATCATGAATAATAACTCTATTCATGAGTCATTAGGTATGTTGATTCAATTCATGTAGTTATTTTGCACAAAAGATAATCTTCAGATCAAATTCAAGATGGCCGCCAACCGCCATCTTGAAAAATTACTGTCTGAGGCTTATACGTGTTAGAACTAATGTAAAGGGATTTCAGTAAGAATACTCATTTCTTTTATTAATTCTCAAGTTCATTTCAACATTAATTGCTCAACTTAGAATGAATCCTCTAGGTTTGGGCTATCCATTTCGAGTGTATTTTTTAAGGTCCATTCATACCTTTGTACTGAAGAGGCTTTTAGGGTCTTATTTCAATTTGAAAGTGTTTTATCAATATTATTTTTCTAAATCAATGTGTCCAATGATTTGTAGGCATCAGTTCGGTGTAGCGCTAGGCCTTACATTTTCGAGAGTGACTATAGAGCTCCACTCTAGAGTGGCAGTCTCTAGAGCAAATTTTTACAGATGAAGGAGGATGGCGCTGAGACACGTTTATATAGAGATGCTGCCCTAGCCTTCCTCCTAGGCCTTTGGTCTGCCAATTTAGCATTCCGATTATTTTCTGACGTCTTGACCCCTGTACTTAGTAGCTCTCCATAGAATGGATGGCGACTATCATCTACACCTTCATAAGTGTTAGTGTCTATGCCGGCAAGTTTTATGTCATATCTGCATGTGTCTTTAAAACGGAGGTGTGATCTATCGATGGGGTGAGACCAATCACACAGCTTACCTTACCTTGGCGAATCCAAGAAGGGATTCGCCAAGGTTTCATGGGGCAAACATGCCCCAACCACCTGAGGTGCCTTTGACTAAGGAACGAGAATAAGCTTTTGATGCCAACACGTACGCTGAAGGGCCTCTGTATTTTTCACTTTGTCCTGCCATTTAACGTGCATGATACGTCCGAGGCAGCTGACATGGAAGGTGTTTAGCCACTTTTCTTGGTCGGCGTACGTTTTCCAGGACTTACTTCCGTGCAGGAGCTTGGCCATGACTGTGACAGATTTTACAATCCTGATGCTTATATGCTTGTCCTGTGAAAGGGGACAAGAGACATATAGTCGGTCCAAGGTAGGTGAGGAGTCCACCATAACCAGACGAGTGTGTGCTGTTGATATACATATCTGGAGGACAGTCGGTGTCTTGAGTCTATCAGGATTTCTGACTGTCTCAAAGTCTGATGGATGGTCCAAACCCCTTACATGCACAAGACAGGCAGCTGTTATGTATGACTAGGTCTTGTACTCCCACTTCTTGAGAGGCAGGGGCGACATCGTTTCCGTAAAACATTTCACGAATGAGAACAATCCTGACCGTGGAACAGTCTTGGGGAGCCTATCTTCTGCAGGAGGCTAAAGAGTGCACTCCTGCTGACCAAGTCAATGGCTCTTGTCAGGAGGAAAAGTCCAATAATAATTATAAAGGAAGTTAATAATTAAATCAATTTTTTTGAAAAAAAATACGGAGAAATCACTTTTTAATTCAAATAATACTTTAAAGTCATTTCACTGGAAAAGTATGGTTGCACAGAAATAAAAAAGGATCAAAACTCCCGAAATCATAGCCCAAACCTTGAATGGTTTAATTCTAAGGTAAGCGGTTAATGACGAAATCTATCAACCATCTGACCATCTTAGACATGACTTGACCTCGAACTAAAAATGGAGTGATTAAAAGAAATGAATCATTCTCACTGAAATCCCCTTACATGAGCTCCAATACATAACAACAACCTTATTAGGGACAGCACTTCTTCAAGGTTCAATAGTCTCGGAAGTAGTTTTTTTTTCTTAATACGGTGTTTAGTGGTCATGTTGGATTATTTTGACCTGAAGATGATCCTACATTGCAAAATTATGAACAGAAATTGAATAAACATACCAAATAACTCACGAAAAGAAGGATATTATTCATGATTCTGGGACAAAAACTTGAGAATTAATAAAAGAAATGAGTATCTTACTGAAATCCCTTTACATTAGTTCTAACACGTATAAGCCTCAAGACAGTAATTTTTCAAGATGGCGGTTGGCGGCCATCTTGGATTTTATCTGAAGATTATCCTTTGTGCAAAATAACTACATGAATTGAATCAACATACCTAATGACTCATGAATAGAGTTATTATGCATGATTCTGGGGCAAAGGGTTCAAAAATTGATATTTCAAGATGGTGTCATATGGCGGCCATCTTGGATTTGACCTGAAGATGACATTATATTGCAAAATAGAAAGCAGAAATGGATTCTGCACACCCCAAAACCCCTAAGTAGAGGTATTACTCGTCATTCTTGGGCAAGGGGAACAAAAGTCAATTTTTCAAGATTGCATATGGCGGCCATCTTGGATTTGACCTGAAGATGACCTTATATTGCAAAAATGATTACAGAAATCAGTTCTACACATCTCTAAATCCCTAAAACGAGTCATTACTCATCATTTTGTGGACAGGGGTTCAAAAGTTAGGTTTTCAAGATGGCATCTGGCGGCCATTTTGGATTTATGCAAATTAGCAAAATTGCCCAAACGGCAACTTTTGGCAACCAAGCTGACTTTGTTCTAGGACCCCTTAGGAACACGAATCAAGAAAAAAACTTCATCGGAAAGAACATTTCTAGGTTGGTGTATTGAGCCTATGAGACTGTCAAATCGACTATTGTTTAATTATAGGCAGACAGGAGTTATAAGCGGCCAGTGTTCGATCATCTCAATAATTCGTAGTCTTTGCCACATCAGGCGTAGTCTTTGCGTTCAGCATAACAGCAAAGACAATAACTGCTGCAGCCTCCACCTAGATTATAGGCTAGTAGTTTGGTGGCACATACCACTTGGTTTTCATAATGCACATACTGTATAATGCACAGTCTGAAGTCGCGAGACTAGATTCACTGGCTGGCTCTAAATAGACAGAGTTTTTGGAGTCTAGTCTTCACTCTAGACCCATTATTGGTTGAAGTGTCAAATATGAGTCTGTGCTTACAGACTAACTACCTGATTCCCTTGACTCGTATACCTCAGTCATTTTCACTCTACGGTGGACGTACGACGAGTCGAAAACTGTTGTTTTGATATTTTTGAACCAGCTACATAATTAGAGTAGGTTTGAATAACAATAAAACGGATGTTTTCGACTCACCGTTAGGCCGCCGTATAGTAAATATGACCAAGGTATTACTCAGACGTTCAATCGACTTGAAGGAATGCTCCGTGCTGAGAATAATATGATTTGAATTAAAGAAAGAAAAATCAAACAAACAAAACGCTGAAAATTTGATAAACATCGGACTAGGAATAACAAAGTTAAGGCATTTCAATGAATTGCATTATTCCGATGAAACAGTGCTAGGCATGTCTCCATGAATATTCAATGAGCAACTTGATGATGTCATATCCCCCACTTGTTATTTTGTATTTTATTATTTGAAATTAGGTTTATTCCATTTTCTTCCAAGAACTTAAGAAAATTGGATTGACAACTGATTTATTGCATTATATTCATTGCAGCAACATATTTCATCATAAAGGAGACACATTATTCACACATGCATGAAAAATGAAACAATTATAATTTGATGTGATAATATAAGAAAAAAAAAGAAAGTGGGGATGTGAAATCATCAGCCCACTTAATGAACATTCGTGATGACGTGCATATAACTATTTCACAAAATACTGCTAAACTTTAAAATTCAATATCTTCTCATTTGTTATCTGATTTCGATGAAATCTTCAGCAATTTGCTCTGTAAATTTTAATTTATTTTTTTAGATATGAATATTTTCACCCCGGATAATCCCTTTAAAACTAGTTTCCTCTAGAGTTTACATGCTTTACAAAGTTTACAAACTCGTTCCCTCTGCTTACTTATAGCAAGTTATAAGTCATGGCCCTGAGCGTTAATGAAGAATCTGGGGAATGAAAATACACCCTACATGACATTGTAATTCATGTAGAGAGATAGAAACAGTCAAAAATTATATTGTCAAATGCCCCAAGTATATAATAGAAAGATCAATGCACATAGTCAAAGCAGACATCACCGATCCTGACGAAATTCATAAACTCCTAAATTCACAAGACCCTAATGTTCAAAATGCATTATTTCGTTTCGTTCAGAGAACGAAACAATTCGAAAATGAGTGATTTGATAACGAGAAAAAATAAGTGTTTATCTGATTTTGTATTTGGTTTAAAAATCTAAAACAAAAAGAAGGGAAGAAAGGTTTATTCTATCGTTATCATTATTTTATTTATTTATTAATCAATAATAATTATGTTCATCTGCTGACCACATAAGATAATGGTACATTACATGAGGCTTACATGTAGAAAACAATTATCTTCGTTATTTACCCCCCCCCCCCTCCTCCCTCATTTTAAGAATCATTGTACTTTTGAGTTAGGTTTTAGGTACGATTTTTACCAAATTATTAGTAGAACAGAATATAGGCCTAAAGAGGGTGTTAATAGAGGACCACACCCTGAGGTGTTAAAATTACACCCTACAGATTAAACATAACACCAAAGAGTGTAAATGTAACAACAAAGGTGTTGTTATAACACCTATAGGTGTAAAACTAACACCACCAATTTAACACCGGTGTAAAAAAACTGGTGTGGTCCTCTATGTACACCGGTTAACACCACAGTTTTTGCTGTGTACCCAACAAACAACAACCACGTTAATGAGTCGAGGTAATGAGTCGTGGGAACGATGACTGAAAATAAAAACAGTTCATGAATCATGTCACCACAATGGCTCTGTAAAATTCGCTATTGCATGGAAGCTTAAAAGTGCTACCGAGATGTTGAGATAATTATCTCGGGAAGTCGACAACTTGATAGCAAAAGATAAGATGACGAGATCCTGGATCTCATCATGTCGACATCTTTTAGAAGAGATGATGAGATGACAAGATCCTGGATCTCATCATGTCAACATCTTTTAGAAGAGATGTTGAGATGACGAGATCCTGGATCTCATCATGTCGACATCTTTTAGAAGAGATGTTGAGATGACAAGATCCCGGATCTCATCATGTTGACATCTTGTAGAAGAGATGATGAGATGACAAGATCCTGGATCTCATCATGTTGACATCTTCTGGAAGAGATGATGAGATGACAAGATCCTGGATCTCATCATGTTGACATCTTGTAGAAGAGATGATGAGATGACAAGATCCTGGATCTCATCATGTTGACATCTTCTGGAAGAGATGATGAGATGACAAGATCCTGGATCTCATCATGTTGACATCTTGTAGAAGAGATGATGAGATGATGAGATGATCTTGTCATCTCAACATCTCTTCTAAAGATGTTGACATGATGAGATCCAGGATCTTGTCATCTCATCATCTCTTCTACAAGATGTCAACATGATGAGATCCAGGATCTTGTCATCTCATCATCTCTTCTACAAGATGTCAACATGATGAGATCCGGGATCTTGTCATCTCATCATCTCTTCCAAAAGATGTCAACATGATGAGATCCAGGATCTTGTCATCTCATCATCTCTTCTAAAAGATGTCAACATGATGAGATCCGGGATCTTGTCATCTCAACATCTCTTCTAAAAGATGTTGACATGATGAGATCCGGGATCTTGTCATCTCATCATCTCTTCTAAAAGATGTTGACATGATGAGATCCAGGATCTTGTCATCTCATCATCTCTTCTAAAAGATGTCGACATGATGAGATCCAGGATCTCGTCATCTTATCTTTTGCTATCAAGATGTCGACTTCCCGAGATAATTATCTCAACATCTCGGTGGCACTTTTAAGCTTCCATACTATTGCACGTGAAACCAAAAACCAAACACGACGACAGATTTATTTCTTGTTATTTCATTACTTCATATAGTGCTTGAGAACATCAGAATAACACTCGGCTCCATTTTGAGTATTTTTTCAAAATGTGGATGTGATTAATCTTATCATTTTCAGAAAGCACTCGCCACCAAAGTAGAGAATTCAATTAGCTCAGTTCATGGCAAAGATTATTTAGTTGGAGAATCAGGACCTGATATGTGTGAGTATATCATAAATAGATTATTTGAAAAAGGCATGTGCCACTTGGTTGCATTGTATCTAAATGCATGGATCTAAATATTCATCAGCAGTGTCATCATCTATAACATGTATAACAAGATCACCACCACCACCACCATCCTCTCAACATAATTTCACAACATCAACATGATGATGTGATGGCTTTCCTCCCCCTGAGGATTGTAGGGATATACTATTGATGGTGTGTGTGTGTGGGTGTGGGTGTAGAGGTGCCGTGGCCGAGTGGTCTAAGGCGCCTGGCTATACATGGACAGTCCGGGGTTCGATCCCCGGCCGCGGTACCAATGCCCGTGAGCAAAGCATTTAATCTACAAAGCTCTTTTATCTTGCTTTCAAATAAATAGAAATGCTAAATGCAGTATTGGTAACTAGGTGTGCACTTGTTAAAAAAAAAGTGTGTGTGCGAGAGAGACAGATGTATATAAGTGGAGGTGCCGTGGCCGAGTGGTCTAAGGCGCCTGGCTATACATGGAAAGTCCGGGGTTCGATCCCCGGCCGTGGCACCTATGCCCATTAGCAAGGCATTTAATCTGGAATGCTCTTTTATCCTGCTTTCAAATAAATGGAAATGCTATATGCATTATTGCTAATTAGGTGTGCACTTGTTAAAAAATAATAATAATAATATTTGTTTCTTTAGGACAGGGATAATGAATAAGTACTCAATGCCACATGTACCTTGTTCGGATCAGGGGGGGGGGCGTTTCATGAAAGGACTTGTCGGACGTTTTATCCGACAGTTACCATAGGAACCGAGCCTCTCAGCCAATCAAAATCATGGAAAGATGTCAGATCTGACAACTTGTCGGATGAAAATATTGATGAAACGCTCCCCAGGAAGACGGGAGGGGGGCAATCTTCCAATATATATCACACTCTGTAGCCCAATATAATTTCATCACAATAGAGTATCATTCTCATATTTTTATGTTTGCATTAAATGATCAACATTTAAGTCTGTGTGATTCATCTTCCATCCTTCCTTTTCTTTTGTAACCCTTTCCCTTTCACCTTTTCCATTATTTCTCCTCTCCTTAACTTCATTATCTCCTCCCATCCGTTCCTTCTTCACTTACTTTACTCCTCCATCTACATGTATATTCTTTGTTATCCTTCTCTGAATTCATATATTTGTTTTCAAGGAACCCGTATTATACTTCTAAACTGTGTTTAAAATTTATTTCCTTTTTATGAAATTACGAATGTATGATTATGTGATATATTTTTGAACTAATATTTCATTTTTTGTGTATTATTATGTTTATATAATGCCTCTGTACCTTTGTAAACTCACCGCAATTCGATTTTGTCGCAATGATGTTTTTTATCAATAAATCAGTTATCAATCTAATAACACTTCTTTACCGGTATAAAGAAGGTCTATATAAAATATATTCTAAACTGGATTTCATTGATGATGCTTGTGATGAAAACCGTCATTGTTATGTATGATAATGATGATGACATCATGATGATACTGCTACTGATTATGCTGATGATAACAATTATCATCGTCAGGATATTTTCAGTTCAATTCAATTTATTTTCTTAGCATAAAAAATGATATATAATTATATGCACAGGAATGACAAATAATATCAGAGAAAATTGGAAATTACAGAAAAGTTTATAAAAACTTGTGAGTAGTAGTTCTCAGTACATTGAATGACAATAACATTGAATGAAAAAATACACACACAGCATTAACAAACAACAGCAAACACACAGGGAGGGTGGGGCGTAAATGTATGAGATTTCGGCAAGGAGAAAGGAAACAAATGATTTTTCATATTCATTTATATACATTTGCGTGGGTCATAACGCCATAATGAATTAAGGAGGATTTGTGTTTTAACCTTAGGATAATGAAATTATTACTTGACCGAGTATTGTGACAATGAACGGAATTATTAATTAAAAACATACGTGATATATCAAAAGGAAATATGTTATGAATAGTATCACCACCACTTCACCATCATCACATAATCATTGTTATCATCCCTTTTTATGATGGATACCGGCGCATTACAAATGTCCAGGTTATTATTTATTATCATCATTATGATTATCGTTAAGATTGAAAAAAGATGACTGTCACTTTTATATTTCACTTCATGGGAACCATTTTATATCCATCTCAGACCCCGCATCCGGTGCAAGCGAGGACTTTGGCTACGGATCCCTAGGCGTGAAGTATTCCTATGTGGTGGAGCTTCGTGATGAGGGTACGTTCGGATTCGAGCTTCCAGCTAGGCAGATCCAGCCGACCGCTGAGGAGATCTACGCTGGTATGAAGACACTCGGCGAACAGCTCGTCGCCGAGTACGCATAGAGACGACAAAGAATTGGGAGAAAAAGTTCATTGTTTTGTGTTTCTCGTTTAAATGGGATGTTCCAAAATAAGTAAAAATACTTAAAGTATTGGATGAATTGGATGTATAAATAAGCAACAGTGCGACGCTCAATCCAGAAATAAAGTGGTTTATTAAGAAAATTTTAAAGACAGCCAAAGGCGGGGCCAAATGCTGAATTGTGGAAATCAAAAAAATACTGATCAACGATTTTAACCAAAATGACATGTAAGAATTTAAGATATTGGTGAATGTTGTTTGGTAAAAAGAAATTAAAGTAGAATGCTTAAAACTTTCAAAGAAAAATGATACCTACACATTTTGCGAACGTATAATTATGACTATTGGGATAAGGTAAATTTGAAGATGATATAGATTGCCTTGGGATATTAAAAACGAGAAAACATATGAAAACAATTCGCGTGATTCGTGTGTAAAAACTTAATCGAGTTAATAAAAGAGAATGGATTGAAAAGATCGATATTAATGAGAGTTCTACCGTGTGAGTAAAAAAAACTTGACACCCTACAAATCCCAATTTAAGGGTGAATGTCATTAATACATAAATTGTGGCCAGAAAGAATATCTTCTCCCAAATAATTTGATACAATGTTTATGTGGAATGTACTTTTTAAACTTTCATGTAAGTTCGCTTTGCGCCAAAGTAAGATATAGCTGCAATGAGTGAATTTAGATACCAATAACTTGCGGGTCCAGGGGGGGGGCTGCACAGCCGGCCCGTCCCCCCCCCCTGAGAGGCACAATTTCAATTTATAACGTAAAATTACCGCGCTCCCTTACCTCCATTTCAAAATGGCTTTTTTATTTTTTGCTTGTCAATTTTCTTTTTCTCGGGAAAATGTGCACCCCCCCCCCCATCCTGGATCCGCCCCTGATACCAATAATGTCATAATCCTACATGAGTAAGTTAACATATTTGGGAATCCCTTTTCAATGGAATTTACTTGAGAAGTTTAAAAAGTGTTATTATGTCGATTATTGAAAATACGTTTTTTAAATCGCTGCAAAGAATACCTCCTGATTATCCAAGCATTTTACAATTTTGATTCGACAAATGAATGGGGTATTGAGTAAAAGATGTGGAAAAGAGACAAACAGAGATGAAAAGGAAAAATATATACATAATTATATTGACCGGTTGATCGAGTCATTGATTGAGTAGCTGGTTGATTGATTGATTGATTGATTGGTTGGTTGGTTGGTTGGTTCGTTGGTTGGTTGGTTGGTTGGTTGGTTGGTTGGTTGATTGGTTGGTTGGTTGGTTGGTCATTCAATCATTCATTTTTTTGTTAAATTGATTGATTCAATGATAAAATGATAACAACAGTGTATTGACCCAGGGTAGCCACTTCAGTTCCGAAAACTGTTCTCCCAGCGGGCCCTGCTATCATTATTACCGGAACTGCTGTATTTATTCACCAATTTTTGACAAAGACTTCTTGGTTGCCCTTTGTCATGAAGCGTATGTTGACAACATGTTGTCTATGTTCTTGAATTCGTCGTACGCCGTGGTAGCGATACCTTATATCGGCGAATAAAAGAGAACTTCACCGTATGATTATATTGACTGTTTTGCGAACGCTAGCATGTTGCACCAACAAATGTAATAACGCCCACAAATGTAATAACATTTAACCCATAAATGTGATAACGCACACAAATGTAATAATGCACTTTACCCACAAATGTAATAATTTTTGATCGCCCACAATAGTAATACGTTCATATAGCACAAATGTCCAAAGTCTTTTTTTCCAGACCCGGTTATTTCAAAAATTATAATATAAGTCTAAACTAATATACGATAATGATATTCCAGTGGAATGAAAATGAGAATCAAGTTTATTCTTTTCTCCCGATCCGGTTATTAAAAACTAAAAACTAAAACCCTATAGGAATGCGTTCATATAGCACAAAAGTGCCATGTCTTTTTTCCAGACCTGGTTAATTATAAAATCATAATATAAGTCCAAAGTCTTTTTTCCAGACCCGGTTGTTTAAAAAATTATAATATAAGTCCAAAATCTTTTTTCCAGACCCGGTTTTTAAAAAATTATAATATAAGTCCAAACTAAGATACGATAATGATTCCAGTGAAATAAAAATGAGAATCGAGCTTAGTCTTTTCTCCAGACCCAGATAATTAAAACTGGTGGAATAAATGTCTTTGTTGTTGTTTTAGCTTATACGGCGCGTATTTAGAATATATGCGCTAATAGTAAATGGAGAATCAAGCGTAGTCTTTTCTCCAGACCCGGTTACTTGAAGCTAAAAACTAAAACCCTATAGTAATGTATTCATATTGCACAGAAGTGCAAAGTCTCTTTTCCATACCCGGTTAATTAAAGAAATTATAATATAAGTCCAAAGTCTTTTTTCCAGACCCGGTTGTTTCAAAAATTATAATATAAGTCCAAACTAAGATATAATAATGATATTCCGGTGGAATAAAATGTTGTTGTTGTTGTTGTTTGAGCTTATACGGCGCGTGTCATTCTTATAAAAATAAGAATCGAATTAATGTCTTTGTTGTTGTTTTATTGTGAATATATGCGTTAAGAGTAGATTGAGAATCAAGCATAGTCTTCTCCAGAAAAACAAAGACCCTACAGTAATGCGTAAATATAGCACAAAAGTGCAGTCTTTTTTCCAGACCCAGTCGTTTCAAAAATTATAATATAAGTCCAAACTAAGATGGGATAATGATATTCCAGTGGAATAAAAATAAGAATGGAGCTTAGTCTTTTCTCCAGACCCAGTTAATAAGAACTGGTGAAATTAATGTCTTTGTTGTTGTTTTAACTTATACGGCGCCGTATTGTGAATATATGCGCTAAGAGCAAATTGAGAATCAAGCATAATCTTTTCTCCAGACCTGGTAACTAAAAACTAAGACCTTATAGTAGTGCGTTCAAGTCTTTTTTTCCAGACCCAGTAATTTAAAAAAATATAGTCTAAATTAAAATATGATAATGATATTCCAGTGGAATAAAAATGAGAATCAAGCTTATTCTTTTCTCCCGATCCGGGTATTAAAAACTAAAACCCTATAGAAATGCGTTTATATAGCACAAAATTGCCATGTCTTTTTCCAGACCCGGTTAATTAAAAAAATTATAATATAAGTCCAAAGTCTTTTTTCCAGACCCGGTTGTTTCAAAAACTATAATATAAGTTCAAAATGATATTCCAGTGGAATAAAAATCGAGCTTAGTCTTTCTCCAATCCCTGTTATTCCAAAATTATTAATATCAATACAAAAACAACAAAAACAGTATAAAGACCCCATAATCTTCTTAATGCTGGATAACATGGACATAAAGCGTAGTCTTTCAGCCAGACCGAGTAATTTTTCTTCTTCAAAATTACGCTAATAGTAATGGAAAAAACCCTTACACTTCAGATCTAAGACCAAACAATTCTTCAACCTAAGAACCTGTTTTTAAAAGAGTTTTAGAGCGTTGTCTTCATTCCAGGTCTAATCAGCAAAAATATTCTAATGTAAGAACTTTTCATATTCTTATTCTTGTGGAATAACACGAGTTTTAAAACGTACTCTTTCCTCCAGACCCGGTTATTTGAAATATGAATTAAAAAAAACTTCAAATCTAAGACCAATCTTCAAAAGTTACACCCATTAAAAAAGCATTTCTTTACCCAACACCCAGGTTTTTTAATAATGCTAAGACCCCTACAAAACATTGTAATAATGCATGGGTAAAGCAAACATCCTTTCTCCAGCCTTGGTTATTCTAAAACGAATACGCAATAATCTAATTACTGTGGAATAACATGAAGATCGATTGTAAACTTTCCTCCAGACACGTTATTTCAAGAATAAAAAAGCAATGAATCCCAACCCCCAACAACGAATCTAAGAACCAACAATCCTCCAAATTAAGACCATGTAGAAAAGCACAAGTCATGTTTAGAGCGTTGTCTTTATTCCACACCCAGTAATTTAAGCAATGATTTAAACAATCTTAAAAACATAAAACTTTGTCATATTCTTATTCCTATGGAATAACACGAGTATTACGCTTAGTCTTTCGCCTAGACCCGGTTATTTAAAAGATAAAAAATTATTGTAGAAAAAAAATTAAAGCTAAGACCAATCTTCAAAATTAAACCCATTTAAAATGCTTTGGTTTAGCGTGTTGTTTTTACCCCACACCCAGTTCTCTTAAAAATACAAATTAAGCGAAACATCAATCTTAAAACTTCGACCCCAGCATCTTCCAAACTATAAAAACCCTTTCATAACGCATACCACAAAAGCGACAAATTAATAATAGGCGTAAATATTCATATCTGAATGATACGCACCTTAAAACCAAACATCATCCTTATTCTAAATCATTGATATTGTGGGGTCTTTGTTAAAGGTCAAGTCCACCTGAGAAAAAATGTTGATTTGAATCAATAGAGAAAAATCAGACAAGCACAATGCTGAAAATTTCATCAGAATCGGATGTAAAATAAGAAAGTTATGACATTTCAAAGTTTCGCTTATTTTTAACAAAATAGTTATATGAACGAGCCAGTTACATCCAAATGAGAGAGTCGATGATGTCACCCACTCACTATTTCTTTTGTTTTTTATTGTTTGAATTATACAATATTTCAATTTTTACGAATTTGACGATTAGGACCTCCTTGCCTGAAGCACAACATGTTAAAATAATGGAATTCCATGTGTTCTGGGAGGAATGAAACTTCATTTCACATGACAATGACGAGAAAATAAAAATATTTCATATGATAAAATACAATAGAAATAGTAAGTGAGTGATGTCATCGACTCTCTCATTTGGATGAAACTCGCTCGTTTATATAACTATTTTGTTGAAAATAAGCAAAAGTTTAAAATGCCATAACTTTCTTATTTTACATCCGATTTTGATGAAATTTTCAGTGTTATGCTTGTTGAATTTTTCTCTTTTTATTCAAATCAAGTTTTTGTTGGGGTGGGCTTGTCCTGTAATATTGTTTGTTTGTTTTTATTGTTTCTTATAATTTCCTATTTTGAAATAACCGGGTCTGGAGCAAAGACTAGACCATATTTCTATTTGACTTGGCGTTGTGGCGTGCGCATGTAATCCAAGCTGTGGGGGAAGTTACAAATTGATGCAGAGGTTCAAGCCCTGGTCACGTCCTTCGGATGGTGACATTAAATGTCTGTCCCAGACGTAAATAATTATATCTGATTGATACACGTCCGACAAAACTCAAATACACACACACACACACACGTTAGGTAGGGGGTTCTTCTTTCTTTGCCTGTCTCTCTTTCAGTCATTTTAAATCCTTTTTTCCCTATCTTATCACTTCTTGATCACATAAATCCTCTCTCTCTCTCTCTCTCTCTGTCTTTACTTTACGGGTCAATAAAATCCCAGAAAATATTTCTTAGGCCATTGATTTTGGAATTGTAACTAATCCCCCCCCCCCAAAAAAAAAAATGCTGAATATATCACAAATGGTGCTTGGTACACTGAGAATTCAAAGTACCGAAGAACTTCTTAAAACTTTATCCCCTCTTGTTAGAATGATTTTCTTCTATACAACATCTCATAGATCGTCGATCAACAACCTTATCGTTTTCGGGAAGTAATCCCCCTATTGTTTGCTAATATCTTATTCCTCAGTTTTTTGTTCCATACGTATTTGAATGTGTTTTTCTTTCATACAAAAAAAAGGAATGAATATACAAGAAATAATTTAAAAAAGAGTAATAAAATATATTAAATAAAATTGTTACCCTACTTTTCATACAGTGGGTGGCAAAAATAGTCAATCATGACTTATTGCCAAATAAAAACAAGGAATTGAATGGCTATTCAATGTTGAAAAGATTGCGGGGTCTGTTTTGGGTTGTTGTTATTGTTGTTTTGTTTTTGTATGACTTTTTTAATAATTGGGTCTGGGGGAAAGACTACTCTATATTTACATTTTGTTCAACATTATGAAGATCGTGGGGTCTTTGTTTTGTTTTTAATTATTATTTATTATTTTTTTATTTGCTATTTTAAATATTTGGGTCAGGAGGAAACACTACGCTAAACTTCTATGTTATTCAACACTAAGAAAAAATAGATTTTGGATCTTTATTTGGAAGATTGTTTAAATGTTTTATATAACCGTGTCTGGAGAAAAAAGACTGACTTTGCGCTATATGAACATATTACTATAGGCTTTTAGTTTAGAAAAGATTCGCCAAAAATCCCTTCAAATCTATAACATTTGTGGGAAAAGTCATTATTACATTTGTGGGCGATCAAAAATGATTACATTTGTGGGTAAAGTGCATTATTACATTTGTGGGTGAAATTACTACATTTGTGGGAAAGGGTTTTAGTTTTTCATTAAGTAACAGGTTCTGGAGAAAAGGCTATGCTTGATTCTCAATTTACTCTTAGCGCATATATTCACAATGCGCGTTGTATAAGTTAAAACAACAACAAAGACATTAATTCCACCAGTTTTAATTAACTGGGCCTGGAGAAAAGACTAAGCTCTATTCTCATTTTTATTCCACTGGAATATCATTATCGTATCTTAGTTTGGACTTATGTCATATTTTTTTTAATAACCGGGTCTGGAAAAAAGACTTTGGACTTATATTATCATTTTTAAAACAACCGGGTCTGGAAAAAAGGAATTAAGTTTAAAACGGACTCGCCAAAAATCCCTTCAAATTTATTACATTTGTGGGTAAAGCCATTATTTTGTGGGCGCTCAAAAATTATTACATTTGTGGGTAAAGTGTTATTACATTTATGGGAGTTATTACATTTGTGAACGATTATTACATTTGTGAACGATTATTACATTTTTGGGTGTAACACAGCAACTGTTTGCGGAAAAAATACATTCACACAAAGAAATTTCTTGCGACAAGAAAACAGTATATAGCAATGAAAAAAACTGTTTACGAAGTTCGGTCATGCCTTTTTCATGCCAATTGTATCCATTGCCTATACAATTAATGATGGGAAGATTGTCAGTTGCTCCACTAAAACTTTAATATAATTAGGCCCATATCTTTGCCCATATCTTAAAAACCCAGAAATGTAGAAATGAACTTTGCATAAGCAACGACCCATCAGAGATAAGAAATATTCTTTAGTGTTCTTTGAAATTTCGAATGAATCAAATGCTTTTATCAGCGATCCTCGCACAGACGACATCTGGATCATATACTGCAAGCACCTCAGTCAAGTTGTCGGTAGATTCAGTCTACTACTGAACTTCAAAGTCATGGGAATCTTTCAGCTATTAAGACTCGTTTTTGTGGTATTTATTACCTGCCAATTCGGCGCCCACGGCAAGGCAAAGGTTCGATACGATGGGTAAGGAGAAAATTAATTTCCACTTGATTTCCAAACGGATTGCAATATTTGAAGGAAAAGCAAAATCGATGAGTGATCAAAACAAGGTGAAAAGGCAAGAAGCTGTGAAGAAAATAATGATGAGTACCAAGCTGACAAAAAATATATATATTCAAGCAGCTGCCCTTGGCATTTTGTGCAAAATACGCACACCTTTACGCACGTCTGGAACATGATCTGTGGCTCAAGAAAGGTCACCAGTCGTGCGTAAAGTCTTGCGTAACTTAACGAACAGCTTTATGAAACACCCATCAGGGTAAAAATTATGGACTGCTTATATCTATTACTAGACCAAGGCATGTTTGCCTTGGTATGCAGTCATACAATAACCAATTTGAAAAGGAGATTAAGCAAGGCCCATACATGTCTGACATAGTTCCAAGGGATTTTCTTCAATTAGTCCAGTCAATATAGGGTTTGACCCACCACTAATTGCAACACTGGATATTCCACTGCAATGCTTTCCAGGAAGGTCCCCTGAACAACATACTAAAAGTCCCAAGAAATCCAAGCACCGGAAATTTATGAAATTTGCATATTATGCAAATTAGCCATAAAAAGTTAGAAAAATAAGGAAAATAGTCCAAAAATTACAAATTAAGTGTCCAAAACAATTTTATTTGAGCAAAAATTCATGATAAATAACTTTAATCAATGTTTTTAATCAAAAGTGCAAAAAAATCTACCTCATTTGCATAATATGCAAATAAGCATCCTTATATGGAAAATTGTCAAGATATTGTGAGTTTTCTCTCATTGACTGCTTGAAAATTTCAATAATGTTGAAATTTACATGCTGCTATCACTAAGGACGTTTAATAGATTCATATTAAGCTTAGTTTCTGTAGTGTCATTTGCATATTATGCAAATAAGTATGTAATAAATATTCAAGAAAACACACTGGTGATACATTCCTTAAAAAATGCAAGTAGATTATCTATTGAAATTTGAATATGGCAATGCCTTAAGTTACAGGAAGTTAACACCATATTAAAAGCCATTAAATAGACAAGCATAGGAAAATCACAAACTTTGCATTTTATGCAAATTAGCCATAAAAATTTGCAAATGAGGAAAATAATCCCAAATTTGGAAATCAAGTGCGGAAAACAATATAAATTGAATGGAAGTTTATGATAATCTTTACAAATTTAATAATTCTTCAAATAAAAAAAATGTAAACAAATCTACATCATTTGCATATATAATTATGAGCATCCTTGATGAAAAAAACAACCCAGAAATTTGTATTTTTCTCATACAAACAGTTAAACCCTCATTCCAAAGAGACCAAGAGCTCTGAAAGACTGCTGTCGACAAAAACTTGCTTGATCTTTCAACGAACTTTTAAAGATCTCTGATGTCTTTCACGATTCCTGATAGATCTTTCAATGGTCTTTGTGATCCTCGTGAGTCCAAAACCTTTTGAAACGGTTCAAAACAGTCTTTCAGCGGTCTTACAGGAAAATTGTTTTTGCTGGCCTTTCAGTGGTCTTTCAATGAACTTTCAAAGTTCTTATTAGTCTTTCTATGATCTTTCGGCAGTCTCTCGAGATTTTTTTCAGAGATTACTGTAAGACTCATGAGAGATCATTGGAAAATCATCAAAAGATAATTGAAAGACCAGGCAAAGTCTATGGAAAGAAATCTGAAGGATCACTTGATGCATAGACATCTCTGAAAGACCATTGAAAGATCTCTAGGACAGGTGTCTTTCAGAGTTCTTCGAGGGGTCTTTCTGAGCCATTCCACAGAGATGACAAAATTCAGTGATCTTGGAGACTGCTGTATAAGACCTTGCCAATTTTTGGTCTTTGAAAGGCCCTTCAAAGGTCTCCCCTCTGTGAATCTAGATCAATATATGACTACTAAGAATGCCTAGTACATTAATTGTCAGCTTAATATCTGAAGTGGAATGTACATATTTTGCAAATAAGCATCCGGCATGTTATAAATAATCAAGAAAACTTGTGATATTTTCCTCTAAAATTCCACGTAGATTATGTAACCTTGATGACCTTGCTTGGTTGATATTGACTTTTTTCATTGGGAGTTACCACCGGAGCAGATACCCCACTCATATTGTGCAATGATGAGTCAGTTCTACATGGGTCTTACTGTTTGAATGCTTCATATATCTACCCAAGTCCTGCTCTCTCCTTTACTTGGTAGAGTCTTTGCGTTTCTTGCTAGTATAGTCCACGCTAGCATGCTCCTTGATTGTCAAGTGATCAGTACAAGATGTCACACCCAGTACAAATAAAAGCTCGTCAGCTTTGAATATTTGGTCCTTGTACCACACCACTTGTCTTGGTGGTGAATATGAGTAACTTTCTTGGATCACGAGATCCCTGGGCATGGTTTATAAATACCAATGAGCATTTGCCCATACGAGCGACATGAAAGCCATTCATAAATTCATGATAAAGGCTTAAAGTGTATATAGACATCTTTTCAGATACAGGAATCATGATTAGACGTCCTTGCTGAATCCAGTTGCTGCTTCAGGATGAAGCATCCGTTTTCTGTTCTTTCCTCTTTGATGAATCTCCTAAGGATGGCTACTATCTCCATATATTGTAGCTATAGTTTCTAAGCAAATCGTATGCAAATAATATAAATTTCCTGATATTTATGGCAAATGGAAATTCCTCAGTGAGACAATGAACAACCAAGTAGACGTTAACAGATGAAGGACTAAGCCAGATTATTGCCTTTCCAACAAGAGGACACAACATAACGGAACACCTTTAACATCACTATTAAATACCATCCAACATTGATTAAACAGTGTGTACCCATTCCAGGATTTGTTTGCCACTTTGTTTTACTCATTGGTATACCGTGAGGGTATACAGAGGACTAAACCTTTCAGAAATTATGGTACGACTAAGGATGTCTTCTGGAGGAATGCTGAATTTCATAGTGTCATGCAGATGTACTTTGGACAATCATACAACTCTCTGTACTGAAATCCGACAAGTCGAGCATAGGAGATTGAATGTCAATCAAGAGGACTTTGACCAGAACCAAACCATTACCCTTGTCTTCTTCCGACACAAGTTGCCTCAATGAGACACTGGACATAAATTGTGTCGGAAGAAAAGTTTTATAGGAAGGCTTGCGCATGTTGAGCATCAGCAAGGTGAAGCTCAGAATAGCTACAATGCATGAAGGAGGACCATAGAATGGTTTGTAGACAAGCCTATAGTACATAATTTGTTGACCGGATTGGCAATGATCCAGGCTGTAACAACTAGCATGTTGGAAGCCCTTAATATCATGCGCTATGACTACATTGGAAGACAACAGATTTTTTAGTCTTAGTATTTACCACTAATCATGATGATGATGACGCTGCTCTGCAAATCCTGGAACCCTTTTGTGACCCAGACATAACCAGAGTCAAGCGGGTGTAGCCAAATTACTGAAGAAATTGTTAAAGAAAACAATCTGCATGAAGCTACTAGGCCAGATGGAATCTCTGTTACAATTCTTAATGAGACTACTCATCAGATCTCACCTGCCATAAGTTTGCTTTTCTTGGCCTCCCTTCTGTCGTTCTCATCGATATAAGAAAGGGATGTCAGCTCTAACAAACTACTCACCAATTTCAAATAATGTGCTTTGTTCTTGCCAATCGCATCATCTTGTCAGACTAACAACATGGCTTTAGGTTGTGAAGAGCACATTTCCAGTATTTCCCTTAAATACAAACTATATTAGGATAAATATGCATGCTTAGTGATAGCAGCATAATGATTTGAACAACAGTCAATGTGAGAAAATCAAAATATCTTGACATTTTCCATATATGGATACCTATTTGCATAATATGCAAATGAGGCAGATTTTGCTAGCTTTTTAAAATAAAAACATTGTACTTATTTATTCATCATTAAAATTTTGTTCAAGTTAATTGCTTTTGACATTTAATAATATAATCTTTGGATTATTTTCCTTATTTCCTATTTTTAATGGCTAATTTGCATAATATGCAAATTAATTTTCAGGCATTGTGATGAATTCTCATGCTTAGTGATAGTAGCATATAAATGTCTACATAAATCAAATGTTTTCAAGCAGTCTATATGAGAACAATTACAATATCTTGAAGTATTTCCATATAAGGATGATTATTTGCATAATATGCAAATTAGGTAGATTTGTTTGCGCTTTTGAATAAAAACATTGAATACAGTTATTTATCATTACTTTTCGCTCAAATTAAATTGTTTTGGAAGCTTAATTTGTAATCTTTGGACTATTTTCCTTATTTTTCTAACTTTTTATGGCTAATTTGCATAATATGCAAATTTCATAAATTTCCACTGCTTGGATTTTTTGGGACTTTTAGTATGTTGTTAAGGGGACCTTCCTGGAAAGCATTGCAGTGGAAAATCAAGTGTTGCAATTAGTGGCGGGTCACCCCCCTATTCTGGCTAGATTGACTGGACTAAATGCCTGAATGCTTGCGAGGTATATTTTCAGACCTGATGTTCCTTAAACGCTTGAGCACGTACCAGAAATTCCGCTAAAGCCAGAGTAATAAGCCAGTTCGTAGTTCCTTTCTGCGCATGATCAAAAGATTCTGCGCATGATCAGAGGAAGGTCATTTGTACTAAAGTTATATGGTGGTTTAAAATATGAGATAAGCACCAACTTTGATGTCTTGATTATGCATATATTCCTTTGAATTGTGTTTTTTTTAATGTAAATCCACAAAAAAAGTGGAGCGTTGTGGCCCAGTGGATTAATCTCCAGACTTTGAAACAGAAGGTCGAGGATTCAAATCCCAGCCATGGCGTAGTTTCCTTCAGCAAGAAATTCATCCACATTGTGCTGCACTCAACCCAGGTGAGGTGAATGTGTACCTGGCAGGAATTTATTCCTTGAAATGCGTGTGCGCTGTAATCTGAGTAATTACGGCTGCCAAGCTACAGCTGGGGTAATAATATCCAAGTCCTTTGGAAGCGCATAGAGACATTATTCATAATGTGATATGCGCTATACAAGAACTGTAAATTATTATTATTATTAAAAACCAACAATGCGTCCACGAACGACTGGTATTTCACAGTTTGCCAAGTACATTGTGCAACATGCTATGATAAGCTATTCTAGTCACCTGGTCCATTCAATTTCTCCATCCTGCTATGTAAGGCAAGCTTACGTAATATCTTGCTTTGAAATCCGCCTATCAAGCATTATGAAAGAAATGAAATGTCATTTGACCAAAATTGTCCCTGAAGTAACTACGAACTGGTCTATTGGTCCATGATTACACTAAGTACGTTGTTTAAGCCCGTCACTCTAACAACTATTGTTTAAACTCTTTAAACAATTGTTTAAACTTTTTAAACAAGTTATTTAAAAAGTTTAAACAAAAGTGAATAGCTTAAGCAGCATTTTTTAACTGTGTACGCAGCACTTATTGTAGAGCTTTAAAGACTTCTGATAAGGAGGTATTAGTCGCTTTATTAAGTATCAAAGTTATGTCTGTCATCATCATGATCAGAAGATAATAACTTCCTATCAATAATTCCTTTGACGAAACATCAATAACTAACGGAATATTCCGAGCTGAAAATAATTATATCTAAACAAATTAATTCACCGAGCAAATCGCTTAAAAGATGGGCTGATTAATGTCCCCATCTTGACGTTCCTTAATCATACATGTGTTTAGGATGTTTCCCTCGTAACATGGGTGTCGATCGGTATTCTTGGTGGGGGGGGGGTGATTGACACAAATGTTCTTGTGGATGGGAACTTTCAACATTACCCCCACTAAAATCACAAGTTAGGACATTTGGGAGAGGTTGATGTGCATGGTGTTCTTGGAAATTCCTTCATTGTTGTAGTGTACTGTACTAATATATATTTTTTTAATTCAATTTGTGTTACAAGTAAGCCTATTCTAAACTCATATGTACGAAAGAAAAAATGACAAAAATTTCTGGACCATGTACAAAGTGATATGTTTATTGAGCATAATGTATACAACTTCTCTCTTAAATCTAACCCGACTGGCAATATCTTTTTTCTTCTTTCGGACAAATTAACACAAGCACAAATTACAAACTGTGTCTCTCGTGCGCCATCGGGCTTACCGTCATTCCTTAGACGATTTTAACCCTGGATTTTAACATGTTTTAAATGCTTTATAAGTGCATGAAACAGAAACAAACATAAAAACAATCAAAACTCAACTGTCATGAATGATATTTCTCCAACATTTTCTTGAACCATCGCGATGCATCGGTGTGTAATATCAGCTATTATGTGTTAAAATGAAATTTACGTACCGCATGAGTGTGCTCATATATAATGCAAAACTGTCATCACTTTCCAAATTCAAAAGAGATTTCTTTTTGCCAAAATAAGAAAAAATCAATCAAGTTTAGTTATTCAAGTCCATAACAATAACATGGAAAAAAAAACATCCGATGTTCATATCCGAAGATGCGCTTTAGAGAGAAATGAATGATTATTCTTTCTGAAACCATTAATTGATTTCACTTATTAAAAATTGTAAAATATGATCATATTATATTGAGCTCACTGAACCTCAATATATTCATGAGAGGTATCTGATGGGGTCACATGATAAAGTGTTTAATATTAATTACATCCAACCGCGTACAACAAAAGCACCATACATATGAGCTACTGATCATCAAACGACCATTATGACTTTTTAAAAGTGAAATTTTTGCATTTGATATGGGCTCACTCTTTCATGACTATGGGCACCTCATTTCCACATAGATAGGTAATGAGGACATCAATTCTCTCCTGCAAAATATTATCGACCAAAACTTATCGTTCAAGTCAAGTTATTTGGATATACAAGTAGGGGTGACTTTCGTTTTGTGCGCATCTTCCTTTTCGTATATTTTCTTGTTCAAAGTTTTCTTGGTAGCTTGTTAATTTCGCGCATTGGAATTTGGTTACAATAACTTTTTATGACAACGATGCCTGGAGATTTACTTATTTTACATTACAAAAATGAATGATATTCAAAAGGGTTGTAGATTAAATTGGACAAACATCATGCACTTGGACGTGGAGAGGGGTAAATCTGAGAAAAGTTATTTGTCCTTTTTCAAGATCTACCCCTCTGGGATTTACGTCCATGGGGTTTTCCCCGTTTATATTGCCACCCTTTTACTCCCGTTTATTTTTCCACCCTTTTGAATTAATTGATTTATTGAAATTAATTTATTCACCACTGGTGGGATGGAACACCCTATCAACAAAAGTTGTTTTTCGTCGGGGTCCTTTTATGTCATGTGTTAAAAAATATCATGTACATAAACATTTCATTCTTTCTCATCTTGAACCTCCACCCATCTGTTTAAAAGTCCTGGAAAACAATATGTATACACAAATTGCGACGGAAACAAACTGATTTATGGCATACTATAATCATCATGATCAAACTTTTCATTTTTTCATCATCATCATTATTATAATTTTTCTACCCTAAATTATTGGGGGATGATAATACAGGCCATCCCCCCACTTGAAATATTGGGGGATATATCCCCCCCCCCGTGATCGACACCCATGCCTCGTAACAAGATAAGTCGCAACAATTAATATCTAATGCATTTAATCAGGTATAAATCCTATTTTTTAATCATTGGACGACAAATCTTTAATAAACATTTTTTAATGAAATAGAATAAGAAGTTTAAGTGGAGATATGACAGGTCATCTTCAATATGTACATTGCATATTCATGAAGACATGAATAGATATTACATCTGTTCAAATCATATTATTTCCAGCTCATAGTGTCCCTTTGAATTATGTAAACGTGTCTACATGAAATATTACTTCATCAACAAAACCTCTTTTTCATATATTCAGCTGAGCCACGTTCCATTCTTGACAATTCTTTCGAGAGCAAGAACATATACATCTATCACTACCAACTTATCGTATATTTTTACGACGTACAGAAACGACGATCACGATAAGTGAAACACGGTCATTTTGATGTAATAGTGCGTAAATGTCCTAATAAAAGTGAATTGTCACAAGATCATTGTGCCCAAGTGTTTTTCATCCAAAATCCCAAAGAAAATCAGAATGTAATCAATCAAAAGAATATTCTGTGTTCTATTTTAACCTAAAAAAATATTCAGTCTCTTGAATTTTATTTTCTCTTGTAAAATTTTAGTTTTGTAATAGATGGGATTATTTTTTTCTTATCAATAATACCATATGAGCTCGTCAAAAATACAATTCCGTTGTTACTTTTATCCATGGCAAATCAATGATTTAAATATCATTTTCTTTAAAATGTTCTCATGTTTACACTGGATTGTCTTTCAAGTTATCAGGTCATTAGGATGATACCAAACAGTCTAGATGAGCTTGAATGGCTGATCAATTACATAGAGAGCAGGAATGAGGTAGAGGTTTATTTTTTTTTAGATTATGAAAGGAACTTTTGGCAATTACAAATGAACTGAGTAGTAGTAGTAGTAGTAGTAGTAGTAGTAATACTAATAGGAGTAGTAGTAGTAGTAGTAGTAGTAGTTGTTGTTGTTGTTGTTGTGGTAGTAGTAGAAGTAGTAGTAGTAGTAGTAGTAGTAGTAGTAGTAGTAGTTGTTGTTGTGGTAGTAGTAGAAGTAGTAGTAGTAGTAGTAGTAGTAGTAGTTGTTGTTGTTGTGGTAGTAGTAGTAGAAGTAGTAGTAGTAGTAGTAGTAGTAGTAGTAGTAGTAGTAGTAGTAGTAGTAGTAGTAGTAGTAGTAGTAGTAGTAGTAGTAGTAGTAGTAGTAGTAGTAGTAGTAGTAGTTGTTGTTGTTGTTGTTGTTGTTGTTGTTGTTGTAGTAGTAGTAGTAGTAGTAGTAGTAGTAGTAGTAGTAGTAGTAGTTGTTGTTGTTGTTGTGGTAGTAGTAGAAGTAGTAGTAGTAGTAGTAGTAGTAGTAGTAGTAGTAGTAGTAGTAGTAGTAGTAGTAGTAGTAGTAGTAGTAGTAGTAGTAGTAGTAGTAGTAGTAGTAGTAGTAGTAGTAGTAGTAGTAGTAGTAGTTGTTGTTGTAGTAGTAGTAGTAGTAGTAGTAGTAGTAGTAGTAGTAGTAGTAGTAGTAGTAGTAGCAGTAGTAGTAGAAGTAGTAGTAGTAGTAGTAGTAGTAGTAGTAGTAGTAGTAGTAGTAGTAGTAGTAGTAGTAGTAGTAGTAGTAGTAGTAGTAGTAGTAGTAGTAAAAGTAGTTGTTGCTGTTATTGTATCGCTTAGTTCTTTTTTATTAACCTCTAGTGCAACTTCCAGTCCGATGATCATCATAATCAAAGATCATACCACTGGTTATTTTCCTCTTTTGTCAATACTATCACAGATCGATGTCTGGAAAGAACCAAGCAAGGTTGGTCATCCTGTGGACATCATGATACCTCCTAGAACTACGGACTCGGAGGATCTTGTATCCCTGGCAACAGATACAGGAATTTCTACAACTGTCATGGTATGATCGTGTGTACTCGATAAAAGAATAACATAAGGTGGTTTCAGACCGCCTCGAAGTTCGCCAGTTCCAGGTATTCTCTGATCGGGAAATTTACCCCAATCAGAAAATACCAGGTATTTTGGTAATGTGAAAGCAAACTACGCGTAATATCCCCGAAAGAAAATACCCGCTAAATAGCAGGTACTTGGCGAAATTACGAGAACTTTCGTGGGGATTTTTCCAAGGTCGCAGGTATTTTGGCGATGTGAAAGCAAATTACGGGAACTTTTATCCCAGCGTGTCGTTGGGCGCGGCGGCGTGGGTGGCTGCTGGGCTAGTGATTTTGAATCTCGCGCCTTGTCTGCTTATCAGACCATACTGCGCATGCTCGTAACTTCGGGAACTTATCCCGAAGGATGTGTTTCGGGGCGGTGTGAATGCAGGAATAATTAACGGGTATTTTTTAGCCTTAAAAAGTTCTCGTAATTTAACGGGGATTCTTGTGATCGAGGCGGTTTGAAACCGCCTATATATATGGGTCAAAAGGAAAGAAAAAATATTAATATTCTATTGTCGTGACAATGATGATAATCGTCAATCTCGCAATCAAGATCATAATGATGAGGAGGAGGATTAAACTAATGATGATAATGACGGTGATAATGATGGTGATTACGAGGTTTGTAGTGGTGATAATTATGAGGATGGTAATGATGATGATGACGTTGATGGTGATGATGGTAGTGGTGGTGATGATGGTGATGATGATGAAGATGATGACAGTGACGATACTGATGCTCATGATATTAGTTTTGGTGGCGATTTTGATGATGATGATGATGATGATGGTGGTAGTGGTGGTGATGATGGTGATGATTATGAAGATGATGACAGTGACGATACTGATGCTCATGATATTAGTTTTGATGGCGATTTTGATGATGATGATGATGGTAATGGTGGTGATGATGGTGATGATTATGAAGATGATTACAGTGACGATACTGATGCTCATGATATTAGTTTTGGTGGCGATTTTGATGATGATGATGGTAGTGGTGGTGATGATGGTGATGATTGTGAAGATGATTACAGTGACGATACTGATGCTCATGATATTAGTTTTGGTGGCGATTTTGATGATGATGATGGTAGTGGTGGTGATGGTGGTGATGATTGTGAAGATGACTACAGTGACGATACTGATGCTCATGATATTAGTTTTGGTGGCGATTTTGATGATGATGATGATGATGGTAGTGGTGGTGATGATGGTGATGATTATGAAGATGATGACAGTGACGATACTGATGCTCATGATATTAGTTTTGGTGGCGATTTTGATGATGATGATAATGATGATGATGGTAGTGGTGGTGATGATGGTGATGATTATGAAGATGATGACAGTGACGATACTGATGCTCATGATATTAGTTTTGGTGGCGATTTTGATGATGATGATGATGGTAGTGGTGGTGATGATGGTGATGATTATGAAGATGATGACAGTGACGATACTGATGCTCATGATATTAGTTTTGGTGGCGATTTTGATGATGATGATGATGATGATGATGGTAGTGGTGGTGATGATGGTGATGATTATGAAGATGATGACAGTGACGATACTGATGCTCATGATATTAGTTTTGGTGGCGATTTTGATGATGATGATGGTAGTGGTGGTGACGGTGATGATTATGAAGATGATGACAGTGACGATACTGATGCTCATGATATTAGTTTTGGTGGCGATTTTGATGATGATGATGATGATGGTTGTGGTGGTGATGATGGTGATGATTATGAAGATGATGACAGTGACGATACTGATGCTCATGATATTAGTTTTGGTGGCGATTTTGATGATGATAATGATGATGATGGTAGTGGTGGTGATGATGGTGATGATTATGAAGATGATGACAGTGACGATACTGATGCTCATGATATTAGTTTTGGTGGCGATTTTGATGATGATGATGATGATGATGGTAGTGGTGGTGATGATGG
This sequence comes from Lytechinus variegatus, assembly GCF_018143015.1. Taxonomy (NCBI): domain Eukaryota; kingdom Metazoa; phylum Echinodermata; class Echinoidea; order Temnopleuroida; family Toxopneustidae; genus Lytechinus; species Lytechinus variegatus. The sequence continues at coordinate 31,520,989 of NC_054746.1, forward strand.
TGATGATTATGAAGATGATGACAGTGACGATACTGATGCTCATGATATTAGTTTTGGTGGCGATTTTGATGATGATGATGATGATGATGATGGTAGTGGTGGTGATGATGGTGATGATTATGAAGATGATGACAGTGACGATACTGATGCTCATGATATTAGTTTTGGTGGCGATTTTGATGATGATGATGGTAGTGGTGGTGACGGTGATGATTATGAAGATGATGACAGTGACGATACTGATGCTCATGATATTAGTTTTGGTGGCGATTTTGATGATGATGATGATGATGGTAGTGGTGGTGATGATGGTGATGATTATGAAGATGATGACAGTGACGATACTGATGCTCATGATATTAGTTTTGGTGGCGATTTTGATGATGATGATGGTAAAATTGATTATGGTGCTAGTGATGATGATTATCTTTATTACAATAGATGAAGAAATCGCGGTTTATTGTAGCATAGGAGTAGACGCATCATTATCAATATTATTATTATTGCTTGTGTTATTATTAATGTCATTGTTTTATACAAATTTGGGCATTATTTTCATCATCATTATAGCAAAAATTACAGAGTAACTAAGTACAAAATTTCCAATGTAAGCATTTGTGCAATATTTGTAGAGTAATAGTCATTCATAATCAACCATCAATCAGTATTCATATATTTTGATGTATTAATTGGAGCAAATATTCATCACAATAATGATGTGTCACACTGAACATCACAGATCCAGGATGTTCAAAAGTTGATTGATAACGAAATATCCTCTCGGAGTCTACCTCAACGGTCGATGAGTACTGGATTCGACTACACTACCTACCACACATATGATGAGGTAACTTGATAGTAACGACTACAATTATTTTTATCACTATTTTGTTTGAATTATTCTCAATACCGCTGTTTCGATCCATTTCATTTCTATCTAATTATGAAAATAATATACAAATTCCTATATATTCACAATATTGTAGACCCATCATATCGCATGCATGAATGAAATAACATAAAATATTTCACGTTGTATTATAGTATAGTAGTAGTTGCTGTTGCATACTTAGATCAGTTTTATTTGTACTGGGATAGATTGCTATAAATTAATATAGCTTCCTTCTCTCTCTTCCTCTGTATATTTATTTATCTATATCTTTCAATGTAATTATCTTATTCTTCTTTTTCTAGATCGAGAAATGGATTGATGATATTGCCAACCAATACAGTGATTTAGTTAGTGTTGATGAGGTCAGCTCAACATATGAAGGCAAGATTATCAGGGGCATCAAGGTATAAACAGTTTCAAATCATTGACAAAGAACCCTTTTTAAATGATCTATAATGGAATTCAATAACATGATGAATATACATAATCCTATTTCGGAGGTGAACTATGACTTTACGAATCATATGCCGTCCTTTTTTGTGTCTTTCTGGACGTCTTTCTATATTAAAATATATACGCAACGCGGATATTCCTTTTTTGTAATTTGTGGGTTTAACTTGCAACTTAGATGTACTTTTATCTCTTTTAAGTTTGCCATGTTAGGTTAAAGTAATTGATTTTATATACATTCATACGGGGGTGAAGAAATGACAATCGCTTTAAGTTATTTTCTGCTTACGTATTTCTCTCTGATGAAGCGTAGGTATATGTTGGTCTATTTTGAGGGGGATGTTGCTTTGTAGTACTGTCATATTAGTCCATTGGTGAGGCGACCCTCTCCAATATGCTGCCGTACAAAACTTGAATTCGAGAGGATAAGCGTACTTCCATAGCCCCCTCCCCCCTTATGTCCAGTTTCGAGTATATCTTGTATTTCGAACATAATGTAAAATGATTTCTAATGAATTTTTCCTCATGAATGTCACAGATCGGATCACCGTCGGGCAATCTTAAACCTATGGCTTATATACAGGGAGGAATACACGCTCGCGAGTGGATCAGCCCAGCAACTGTTATGTTCATGACTTACAAGGTTAAAAAAAAAACATTGAGAAATCAATTTTAATGAAAAGAGAGTTTAAAAAGAGGTGTTGGGGATAAAGGCATCAAAATTGATGGAATAACGAGATAGTTATGTCTGTTGGAACTTTGCATCTTTCATTATCTTGCAGCTTATCTCCGTATGGGAATAAGTATTTAGCACAACATAATATTGAGCTCACAAAAAAGGTCAAGCAGCATAATTATAAATTGGAAACTAATTTGTATAAAATAGATAGAGTTGAATGCCTGATAGGCCTTCTACATGCACACTCTCGAAATGTTAGGCAACATACTGTCCGCACAACGATTGTTTAAACAATTTATCAAACTCTGGGTAGTTTTCAACCAATACTGTGTAGTTTTCACCCAAATCACACGTTATAGGTTTAAAACTACCCAGAATTGGATAAAGCAACAGTGGATCGCCACAGAAAGTAAAATTAAGAATTTTATAACTTTAGGTGCCCCCTGGGTTGCCCCTTAGATACGCCACTGCATGCACTACACACAAAAAACTGAAAAGAATAATGATAATAACAATATAGTAATAATGATAATAACAACAAAACAACAACCACAACAATAACAATAATGATAATCAATAAATATCAATGGAAATAAGAATGAGAATAAAAAATATCTGTAAAACAATAAGATATATAAATCAATGCTATATAACAAAGAAAAATATGAATATCAATATAAATAAAAGTTCGAATAAGATGAAAAAAATAAAGGAAAATGAAAATGAAAATACATAATAAGATAAAAATGAATTTAAAAAACGAATAAATAAATAAATGAATAAATACATGATGTCTGAAATCTGATTTCATTTCCTAACTCAGCTTCTGGATGCATATCAGAAGATGGATCCGTTGGTTACCGAGATGTTCAACAAAATAGACTGGTACATTGTTCCCGTACTCAACGCAGATGGATACATCTATACATGGATAAATGTAAGTCTACTTAACTGAAGAAATGATTATCGATTCATTTACGTAATCCAGTAATTCTTTGCTATGCTCCAATCACGTTCAGGGAACATGATAAAGGATTATAAAAATCTCGTAAAATGGGAGAATAATTTGAAATAATTCATGAAAGATGGATATCATGTCTCACTTCTCCGAAGAGAATCAGGTTCAATGCAAAATGCTAACATTTTTTAACCAATAGATTAAAGTATTACAAATTGGGAGATATTGCAATTACTATTATTACATTATTTCGCCGACAACAACATACATTTTAAGTGGATGCGGCTGGTTTTCCCTTTCAACGTCAACTCCGGACCCCCTCCGTCCTCGTACCCCTCCCCCTCTCCCTCTCTCTCCCTCAATCAATCTACCCCTCTTTTTCGCTCTTTCTCTTTTTACCCTTTTCTCATTCTATCTTTCTGATCCCAAGATATGAACAAGAAATTTAAAGCACATAGTTATCAGATTCACACCGACCATGCATGTATAAAGGTTTCTTTGCAAGACGGCATTCATATTGTTTGATCTATAAAAAACTAAAACTATTTCCACCACTGGCGTACAGGGGGGGGGGGGCTTGGGGCTCATGCCCCCCCCCCCTCAAAAAAAATCACGACCAATAAAAAAAGGAAAGGAATTAGGGTGAATATGATATCATTTTATGAATATTATGTCAATATCTATCACAAACTTACAAACTTGGATTTTTGTAACAAAATGGTCGAAATTTTTGCTCGCTCAGAATTTTTTATCAATGTTACGCGATACGCCATATCGAGCCCCCTCAATATTTCTTGCTCATTACGCCAGTGATTTCCATCCCTTGGTTTTACATCAACTCACATTATTGATATCAGGGTGTATTTCATAAAACTATTCGTTAGTTACTAACGATTTACGGACAGCTCTACTAAACACCAAGCTGATCAACAAAACATTGATGAATATGTTTTATCATTATTATTATTAATTATTATATGATATTTATTTATTCCAGGACCGTAACTGGCGTAAGAACAGACGAAGGGCACCTGGCGATGCTTGTGTTGGAATCGATCTCAATAGAAACTACGCTTACGAATGGGGAGGTGAGGGATCCCATACATTGTGAAATTTTCGTTGGGGTGGGGGGTCATTGAATCGTTTTACGTGTTGTGTTGAACGAACTAATATATCTTAAGGGGGAATTTTCCTATCCAGACCCCCCCCCCAAAAAAAAAAGGTGGAAGCTTACAGGTCCCACCCTCCACCTGCCCTCCCTAATGTACGTTCATACGATGGAAACATATTTTTTCATATATTATTAGGCACATTCATGTATATAAGTAGCAAGATAACTTATCAATTCAATTTTTAAAACTATATCAAGAAATGATTATACACATAGTGCATCGATTGTCGGCCTCAAAAGGGAGAGGTGAAAGTCCCTCCATGCCTCTCTCCAACCAACCGTGTGCGTATCAAAAAAAGAAAAGTTTACACTTAGAAATAACCGAGTGAAATTACAATTTGTAATATCCTGAAGCTTTTTTCACATTTAAATATTGGTTCAGATCTCCTCAATCAAATGACGATATTCTGTCGAAAAATCTTTCCGCTCGAGTGAGCACCTTTTGAAAAGTTCGTGAAAAAAATATATTGTGAGCTGAACTCGGAGGTATATGAATAAAAGTAAACATTAATCATGAAGAAAACATGGAATTTAGCTAGGAAGATTGATTTGAAGATATCTGTTACCTTTTTAAAGGACAAGTCCACCCCAACAAAAACTTGATTTGAATAAAAAGAAAAAAAATCAACGAGCATAACACTGAAAATTTCATCAAAATCGGATGTAAAATAAGAAAGTTATGGCATTTTAAAGTTTCGCTTATTTTCAACAAAATAGTTATATGAACGAGCCAGTTACATCAAAATGAGAGAGTTGATGACATCACTCACTATTTCTTTTGTATTTTATTATATGAAATATGAAATATTGCTATTTTCTCGTCATTGTCATGTGAAATGAAGTTTCATTCCTCCCTGAACACGTGGAATTCCATTATTTTAACATTTTGTGCTTCAGGCAAGGAGGTCCTAATCGTCAAATTCGTAAGAAATGAAATATTGTATAATTCAAACATTCAAATAAAGATTAAAATATGATCTGTAATCCAACTTTAAATGATGAAACTTTTTAAACAAATTATTTCAAAAAGTGCTGAAGATTTGTGAAATAAACCTTTGTTATGTCTTCAAATGCAGCTGGCACAAAAAGGTAAATGTTGTGCTTACCTAGTGTTAACATGTTTACTTGGGTGGCAAAGTTGTTACAAAATGTCTAAATGTATCTGTTTTATTTCAATTGGCTAAAAATGTAAAAAGAATAAATGAGAAATATATTGCACGGTCAGTTAGTTTCTGCCTTTTTTTCCTTGACACAGCGTGAAAATGAGCATTTCTGCGCAAACCGATTTCTCAAAATTTTTACTTTCCTCTGATAGATGAAACCCAAACCCAACTTTGGGAAAAATTTATCCCCCTTTTGTTTCTTTTTTTTTTTAATATCCAGGACTTAATCAAAGTGTAAACTTTTATTTATAGTTTAGATACACACTGTAATGGTTTGTTGTTTGGAATGCCTGATAGTCTCATTTCTAAGTTACAAAGAGTCCAAAATTCATGTGCAAGACTTATCTACCGTGTCCCAAAGTTCAGTTCCACTACACCTCTTCTGAGAGAACTCCACTGGTTGCCTGTACGTCAAAGAATTTCATTTAAAATTCTGTTAATTGTATATAAATCATTAATCGGTCAAGCCCCACATTACTTTACAGAATAAGCCAGTTCGTAGTTCCTTTCTGCGCATGATCATGCAGAGGAAGGTCATTTGTACTAAAGTGACATGGTGGTTTAAAATCTAATGAGATAAGCACCAACATTGATGTCTTGATTATTCATATATTCTTTTGAATTGTGTTTTTCATTTACATCCAAAAAACAACAACAATGCGTCCACGAACGACTGGTATTTCACAGCATGCCAAGTACATTGTGCAACATGCTATGATATGCATTCAAAGTAGGAATGCAACAAATACCTTCATAAAGTGTTCATTGGTGTGCTATTCTAGTCACCTGGTCTATTCAATTTCTTCATCCTGCTATGTAAGGCATGCTTACGTAATGTCTTGCTTTGAAATCTGCCTATCATAATGAAAGAAATGAAAGGTCATTTGACCAAAATTGTCCATGAAGTAACTACGAACTGGTCTATTATACCTTGGTCACATTTGATCTACGGCGGCCGTACGGCGAGTCGACAACAGCCGTTTTATTAATTTCAATTCAAACCACCTATGGTACAAAAAATGTTGAAACGGCTGTTTTCGACTCGCCGTACGGCCGCCGTAGATCAAATGTGACCATGGTATTACTCAAACTTAAAACCCAATCACACAGTCGAAGCCTGCGAAGTACCGCAGATAAATTATTGTTTCAGATCCCATTTCACAAAACAAAAGTCACGCTTGGTGATCGTGCATTTGTACTTGCTGCCCCCAAACTATGGAATAGCCTGCCAATCGATTTAAGAAGCTCTCCATCCTTGGCTCTCTTCAAATCAAAATTAAAAACATATCTCTTTAGTTAATAAAATATGCTGTGTAGACATAAGTAAAAAGAGCTCTGAACAAGCGCAGCTGAATATATCCATATAAAAGCTGCGCTACATAAATTATAAATATAAATGAATCAATCATTTACGGTTTGTTATCGGAGATCATGACGTTGATAATAGTTGACGACGTAGAATTATACAATGATAGTACTATGCGCAATGCTGGCGGCGACGATGGTGACGATGATGACGATTCATATCTTCTTTTCCGTTTGACTTATATAGGCAAAGGAGCTAGTCGCTCCTCGTGTGCCCTCACGTATCGTGGCCCTGGACCAGCCTCGGAGATCGAAGTAATCGGAATTACAGATTTCCTGAAGAAGAGGAACGAGATGACTGATATCAATCTATATATCGATGTCCACAGCTATGGTATGTTTTGGCTCTATCCTTGGGGTTATACCGATGATACAACCGTTTCACAACCCGATAGAGAACGACAGGTAAGTGATCAACTTACCAATTCTGCTTTGTCTCCTTTTCGCTGTTTTAATTTCTTTCTTTCATTATTTCACTATTTACTTTGCTTTTTATCAACTCCACATTTTTTCTTCTTCCTAATTCCGCCTTTAATCTTAAAATGAACGTCCGTCGATAGATATTAACGTACATTGTATATACACACTATTTATTTGTAGTCACTTTATAATGTCATAGGATAGTGTATGCAGGTTAGATTTACCAATATCAGATATTTATTTTGATTCTTTGTTTCTATTCTTCAAAATCATATTTTTTCAATCAGTATAGCCTAGGGATGAGAGCCAATGAAGCTATCAATGCTACTCATGGGAAAAGCTACCTTGTTGGAGAAGCGGGAGCATCTTTATGTAAGTAGTCACCTTTCTTCTCCATGTTACTCATATTTTTCTGTTTAATTTAAAATAAACATAAATTCAAATCAACTCCAGTGCCTTTTTCTACATCGTTGAAGCCTACATAAAAAAAATCAGTCAAAGCCTCATTTGATATTATTTTTAAGATTAGGAGAATATTGATAGTCAAGATAGATTGAAATCTATATATTTTGTTAAATTTCGGGAAATCTTCCTAACGTTTTGTATTTATGTGTTACTGAAAGTAGAGGTGAAAATCATTGAAATATATATATATACATGACTGTGATGTCATGTGTTTTTCTCTATCAAACTATTTCTATTGACTGTCACATCTTTCTATACTCAACAAATAAAAAAAATGGAAAAATCATATTGAATAAAATAGATAGCCTAATCGTTTAGTTCAGTATATAAAGAAAATTATTAAATACTTAAATATTATATAGCGGGCTCTTCAACAAAAACATCAACCGTAAAACAGAGTAAAAGAAGTTAAAAATGGGGAACGATGAAAGTGAATGAGAATTTTAGAAAGGGTAAAAAATAGAAAATAAATCTATTGCTCAGATCCTGATTTTAAGGAAACTTTCTTTCTAAAACAGACCATACACAGGACTTTGCTACTGACTTCGCACTACATACACTATAAATCAGTATTCTAAAGTAAGGTTATACAGGATTTCTTGATAAAACAATGTTCACTTCGATTGAATATGATGATTCCGTGATTTTTTATTAAAAAAACAGACCCGGCATCAGGGGGCAGCGACGACTGGGCCTACGGTGAATTGAAGATCAAATACACCTATACAATCGAACTAAGGGATGAAGGCCAATATGGGTTTATGTTGCCCGAGACTGAGATAGAACCGACTACCGAGGAAATTTATGCCGCCATGTTGGTCGTTGGAGAGCAACTACTCAGCGAATTATAGGCCTACAATCTGAATTCGACAGAAAGTGTGGGCGTCTCGGAGGGAGATCATTGACCCAATGATAATAGAAATAAACACGCTAATGATTATATTAATTATCGAAATAAATCAAAGTCATTGACTTTAAGTCAGACAGATTATTTATTTAAGTTTGCTCCGTGAGAAAATTGATTATTTTAAAACGTTTGCAATCGTATACATACACTTACATGCATAGGCGGCGGAAGCGGTCCCCCCCCCCCCCCTAAATTTGTTGTTGATGACTTTTTTTTTTTTTTTTTTTTTTTTTTTTTTTTTTTTTTTTTTGCTTGTCAATTTATTTCCCTACGTTCCCCCTAAAATTTTTGGGTCGAGAACTTTTTTTTTTTTTTTGCTTGTCAAATTTTTTTTGGTTGTCCCCTCCTAAAATTTTTGGCTTCCGCCGCCAATGCTTACATGTCACATTCAATTGACTTGGAGTAATTAAACAAGCTACGTTTTATTTTAGAGTGAATTACAACAGCCTAAACAGAAGAGTTGATTATTATGAAGTAATCATATAAACAATTTTATTGACAGGTTTAAATTTGGCAAGTATTACTCTGGCCCTCTGATAACGCCCCTATCCTATGTATACCTCAACTTAATTTATGTTCGGATTAAGATTTGAAGATAATTGATTAAAACTACTTTAAAATGTTGAAGTGCAATACCAGAGGTGAAAATAAAATAAAAGAGTTGCCAAAGCTGTTGTACATGTATAACTTCACACATTTTATATATATATATATATACAAATTTCTTTCCCCGAAAAGACGATATGTTGTTTCACCAAGAAGGGCCACAGAGAGTCATTAATTTCAAATCATATCAAATATTCACCCTTCAACACGTTTAACTGTATTATCATCAGGCAAAAAATAAAATATGATCGATATTGATCTATACAGTATTTCGAAGCATGCATACATGTTTCGATACTTTGACTCTTAAGCCTAACTTCAGTGCCTAGTTGACAAGAACTCTTGAAATTTATTAATGAGTTCTTTTAAAATTCTTTGAGACAAATATTCTGTTTATGAAAAGCAAGATAGAATCGGGGTTGGAAATTTGTTCAGTTACTTGAGAGATTTCATATTTCGTGTTACTATGGTAACTGAGTATAAGTAGAAATCTGCAGAGGAATTAATGAGGGTTCGAGAGATGATTTTGATTTTGAAAACTAAGTATTTAGTCAAACTACCAAACAAGATGTTTCCGATGAGCGTTTACTTTTAATTTGGTGAAAAGGAAACGTAAAACAAGCAATAAGATGGATTCAATACATATTTGCAGAATAGTTTTGTTCAGCATGCTATATGACTGTAATTTGAAGAATGAAATGATAATAAAACAGTGATGTGATTTAATTTCCGTTTTTAGATCTGATTATTCGGAGAAGATTTCATATTTAACGAAAACAGGTGATATGATAACATGTAGAGATTAGGAGAGATATGAAATTAAAATACAAGACAGCGGAATAGAAGGAAAAGGGTAAATGTGAGGAGGAAGACAAAATGAAAGAATGAAAGAAAAAGATGAAGAAAGAGAGCAAAAAAGAAAGAAGTAAGCATTAACTTAAAAAGCACAAAAGTTCCACGACCATGAAAAAAAAACAGAATGAGAAAGGGAAAGAAAAGGTAAGGAAAAGAAAGGTGTAAAAATATGTTACTGTTTGAATATTATGTCTAACTCTATCACGAAATTAACTTTTCATTGTATAGCAAGGCCAACAGTTTTGCTCGCTCGCTCGTGAATTTATAGAAATCCCACACATACGCTATATCTAGCCTCCTTAAAATCGTTTGCTAATTACGCCAATGATTGACCATCTTTCCCTGCTCAAAAAAAAAATCGAGGCCTAAAACAAAACTATCCATAATTTCGGTCATTTCACAGCGAAAAAAAGTGCATTGCCGACAACAGTAATTAAATTAAAATAAAATACAAATATACAGATAGGCTCCTCCAAAAGACAAAATGATGAAAGAGTATAAATACATAATTATTTTCATCAATTATAAACTAATTTACAAATTATTTGTCTCATTTTGATGAATTATTTTAATAATAACTGGATGCTTTCTGTGAGAAATTAATTGAATGCGCTCGGATGATTACATGAGTATCCAAAAGACATTTCGTCATAGCCCCCTCTTTCAGTTCTTCGTTGAGTTTGCCTCACTGCATGTATAACGTGGAATTATGGATACAAAATGTCAAACTCATGTAATTTTCCTTCTATCGTATCAATTTTTTAAGCTCAGTTTTTCATTCCAAAGTTATTTCTCTTTGTAGAAACATGGACCTAGGTATTATTTCGGGCATAATTATGATAAATCTGAACAAGCCCTCTATCATGCCACGCAGCAAAAAAATATTATAAAAGTCTTGTCCATGACTACCCGGTTGAAATTAAATAGAGGATATTATCAAGCCAGTTATATACTTTTATATAGGCCAGTCCTCTTATTACAGAATTTCATTTTCGGAAAAAATGGTCCCCGAGAAAATAGTTTATCATTATTAGAAGTATTTTTTGGAAACAAATTATATTGTCAGTAGGCCTCATGTTTTAGAAATACGCTATATATGGGGTCAAAGGGATTGTGTCGAGCTGGCAATCAAACGAGTGATAGGCTTAACTAAATGACCTTCAATTGTTTGGCAGATAAGTTCAACTAATTTGTTTAAATATATCGCGTGAAATACACATGCGATATTCATGCGATTGTGAGCCTCTTGACAATTATGTTGCATCTCATGCATGATGATGGCTATTAAATGACAGAGGGTAGGCTTATATAGGGTATAGGGGTCAATGGTAAATACTATCACTATCAACACTTCAAAGGGAACACCCCTTCAGGTTTAAGTTTATTCAAACTAATCAATCAAGCGATATATTGCAATAGTTTGACATATAAAGAAATACGGTTACACTTCGTAATTCCGAAACACGTAAATTGCCTATTTATACCTCGATGTTCGTTAATCCGAAAACGTAAAAGGGTTCGTTAATCAGAACATTTGTGGCGTTATTCCAAAGGTTCGTTATTCCGAAGGCTCGATAATCCGAAAACGAAATAAGGTTCGATGTTCAGAAGGTTCGTTAATCCGAAAGTGAAATAAGGATCGTTGTTCCGAAGGTTCTATAGTCCGAAAACGAAATAAGGTTCATTAATCATTCAGTTATCGGACTAACGAACCTTCGGAATTACAAACCTCATTTCGTTTTCGGATTAACGAACCTTCGGAATTGCGAACCTCATTCAGTTCTCGGAATAACGAAGCTTCGGAATTACGAATGTATGCGAAGAAATACAACATGTTAGCTTTGGGACTCCAAAGAAGCAGAGCTTGTGAAAAGGGACGATTTGTGAAAGGAACATTACAAACAAAGGAATTACGTAAATAAAATTATTTAAAATGATAAACAGGGCAAATACGGAAACAGAAGTAATTTTTTTTAACCAAGTGCACACCTAGTTACCAATAATGCATATAGCATTTCCATTTATTTGAAAGCAAGATAAAAGAGCTTTGTAGATTAAATGCTTTGCTCACGGGCATAGGTGCCGCGGCCGGGGATCGAACCCCGGACTTTACTAGCCAGGCGCCTTAGACCACTCGGCCACGGCACCCTCACTCCTGCACACACCCTCATTCGTACACACACCCGCACACGGTTTTCCAAGATTTAATTTTATGATAAGAAACGACATGTAATCTCTCAAATAAATATTTTCAAATACAGGTATAGTGTTTGAATGGGTATCATATTTTGCGGTAATTCATTCCATTCCTTGATACAAACAAACAAAAGATTTTTGTAATGGTCTTATTTTGAAGAGGGGGGGGGAAGAGACAAGCTTTTCTATGTTTCCTTATCCAAGTAAATTAGTAAGTAAAAAACCCACGAGTACGATTCCAAAACACAATAGAAAATTTTAAACTTTACATGCATGCAGTTCATGGGTTTCAACGATAATCAATCATTAAAAAATCATATAGGTGATGATAAGATATAACAGCTGACCAAAATCAGGGTGAGCCTGTGAGGGTAGTTGATGATAGACAGTCGGTTTAATATTTTATACGACCTTGGAGCCAAGTTGATTTACACAAATCAGAAATGACCAATGATAATTCTTTCAACCACAAACACATTAGAATAATAAATTTACACCATATTATTTGATTTCTGAATAAATAAGTTATAGACAAATTTATCTTTGAAATGAAAAAGGATGGTTTTGCACAATTTCACGCTCATAAGCTGTTTTTCTTTCCAGCTCTCATCCTTTCTCCTTTGCGTTCTTTTTAATAATACATCCATCGATGAATGAACAGAGAAAAAAAACATGTATCAATTACTGGATCTAGTGTACGTCCACCTTGATATTTGATTGGACAAGAAAATTAGAAAACCATATGAATGTTTGTCAAAAATAAATAAAATATTAAAAATATGGACATTAGATTGTAATAGGAGCTTTCCCATAATAGTATAATTCTATTATGGTTTATTGTGAATGAATGTGTATTTTTTAATAGAAGCATTATAAGAATGCAAAAGGCGAAATCGTTTTAAATTTTCTGAGAACCTGTCCTCCATACGGCATTTATATAATGTTCCAGAATTGTTTTGGGTCAAACATGCATAAAACACAATTTGATGATAATTTTCTCGATTTCTTATTTGGTACTGAAAAAGTGGGGATTGAAGTGCACCCCCCCCCCCCCCGGTTTTACGGTCCCTGCACCATACATTACGTATTACATGCTCAAAAAACTGACATTCTGTGATGGATTTTTACAAAACCTTCATTCTCTCAATACCGTCTTTATTAAAAACCTTCTTTACTTCAGAATATACTTTCCTTTTGTTCATACTACTTTACATTATGTTTAGCAAGATCTTATGTCATTAATTCATTGATAACAAATGATGATAAAATAAGTACATTTATGTTACTAGTATAGAGAACTGAATAAATGGGAAAAGGAACAAATTCAAAGATACACTGATTAATAACTGAAAATGACTGAATAAATAGATAAATAAATAAACAAATAGATAAATAAATATATATGGAACTAAATGATAAGTCAATGAATAACTAGATGAGTAGGTAAATAAGTGAGTGAATAAATTAATAAATAAAAACTAAACGAGTGAATAAGTAGTACATCAATAAACACATTTACACGAGTCTTTTTTTGTGTGTCTTATAAGATGACGACAAGTCATAAGCTCGTCATGATCTTGGAGATATCTTTACTGATTTCCACTTTAAGTCATATTTTGGGAGCCTTGCAGTATTTGTCATAGAATAATTGCCTTTGTTCTTTCATGTTCCATTGTAATTGACAAAGCATACACGTAATGGCAGCTGATATATGAGAATCACACATGAGTTTGATACCGTTACGAATCCAGGGATGCGTTTCAAAAAACGTTTTCGTAAGTTACGCACAACTTTGCGCACAATGCTGGCCTTTATAGGTTCCAAATCAGATTCTTAGTTATTTAACTTTCCAATAATGAAAGATAAAATTAGATTTTTGTTCATTAGTCAAAATCTGCTCAGTTTTAAAAGATAATTCACGTCATAATGTTCAAGACGGGATAACTTTGTGGTATCTTATTTAGAAGGCCACCTGTCATGTTTCGTACGTAACGTAAAAACAGTCTCATGAAATTACTGGCAGACGATTAAATTTCTAGATTAGTTTAAGAGGCTTTATTAGCGGAATTAACTGTGTCTAAAGCTTCAAGAATCGGCCGGTTTTATTCACAATATTTATCAATATATGACCGAGTGTCTATTTGAAAAAAAAATGATTTTTTTAAAGGAATTCATCCAGATCATGCTGCTCTCGAAACAGATAAACTTAATTAATTTTATTCCCTGAACTGCAACTTAGCACTTCCGAGAGAGTTCGAACAACGCAGCAAAAAAGCTTTTCACGAATAAATGTATCCCAACTTAAACAAATGAAATAAGATAAAACTTTCTTTTAAGCTGACTATGAAAAGAAAAAAAACAGAGAGTTTATTTTTCAGACTACAAACAGTCGAGTTCATTTTTCAGAGAGTTCACTTTTTCAGAGTACAGCAGTCGAAGTTGAGCTCCCCGGACAAAAGGCCAACCATTGCCAAAATGTCACATCTGGCGTGTGTGATCAATTCGACAACTCTATTGAATTCGCATTCCCTTCTAAACAGATAAAAACAATCAAGAGGTTACCCAATCGTATTGGATAATCTGATAACGCATATGCCGTCAATGAGATTATCCATTAATATCTAAACGCAAAATTAAAACTAATGTTGAACAAAGTTCTCAACTTCGTGCAGCATCTTAATCCTCTACTATAACCAGGTGTAGTGTATATTTTGATCGTCAGCTTCTAGAATACGCTTTCAATTAATCGTCTTTTTATATCAAGCTGATAATCGCGATATCTCAATATCATGATCAGCTCAGTGTGATATCACTTTAACAGTTCGCCTGACTATCCGTATTTCAGTGCGGGCGCCCTGGCAGAGCTCTTGAGTAATCATTCTTACGACTTCAGACTGTTGCTAGCAGGTCTTCTTTATACCTCGGACAATTATCTATCATCCTGGTCTTTTAACCTTTGAGAAGTTTGAGAGAATGACATAATCATGACGTCAGAGTGATAGCTTGGGATGACTGAAATGCGAGATCGGTCCGTTCTAATGTTAGACAGTCGAACCCCGTTGGCGGAGAACATTGGGTTTGCTCTTTTTGCATTCGATAAGAGCCAGTACTATGAGGAGTTTTCTAACAACTATCAGGAGATGCTTTCTCCTATTTATTTCCCTATTAGGGATTGCCACTGCAGCTGTTCGTTATGACAAGTAAGTGCAATAATTCATAATTTTGAAAATTTTCTTTCTGCATTTTTTTTTTACTTATAAATCAATATTTGGAAATTTTCGGTAAAAGAAAATCGATTTGGGAGTATTATTTCCCGGGATTGCAATATACATGTAGACAAAGAATTTGTTGCTAGTAGCGAGTAAGACTTGTTTTCATTATTTTACAAGAATTTCAGTTTTTTTAATTACGTTGTATGGTAAATAAAGCTCGATGTTAATTGTTTATCACCTGAATTTTTTTTTTTTTAGCGAATACAGAGTGTCCTCGAAATGATTTACATGGGTATGTAGTAAACCCCGGTTAACATTATTTACCCTGCATTGAGTTCAATATAAAATATCCTAAAAGAAATCTATCGTAACTCCTGACTTAACTGTTTGGGGCAGGGTATCGGTAATTATGTTTGTGGGTGGGCTGGTGAGTATACACGTCCTTATCCACTAAAGGTTTTAGTTTTGATTTTAATTTTCCTTTGTTGGCGCCCCTCTATATCTGAAAGCACGTCGTGCCGCCCGGTCAGATGATAATTATAACATTTCAGCTTTCTTTACTCAGATAGTTCACCCCTTAGAAGCCTCTGGACCGCTGTTGGTCAAACCTCTGCATGTAAAATGATATGCGATGACCAGACATCTCATGTGAATTCCTTCAGTGTTAGATGAGGAATTTATTATATGATTTGGGAGGTTCACAAAATGTGTCACAATTTCCGAGGGGGATATCGCATCGAAGGTGTTATAGTTTGCATGATTGTTCCAATTTATTGCATGGCATTCTCTACTCCCACATTTCGGAAAAGAAATGATGTATCATATGTATATTTTTTTATATTTGTAATATTTCTCTCAGCCTTTCAATTCAATAATTTTTGTTAATTAAATTCTACTCTGTTTAAAACTCAATCATAGAGGCACAGATTTGGATATACACGGGTGACTCCTTAAACTATACCAACGCATAATATAGGGGCGGATCAAGGTTTTCCAAAGGGGAAGGCACATTTTCCCCGATGAAAATTTGACAACCAAAAAGGGCTTTCACCGAAAATTGAATGTCATTTCGTCCTCGAAAAAATTTACAAGCAAAAAAAAGTCTTCACTTTCAAAAGAGGAGTGGAAACAGTTGGGTTAAGGAATTTATATAATCGTTTTCATTCTAGCTGACAAAGCAGCATCAAAGGCGCTCTTCTACTCGCACTGCTGAACGCCTTTACCGATCCTGAACCAATAAAAAAATCTTTATCCCTCTCATATATCTTCAATATCGCACCAGCTGTGGCTTTCTTTCACCCCCGCCCCCCCCCCCCCCCCCTCTTCTTCAACTTTCCTGTTAGGTTCAGGCAATCATTCATCAGATGTTTGGGGCTGATACAATTGAAACAAAATTGAATTATCGCCAGAAAATATCCATGGTGAAATTACAAGTATGTTCGCAAATAAATCATTTGACTCGAAGTGATTGAATATAACTGCTGAGATTCGCAACAACGACAAAAACATCCCGGGACATCATACCTTGGAGAAACTCCCTCTAAGGTTTGATCATGTCGTGTTATTGCAGTCGTGTATCAACTTTGGCACACTGGAATATTACATAATTCGCCTATATCTTGAAGACCGGGCTTGGGGAAAAAACTGTCTTTAAAAGTTAATAAAGCCATAACTCCTTGGTCATAAGTAGGAACGTCAAACAGTTTGAAGCTCCTTGGTCGAATAGGCTCTAAGATGAAGGTATATATATGTAGTATGCCTAGCAATTGAGTCTTGGAACTCTTGTTGGAATGCTCCCCAGGGAGTGGAGAAGGTGCATACATTGTATGTTGGCATGCAAGGATCCGATGACCGGGGTAATAATATGTCTGTAAAGCGCTTAGAGACGTCGTTTCGATGTATTAAGCGCTATATAAATGCGGAATATTGTTATTATTATTTCATTCTTTTTTATACATGTATTCATAGTTTTTACTTTGAAAGAAAATCTAAAGATTTATGTAAGCAGAATGCAAGAAAATAAAATAAAAGTGCTGGCGAAATCATTGCACCCGGAAACATGAAAATAATCGCACGATTACGTCTCACGACTGTTGTATCCTGGTGCAGTGGTCGTTCACCTCTCGTACGATTTTATATATTGCTTGCGACTCAAAGAAAACACTTCTACAACAGGACGGAAAAAATATTTTCGAAAAAAAAAATTATCGCACGAGTGAGGCGCCAATTGTGAAAGGGGCTTAAATTTAGACCTATAATACTATACAGAATAGAATGGAAGCAAAAGATGAGCGAATTCATTTGACGCAGAAACGTAAAAAATAAAACGAAACCGATGAATGATTTCAAGTATATGTCAATTATACAATATTTCTTCCCCGTACCTTCGGGGTACATGGTATAACTTGGATGTAAGAAGGCTAGGCTTGGTCTCACCGCCCTACGGATGCAGAGAGGATGTAAAACGGAAAAGAATATTGCCATCAGTTGGAAAATGTCATGTATCCGTTGTGTATACTCTTTGTATATAGTGTTTCAAACGCTCCATATCCATCGAGCATCCGTCCACTCTGATTTCATTTTTCGCCCATTTGGTCTATTTTATGGAACGGACGAAGACGGATGGAGCCATCCAAAAATTTTGCTTGTCCGCTGTATCCGTTGTGAATATGTATTGTGTCTGTCGGCCAGTGGGACCAGGCCTGGTCACACCGCCAGAGTTTTGCTGGAGCGTTCCTGATGGAGCGGTGAAATATATTCATCACCGCTTGTAACCAAGTTGGCCCCGTTAAGGCAACGCTGTATATACGCTCGACCACCGCTAATGTCCCTCCTACCGCTCCGAAAGTTTTGGATTGCTCAAAATATTGCGAGCGGTGAGGAGCGGGCAATTTTCTGCTCTGGCAAAGTTCACCACCGCTCCAACAACGCCCAGTCAAAAGTTTGGCACCGCTAGACGCAAGTTCGTGGACGCTTGTGTGAGCTAGACCAACGCAAAAATCAAGGCTGGACCACCGCTGCTTCGCTAGCTTTGCCCGGGCTGTGTTTAAACGTTGAATAAACTTTGATGGAGCAGTTGTAAGCGTTTTACGAGCGGATACGGGATTGCTAGATTGGTGCCGGGCTTCGAAGCAGCGATCCATTGCGGTAATGAACTTTAGTTTGACGTTGGTATGGAGGTGTCGGAGCGGTACCAGAATTTGATGAACTTCAGCTATCGACTTCTATCAAAGCGATCCGTTCAGCTCCGCAGTCAAAAGCTGTATGCCACTAACCAACTTTAAACCCCGCCGAGCCAACGGCCGCATGCGCAGAACGCCGTCACCGCTAATAAACCATCGCTCGCTACCGCTCCCTATCGTTAGACCAACGCTAAAACTCAGCGGTGCAGCGCTAAGGCAACGCCCGTGTTTTCGACCCCCCCCCCCCCTCCCCCATTTTGTGCGCGGTGACAAGCTTTGACGAAATGCGGCCCCCTCTCACTACCGCTCAAGGAACGTTCCAGCAAAGTTCGGGCGGTGTGACCAGGCCTTTAAAGTAAGATGAATAAAATGGAGGGACGGATAGATAGGGAAAGACAAAGAAGAATTCTGGACATAAGTATAATAGAAGCGAATGTAAATGTACGTGTAGGTGAAAGTGGAAAATAAGAAAGATGTTAAAAAGAGAGATGGTCATACAAAAGTTGTAACGTTGGAGAACAAACGTACATTTCAGTCTTTCAGCCAACAGATAAAATAGAAATCGTAAAGAAAGAAAGTGTTAAATGGAGTGAATGGTGATATGATTTTGAGGAGTAAATAGAGAGGGGTAAATGGGAAAGGGGGCAATAATGACCACTATGTGAAAATCAGCTATCATGGCTATCACGACAAAAACAGACGCATAATTCCATGTACGAATTAAACATAGCCTACGTGTTATCCTTACGCAGTCGTGTTATTACCGGAAATATAGCATTTGAAGTTATGAGGATATGGAGATTTGTATTGATAAGACAAACCAAATACACCGTACCCCCCAAAATCATGGACGACTGAGGTAATGTCTGTGGCATATCATTCATGCAAACGTGCGAGGTCGAAACTCTCACTCAATACAAAATAATCATTTCAGTAATAACCACCGGGAATAACCATAGGATGTTATTAATAAATCAGCACAGTTTCCGGCCAAATTTCGAATCTTCCCGCGTTTGGAGACTTTTCATTCATTTCTTTTAGCAGATGATACAGATTGTTTGATACCCACCTTTCTCTTTCTCTCTCTGTCTTTAGGGCACTGTTTCAAATTGTTCTTTCCGCGTTGATTTGCTTAAGAATATTTTCACTCATAAACAAAGAAATATAATTTACAGCTTGGGTTTATTAGCCTATTCTATCAGCCTGCCAGTGGCGTAGCTACGGGGGGCCTGGGGGCACATGCCCCCTGAGATTTGGTGTGCACCCCCGTGCCCCCCTAAAATAAATTGGCAGGGCAAAAAAAAGGAGAAAGAAGAAAAGAAAAAGGAAAAGGAGAAAGACAGAAGAAAAAGAAGAAGAGGAAAATAAGAGGAAGACGAGCGAATCAAATAATGTGAGGGGAAGACTTGCAAAAAAAAGATCTTTCATGCTGCTATGTAAAATTTTGCTTGCGCTTCGCGCCAGAATCGCCTGTTCGATGAGATTCATATCTTGCTCAATATAGGCTCATATGGGGCAAGTTTTCAAGTCAATATAGAAAACATATTTTAGCTCGGACATCGAGCTTTCATTATTTTTTTTTCATTTATAAATTTAAGTGCTCTGTAAAATGTCCGTTTTATGGTCTTCATATCAGCATTTTAAGCTCACGCTGCGTGGTCACATTGTTTGATTTGCCAAGTTCCTATTGTTCCATAAAGTTCCATTAAACAAATGTATTCAGAATGGCAAATGCCCAAATTCTAGGTCTAAATCTAAAACATGCGCGATAGCCTGCATGTTCTTTATTTAAAATGTACTTGAATTACCAAGTTTCACATCAGAATATAAAAAATTGTCTACTCACGCTTTGCGATCGCATTATTAATTTTCTTCCTTTCGCGCTTCGCGCTTGCTTCAATTGTTTAGTTACATACCTATCCCATTTATTAATACAAATAATGCTTAGAATTACCATTTTTTAGGTTGGAATGTCAAAAAAAAAACTGCTCGCACTTCGCGCTCCCATTATTGCAATATATACCGTATTCGTGTGTAACTGCAAGCAGTGCTTAACAGGTCCCTTTTCGATAATGCTAGAACAGTTAATTAAAACTTCTGTTCGCGCTTGGCGTTCGCAGTAATCATCTAGTAGTACGAATCCTGTTCATTATCATACATAACATTGCCCAGAATATTAAATTTTCAGCACAAAGCACATGAAAATTAAAAAAATCGCTTGCGCTTCGCGCTCGCTCTTTTTTATAAGGCTTATGAGATTATTTCATGTTTATATTGTTTTATAAGAATAAAACTAACAAGTGACTGATCGGGGAAAATATAGGTGAAGATAATTTCGGGCATCGTCCCCTATTGACGAAAGTCAGATCCGCCCTTGTGACACATACACACACACCGAAAAAATGGTGTCCCCCTGAGAAAGCAAGGACCCCCAGTGCCCCCCCCCCCCAGGAAAAAATCCTAGCTACGCCACTGCAGCCTGCAGCTTGCTTCATTACTTGTATTGCCATAGCCAGTTTCCGGCCACAAAGGATAATGACAAATTCTCATGGTTTAAAAAGTGGTATATCGATTCATTAATTCATAAATATTTGTATCAATTTGTCATCATTCTATTATTATCGGTAACCATGATATCTTGAATATTGTTTTTACACAACGTTTGACATCTGTATACTCAAATGAATGAGATATTAGGGTTATTTCATGATAATGCCCAACAAATGGTTCAGGTTTCATAGACATAAAGAGCCTACTCTAAAGTACCCTAAAATGTTTTAGCGATGGGGTACAATCATATATTATATTTTGTAATGTTTATTAGTGCCCATTTACAAAGAAATACTTAGATAAGCATCGGCATTACTAATTTGAATACAGCTAATTTTGTGTGATTAGGCAAAACTTTACATTCCTCATGCATTCTTGGAAATTTCAATTGAAATATTTGCAATTCCATGAAAAATGTCTAAATCTGAATCACTCCTGTGCGATCGGAATTAGAATACATTATAATGCACATCAATAAACCTTCATGAATGCAAAATGGGTAAAGAAAGGGCAATCATAATCATGAACCTACTAGGGAAGAATATGTTTATATTCCATTTTTAGAGGAAAAAACCACTGACAATCACTCGCTAATCACAAACTACTTTTCTCATAATGCCTTCGGGAGAAGACCAAAGTGGAAATACGTTAGAGAGAATTTCATTCTAGGATAATAATGAAACATTTTCCTAAAAAAAAAGATTTCGCCCGACGGTAGACATGGTGAATGAATATTTTTGTTACCATAGTAACTGAATTCTTTTCTAGCTATAAAAGCAGATGAATTGATTTCACATGATCTGCGACAATGATAACAAGCTACCTGCATGCAGTCCTATCTGAGGGCTTGTGAAACGAAGAAACGTTTATAATACTGTATATAATATTTTACCCATAATGCAACAATTAAATCATGTAGTCTTATTGAAATAACATTGAATGGAACAATGAATTACTTTCATATAATCTTTTCAACAATCGTATTACAATGTTTATCAACGAACAGAATGTTTACAGAATAATAATTATGCTTCCAGGCATTCCCGTTTTTTTTTCCAATCAGGATCGAATGGTGTCATCTTAGTGTTATGAACAACATTCACAATCATTTTCCGATTATTATTAGAAAATGTATAGGCCTGTATAACAAGACTGATCTAAAATACATATAGCTGATATGTTCAGCAGATTAATTTCTTTCAATAAATTTGCCATTCTATTTCAATCGTAGTTTTTCTATCGTTTCTGTCATATTAAAACTAACTTTGCGTGAGTTAAGATAATGATTACGCATTTATAGATTGATGGACCTCGATGGGGATACCTCATGTACTTACCAGAGATTTCATAAAACCACAGTTCGGTTCTCTGTTTATTCATCATATACCACATATGTCCGTACTGCGGTTTTATGCCCCCCCCCCTTCGAAGGCGGGCAAAGGACATCACGATATTCACAAGTCCTCAAACATAAACCCGACAATATTTTTTTTGCCATGAAAATGCCTTTGATTGAAGATTTCAGCAATGAAAATTTCTCCTTCGAAAATCCGAGCTCAAGTTAATCTCATCCAGATTAAGTTGGATTGATCGACCTATCTACTGTATATACAGCTCCTGTAAATTTTCTTCCCCTGTTCCCTTACTGTGCTATTTGATTTTGAGCTTGGACCTATACTTCTGCTGTCATGATTTGAATGGTTATAATGCCATTGATAGCTCCATAACAACCAGGGACATGTTAAGTCCCTGTAACAACTGCCTTTGATACGTTTCTCCGTGCCCTTGAAATAATTGCATACAACTATAATGCTGAAAGGACAACTCCACCCTAACAAAAATAAAGAGAAAAATCAAACAAGAATAACAGAAAGTTTCATCAAAATCGGATCTGAAATAAGAATGTTATGACATATTAAAGTTTTGTTACATTTCATCAAACAGTCATATGCACATCCTGGTCAGTATGCAAATGAGGGGACCGATGACATCACCCACTCACTATTTCTTTTGTATTTTACTACATGAAATATGAAATATTTGAAATTTCTCCTCAATGTCATGTGAGCAAAGTTTCATTCCTTCCGTAACATGTGGGATTTGATTGTTTTAACATTTCGTGGTTCAAAGAAGATGGTCATAATTGTCATATCCGTAAAAAATGAAATATTGTATAATTCAAACAATAAAAAAAAAGAAATAGTGAGTGAGTGACATCATCAACTCTCTCATTTGCATATCACTGAGGTGAACATAGAACTGTTTTGGGAAAATAAGCGACATTTTAAAATGCCATAACTTTCTTATTTTACATCCGATTTTGATGAGGTTTTCAGCATTATGCTAGTTTGATTTTTCTTTGTTTATTCTAATCAACAATTTTCTGGGGTGGACTTGACCTTTAACAAGAAAGGAAGTGTAGTTCATCAGCAGAGGTCTTACCCTTTTAAAACTTTGGGGTTTGAATTTTGGATATTCTACCATCATCGAAATATCCAGGAGACTGAGGCAAGAAAGAGAATGATATATATTTTTTTATGAATTTATACTACATTTTGTAATACATTTGGCGGAAGAAAACTGGAAACTCAAATCGGTAAGACATTTTAGGAAATTTGTAGAAATCATCAATATTGAAAAAATAGAAAACAATCAACAAAAGTATCTCTTCATTTTGAGAAAGCTGCATCTCCATTTGGAGATTCATTAAAGTTCACCTATCCCGCTAGCCGTATTTTTTAGTACAGAACTATATAGTTACATTAATTCTGAAGTTCAGGAATCAATCATTCTCCAACCCCAAATGTTCCAAAATAATTAACCATCTAATTTTTAATTCAGGTATTTGATTTTCAATTGCACCCATTTGCATATTTATGTTTTAATAGCAAAATTCTATAATCACTGTGTTATCAATAAAGTCAACCAATATGATGACAGTCTATAACTGTTGCTTATGCATACCTGTACAGCAATTATTTAGCCAATTTCTTGAACTGAATCATTTTGTGTAAATCTCTTCCATGAGACATTGCTTTGCAGCGTATTTTCTAGGATAATGCTTAGTTTTGCTTTCAGACGGTTAACTGTTTCATTCTACCTGGAATTATTTTGACAAAATTTGACAATGTCCAATGGTTTCCTTTAACGCAGTCTAGTATGGCGATTAATTATTTAGGATAAAGTTTATCTGTCATGTGATGAACCATTCTCATTTTGCTCGAGATTGTTAGCATGGTTTTTTTTTAACTTAAACTGACATAAAGCACACTTGAATTGACAGGTTTGACGTCGCATAATGTCGTCAGAATCATGTTTTATTCATGACAAATTAATGCTGGATATAACAGTTCAATCTAACTATCATTTCGTGCTGCTTTTCTAAGGAAACCGAAAGATAAATTTGAATAATTATATGTCGCGATATTCGAAAAAGGGGTATCAATATAGATTTATTGAATTTAGATTTATGCGCTTCAGCCAGATGAAATTAGAAATGAAAATTTGGATAAACTTGGATCGAGTCATCCGATACCTATGGAATTGGTACTAATGGAATTCAAATCATAGAGATATGAAATTCTGGTTTAATTGTTTATTTCAGCGGCATAGCTTGTTATCTAGGCCTATCACCATATCTATGTATCATGATGTGGGGAGGTGATGTGCAACCCCCCCCCCGCGCAGATTTTCTAGGTTCTTATGCATTGATTATTTACTCCTTTATGCTTTAAGTAGCGAGGATATTCGAAGAAAAAAAATAAATAAAATAAGTTTGTTGTTACACTACAATTTTCATACCCTTCATCATAAAAACGAAAATATTCGAAAAAATAATCCAAAGCGATCGCGACAACAAAAAAAACAAAGTTATCCAAACAATGACAGATGATCGTAAATTTTCTGGAAAAATAAACAAAGAACCTCAAACGGAATGAATGCCTCATACAGTCTACATAATTTGAATATCAAATAATCCTTGTTTATATCCATCTCGATTTATGAAAAGAAAAGGGGAAACTCCGTAATGGATCTAGATATTTCATAAATGCACTTGAATGACCACGAATAACAAAGATGACACACTTGCTATATAACTCGGGGTGTTTCGTCATTTTTTTTTTTTAAGTTTGATAGAATAGCTTCAAAGTCGAAATATATTTCTTAAGATCTTCTAACTGATCAGGTCGATTTTTAGAGGGTAGATGTTAGCATGTATTCGAAATTAAACTGACAGAAAACTAGTATGACGTCGTGTATCTGTGCGTGTAATCATGGATGTCAATAGATGACAGTCATCGTTTCAGTTTTTAGACTGGTTTTAAGCCACGATGAAAAGTTGTCCATTGATTGTTGATAAAAGTCATTAGATAAGTAATTAACAGGATGATAGATTTGTGGTTTTGGCAAGATAACATGAAAAAGGAGGCCACCGCAATGAGAATATGGATATTCCCTTATTTTATATTTGCCAGGCATTATCATGTATATCGAGATTAAAATGATCAATAATTCACGTTGTTTCACGAGGTTCCTTCCTCGGATCCTCTGACACAATTTACAACGATTTTTTTTTTAATTTGGCAATCGCCCCTGCACCTCTCTTGCGTTGCAATCATTAATGAAAATCTGAAACGAAATTGGGCTTGTCTATTCAGAAGTAAGTTAAGGAGTAGGAACCCCCCCCCCTCCCCTTCATCCCGATTTCCTGGTCGGTTAGGGTGTGTCCCTATTAAACCAATTATCTGCACGATTGGTAGCGGCCCAATTTATAAATGGGCTGGATAGCGACTCTGATGATGGACGTGTGACTGAGGTACTAAAAATCACAAAGGAGGCCCGATACTCCTATATTTATAAAGAGTGAGCATTTAAACAAGTGTGTTTAAGCGAAATAATTGATGTGAGTCATTCATTCGCCTTGAAGGCTGTTAGTAACTTTGTCCATCAGTGAAAATAAAATTTACTGATTCAGGTCTTAATTCAATAGTTGATTACAATCATTTAATGACAGAATGGAATGGTCAAAGCTGTATAACTCTAAGTAATTCTTCCTCCATATATGGTCTTCTTATAGGTTTATTTTCATTTGGTCAAATGCCAATTCGTCCAATCGCCAACTCGTCTACTATAATTTTGGTCTACCGTCAGTTCGTCCAATATGTACAGGGTCTAACTGCTATTTCGTCCACTCACCATTTGTCTAATAAACAGTTGGTCCAATAGTCATTTAATCCATATACCATTTGGTCTAATTAGACCAAAATGGGCAAAATGAATTAGAATTAAACGAATATTAGACCAACTGGTTATGAGACGAAATGGTCATAGATGAACTGTAGATTAGACGAAGTGATGATTGGACCAAACGGTTATTAGAGTTTTAGACCAAATGGTTGTTAGACGAAATGTTGATGAACGGAATGGCATTAGACTTAATGAAGGTAGACCATGTGGTGAGTGGAAGAGTTAGCAGTGGACGAATTGGCAATTTACCGTCTCCCTATTATATTGTAAATTGGTGGATTGTACTGCCAACGCGGTCCGCCCGCTGGGTGCTCCCTGGTAAACGGTGTTTGGTGAAACTACTCTTCTCTTTTTAGATAGTCAACGGCTTCCGGCTTTTCGAAAAAAATTTGTTGTTTCTTGCCCCCTTCTTACCACAGAGTATACATGTACCCCTCTGTTACATCAGGCATTTTTTAGGATACTTTTGCATGACAAAGTTGACCCGCGTCTTTAAAACTATTTTGAACTATATAGGCCTACTGCATGCCTGTCAGTAGTTAAATAACCTTGACTTTAGCGGTCTGCATTATTTTCGGTATCTGGTTGTATAGACATTGAAATGATGCTTTATTATACCCCTTTCATAAACCCAATTAAAATGAATTAGGCGGCTAATAGCAGCATAATTTGGTCGTAAAATTGGAGGAGGACAAGAGTTATCCGCATTACTCTGATGCTGCTATTACCCGCATAATAGCGGCATCGGGATAAGATTTTGAGTTTATGAACGCATTTCCAAATAATGCGGATAATTGCCATGGTGCGGTCACAAGGTCACCCTTTTCCAACACAACCGCATCGGAGGGGGCGTGTCCAGTTGTCATGGCGATTATCCACCTTTTTCAGGACGGGCGCTCGTAAAAATAATGCGGCTTATTTTTTTCGGAGTTTGTTATGAACGCAATTTTTATTGAATTATCCGCATTACTCTTAGGCGGCTAATTGGAGGATAGGTTTATGAAAAGGGTATAACACACATTGCCCTTTCTCGCTTAAAATCTATCGCCCTCAAAACGTTTGAGCCTCGAAACGGGAGGGTCTAGGTTGCACTCACCGATGACTGGCTCAAAGCCATGGATGATTCCAAATATACGGGTGCTGTATTTATCGATTTGCGAAAGGCCTTCGATACCGTAGATCATCAAATCCTGATTAAAAAAATGAATAATATTGGTATACAAAGCCTAACCGGCCAATGGTTCTATAGCTATTTAACCGGTAGAACATGTCAAACACTCGTTAATCACTCTCTTTCATCTACCAAGGTCACTACATGTGGGGTCCCACAAGGATCATTATTAGGGCCGCTTTTATTTATCATATATGTTAATGATCTTAGCAACAAAATAAAATCAAGTAAACTAAAATTGTACGCTGACGATACAGTACTATATCATTGTAATGCCTCAGTCCGTGAAATTGAATCTACTTTAAACAGCGATCTACTTATTTTAAATCAATGGATGGCTGAAAATAGATTAAGTGTTAACTACGAAAAAACAGTCTGCATGTTAATTGGCAGTCGTCATATGTTATCTAAAGACAAATGCCTGAATATAAATCTAGGCACAAACAAAATCAAACAGGTCAATGATGTTAAATACTTAGGTGTAATTTGTGACGACCAAATCAAATGGAATAATCATATTGATAAAATGATCAAAAAGATGGGTCAAATGGTCGGATTTCTTGGTAGGCTTAGAAGCTTTCTAAACGAAACTATTCTCAAAAAATTGTATAAATTGTCTCCATTGATTATTACTGGAGATCTTAATATACATTTAGATGTCTCTTCATCCCCGCACACTCAGAAATTCAACGATCTCATAGATGGCCATGGATTCTCCCAGCTGGTGACTACACCCACACATGATCATGGTCATATTCTCGACGTTATTCTGGTTCGGAACTCTGACAGGCTGTTGTTTTCCCACCCACGAGTCTTCACAGGAATTTCCGACCACTCCGCTGTAACCTACAAGTTACGCTTCGACATGCCGAAACGGAAAGATGTAACTTCTTCTTCTCGCAATATCAAGGGCATTGATAGAACTGCATTCGCCAACGATATCTCAAGTAGTAACATTATGGCTTCATGTACAGAAGGCGTTGATGATGCTGTCACCCGTTACAATTCAGTACTCTGCAGATTACTTGACACTCATGCCCCAGCCAGGACTCGCAAAGTCAAATCACATAAGGAGAGTCCCTGGTATAACTCTGATATCTCAGATGCAAAGAAGATGCGGCGGAGACTTGAAAGGAGATGGCACAACAACGGCAAGCTCCAAGCAGACCGTCAGTCATTCTGTGCTCAGCGTGACCGTGTGAACTACCTTGTTTCACAAGCCAAGCGCTCATATCACACCAGACTCATCGAGAACTGTGGGAATGATCACAAGAAACTGTTCAACGTTGCAAATCGACTTCTGAACCGGAAACAGTCTGCTCCTCTACCGACTTACACCGATGGTAGTTCGATGGCTGAAACATTTATCAAGTTTTTCCACTCTAAAGTTAATAAAATCCGAAATAGTCTACTTCATAACGTGCCGCCTGAATTAGAGCCAGTCACCTCTTCCCAGCTCGGGTCTTTTCAACATACCAGCGCAGACGAAATTCTTTCCCTTATACGTAAACTGCCTCCCAAATCTTGCCAGTTAGATCCTGTTCCTACAATTCTAGTTAAGGACTGCGCTTCCACTTTTGCCCCAATTATTTGTCAAATTGTTAACCTCAGTATAGATCAAGCTACTGTGCCCTCTGTTTTAAAATCTGCTCTTATTCGTCCTCTGTTGAAAAAACCCTCCTTGGATCGGGAAACCCTGACGAATTATCGTCCAGTTTGCAATCTTCCCTTTCTGTTTAAGATCCTTGAGAGAGTTGTGTTCACTAGACTGAACGATTATTTGTTAGAACACAATTTACTTGACCCTTTTCAGTCGGCTTACCGACCCCACCACAGTGTTGAGACTCTACTCATAAACGTTTCTAGTTTCATATTGCAGAAAATGGACTCTGGATCTACTACAGCAATGGTCCTATTAGATCTGTCTTCGGCCTTCGATACTGTAGATCACAAGATACTTCTGAATACTCTTGCAAGCTTAGGTATCCATGACCAGGCTCTTGAATGGTTTAGATCTTACCTATCATACCATTCACAGTCTGTCGTTCTTGATGGTTTCACATCCTCCTCACAGTCATTAGGTTGTGGAGTACCGCAGGGCTCTGTAGGCGGACCGACCTTATTTTCAATTTACCTACTCGGTCTTCGGCATATTTTTCAAAATCACCCTGTTCATTACCATATATATGCCGATGATATACAGGTTTTCGTCTCTTTTCCTCCGGACCAAACTCAAGCTTCCCAAGCTTTGCGCATTTTGGAAAATTGCATTTCTGCCATTGACACCTGGATGAAATCAAACTCACTGCAACTAAACCACAGTAAATGTGAGTTCATGCTTTTTGGCTCCAAATCTCAATTAAGTAAACTTAACATAGACTCCATCTTCATTGCCGGTAATCCTGTTCCTCTCTCTGATTCATGCCGCAATCTTGGTGTCATTTTTGATTCCCAAATGTCAATATCAAATCAGGTCACAGCTATTTGTAAATCTGTCCGCTATCAATTGCGCAACATTGGTTTCATTCGAAAATATTTAACTCGTTCTGCAACAGAGAAACTTGTGCACTCACTCATTTCCTCACGTCTCGATTTCGGTAATAGTCTTCTCTTTAATATACCTAACTCCAAAATTACCCGACTTCAAAAACTTCAGAATTCAGCAGCTCGCATTGTTTCTCTGTCAAATAAACGTGATCACATCACTCCTGTTCTTAAAGACCTCCATTGGTTGCCCATAAAGGATCGCATAGTTTTCAAAATTCTACTTTTAAAGAAGCTTGATCCAAAGAAAGCAATACATCCAGATGATTTGCCCATTAAGTTAATTCGCGAGTTCGCGGTGGAGTTAGCGTGCCCTCTTACTGACATCTTCAACGCTGTGTTGACTTCCTGTGTATATCCTACCTCCTGGAAATCTTCAGTCATCACTCCGATTCCAAAGAAGTATCCCGTAGCCGATTTTTCTGATCTTAGACCGATTTCAATCACTCCGATTTTCTCTCGCGTGTTTGAAACCTTCTTAACAAAACGTATGATGTCCGACCTTACTCCTCATCTTGATCGTCGGCAATTCGGTAACATTCCTGGTAGCTCAACGACGCACTATCTTATCAGCCTCTTGGATGCTATTCTGAAAGGCCTCGATAAGCCTCGCCATTCAGCCACCTTATGTACTATCGATTTCTCTAAGGCCTTTGATCGAGTGAATCATGGCACCGTTGTTCGCAAACTTATCACTTACGGGATCGATGCCTCAATTATTCCAACTGTGTGCAGTTTTCTGACTGGTCGGTCCCAGTCCGTCAAAGTTGGTGATTTAATCTCGGAAGCTAGAACCTTAACCTGCGGGGTGCCCCAAGGGACCCGGTTGGGTCCCCTCCTCTTTCTAACACTAGTCAATGATGTCTTAGCAAACTACCCAGATCGTTGGAAGTATGTTGATGACATGAGCCTGTTGGATATCCATTGTAATGCTGACCCCTCCTCGCTACAACCTGTTCTTGACCATCTTGAAGAGTGGTGCAAATTAAATGATGTGAAACCGAATCCAAGCAAATGTTTGTCAATGCTTGTATCCTTCAAGCGCACTCAGTCAGCCCAGCAAACCCTGTTCCTTGACCACAGGGCTATCCCCAATTGCACTTCTCAGAAAATCCTCGGAGTTATAGTACAATCAGATTTAAAATGGAATTCACAAGTGTCAGACATGATTTCACGTGCCGGTAAGCGACTGTACATATTGTGTCGGCTACGTCGTTTGGGTGTTTCATGTGATGATCTGGCTCTCATCTATTCGATTTACATCCGACCTCTACTAGAATATGCTTCTCCAGCTTGGTCCACATCAATCTCTCAACAGTTGGCTTCCAGTCTGGAGAAAGTGCAGAAACGCGTGTGCCGTATCATCCTTGGATACCAGTACTCGTATGAAAGCGCTCTTACTCACCTCAATCTCCAGAGTCTTTCTTCTCGCCGTCTCACCCTTCTTGAATCTTTTTCTCTTAAACTGGTTCAATCAGCACGACATTGTGATCTTCTACCTCCAACGCGTCGCCAAACCTCTTGCCGTGAGCTTAGGAACTCACAACACATCACTGTGCCTCGGTGTAGAACTGAAAGATACCGCTCCTCAACTATCCCCTCTGTAGTGCGTCTTCTTAACCAGTTATAGTTATAATTATTTTTATCATGCTTATGTGCAATATGTAGACTGTAATGTCAATTTTTATATGGATGTAATATTTATGCACGTCTCTATTTTTACATTTTATTATCAATGAATGATGCTTATTCTTATCTTTCCCATACTTCCCTTTCTATATTCTTTTCTTTCCTGTCCCTTATTCTCCTCCCTTCTCCTTAACACAACAACTAAATTTTTAATTTTGTAACTTTTTAAGTAATGTGTCATTTAATTGTGTTGTATTATATTATGATTCAGTTTCTGTATGACATGCTGATTTTGTTATTTGTAAAGCAAGCAGTATCAGCCTTGGGGCTGCATGTTTTGTTTTTTTAATAAACCAGCTCAATACAATACAATACTTTTGGTCCATCATATCATCAATGGATCCGCACCCGATTACAACAAATCTCTTATACACCGCTATCAACCTGCACGCACACTGCGATCATCCCAATCTAGTCTCTTGCATATCCCACTATCTAAAAAATCCTGGGGCGATCGAGCCTTTGCTCATGCCGGACCAGCCCTGTGGAATTCACTACCACAGGAGCTGAAGAACTCAAACTCTGCAACATCCTTTAAGGGCAACCTAAAATCGCTTTTGTTCACCAGCAGGTACTAGGTTTGAAGACAGTAATATTTCCTCATTTTTAAATTTGCCCTCTTTTTGTACTTCTCTTAGTTCTCTTTACTTTTATGTCTTACTCTCTTAAGCGCCTTGAGCATTTAATCAAAATGGAAAAGACGCTATATAAATTATATGTATTATTATTAAACTCATTTATAAAACTATCATTCTTCCCCACTTTGATTATGGAGATATTATTTATGGATCGGCCAGTAAATACCTAACGGAAAGACTCCAAAAACTCCAAAATCGTGCTGGTCGTTTAATTTTATATATAAATCGTTCATCTCGCACATCCAATTCTGAAATCCACAATGCCCTTGATTGGAACACCCTGAATACCAGAAGAAACAAACACTTGCTAATTTATATGTTTAAATCTGTAAATGAAATGACACCGATTTACATTTCAGACTGTTTTAAAACGTCTACTCACGAGTATAACTTACGCTTTGGAGACAAGTTATGTACTCTTAAACCTAATACTGAATTCTTAAAAAGAACTTTTGAATATAGAGGCGCCAGCTTATATAATAATCTTCCTGCTAGTGCCCGATCTGCAACAAATTTACATGCTTTCAAAAATCACCTTATGTCACTAGACGCAACGTCTCACCTTACATAATTTTCAAATTGGGATTTCTAAACCTATAGGCCCATTCTGTCCCGGGGGGGGGTCGGGGTTTCCTTTTTTTCTCATCTGATTTTGTTTGTTTGTTTATTTATATTAATTATGTGTAATCGCATGTTATTAACAATTTTAACAATACTTTTTTTAATCAGTATATTGCTAGCATAGTTATGATCATGTCTTTTATCGTTAAGATTGTATAGATTACTCGTGTACACTCATATCTTTCTATTTATTTCTTATTGTTTGCTTGTAAATATAACAGTTCTAATTAGCTTCTTTCTGGACCCCATGGAAGACCAGCAGTGTCGTGCCTGTCACAGCTGAATATGGGTTATCCAGCCGATTCCATTTTGTTGTTTCTCTCACCCTTATATATATATGTATGTATTTGTCTTTTTTATGTATTCTGGATCGGAAAAATAAATACTACTACTACTACTACCCAAAAATGAAAGTCGTAATGTGTTGATCTCTATTCTGGTAAACCATTAAAATTACGTACATCTAAGATGAGCCGTTGCTATGACAACGAGTCATGCCGGCTGCACGTATCTTTCTCGCCACGCCTTGATATCTGCAGCATTTGCTTAGCTGTCCGGGTAACAGGGGACATAACCCTGACTTATATAGTGAATTGAAAAGGAGCAAGAATACAGCTAAAAATATAGCGAGGGAAAAACAAAAGAGAACAATACAAAAACACAAAAACGTGATCACAATGTGAATATTCCCACTCACTATCATCCTAACATCATCCACCACCGACATGCAGGTTGGCATGCAGGCAGGCGGACTGGTATAGGGGTGTGCGGCTGACACCCACAAAACTCATTTGGAAAGTGACTGTATTGCGCTTTTCCACATGCTTAGTTTCATCGAACATCCCTTCGAATCCGGCTGACTTGACTGTTTACACTACGGCAGATGTATCACAAAATTACTCTTTGATTCAAACTTCTATTTTTTTACTCACGTGAAAATTTCTCCGAATATTACGCGTATCTGAATGACCCAGCCCCCGCAATATGATTACCTTATTACCCTTTACTGTGCTGTATACGCAGACGGTCTAAGATATCAGACGATATCGAATGACGACATAAACAGGCGAGAAAATAGGAAGATGTGTTTATTATCTTTGCAGAATTAAGTGAGGTTCGTATTAGAAGGAAGGAAAATGTGTTTAATATCCCTCGAGAAAACACCTTTTAGGATTGTATAGGCGTATTTCAGAAAGAACCCACCAATTCACCGAGCCGCAGTAGTATGGATGGGAATGAATTCAAACAGGTGGGTGATATAATTATCTTTAGACTAAATGGATCAATCCTACAGATAATGTTGGACTACAAAAAATACAAAACAAACGGGCTTTTCAAAGATAAAAGTTGAATTGAATTGAATTTATTAATAAATTTCGTCCACTTGACATGAACATTTTGTTTTACAATTAATGATAACACACAAAAATAATTATAACAGTATATCGTATACATGGTAAATCAGTAATATAAAAATTGTATCAGTATTGAAACAAAAGTGATATTTAAGATGTGAAAGCTTTCCTGATATAGCTTCTATAATCTTGTGAAATTGCATGTTTTCAATGCACTTTTGGTCGGTTTATTGAAACAGCTAGCTTTTTTAAAATAACACATTTTCATTACATCTTTGACATCGAAAAATATAAAACAAACAGTATGTCAGAAATTCCAACGAAAGCTGTACTCTATTAAACCCTTGATTTATCCGTTTTTTAATCATTTTTAAAGCAATTTTAAAAACCCTGGGAAAAGCTTGGGACGTAAGACGAAGAAAAAAAATCATATAACATATTGCATAAACAGTTAAGATCGCCAGTGTACCATTTTGCTATTGGCCAAAACAAGAGAATCCAGTATCTTGGTGTATGTAAGGGGATATGATTTTCCTAAGGGTCCTTATGGTTCCTATGCGATTAAACTTGTTTTTGCGCACATACGATTGTTATCAGCTATCAAACTTAATGTTTTCATAGTTGTTTAGTCTCATCTCGGAATATTTATGTTTTTTCTGACTCATTTTTAGTCACCGCCCCCCCCCCCCCCCCGCCTCAAATCCTGTGAACATGCTATTGTTAACCATGTTACACCTGCATGGGTGTATGAACTGAATTTTGTTTTAGTTGAATTTCGTTTTCTTTATTTTTTTTAAATTTCATTCGAATTTAGGATGTACACAGCTTACATTTTGTTTACTTTGATGAAATAAACACTGACATCACACCTCACGACTAATTCTGTATTTTATTAACAAAAAAGGAAGAATATAAAATAGAAACTCCAAGAGGGGGAGACCAAAGCAGACAATGAAGTAGCAAGTAGATGAGAGTATAGGGAGTTGGATTCAGTGGCGTAAAGGGGGGGGGTCACTTCAATGCACGTATAGGCAAAAATGTCATAAGAGACGCGAGAGGGTGAAGCGATCAAGCAACAATTTTGCCCTTTTTTTAACTGAAACGCTATAGATATACTGATTTAAAAAAATCCTTCTCGTTTTTCTTTGTAATGTAACTCTTTTGGGATGCAATACCCAAATACCACTGATTTTATTAGAGTTATAAAGAGAATGAAAGAGAATTAGCATGATTGGCGAAGAAGAGAGAAAAAGAAGAATGTTAAAAGGAGTCTTTGTATACGAACAAACAGAAGAACCTTTAAGGTTACCCTATCATGGCGCCGCCCCAGTGTGTGGTCATATGCATATTTAATTTCCAAAATTATTCTAAATTGATTACTAATCAGATATGATTCTATTTTTTTTACTTTTATATATAGGATTTTGAACTTTTTCTAATATTCATTTCTAGGGGTGGAAGGTGCATGCATAGATAAAAAAGACAATTTCTTTTGCATGCTAACGTTTTGCACTCGCTGTATTTTCTTTATATTACTTAATCCCCAAAGAAAGAACATATGTATTATGACTCACTTATTTTCTTCATTTTCAGCTATAAAGTCGTCCGTATTTCACCAGAGACCGAAGAAGATCTTTTATGGGTTAAAACATTAGCAGACGTGTGGGAAAACAGGGTAAGTATCGTACATCCATATTCAAGATGCAGCTTATCTCCTTCTAAGCTCAAGATATTGACGAAACCTATGTTGAGCTCACCTAATGCAGCATGAGTGACAATGGAGAAAACATACAATTTCGTAAACAAAACATACTGAGAATTATTGTACTGTATAGGCTACTACTAAACTTGCCATTTTGAAGCAACGTTGCCCATCTGAGCTGAGGTTCTCCGTGGAAAGTGAATTGAGACTTTCCAAACTTTCATAATTTTCTCATTTCGTAACCAATCATGATGAAACTTATTAAAGTGCTTGTCTGTATTCCGTCTCCTCAGAAAAAGTTTATTTTCCCAGGATTTCATTTTCCTTTAACATGTTCAAAAAAAAGAGTGACATTTTCTGAAGTAGAATTGACTTCACCTTGTCCACATAAAAACGCTGTTTGAAATTCTTATGCAATGCTGTCTACTCTGAAATTTACAATGGTTTTTAACAAAAAGTGTTAACTATTAGAATTCAACTTTGTAGTTTCAGATTTAAAACACTTGTATACTGTTAACCCTATCTAGGCCGGGGTATTTTGGGAGTTCATATGGCCGGGGATGGGGGGGGGGGCTCCCAGGCCCCCCCCCCAAGATCTCGGCCGTCGACCGCGCGATCGCGCCGAAAATTGACACGGGGGTTGCCTGGGACATAATCTACAAGATTGTATAGTAATTTATTTCATGCGAAACACTATTAAGTGATTATGCTAATTTATGCGTAATTAGTATGCGAAATCATACTTTTTCCTCTAACTCCCTAAATAAGGCTCCATATGTACTGATTTTTGGTATAGAAACTTTTTGTGGTATTCTTAGCAAGTGTACATGAAAAAAATTGTGATATCGAATCATTTTCTTATGTATTATATTGTTTTTTGCAATTTCTTATGTATTTCTATGTTTTTCGACCTTTTGTTTTTCATTGTTTTTTCAATGAAATTTGTTGGGGACTCTTCTATGATCATAAAAAGCATAAAATAAATACATTTAGACCAGCAAAACTAAAAATAATCATACATTTATGAATTTTGGTTGAAAACACAATTTGCATTGACTTTGTACACGAAATCACGTTTTTGAGCAATTTTCGGTCTGACATGCACTTACATAATGTTGCGTAATTTCGGAACCACATACCCGAGTGACGCGAAATTGGTCTCGAAAGTTGCGCAAGACTTGAAAGTAAAAAGTCAGCGAGCGGCGCGGTCAAAAAAATTCGCGCGGCGAAAATATCGCGGGATTCGTTGAGGGGGGAGGGGCCTCGGAGGCCCCCCTCCCCCGGCCGAGATAGGGTTAAGAAACTACTGTGAAATCCACATTGTAAACAGCGTTGTATAACTATAACTTTGCAAAGTCCACGCCCATTCCGGCCTCATTGAACCAACATATTTAATTTTGAGTACAATTGACCATGTTTAATGTAAAATGTCTCGAAGTTGAAGATGTCTTATATACACCCGGGAAAAAATTACATTTACCAGATGAAATTTGATAGCTTAGAATTATCCACCTGAACGTGGATTAGATTGACAACAGCTATATTTACATGCGATGCGATAACGTACACTCGAGGAAGTTCCATAGTTATACCATTTATTCGGACTCAAGGTCATATTCGCCATCTTTCTAGCACTGCAGATTTTTGAAATTGTACAGGTATCTTTAAAAAATGGTTCATGGAATAATTCCAGTTTATTAGCTTCATAATTCCAGTTTATTAGCTTCATCGTGGCCCCGTCACACAAAAAATTACGATTGATCCAATCAATCACAACTATGGACGGCCAGCAACGTCAAAGTCTATTATGCATGTTTTGTTCAAAATATTATGATAAATATTCATTCATTCATTGTTTTGAAAATTCAGTGTGCTTTTCTTTGCTTACTAAGGATATTGTGCGAATTTCCTGCAGAAAAAAAAATTATGACACTGTTGGATTTCCATATAGAGTTATGATTGATTGGATCAATCGTAACTCTTTGTAAGACGGGATCCGGATCTGCAGTTAGAGTAAAATAATGAGAAAAATCAGCTCATACCTACAGCTGATTAATCACCTGTTTATACATTGTGACGTCAGCGCGCAAATGATAAAATATGCGCAGATCATTATGCGCACAAACATAACTGAGGACGTCAAATAAGGAAACTTATAAAATACAAGAAAGAAATCTTTACCACTAATTTAACCATGACAAAGCAGGAAGCCATTGTACAAAGGAAAAAAAAAACATTATTATAGCTACCCACTTCGATTGACTTTGGTTAATTTGGATATGGCGCTATATAGGGAAAATACCCAACAGCGCTTTTTCAATTTCTGGGGATTCCCCTTTTTTCAGTTCCAGAATCGATACAATAACGTACATGTATGTGTCTGATATCTCACCAAGTTTACATTGTTTATCTGTGTCATATTTCTGATTTTAAAAATGGCGTTTATTTGTTTCGTTTTATCGATTTATTAGTTGGGGGAGTTGTTTGGTTTGGGGGATTACATTACATTTCTACTCTGCAGTAAACATTATTTTGAGATTAAACATATTCATCATTTTTGCCATTAAATGGCTCACTGTCTTATGCGAAAGTAAAATACATAAGAAAGTTAGATTACATATGGTATTTTTCTTTCTTTCTGGCGATTCCGCTTGAAACTTCTAAAATTGCTTTCAAATATTTTTGATATTTTGGGTTATATGCCCATCATTGATTTCAAAGTTATCTTTTGCCAATAGCTACACAAGAAAGTTAGATTACATATGGTATTTTCTTTCTTTCTTTCTGGCGACTCCGCTTGAAAATTCTGAAATTGCTTTCAAATATTTCTGATATTTTGGGTGATATGTATCTTTGTATCTTTTGTTTGTATCTTTTATATGTTAATTGAAATTGTGAGTGCTTTGGGCCATTTGGGAAAAGCGCGTTACAAATGTTGAGTATTATTATTATTATTATTATCATTGATTTCAAAGTTATCTTTTGCCAATAGCTACACAAGAAAGTTAGATTACATATGGTATTTTCTTTCTTTCTTTCTGGCGACTCCGCTTGAAAATTCTGAAATTGCTTTCAAATATTTCTGATATTTTGGGTGATACGCGTTTCATTCATTTCAAAGTTATCTTTTGCCAGAAGCTACACGTCACATTTAATCATTTGAAAGCAGCGAGGAAAAATGAAATGAAAGAAGCGCACTACGTCATCCTTGGCTTCACCCGGGGCTTCACCTTGATTAGAAACAATGGGATTGAGCTGGATAGAAATGTAGCATATGCATGAAATTCGGCTATTCGTTAAAATTCGTTTGAAAATTTGTTTATTTAAAGCGAAATGATATTTAAAAAAATATGTCAATCGATCAAGGCTGTACTTTTACATGGACATTTGGATGTACGTAACAGGGAGGAGAGGGTTCGGACCCCTCTCCCCCCCCCCGAAATTTTCAATATTTCAAACTTCTTTTCTGTTGCGTTTTTATCAAAAGCCTCTCCCCCATCTTTCTCTCTCTCTCACACACACACATACACCCACATACTCTCTCTCTCGTATGTAGTTAGTGTACATGTTTGTTGTTTGTCAATGTCTTACATTATTCCTGCCCATCTAGAAGAAAAATCCACACTTTACATTTTATAAAATGTGCACTCCAAGTCATGCATATTGTTAAGACATTTGGCAGTGCGCTTGTTATCATGGTAGTCTACAACGAATTCATCATCCCGAATGGTTTGAAATTGCGGTTAATGCATCTGTTAAAAGACGTAAAAGGGGGGATAATTTCCATGAAGACACTGTGAAAATGATCGTAATTATTTTAATGATTGTCAGCAGTGTCTAAGACAGTCGTTTATTGGCATTAAGAATATGAAGAAATAACTCTGAATAGAGAGCCAAGTTAAGTGTCATTACAGGAGAGAAAGTTTCTTATATCCAGTATCTGCCTAATATTCAGGACATTATATAGTGCAATTCCGGTGATAATGTGAGTTTCTAATGGCATGACCCCTTCTCTCCTTACCACTTCCCGTAGCTGGATATTGAAGAACCTGTCGTTTAATTTTAGATGATTCTATAAATCTGCACATCTATCCACCTATCTATCTAGCTAAGTAGCTAGCTATCTCTTAATACCCATCTCCCTTCTTCACCTTTCCTCATCAGTTTCCCTC
Source organism: Lytechinus variegatus (assembly GCF_018143015.1). Classification (NCBI taxonomy): domain Eukaryota; kingdom Metazoa; phylum Echinodermata; class Echinoidea; order Temnopleuroida; family Toxopneustidae; genus Lytechinus; species Lytechinus variegatus. The sequence continues at coordinate 31,561,199 of NC_054746.1, forward strand.
ATTCTACTTTCCTTATTAACTCATGGAATTTTTTTTCGTGATAATATTCTTTGAATTTATTTTGTTAAAATCATTCAAATTGTATGACTAATACACTGAAAATATAGCAACAAATCCATGAAGTGAGATGATTATTAAGAATATACTAGTACCAGAAATTATAAAATAACTATTCGTATCAAATAATCATTTAGAATGGCACATTCATGATATTATGCAAGTGAAATTGCGCAAAAAATACTTCCATATCAAAATTCTACATGAAATGACACTGATTGAATAAGTCAATTAAAAGAAAGAATACATTGGCAAACTACTAACATAGAATAATGATATATTTTGATATATGACATGCTTTTATATAACTTCCTTATTTTATACCATGTCAGGTTGATATATGGAAGCACCCGCGATTGGTCGATAGTCCTGTTGACGTCATGGTAGCCCCTCACTGGCAGACTGAGTTCTTCGACGTTCTCAATGATCAGGGCATTGGATACACAGAAATGGTGAGTGCTAATTTGTGTTTCTTAATTTCGAACAGAAAAATATTAAGTGAATGAAAATGATATCTCGATATTTATTTTAGGAAACGCCCTGGATGAATAATTTATTTTGTCCATCACAGCATTGTATCCTCAAAGTATGATAAGTCAGTTAGTCAGCTGATTAACAAATCTATTGATTGATTAAGTGTTTACAAGTGAGGTGGAACGTAGGCGTGATTATGTGTATTTTATACGTGTGGGAGCGGGAGTGTGTGTGCGTTTGGTGTGTATGTGTGGGTGTGTGAGTGATGTGGTGTGTACTGGTAGGCCTATGTGTGGATGTTGTGTTCAGTGAGAGAGGGGGCTGACTTGCCCACTTTGGCAACCGAGGACTTCCACATGTTCGCCCCATTCAAAACGTGGACAGATTGGTCATTAATTCACAATGATAAAAGATGTCTTTGGTCGCAAATGAAAATTCAATAAGGTCTTTGGTAGCGTGGTAAAAAAATAATAAGATCTTTGGTTAACCACATTCTCACACAAAAATCTTCGGTTATTAAAATTACTTTCCTATCAAGGGAGTCTTCGATTACCATGTTTCCGATGTGTCCGTGGTTGTGGGAGGGGGGGTTGCAGGTTATGGATGTGATTTTGTCTGAGAATTGTTATGAGGGGGTGGGCACTAGCGTACCTACGCGGGGGCAGTGTGCCCCCCTGACTAGCCACAACCCATGCAAAAGACGTATCCCTGCCCCCCCCCCCCCTGACGAGCTTGAAAGACATTTTTTGTCCTCCCTGACAAGCTTGAAGACCTCTATTGCCCCCCTGACGCCCTTGAAGACTTTTTTTTTGCTTGTCAATTTTTTTTTCTGGTAAGAAATCCTTTATTTGTGATTGAAGACTTTTTTTTTGCTTGTCATTTTTTTTTGGCGGACGGTTGCCCCCCCCCCCCTTTGGAAAATCCGAGGTACGCCCCCGGGGGAGGGGGCTAATACAGTGGATCTATGTATTGGTGTAAGACGATGTGATTATTAGTTTGTCTTATGTTTAAAGACACATTTCTTCTCGGGACAGGTAATTAATAACCATACGCTTGCGGGACTTGTCCATTATTTATTGTAATCGGGGCATCGGCAAAAATACAAAACAAAAAAAAAATTTACAATTTCTTCATAAATCATATTCATCCTGAAACAAAAAAAAGAGGATCTGTCAGGGCAATCAGCATGTAAAAGCTCGCATCAAGAATGGAATTACTTTTCATTAAAAACTGTCAAAAGTTACAAGTTTTGACGATCATTATTTGGGGCATCTCGATTAAAGATGTCGTCGCGTTAAAAATGCAGACACATTAAGCATGTCCTGAAGAGGCTAGCTATCTCTCACAGTCGGATGTATCCGTCTGTCAGTCGATATCAACTGATTTACTTCCTAACTAATCGAGTGACAAGTTAAGAGTTGATTAGAATCCAGTTTGATGATTTTACTCCTCTGTCTATTTTGTATCTCTCACACTCTTCTGATCACGATTTGATGCTAAGTATATCGATCCTCGCATTCTTCTCTCTCTCTCTCTCGCTTTCTATCTCTTTGTCATTTTCATCCTGTTTCCTCTCCTTTTCTCACCGTTTAACAATTGGATGGAATAAAATCCAATAATTTTCCGCAAAGGAGATTCATTTTACAGAGGTTGGATTACAGTTACATGAATATTCGTAGAAATGTAAAATTACAATGTGAACATACAATGTTGGTTTTTATAATTCATATTATCGAGTTAACACTTTGTCTTCTCTCTCCCTCTCCTTTCATTTTCTCTCATTTCTCCTTTCGCTTCTTATTTTCCCTCGTGATGCTAATACCCTAATTTTCTGTTTTCCCATTTTCACCCTCTATGACCCTACTACCCCCATCTCACCCTCTCCCCTCTCTCTCTCCTTACCCCTCCCCTCTCATAATCCGTCTTTCTTTTTTCTTTCTTTTTTCTCCCGCTCTTCATTCGTTTTTTCTCAATTTTTCCCATTCCTTAGATGCCCTCTTTCCCTATACAATTACTTCCCAAATAGAAATCACATTTTTATTTGGGTGCTTCCTTTTGATTTTCCCTAGGGGCGGTTATGTACAATAAGTCCCAATAGATTTGGTTGTCTTTATAATTTGCCATTATTTTCTAAATTAACTGGTAAACGGTGTCATCTGAGCAAAGTATCTTGAAATGAATCTGAACTGGTTATTTTCAAATCTGCTTCTTTCTTGAAAACACATTTACAAATCCTGCAAAAGCCTCATCAGTCTGTTAACAATCCTGAAATCGATTCGATATCGGCAATGGTAAATTGCGAATTCGTCCACTCACCACATGGTCTACCTTCATTTAGTCTAATGCCATTCCGTCTATCAACATTTCGTCTAACAACCTTTTGGACCAATAACCATTTGGTCAAATCATCACTTTGTCTAATCACCAGTTCGTCTATTACCATTTCTTCTAGATCAGTTGACCTAATATTCATTTTCTTTTCCTTCATTTTGTACAATTAACACTTTTAGTTTATTTAGACCAAATGGTATATATGGACTAAATGGCTATTGGACCAACTGGTTATTATACGAAATGGCATTAGACTAAACGAAAGTAGACCATAATGGTCGATATGGTGAGTGGACGAACTGATGGTAGACCAAATGATAGTAGACGAGTTGGTAATTGGAAAAATTGGCATTAGACGAATTGGAAATAAACCTTGGCAATGACGTCGTCATTCACATGAAATGCGCTTTTTGGCTTTCTATTTTTTTAAGTAATACAAATGCAGCCTTCATTGTTTGTTTGTTTTTTCAGTCAGACTCTACACATTTTATATGTTTTCCTAAGAGTATAATTTGAACTAACAGTTGATAATATAATGTTTCACTGTGTCTGACGGCCGTTCTCATTATGATATAAAAGTCTGTTCCTTTGTATATCATTATTTTTGGCAGATTCTGTTTCCACATACCTGGCGTAGTTAATGATATCAATTTTGAGTACAGAAGTTTTTTTTATTATTTAGGTTATCCAGAGAACATTGTTTATCATTTAACTAGTTTTCTACTCAAATAAAAGAAAGTGTGAAAGGGGAAAGAGGGTAAAAGTTGGAGGAAAAAAATTAAATATAAAAAGAAAGAAATGCAATCCTTATGCATACAGTCATATTTTTGGGGACGGGACTATAATGATACTTTGAACTGGGATGGCTGAAAATCAGACTAGACTTATCACGATATTCATCAACAGATGAATTTTCCTGTCTTTATCATTTCTTCACTCTTTATTCTTAATATCCCCATTATTTATGCAGATTTTTGCACTTTCTGAGTTTATTGATTACATAACTTTGGATTAAAAGATCATTGAATTAATTGAGTTATTTATGCTTGAACACTTAAACGAATACATTATCTTAATCTAATTGTCATTTAATTATCAATATGTATCAAATACCTAAGCAAGAGGCCTATTTTCAAAGATGAATAGTGATCGAATGAATAACTTAATGTATAACTAAAATGAGTAACTGAATAAGCCAATTAAAAAGTTAATTACTGCTATTAAATAGCAACCTTACCCTTTTGGCTTACCCATGAGTGAACCAGATCGGTCAAATTAACATTTCAAACAGTTCAGCAACTGCACGGTACCATGATATTCTACGGGAGCAAGTTATCAAGAGGATGAATTTAGAATAAAGAAAGAGGTCATCTCTTCATCTCTTTTTTAACTCTTTCTTCTTCTCTCTTTGTTTCTTTTTTCTCTCCTCCCTTTTCATCACTTGAAAAATAATGGGAATGGTTACCCTCCTCCTTTTATCACTGCCCCCGACTCCGGCCCTGACTCTATCCATTCAGGCTCGAGCACAGGAATATTGATATAAATTGGTTGATAATCACTGTAGTGGTATCAGTTTCAATACTGGTATTATTAATAAAGTAGAGGTACTATTAGTATAGTAGTAGTAGCAGTAGAAGTAGTAGTAGTATTAGTAGTAGTAGTAGTAGTAGTAGTAATAGTAGTAGTAGTAGTAGTAGTAGTAGTAGTAGTAGCAATAGTAGTAGTAGTAGTAGTAGTAGTAGTAGAAGTAGTAGTAGTAGTAGTAGTAGTAGTAGTAGTAGTAGTAGTAGTAGTAGTAGTAGTAGTAGTAGTAGTAGTAGTAGTAGTAGTAGTAGTAGTAGTAGTAGTAGTAGTAGTAGTAGTAGTAGTAGTAGTAGTAGTAGTAGTAGCCTCGTAGATGTTTTTGTAGTAATAGCCTATGTAATAGTCGTTGTACAAGCGTGTATCCTTATAAAGGAAAGGGGGTAACCATTGTTGGAACCCTTTTTTTAAGAAGTCCCCTATGCATTTTAGAGACGAAATGAGTGGAAATATTTATAGTACAATATGTTTGTTTGATCATTTATTTTCCATAATCATATAAAAAAAGTCCATTACAATACAAATTAAATACATGCAATAATATACATTCATAAAAGTAAAATACATATAAACAGTTTACAGAATGCCTTTCAATGAAAACAAGAAAGGATAAATACATGCTAAATTATTTGAAAATGAAAAAAAAAAACTAAAGTAAGGCCATGTGGCCCTGTAAAATAAGTTCCCTTATATCTATATTTAATACAATTAACTATATGTGTTACTGAAAGACATGTTTACAAAAAAGAAACAAAAATGAAATGTGTCAGAGGAACATAGACAAAAAAAATATGGCAATAACAGTATGCACTACTTGGGGTACATGTACATGTCAGTATTTGGATAAAAAGAATATTTTCAAATGTTTTTTAAATGAGTTTTGGTTATTACAAAGAGATATATAATTTGGTAATGAATTCCAAATGACTGGAATACTATCGAGGACATTTTTCTTCATACATAAATAAAACTTTCCAACGATGAAAATTATATCGATTTCTTGTATTGTAATTATGAACATTAATATTTGAAGAAAACATAGTAGAAATATTATATGGAAGTAAATTGTGAAAATACAAGTAACCTAACACTGCTGTTTGATACTGATATAAATCACTTATATTCAAAGTTTTGAGTTTTATGAAGAGAGGAGCAGAATGGGCAAGGTAATGGCTGTTGGTGCAAATTCGCAAAGCTTTTTTTTGTAATCTAAATAAGGTGTTTATTTTTAACTTACTACAATTACCCCCAAACGCTGACACAATACGATAAATATGGTAATATAAGAGCCTTATATAATGAAAACAAAGAATGATTTGAAAGATAGTATTTAAGCTTAAATAAAATACCTATACATCTGGATACTTTGCAAATAACATTGTTAACATGGGTATCCCATTTTAGATTACAGTCGATATAGATTCCAAGAAAATTTACAAAATTTACCCTCTTTAGAGGAATGGAGTCAATGGAAATGGTAATGCCAGTCAACGTGTTTGAAATATCAGATAAGTTATGTAAAGAAAATATCATGAAATTGGTCTTCTTTTTGTTTATGAGGAGTCTATTAGCTTTAAACCAATTACACACTTTAGTCAATTCGAAATTAAAGTTTTGTTCTAAGTTTGAAAGGTTAGGTTGCGTATAAAATATTGTTGTGTCATCTGCATACATTGTAAAATTAAAATTACCAGAGGATTTAACTATGTCATTTACATATATCAAGAAAAGCAAGGGGCCGAGAATAGACCCATGAGGAACTCCATTATTTACCATAAAACGATCCGATGAATATTCATAAAAAACAGTATATTGATATCGGTTTTGTAAATAACTCTGAAACCATTGATGTGCTATGCCCCTTACACCATAATATTTAAGCTTATATAAAAGAATGTCATGATTCACAATATCAAAAGCTTTGGAAAGGTCCATAAACAGACCTATTCCAAAGTTGTTATTTTTTATGGCTGCAATTATTTTGTCTTGTAAATTAATCAAAGCATGTATAGTTGAATGATTTGAACGGAAACCATATTGACTATTAACAATATAATTATTATTATTCAAGTAAGAATAAAGACGTTTATGCATACACTTTTCTAATATTTTTGACAGAGAAGGTAAAATTGAAATAGGTCTGTAATTTTCAAAATTACGACAATCATCTTTTTTTATAAATAGGAACAATTTTAGCAATTTTCAGTTTGTCTGGAACAATTCCAGTAGCTAAGGATTGATTAAAAATGTGTGTAACTGGTTTAACAATTGAATAAATAATCTTCTTTAAAACAACAGTGCTAATAGAGTCAAACCCACATGACTTAGTGTTTTTTTAGTGTTTTACAAGTTTCAATAATTTCACTTTCATTTACTGGTGTTAAATATAACGAAACACCACTTGGAGTTGTCAGATAATCTTTGAAATCAGAAAATAGATAACTATTGTCTTGAAGTAATAAATCAATAGCCTTGGCACATGAATTAATGAAATGATTATTAAAATCATTCGCAATTTGCTGTGGATCATCAACACGTTTATCATCAAATATAAAATACTTAGGAAGAGATTTTTTTGTTTTCTCAATATGTTATTCAGTACAGACCATGTGCCTTTGACATCATTATGATGACTGTTCAATTCATTGGAGTAAAATGATTTTTTGGCGTTCCTCAAAATCTGATTCACTTTGTTTCTAAAGTTTTTGTATTTATTTTCATGAGATAAAGAACGATTATTCAAAAATATTTTGTAAAGCTTATTCTTTTTCATAATATAATATAATATAACGTAAAATTTCAGGAGTGATCCATGGTTTGCGGATGTGATGTTTCTTATCGTTACATTTAACATAAGGTAAATGTTTGTCAAATGCATTTAGTAATTTGGATAAAAACAACTCATAAGATTCATTTACATCAGAACAACAATATATTGAAGACCAGTCTGTAACATACAATTCTGCAATCAATGAATCAATACCATCTTTCGTAATCTTGCGAGATATTTTAGAATTACATGCATCGTTTGAATTATATTCGATTTGAGAGAGATGAAAAATTGGCAAGTGGTCAGAAATATCCACACTAAAACTTCCACTATAATTTATACAATTTATAACATTGGTAAAGATATTGTCAATTAGAGAAGTAGTATTGGCAGTAATACGAGTCGGACTTTTAATGAGGGGTATGAGACCATAAGAAGAACTGATACTCAAAAAATTGGCAGCATCAGAATTATTAAGATGTTTTAAGATGTCGATGTTAAAATCCCCAGCAATATACAAATTGCAGTGTTCACATTTAAGTTTACATAACATGTATTCATAAAATTTAAAGAACTCGTCAACATTACCACTTGGTTTTCTATATAAAACTCCAACTGTAGTTTCGATGTTATAAAGATTTAAGACATCAATAAATAAATATTCATAATCATTAACCTCATTCTCATAAACAATATTTCTTATTCGGTATTTTACCTTATTTGATACAAAAAAACCTACACCTCCTCCTCGACCAAAGACCCTGTTGGAATTCAAAAATGTATAGCCTTCCAGCTCAAAAGGTAAAAGTGGTATATCAGTAATCCACGTTTCAGAAACCGCAATAATTGAAAAAGATATATGAATTGTTGATATAAATTCTGAGATTTTTTCAAAGTTTTTCTGAAGACTACGAGCATTTATATGCAGTATACTCAGCCCAAGATGTTTATGAACCTTCATATTAAACTCATTTGGTGTGTAAGTAGAAGTACTTGTGTTTACAAAATTAAACATATTTAAGTCTGGATCAATATCTATTAACGGATTCATATAAAAAAAAATGCAAGAATTCATGTTTTCCAATGAGTATGTTTAAATTAAGTTGCAGATATATGTTCATGAATACTGACTGGTGAAGATAAATACATAATTGATCATGTTCCTCTGACATACATTCAAATATACAAAAACGGAATGAAAAAGGGTACATACTATCAAGAAAAAAAAGGACAGAAAACAGGTTATTAAAAAAGTACATTAAAAAGTGAGACTCTGAAAGCATTATTAGCTTTGTAAAAGTTCCGTAGGAAGGGTGAAATCAAGTATCATCCATCCAGGAAAAGGTTAAAATTAGTTTACCATGTTCTTCCTCATGTCATCTCTGTTCTCTTGTATTATAATCATAATTATAATCATTTAAGTTGATCTTTGCTATGAATGACCTTAGTGCCCACTCCTTTGTCTTTGAACAGGGCGATTATACGGCCATCTGAGCTCCACGCACTCTCTACAACAGGGCAAGATTTAGCATGATTTAGTAATTCCTGATTTCGAGATGTGAGGTCCTCTACTATCGACTTATTATGTCCTTTTAGTCTGCGCCTATTTCTAAGTATCTCCTGTCTTTTCCTGTATGTCTTAAACTTTACTATGATACCCCGTGGTATCTGCCTGCCTTCTTTTTCTCTCCTTTTCCCTACTCTATGACTCCTTTCAATATCTTCTAGTCGTAGGTCTACATGTAGAATATTATTTGCGATATCTATTATGATATTATCAGTGTTTTCTCCGTTTCTTTCATTGCAACCGAAAACCCGAATGCAGTTCCTTCTGGAACTGCGTCGTTTTTTTTCTAAAGATAATGCATGTATATATTTCTCTTGAAAATGTGTATGCGGCAGACTTCCTTATATAGATTCACCTTCCTCAATGACACAATGACTGATTCATTTTCTTTCCCGCTCATAGCAAGTTTCCTCCTCGGTCGCACATTTTCTTCATTTCTTCTACTCCTCAATTAATTCAGTTTCTTTTTTTTCATTTACTTATTCTTTTCATTCATATTCATTTTACTCATTATTTTTCATTCTTCTCATTCGCAGGAAAAGCACACGTGCAAAATGCCAAATATTTCATATAAAAACAAGGAAACTTTCATAAACAAAGAAGTTTTCATCCTAAAATAAGGCAAAAAAATGGTACATGTATGTCTGTAAGCTATAGAAATAACAAAAATGCAGATGAATTCATCCTAATACATATCTTTGAGCATGTTGAGCGTCGTTTGATATTTATTTCAAATTAAGGGTTCTTGAATTCATAATATGACAAAGGATTTGACTTGAAAGATGTTTGCAGAAGTTCCTGATCATTAATGATTGACATTTTTTTTCCAAGTTGAATGACTTTGAATTAAGAAATCAAACTTTTATATCTGGAGCTTATGTCACTGGTGTTTTTGTTTTAATCTATATCAACCGTGCAGTTCATCATATCATTTAAGTATAATCTAGGATTAAAAAAATAAGTAGATGCACAAATAAACAGGTGTTTCAGTTCCCATGGTAATCATTCAATATTTTTAGGTAATGCTTTGTCAAATTATCACTAAGAATAAAAACACCTGCGCCGAATTTGCTTTAACGCTTTCCGAAGGTTTTTGAGACACTTAATTTATGTTTAGTTTATTAGTCTGACATTGATGTAAGATTTCTGCCAATATAAGAAAACGCTAATTTGGTGACTTTTCCGTCATTGGTGACAAACGTAATTAGTATGGACACCATGGATGGTGATGATGATGAAGACGATGATGAAGACGATGATGACGACGATGATGATGATGATGATGAAGGTGATGATGAAAGTGATGATGATGATTGTGATGGAGGGTGGTGGTGGTGGTGGTGATGATGATGATACTGGAAATTATAATCATGATGAAAATGGTGACGATTAAGCTGATAAGGATGATGATAATGAACGATATTGGTGATAAAGATTACATTTATGACAATAATGATGATGTGGTGGCTGTGGTGGTAATGGTTGCGATAGAATCGATGGAGATGGCTGTGACAGAGCAGTAGTAGTCAACTATGCTAATAGTAATTTGTTGTTGGTAACATCAATGTTACTAATGTTGTAGTCGATACAATTGGACTTTAATCACATGGCAATTATTAGTTTGTAAGACTTGAAGATAGAATGATGACAGCTCCTCTAAAGGGGTACTCCAGGCTGAAAATAATATGAATTGAACAGATTAAATAAAATGAGACAAATAAAATACTAATTTGTTTTTAAATCAAAATCGGACAAGGAATAACATAGTTATGCCATTTTAAAGATTTGCATTATTCCGTTGATACAATTTTAGGCATGTCTTCATGAATATTCAATGAGTAAACTGATGGTGTCATATTCCCACTTGTTCCTTTGTTTATTCATTTTTTCCTCCAAGAACCAAAAATATTGGAATGACAACTGATTGAGTGCATTATATATTGTTACAGAAACCTATTTCATCACAAGGGAGACATATCATTCACATAGTATGAAAAAATGAAATAATTATGATTTCATATAATAATATAAGCAAAATGAAAGTGGGGATGTGACATCATCAGTCCATCTAATGAATATCCATGACGACATGCATATATCTGTTTTCACAATATATTGCTATATTTTAAAATTCAATCTCTTCGCTATTTGTTATCAGGTTTTGATGAAATTTTCAACATTTTGCTTTGTGAATTTTACTCTATATAGTTCAATAAAATTATTTTCAGCCTGTACCCCTTTAAACCTTATATCATCTTCATGGTCCTTTCAGATTGGTGATGTCCAAGAGCTTGTAAAGGCGGAAGCAGAGGCAGTTTCCAGAAGAAAACGAAGCACTAAAATCAAACTTGAAAATGATGAGTTTGATTACTCAGTCTATCACAGACTGGAAGATGTGAGTTTCTTATCTTTAATGTATTTATTTATTTGTATTTTCATATTTATCTGTCTCATGATATCTACTTTTCAAACATTTATTTATAAATCCAATAATTGATTGGTTTACTTTATTTACCATTATATTTATTCGTTTTTATACATAGTTGTATGTTTGTAACTAAGTATTCATCATGTTAATTGAATCATATTCATTCAGATGTTATTATCAAATTTATTTATGATTATGTGTGTATATTCATTTATTAAATGCTCATCTTCACCTACTCGCCCCCCCCCAAAAAAAAAGAGAGAGATAATGATATAGCAACGTCTACTTATTACATGGTGTCTGTGTGTTGTAACTATCTACAGCTATAAAATGGATTGCTGGATGACAAAACTTAGTTCATCGTTTTATCTTACTGTGCTCCCTCCCAATCTCCACCCCAACCTCTCTCTCTCTCTCTCTATTCATTTATTGATCTCTCAATCCTCCCCTTTCTCCATCACTCTCTTTCCGCTCCTTCTTTTCTTCCCAACTTCTCTAAGAAATTCGTGTTTGAGATATAGCAAAAAGGCATTTGGGTTTCATTACATTTTAATTAAGATAATAAAAATCTGGGAAATAAGGCGATCAGAACCAAAGTATCATTTACCGCGTAATGGATTCTTAATTTTTGTTATTCCACCAGATTTATAAATGGATAACGGATACAGCGAATGAACATTACACGATAGCGACTCAGGAGCAACTTTCAACATCACATGAAGGTCGTCCAGTTACAGCTATAAAGGTAATGAAAATTGCGGGAAACACTTTATGTAACTATGCACGGGCTTTCATTTTAATATATATGTTTCATTTTATGAGAGTGTAGATGTATATCGTCACCTGCCATCATAAAAACAGATAAATGACAACAGAAAAAATCAAAAAGACGGTGAAATAAACAGTACAAAAAGCCAAACAACAACATATAAACATACTGTATCACAATGATGCAGTATAAATAATATGCTTAAACCTTATACGCAACCCTTGGGCACCAAGGAAACCGGTCTGGAATCCTATGTGCGATAAACTAATCAATTATACAGGAGAATATCATTCCCCTGTATAATTGATTAGTTTATTACTGGATTTAAAATCCAATAAGTCCAATTCCAGACATATAGAATATCATGAATATTCACATCCCGGTCTAAATAAGTTTATCATGAAATTGAGGTTGATAATTTATTTACTTAAGATTTTCAAGGTTAGCATGTAGCTTTATTGGCCATCCTACGCTAAAATGCTACATTTGTAATGTAGTATTATGTCGTTCGCCATTTTACCAGCGACACTAAAATACGATTAGCGGGCTTTTTAAAGGCCAGGTCCACCCCAGAAAAATGTTGATTTGAATAAATGGAGAAGGTCAAACTAGCAAGATACTAAAATTTCATCAAAATCGGATGAAAAATAAGAAAGTTATAACATTTTAAAGTTTCGCTCATATTTTACAAAACAGTGATATGCACATTTCAGTGACATGCAAATGGGACAGTCGATGATGTCCTTCACTCAATATTTCTTTTGTTTGTTTTTTAATTGTTTGTATTATTCAATATTTCATTTTTGTACATATTTGACAATTAGGACCAAATTGACTGAACAAAAACATGGCTAATTCCACATGTTCAGGGAGGAATTAATCATTGTTTCAAATGACAATGAGGAGAAAATTAAAATATTTCACATTTCCTATAATCGAATACAAAAGAAATAAAGAGTGGATAACACCATCAGACTCCTTATTTGCATACCGACAAGGATGTGCATGTAACACTTTTGTGAAATTAAGCAAAACTTTAAAATATGAATTTCTTTTAATATTTTACATCCGATTTTGAAGAAAATGTTCATTGTTATGCTTGTTGGATTTTGCTCTTTTTATTCAAATCAACTTTTTGTTGGGGTGGACTTGTCTTTTAATATCTCCAGAATAACGAATGGCAAATAATACTAAAGACTGTATAATAATAATAAAGACTGTAGAATTTCATTACCATTATCCCCCATCCCTAAAAGTGTAATAAAAACATTCAAATTCAATCTAAACTTGTGTATAAAATTAAAACAATGTGCATAAAACTTTCAGTTTAATATTCGGATCCATCCCTCAGTATCATTCATGAAATGATTATACATAAGAAAAAATGTTGGTACGCCCCCCCCCCCCTCGCATTTAAGATTCAACACGACAACCTCTAACAGCTCATTGCATTGTCTGGTTATAGGTGAAATATATTCGGCATGTGGCTTGCCTTGAGGGGGGAGGACAACCGAAATCACATTGCCTTTCTCGCTTCTCCTTCTGGTCATGATTGTATTCAATTTGACTATATCTTCAGGTGGATCAATTTACAACGGGGATTTCCCCTACTCATCTCAGTCATCTGTTGTATAATTTTACTGCAATAATGAAGCCAGTTTGCATTATCATCCAAGTTTGGTCGTATGCTATGATTTCATTAAATTGGATATCAAAGAATATGCGCTTGATACTTGAACCAGGGCCATTGATGCAACTTATCCCTCTACATTCAACATATACCTAATGTAATTGCATCTACTTTATCAGTATTCAAACTTTTCACATAACACTTTACACAAATTAAAAAGAATAAAACCAATGAAGTTACAGCACTTTCTATTTTTCTATATAATTTTATATTCACTTTGGCGTCATGAATCATGATCAAGTTAAACGAAATATTTGATACAATAATCTGCTCTACCAGAATGACAGTGAAACTATCTTCATGACATTTGTACTTATAAATTGAGATCCAATTGGAATATGTCTTAATGCAATGCCAAAAGGAATTTAACATAGTTTTAGTCTGACGAAGTAGGCCCTATGAAAAAAAAAATCCGTCGTGTCATTAGTGTATCTAAATATCTCCATAGCGCTTTATTATCCCAGTCTTAAGATCCTGGTTTGCCAGCACACATTGCACTTTCTCCACTCTCTGGGAGCATTCCAACAAGAGCTTCCAACAAGGCATGCTACCTAATCTTTCCCATCCTATAAGATATGCCTACAAAATACACCTGGAATGATTATGTTGTTGATCGACGCATTGGCAAATGACACTTCGCCGCGGTACGGGATTCGAACACATGACCCTCTGATGACAGGGCGAGGATCATAATTATCAACCGCACCACAGAGTATAATGCATGTGTTTTCAAAACATTGCACTGTACCCAACAAGCTTAATAACATAAACTGCATCTCGCACCCCATCTAGATCGGCTCACCCGGTAACCAAGACAACAAGCCTATAGCCTACATCCAAGGTGGTATCCATGCTCGAGAATGGATTAGTCCTGCTACCATGATGGGACTTGCCAAGAAGGTGAGTCACAGATTAAATTTAATCATTCGATAAATAAAAAGAAGAGACATGAAGATGAATATAGTAATTATTTAGACTTATTATTAGAAGTCAAAGACCCGTAGTCACTCGGTTCAACTACGACTTTTCTTTTTAAGAAAATAGTGTCGGTGCCCTTGGGATCGCATCATTTTTCATCAGATAGATAGACAGGATCAAGTTCGCTATGCATCAGAACCACTGATCTTCAGGATCATTAGGACCGCTTCAATGATCAATGATTTCTATGACGGCGATCCTAAATAGGGAGTGTTATAAATAAAGAGCACCCCCCCTCCTCTTCATCGACCGATCGGGATAGAAAAAGAAAAGAGAGAATAAGGGAATAAGATAATATAGGTCTATATTATAGTGCATGTGTGTAGATTGATAGATAGATTTTCAGAGAATAAGGAGGTTAAACAGACAAATATTGTATATTGTACTCTATCATTATCAAACTCCAAAGTTTGAAATTACGATTGGTTGTGCAAAACATATTATACAATCGCAATAAAGTTTACGCATTTTTACTCAAAAGATAACAAAATTGAAGGTATGTTCTTGTAGTGATTTTGCCATAACAAATTTTGTAAAAGTTATAGATATGAACGGCTTAATTCGCATCGTACATTCCCGTAATTCTCCCATTTTAATTGATTATTTTCAGCTTATCGATGGATACACGACGAGTGATAAGGTGAAAGCAATGTTGGATAAATTTGATTGGTATATTGTTCCTGTTTTGAACCCCGATGGTTACTTATACACATGGACAAATGTAAGTGATTTTGGCTTTTTTTCGTGTCCCTATTAATAAAATCAATATTCATTTCTGGCAACGATGCTTTTGTTTTGATCGGTTTTCTTATCATTTATGCATTTGTTCTGGTCTCTTGTTCTCGCGGTTTTCTAAATTTATTTCTAATTCCATTTCTTTTCGTCATCTTCACTTTTTCTTACACTTCTTCACCCCTTTTTATTTGACTAGAATGCAATAATTTCTTAAAATATATCAAGATATAAGATACATTATTTGCACCAGCTAATCCCTGATCTAGTAATTTTAACAAGGTCAAACTCCAACTACAGGTTAAGATTTAACTTCATGAAAATTGGGTTTGTAATATGAGAGAGTCAAGATAAGTGTTTTCCTAAAGTCCCGCTAAAACGAAAGTGTCGTATGGAACAGCGTATGATGTAGAAAGTACAACTGTATGAGCTATAGTTTTTTTTTCATATGCCGGTGAGGGTGATGATGATGGTGGTGATGGTGATGATGTTAATGAAGCTCACCATTATCAGAAAATGTATCATTTTATTATGACTTTCATCATCATCATCTCTTCTCCTTCCTATTCTTCTTCCTTTATATCTCGCTCTCTCATCGACGACTTTCATTATTTTCCTACTTCAACTCAAGGAAGCCCATTTTATTTAAAGAGAGGCATTGTTTCTACCTTTTTTAAACAGGTTAAATGTATTTTAGGTAAACCATTATATATCTTAACATTGGCAAACCTTTCATTCAACCCTCATCGCCAATGAGTATTTTCTATAAATTCGTGAAAATCTTTCGAGATCTCTCCCTCTCTCCTTCTTGCTGAAAAATATTGGCGTCTTTTTATTTTTTTTGTGGTTATTTTATAAATAATCAGTACTAATTTTAAGTTCTTGGTTATATCAGCGAACATTGCAGTATTGATAATCTTTATAGTTCGATTTGTGGATTTGAATTATAAATTTATTATTAAACTTCAGATATATATACATGTACCGTGGAATTCCTTTCAATTTCATGACTATATAAAAGACCGATGTCACTGCTCTCGTTATCGTATGGAATTACACCTAATGATCTACTCGCTCGAGGCAATTATGAAATTTGGCAGACATTCATCGGTATTGTCATTCAATCTTATTACCAGTAATTGTTTTCTCTGAAGAGCTAAATTGATAGTGGACTAATATGATCCACTAGCTTCTATTCAGATCAGTTATGGATATCTTATTAAAAACAAACCATGGTCATTCAAGAATTCATGAATGATAAGTCGTTCCCATTCTATTACTAAAAAGTATACTGAATTTAGACAGATATTTTGGTTACGTTTAATTTCACTACCAATAATATTCCAATAGTAGTGATGTCGTAATCGTGAGTCGTGATCCATATTACATATATGCTTATTTCACATCCAAGACTCTGAAACAGTTGACCAGTGTATTTAATTTTCAATCATTCTACTATAGGGATTCTATACTGGCACCCCCCCCCTCACTTAGTCCCTCTCTTAGTGCTCTGACTCTTTCTCTCATTACTGTTTCAAATGCTTCACTTGATTATATACAGTATATCAGATATCAGTTCGGTCTCTCCCCTTCCCCCATCCCTCTCCTCCTCCTCCATCACCCTCCCCCCCTCTCTCTCTCTATCTATCCATCCAACTATCCATATAACAATCTATCTATCTGTCTATCTCTTAATCCCTAATACTTCTCCAATTTCATTATTTAATATTACTTTCTGTCATCACACCTGCAGGATCGGATGTGGCGTAAAAACAGGCGCAAACCAGACGGGAATGTCTGCACAGGAATAGACCTCAACAGAAATTATGGATATGAATGGGGAGGTATGTGAACTGTATATAATGATCAGTGTATTTATTGTATTTGAATAGGGTATTGTCGTGGAGAGACAGTGACATTGATTAAAAAGAATCAACTTATTTTGAGGGAACCTCCCGATATTAATTGTATATGAATAATTTAATGAATATTATTACAAAACAATTGCAAGAGTAAAAAATAGCTTTACAACCAACTGTTCAGTTATATAGGGTTCACCATGGTATTGCGAATTCTACTATACAATTTTTACAGTATCAAAATTAATTCTCCATTTGCAGTTGCCTGCATGGTGAACACTCGTGATGAGAAACTTTACTGTATGTCTATAAAGGCTTCCATGACATAAAGTAACTACAGAGTAATATACATTTTTGGTGATATCCAAGAGTTAACCGTGCTGGAACAAACTCTGTTGATTTTATCCAACAGTGTATCTCACGGTGTATATCACACTCTTAAAATAGTTGGGCAAAAAATGCCCAACTTTTAACCGACCCTGGGCAACATACTGTTACACAACTATTGGTTAAAATCTGCCCAAATTGGGTAATAAAAACTAATTATTGGGAAATGAATTTGCTTCATTGGATAACAGTTGCCATTTTTTACCAACATACATTACCCAACACAGTGGACAGTATGTTGCCCAACATTTTAAGTGTGCACAGTATGTTCACAGTGTGAAATCACTTTCACACTGTTGATTTAAGCCATTTTAACAATGTGAATCACACTATCACATTATGTGAACAAACTGAAGCTTGATAAGGATCAAGCAGTATCTATATTCACTCTATTTTCCCTTTCTTTGAGAAGCTAGGGAACGGTTTTTCTTGGAAAATGGGGTCAGCGTGTACACCCTCCACAAAGCGTCTTCCTTTACAATGCAGGGACCGGTTTTTCATGTTTACTAAGAACTTCGCCATCAACTAACGGGCAATCAAAATCAAGTTTCCATTGTGATCAGAAGGCAAATTTACCACAATAATGCATGCCCAAAGACAAGTTCTTGAAGTTCGTAATTTCTATTCCGACAGTCCATGTGTGGTAGTCGTGTTCACCATCTGTTTAGAGAGAAAAACTACTTAATTCTCATGTCAATGACTTTAGAATAGGTTTCCGTCTTTTTTTATAATTATATGTTTTATTAGGAAATCAATATCAAATCACAAAATTTACAAACAATTTGTCTGATTGGCAAAAAATAAAAAAGTTACATCAAAAAGAATAAACAAGAAGCAGATATATATACAAAATCGAAGTAATAGGCCAATTTCTTTGAGGAATAGGTTTCCGTCTTATGAAATTGATTTGATCAATCTATCTCTTAAACGGAAGAGAGCTATATATCTTTCTAAAGATTGATCATGTTAACTTTGCAGGTCGGGGATCAAGTGCAGCAAGCTGCAGTGAGACCTACAGGGGTCCTGGCCCACTATCCGAACCAGAACATCAAGGTGTATCAAGCTTCCTCCTGGAGAAGCAGAGAACCAATGGTGTCCATCTCTTCTTGGATGTCCACAGCTACGGACAGTACTGGCTTTACCCCTGGGGTTACACGGCTTCCAAAGCTGACCCCCTCCCAGACAGACGTGATCTGGTAAAAATCTTCCCTCTTTTCTTTCCTTCTCGCACTATGCGGTCTCAATTCAGCCCAGGATTCAATTTGCAAAAAATGGGGGGGGGGGTCAATCGGAAAGAACTTATACATTTTGATTGTCGGTGATTTAATCTTAGCTGATTTATTTATAATTCTATGTATTTTTATCGGAGTTTTAATTCAGTGATTTTTCCCCAGCAACATACTTTTTATTCGCTTTCTTCAGTATAAGTATTTTCTAAAAGCTACTTATTTTCTTAATAATATCCCCTTGAAATATATTGTAAGCACTTGGAGAGTAGAAGTTAATTTATTATTATATTATAAAGCACTTTGACAGTGATTAAAACAAAAAAGCGGTATGTAAATGTTTGATGTATAATGCAGGTTTTATACTCTCTTTATTTTTTTTGTTTTGATACATAATATGCCTATCAAATAATATAAACGATTATTAACAAATGATTCAGAGTGAAACTCGATTGGAATATATTTCCCAGTATTTTATTTTACTTTGATTAATTTGTATTTCATTAAAGACATACAGAATTCAAATAATTTTAAGATATGGTGTATTTGCGTGTAACACAGAGCTCTAAGGCGTTTCTGAAAAACCAAAGCTCGTAGAAGTACCCGGCAGAAGTACAGCGGCTACATCCCACATACTTGATACATTGACTGTAGTGTTCTTATTAAAAGAAAACAGTCAGTTTATCGAAATAAAATCTTAAAAGGGGAAAATATGCAATTATGTAGCAGAAGAGAGGAGATGAAGAGAAGAAAGGAAGACCTAAGAAAAAGGATTATATAGTCACCTAATAATATATTACCATGAAAACCGTTCGGACTCAGTCGCCTCCCCTACAAGGCTCACGCAGTCCAACATGGACTTCATGTTTGACCAACATGACTACTAGCAGGCATGCACTGTTCAAACTTTTGAAATGTTATATATAGAATTACTTCGATAAACCTTGGTGTGTTGAAACAATTGATATTTTTTTTCTAAATCGAGTATTTACTAATGGATTGGCTTGAAGCGATCATCATGAGATAACTATTCTAAATTATTAATTCCACAGAGATCTCTTGCGCTGGCTGCTGAAGACGCTATCACGGCTAAACATGGCTTGGATTACTTTGTTGGACAATCAGGACCTGATTTCTGTAAGTTAACATTTACAAACTGATCCCACATTGTTTATTTCTCTTTGTATGTTTCATTCATGTTGACTTGGTAAAATGTGCATGCTGCATGGTGTATGGTCCGAGAGAAGAAATGTAAAATGAAAGCCAACTGAACTTGGTAACACAAAATGAGAGGATATAGAGAGAAAGACAGGAAGAGGAGAGAAAATGAGAGAGGTGGATCGAGAGGGGGAGGGGGTAGTATCTAAAATATGGTGTAAAAC
Source organism: Lytechinus variegatus (assembly GCF_018143015.1). Lineage (NCBI taxonomy): Eukaryota > Metazoa > Echinodermata > Echinoidea > Temnopleuroida > Toxopneustidae > Lytechinus > Lytechinus variegatus. The sequence continues at coordinate 31,581,430 of NC_054746.1, forward strand.
AGTTTACGATATATGTTGCTTATTTTGAGAGCACTATTAACATGAATACTGTTGAAAAATTATCAATATTATGGATATGATTTGTATGATTTACATTTAACCTACAATTACAGACAGGTTCGTTGAAATATAAAAGGAGGATATTTGTTTGTAATGTCATTTTTGTTCCTGTACTTTTCTCTTCTTGCTTTTATTGCTCTGTACAAGTATGGACCTTTTATATCCCAAACCCCCAAAATGAATAAAGCAGAATTCAATACTGTTCTTTACACCTAACGATTATATGATATTTGATCCTCTACTAATCTAGGATTATATTTTTAAGTTTGGTGTGGTATTTGGTCACAATCTTGTTTTCCTCCAGATCCAGCAGCTGGTGCTAGCGAGGATTGGGGGTACGGTGAGCTCGGAGCCAAGTACACATACGTGATCGAACTCAGGGACGAGGGCAAATATGGCTTCCTGCTCCCAGAAAGGGAGATTCAATTCACCGTTGAAGAGATGTTCGAAGCTCTTCTAGTTGTCGGCGATCGTCTCATCTCTGAGTTTGCATCGTGATCGTCGTCGCACTCCATCTCATTAAGCAGAATCTCAGTGAACGTGGTGCAATCAGGGAGTGGGGATATCGGTCCTTTTTTTTAAATTATTTTAATAGCAGGGTGCCTTTTTAATGGTCATTTCAGCAAAAAAAGGGTTATCCATTCTTAGGAGGGAGATCTGAAAAAGTAACTGTCTACCCATTGTATAGACAAAATCGGTTTAATTATATAGGGCAAATCATATATTGTTTTTCACTCATTTTTATTTCATTTATTTTTAAATTTATTGATTGATTTATTTCAATTTTTTACAAAGAGTAATTTCAATTTGGAAAATCCTTTCAGGAAATTACATGCACTATTAAACAATATGGGAATAAACAATAAATGTGAATGTCCTTGCTGAAAAAAATCATGACTATCTATCTCTCATGCCATTTTGAAGACTATATTCCTGCCATTGAAGCATCTATCTTCTTTGTTCCACGGTCCTGCGTTGATTGTTGCCATCGTTTTTTTTTCAACCTTCTTCGGTTTTGTTGATGTAATTCTAGTAACAACTGAGCCTACAGAGTAATGAGTACTGCGAGCGAGGAAAAACAATATTTGTGTCTAACAGTATATCAATTTTCCATTACAATACACAAAGCCTATCAATTTACTGTTGTTTGCCAATCTCTCTCTCTCTCTCCTTCCCTTTCTATATCTTATTTTTCCCTTTCTTTATTTCCATCTCCTTTTGTTTCTATTCCTTTCTTGAACAAATATTTCAATACTCCTTGCTTTCCTGTTTTATCTTTCTTTTCATTTCTATTTTTGTCTCATCCCTTCAACTTCAAAACATAGCCACAACGTAAATGCAATATATTTCAATTACCACTGTGCACTATACTCCCATTATCATAATTGATGTACATGTATGATTGACTGGATGTTTTTTCCTTCATATTTCATCTATCTTGATCATGAAGAAAATTGATTCAAATGAAAACAAAGAAACATAGTAATGTAAAATATTGTGCACAAAATGTATTTTGTGCACGATTCATTGAATTTTTTACCACTACACTTGCTATACTGAAGCATCATTCTTTAATCAAAATTGTCCCCCTACCTTTAGAAATATGATAAAGAAACATTAAAAAAGAGAGTTCCAGAGCACTTCTCAAACAGCTAAAGATTATGTCATCATATTCATTTTTCTCTTTGCTGATTTTAATATTTTCACAATTCATATTTTTGTCGTAACCATGAATATCAGCACATACTAGTAGTGGTCAAAGCACTGTTTACTGGTAGTTTTAGTGACTCTCACTTCATTATTGTCATTATTCTATACCATTTATCATACTGCCTCATGATCATCATTTATCAGGTTGAGACTATTTCAATTCATGTATAAGACATAAGATACAATACACTGATTTTATATTTGTACATTATATTTGTAAACCTGCTATTTTGAGAAATTTTATTAACTACAAATCTTTTTCTGAAAAGTGTTTGCTTTCAATTAATCCAAGTATCAAATTTGCACGTATTAAACAAACAAAAGTGCTTTGTATTTAACTAATCCTACTTATTTGCTCTTTTGTTATTGAAATTCATTCAATTTTTTTTTATTTTTAATCATTCTGCATGGATTTCAAAATATACCTCAATTTCAAATCATTAAGAAAATTACATCTTGGTGAGAAAATATGCATTCACAATTATTTTCAAATGGATTCAACTAAATTCACTAAAATTCTGATAGTTTCACAATTAAAACATGAGTAGCATTTCTTCTACTCACAGAGGATTATAACTAGGAGAATATTCACATTTTGTAAAATACATTTTTTTCTAAAAAAATGAATTCAATAATTAAAGTTAATTTCAAATGTGTCCGTACATTAACCACATTTTCTCTCTTCAATTTTGTTTTTCTTCAAATTTATTTTAGTTTCTTGTACGGTACTTCCATTATCATTCCATTTAACATAATTTGTTTCTGTTTTTTTTTCAATTCATTTGAATATTAACCTTTCATTCATAATATAATGTAGATAGTCAGCATGAGGCATTGGGGCCATTCATGGATGTTACAGAAGTCCACTGGACAACAATCTTTGAATCACAAGAATTAGATTCAACAAAATATTGATATAAATTATCAAGAAAAAAAAATATTGTGTGTTCCTCTCCCAACATACATAAGTTTATTCTGTTTTGGTAGTGCCAAACAAGAAACTTTGTAGCAAAATTATTTTGGTAGGATTCAATCAATATTTTTGGGAGAATTATTTATAATTTTGATAAATACTCATATTTTGCCACAAGAGATAGACAAAATTATACATCGCTGAGATTGAAGAAGACCATCGATAGTAATAGTATGGGATACAAGATTAAGTGAGACAGTAGTACTTCTGATGTTATGAGTGGCATTATGTATTACTCAAATATATTTGACAGTGCTTTCTTAAAGGACAAGTCCACCCCAACAAAAACTTGATTTGAATAAAAAGAAAAAAATTCAACAAGCATAACACTGAAAATTTCATCAAAATCGGATGTAAAATAAGAAAGTTAAGGCATTTTAAAGTTTCGCTTATTTTCAACAAAATAGTTATATGAACGAGCCAGTTACATCCAAATGAGAGAGTTGATGACATCACTCACTCACTATTTCTTTTTTATTTTATTATATGAAATATTCTAATTTCCTCCTCATTGTCCTGAACACGTGGAATTCCATTATTTTAACATTTTATGCTTAAGGCAAGGAGGTCCTAATCGTCAAATTCGTAAAAATTGAAATATTGTATAATTCAAACAATAAAAAACAAAAGAAATAGTGAGTGAGTGACATCATCGACTCTCATTTGGATGTAACTGGCTCGTTCATATAACTATTTTGTTGAAAATAAGCGAAACTTTGAAATGTCATAACTTTCTTATTTTACATCCGATTTTGATGAAATTTTCAGCATTGTGCTTGTCTGATTTTTCTCTATTGATTCAAATCAACATTTTTCTGAGGTGGACTTGACCCTTAAATTCAAATTGTGAAAAATAAATAGTATACATCGTAGTAACAAGGCAAGTTAGTCTGAAAAGCATCAGCAGATTTTACTTTAACTAATGTGATTGAAACTGATTCAGAAGCACACTTGAATTGCCATATACCATTACCATATAAAATCACAACTGATATTCTATCATAACTCTTTGTTTGATGGGGTCTGGGTGTTCATAAAGTTTTACATAACTTTATTGATTATTTTTACGAAACAGCCCTCTCTCTGATTTAAAGAACATCTTTATTTGTTTTAGGGTATGTTGTAAAGACTAACCTGATAAATGTTGTCTATTCCTCTCCATGATGTAACACAAAATGAGCTCAACAAGATGGTGCTGTGTGTTGTCAATCTGAGTTTATTAAACATATCAATCAAGCAGGTTTTACTATCAGCAATAAAGTTGAAAATTTGGATGTACTATCTCATCATTTCATCAGATACTGATGAAATTCATTATGTCTTTGCCAAATGATTCAAATTTCAATTCATTGCCTATGATTGTAATTGAATTTGATTGTTAATGTAAAAAAAAGATGAAATAAATTTCTATAAAAATAGATGATTCAGAAATTTTGTGTTTTCTTTTATACTGTATATTATGATTGGAGGTGAGATTAATTTCAAGCATGTATTTAATCAAAAGTTGGTCTTTACAGTGACTCAAGCTGCTTCAGCTGACATATACTTTGATAAATAACTGTGAACACATCCTTCATTAAGCATTCTCTGCCATTAACTTACTATAGTTCAACTTGATTAGATGGCTCCCTGTGGAGAACACCTTTGCTCCTGCAGGAGCAATGTTGACACACCACCACAACAGGAGTATCATCAAAATTGAAGGAATACAAGAGCATTGGCATGGAGAATCACCATTGACAGGGTCCTCTTGTGCTTCTAAGGGCTCCTGCTTGTGCTCCAGCTGGCTCACATTGGGCAACATATGGCTCTATCACAAGAGTTGGTTTTCATTTGTTATTGCTCCTGCAAACTTAAGGTGATGAAAACAGCATGGAGTCTGTCCATCAAGAAGCTCCTTGTCAGGTACCTGAGGCTCCTTCTCAGGCTCATGACCTGTCCCTAACCTTTACAGTACCCATTCCAAGATGATTATGAGTATGACAGCCTTAGTTAATGGAGGTAGTTTAGCCATCATCAAGGTGGTTCTTCACTCAAAGGCAGGTGAACTGTGGCTCCACCTAGGGTATAGGTGGATCCTGCTTTGGCTCCTGTAGGTAATCTTGATATCACCATCTAAATTGTAAACAATGGAAAGAATCAATCAACAGAAATCGGTTAACATCTTCAGTCATCTTGGAAACAAACAAAAATCAACAATGGTCTATCATGCATTTCAAATAACCAGGTAGCCATTTTACTAATCCTAAAATGTTCATGTAGCATCCTTTTGGCAGGGTATTGATCTACAGAAACCACACTCAACCTAAGGGACGTAAATCAGTATCTGGCAGGAAAGTATTACTTAAAATGCTGAGTGCCTTATCGGTAGCTCTGCTAAAAAGCCAGGGTAATAAATGTGGAGCGCCACAGTGTTTTACAGACAAGAGCACTATATAAGAACACACTAAAAATATCATAGGTAAGATGTATACATTGCATTTCTTTGGATTGTATTACCACTAATTTTGCCAGACTTTAAAAGAGATCTATTCATAGCAAAATTGATGGGGCTTCATAAAGCTATTTGTAATATTATGTAGACTTTACAAATATCTTAAACATGTTCTTAGCCACTTTGGTCACCTACATAGTGATATATTTAGCGCAAGAAAGGGTCACCAGTCATGTGTAAAATTATTCGAAACTTACGAAGAGCTTTATGAAACACCCACCTGTAGTATAAGTCTAAGTTCCCTTCCATGTGCTATGGATATAGGGCCCTCTCTTAACAGGACTTGCCACTGATTTCAATCAAATTGGACTGAATGATTTATATCCATCAAAACTCTCTTTTGAAAACAGATCTAACGAATGAGTGTACCTTTGCTTTGATCTGTGTGGTGTCCATGTAGCCCAGACAGAGACTATCTGTGGAGTGTGTCCAGAGAATCTCTGCAGCTCTGTCTGTATGGTTGTATCTGACTGCAATAGCTCCACCAAGCCTTGCTGCATCATCAGGCAAGAGAGGTGATTCTAAGGACACCAAATAAATAACCAAGGAGCAGTTTCATTAAGTTTCTTACAAAAAAACTTTACAATTACTAGAACACAAGAAAGCCACATTGGTTTCCCAATCATTCCAAATTTTATTAACATTGAAATATGCAGAAATTTATTCATCATATTTATTTGTGAACTCCTCAAATTGGGAATAATTTGTTTTTCTTACCTGACACTATGCTTTATCTTGATTTTGTGATCTTACAATCATATCTTTTATACTTGACATATTGGTAACTCATAGAAAAAATCTACAAATTTCTAAAAATCTGAAGATGACTGTAATACTAAATTAATATCCTTCTGACAGCTGGGTAAAAGTTAAGCCTAAAGGGTGTGTTTATTGATCTAAACTTTACACCTGAACTAAGACACCTGAAATTCTGGTTCCATGACATTTGCTCTGATGGAAAATCTGCACGTTAAGTCAAATATAAAATCAAACGACCAACACTATATAAATCCTAATTCTTAATATCTCCACATTATTATGAACCAAAAATTCTATTACTAGATTAACTCTTACCGTATGCCCTCTGAGACAATTAGAACAGAGTAAACGTCGCATAAGCAAATGTCGTGTCAATGAAATTCTAGTCAAATGATTAATTGGAGCACATGCACTTAAAGATTCATGGAACACAAAGACAAACTGTTAAAATAATGTTGAAAATTAAAAGGACTCACTTAAATATTGACCCTGAAAAGTGCTGCCGAGTGATGAGGTAGGATCTTCACTGTGAAGGAGGCCCTCACAACACGTTCGGGCTAGATTGCACCTTAGAAGCTGCTCTCCGCTTCCTGATGTACTGCATCCAACACTCGCTGACGAAGATGTCTGTGTGTGGGACTGTGCCCAGCATCCACAACCAATAAACATTGCCTGATTTAAAAAAAAAATGTTAAAAGAAATTCTGGGTATTGATATTTTGTTCATTGAAGGACATTACAGGTTATGAGGGTCTTCCAAAAAGAGGTCATTGTTAAAAGTAGAAGATCTGAATCACATAACTTCCTTCAAAAGATGTAAAAGAAACAATAGCAGAAAAAAATGTGTACCTTGTTTTCTAGACATCAAACAAATTTATAGAATACAATAGGTGAATAAAATACATGCAATTCCACGCATATGAAATATTAGTAGAATATACATGAAGTGTGTATTGGGAATTTGTGCCTTTTGTAGATTTATTTATGCAAATTTATCAGTATATTTCCACTGTGTTACCTATTTATAGAATCAGTAATTGTTTTATTGTATTTTTGTCAGCATTTTACAAATCATCATGTCATAAAAATGGTACCGATTGTGCTCTAGATTTTTTTTACTCTTTTTTTTTATTTTTACTTTTTTGAAGAATCTGTAGGGCTCAGTATCAAGTTCTTGGGCCAATCAACAAAAATATATTCTCTGTATCCCTGATCAATACACAACCATGGCATTGACTAAACAAATGTTTCAGAAACCTGGACCAGCTATGCGATTTAAATGACAATAGATGATGTGTGTTCATGCAGCTTTGCCTGGCATAGTAACAAGAAAGACTAGCCAAGTGGGCATGGTATTGTTCAGATGTCAATGTGGAGCTCATTGAAGACAGTACAATTGTGTGAAAATCTAAACTAGTCTATCAGCTGTACATTGAATCACTACCTAATCGATGTCTGTGCACCATACTTGTTTTACACTGGCAGCCATTTCTGTGGTTTGTTGTAAGAAATGGGCACTGCATGCTATGAAATCTTCAAGTGTATTGGTAAATTCTGACTGGTTTTATGGTTGATGGCCAATATTTAAATATAATTCTTGACTGATTTTCAAACTCCAGGCTGAAATATGGCTAAAGGATTTGTACCGAAAAATTCTTGCTTATTTGTTCCCTCAAGTCACTGAATATGTGTGTGTAGTAATAAGATAAATACATGTAAACCATTTTGTAGATACACTCCACTCTCCTAATATGAAAGGCTATGATTGTCGTGAGTAACTTGTGTGCTGAAATGTTAGGTTGGCAATGTATGGCATTGGTGTAAAAGGCGTCACTCCAATGAACCTCTATGTTGGATAGGTTTGTAGATATGAATGTATGTTTATAAGTGCAGTAATCACATGTTTTAAAATACACCAGGTTAAATGATAAATGCTGCTTACATGTCCTACTCTCCCTGGGTGTTTAAGGGCTATACCCCCACTGGACACGGCACTGGCAATTTGACCTCTGCTGTCCACACATACTGCACCTACTGTGTCTAGCATGGTATCCCTCTCTGTCTGGTTTACAAGGGAGAAAAAAGTATTTTCATTTTCATTATTTTCATTTCCAAACCAAATACAAATCAAGAATCAGATTCAATATATTAAGCATTATTACAATGTACCATCATTATATTAAAAAAAGCATACTGCCAAATAAATTCAGTTATTTATAAAAAAATAAGATATTCATAAGAGAACCCCATAATAAATATTTCATTTAAAAACACAAAAATTTGTATATTGTGGTCTCCTCATACATTATGATTTCTTTGTTAGATTATCAAGTATCAATTTTTCATCTTAATTTGAATTCAGTAAGTTTCTGTTAGTCACAAATTAATCACCATTATCATCACCATTGTGATTATTATCATTATCATCAATATTAATATTATAATCATCAGTATTCATTTCTATTATAATAATTTTGATGTCTTTTTTCACCATAATGGTCATATACTTATATATCATTATTTCTATAATACAATTCATTATCAGGAATATTTAAAAATTATCAATATCATTATCATCACTACCCTTATCATACAAATGTCTGCATTACTAATGTGTTAAAGACACAAATTAGCCTTCCACGAATGTTTGCAGGAAAAAAATTCCCATCCCTACGGCTAGACTATAGATATGACAATTTTTCACAATTTAAAAAACAATATAATGAAAGCCTACCATTTGGGTCCTATCTCCCTTCACTCTCTTTGGAGATGTTTCTTGCTGATCTAATGGCAAGGTGCTACACTCTGACAGCGCCCTCTTGTGTTTCCGATAGGAAGAAAGAGCCTTTGGTGTGATTAGGGCACTTGTGTTGACCTCCTTGAAACCATGATCTCGAGCCCACTGGAGGGCACCATTCCCAACCATTACACTACAGAAAAAATGATCAGAAAATTGGTGAACAGAAAGAGACATTAGCTCATACTCCAGGGGGGGTCTACATACACATGATCATACCACTTCAACATCATCATTCAGATCCATTACAAAGATTATGTTTCAATGGTCTTTCAATCATCCTTCGATATCTCAGCAGTCGATATGTTATTTCCACTATCTTCTAAAGATCATGGAAAAACTAATAAGACATTTTGAAAGTTTATCACGAGACCATTTTTCTGCAATACTGCTTACAGAATGTTTTCCCAAAGTCTGTTTTGAACTGTTTCAAAAAGTTTTAGAGACTACAGAGATCACTGAAAGTTTGTTGAAAGATCAAGCAAAATTCAAGAAAGATGTCTTTCCATTGTTGTGAATGATTGGATCAAGCACAACACTGAGCTAGGCAGGGCAAGCTAAGGTACCTGATCTGTCATACTCACCATGGTGGAATTCGACCATAAGACATCAGTCCTTTGCGCTGTTCACACAATAAAGCTTTGGCTACTTTAACTGGGTTCCGTATTCCTTTGAGAAAAGATTAATCGCGTTTAATCAAAAGTATTCACATCAAATATATTAATTAAAAAGACACCCCTCCCCTAAAAGAGTTGTTATAAGTGGATGAAATACAAATACATGTACAGTGAAACCTATTTATAGTGATTGCACAAGGGAAACAACAAATGTTACTTTTAAAGACAAGCTGTAAGAGGGTTATACACATATTCTGCCTCAGTGGGATTCGGTTTTTACACAGATGGCTTCTATCCATAATCAGGATGACAACGGGCAAAAAAGAATTTCAGAATCATATCATGTCTGACGAATATGGTCATAGGAATAAAAATATGCATTCACTTTGCAAATGGGAAAACATCTGCAAATGCACAATGAACAAGACCAGTCACAAGTAAATAAGAAACCTATTCATGAATTAATAAGAATGCATAATGAGGAAAGATACCTCCTAATGCACCAACAGCTCCAAAATGCAGAGAGTCTCCATCCATGATTCCAGCATCACACTCAATACTACCCTCTATAGTCAGGTTGGATCCAAGGCCAGCATTTGTGCAGGGACTATCCTGCAATGTATAAAAATTACAGTAAATTATCAAGAGATGCTGAGATGGTACAGTATTTGGGGCTATGCACATTTGGCATTTAGTATCAACTGATATCATTAATCAATACTTTAGTATAACTCGATACCATACTCAAATACAGACCTCAAGTGTTGATACTGCTACAGAAACTGCATCCACTGCACTTGCACCATCTTTAAGCAGAGATATTGCCTGCAAAATTCAATTATAAAGTATAGTGAGTGATTGTATTACCGACCGGCCTTGTATTACCGAACGCGCACATCATATGCGTCAGAAAATAATCAAATACGCTCAAACCTTTGCAACTTCCTTCCAAAGGGAACTTAAATAGAAAAATGATGAAAAATTATCAAAAATACAATTTCGAAGTCTTTATATCCTCAAAATAATAAAATATGGTCAAAATAGCTCATCAGTGACTTTGTTGTTTTCCCAACTTTTCCCATAGAAAACACACGTTCGGTAATACGATACCTTTTCAAGTGACCAAAATATTTCACTTGCGAAGAGGGGTCCGATTGGAAGCTGATGTCGTAAAAATGAAAAACAATTTCGGCAAAATTTCTGCATAGTTATATTTTGTAGGTATTTGTGTATTTATGGTGAAAGTTTGGTGAATTTTATTGGAATAATGTGTTTGATATGATCAAATTCATGAAAAGTGTTCGGTAATACGATCCACTACCATACTAAATTATGATGATTTCATTAATTTTCTGCAGAGCACTCTCTTCCTCTCTCTCTTTCTCTGAAAACAATGCCAATGATACACTGAATATGAATGACCTTGTTTTAATACATTATAATTCATTTACTAGTTGATCTGCACATTTTCATCAAAAGATGATCCAGATAACAAAAATAGGTCACATTGAAATTAGAAAGTGTGGCTACATACCACTGATACTTGTTGCAATATTCTACTGAGATAATGCATCTACAATGTATATATCATTTACATTTAATCTTCTTAATATTTTTTTCTGTATGTTACTGTTATGCACAAGTCAGGACTTGTGTTCAAGACTTTGTTCTTCAGCAAGAATCTCACAAACTCATATCTCTAATCCTCATCATTCTAAAAAACACAATCAGGAATGCTCAGTGCCTTTATTCCTTAGACACAGCTCTGACATTTGTTAGGTTTACAAAGATATAAGTACCTGTTGGCATGCTTTATTCACAGTATCATTGTATTCACATTTCCTCTCAGGGGAATGATATCCTGCACCTAAAATGTAAGATAAAGACAGGAGAATTACTCATAAGGAATAAAAACACTCAAGTCATATCTTCTTTCTATCAGGTGTGTAGCAGGCCTACAGTCCCCTGGGTATGAGAATTTTCATACTTTTAAACAGTTCTGAACAATCAATGTGCCAAGCTGCCTTACATAAGGGTATTTTTCAGTTCACATATCTATGATAAAATTGTCCACCAAAACACAGTCTGCTATGAAAGCTTATGCATCTAAAACTAAAAGAATGTGGACTAGATACACTTCAATCAAGATGGAAATTTAGAAAAAAAAAAGTTTTAAATGGCTATTTTGTCAGAAAAGATTCACTTCCCTTTTAAGAAGACATCCTGTAAAATGACAAATAAGTTATTCTTAATCATTGCAAACATTTTTTTTTAAATTCTATATAATCATTTAATATCATGGTAACACACTCAAACGTCTCAATAAAGCATTTAATTATCCTGTATATGGTCATGTGTAGATCTATCATCTATGTTATTTCAATTTAAAAAAATTGTTTTTTCCTCAATATAAATTAGAAAATAGACATATCTATATCACCGAAATAGGCCTAGACCTATCAAAATTCAAAATAATAAAAAATTTCTCTACTTTTCATTAATGGAATGATACCTATTTCCTAAGCTTAACAACAGTCTAACGTTTAGATCTATTCTATTTCTAGACCTAGGCTATACTATAGATGTAAAAATCTATCAACAAATCATATTGGAAGCATGCCTGACATGGCTGAGGCTGCAGTTAAAGTAATAAACCAGGAATGTTGATACACAGTTTTCCCTCAAAACTTGACGAGACACTGACACACCGCCCGAAGGGGAAGCGAAGGTTCCTTCGACCGATCAGATCAAACCGCAGCCGCAGCGCAGGCCCGCTCTGACTCTTCTTGAGTTGAGCTTGCTGACCCTCGCCTGGCCGCAATAAATTTCACTTTTCAAACTTGGAATTTCCTAAAAAGTTCAAACAAAATGTGACAAATGTTACCCGAATCATGGCATAACACCTAATAACATCTAACCTAGATGAACAGCAATAAATCCAGACATAGCACAGTCTTTTCTCGCCTCAAATCCCAGCAGTAAAATACATGGGCGCTGACATGTTAGTCTATTACAGTAATTTGCTCAAATAATATAAACATTTCTTATTTTATTCATTATTTTAGCCCAAATGCAAATTATAAAAATAATCAATACCATAAAAAATTTTTAAAATTGTTGTTATGATACAATTTTAAGTAAAGAAGAAGTAAATATGAATTAAATAAGGAAGCGATCGTTAAAATAATATAAACACAGTTTAGCAATTCGACCACGCTCACGTATTGATATCGACTGATAAGATATCGTCAGCTGCTGCACTGGTACCGTGTTATAGGCACTTACAAAGTTCAATTCATAACCCACCATGGTAGTGCAATGTTATCAATGATTTTTGTTGACCATTCAAATAACACCAGATTCACGTAGATATGGAGAAACAATTAGCTGCTTATCGCGCCAAAAAGGCCAAAGAAAGGACTTCGAATTCGGGAGGATTATTTGGTGGAGGTCTGTTCTTTCGCAATCGCAAAGAGGATGCATCATCACAGCCACAAAATGTTACAGAAAAAGATACCTCTCAGTCTCTCAAGTCTCAACAACAGGTTAATGAAAACATAAAGGGTGGAGAGAAAAGAGATGATGATACAAGCTTGAATAAGGTATATATGGTACAGTGTATCTCAAACTCAAAATACTTGTCTATTTTTGTCTAATTGTCTTATCTCTTAAATTTTAAGTTTATTTTTCTCCTCGACCTATTGTACTCGCATGATCGACTGATGTTGCCTCAACTTGCCTGCCTTCTTAAAAAAATTCATTCATGATTTCTTCCATACCATAATTTTACAGAATAATATTTAGGCACTTATTATGACACATTTATGTTGGTAGCGATGTTAGTGATGTTAAATCTCAATCTATCCCTGTTTAAATGCTCTATCAAGTTAATGTCTACATTCTTTTTGCAATATGTATGAATCATCATTGGCTGTTCTGGGGCGAGGCCATTGTCCAAAACTAAAGCTTCAGTCCTTGTAAATTGGTTATTCTGCTGAACTACAGTAAAATGTTGAATAAATCCCCAGAAACAATGATTCCTGTCTATTCTGGGACTTGCCTTGGTAATTTTGATATGATTTTGTTCAATTTTTTTTTTTTATCTTGGCAGGATGATGGAAATTCCACAGATACAAAGACAGATGTCACTCTCCAGAGCTTCTCAAACCAACCTTACTCAACTTCCACAATTGACCCGTTTCAACTCGCACTCAAAATCATCTTATGGCTTGCCCTCTTTGGTCTGTCCATATGCATTGGCTTTGGAGCAATTTACATCATTCTCTCCTTCTTCTACATCATCTATGCCAACCTGAGAGGGGAGGGGGAGAAGAAACCAGGAGAAAAGAGCGCTTACTCTGTGTTTAATCCAAAGTGTGAACGCATCCATGGGACACTTACAGCGGAGGAAATAGAAAGAGGGATGTTGTATGGGATAGGTGGTGCAATGAGATAGCATCATTTGACTGTTTGCAGAAACAATAGAATATCTGACTTACTGGAAAATGTGTTTTATAGAATTGTCAGCTTACCATGCAGTGTCAATTTTACGAGAGTTATTTTTGCATCATGAAGAAACGGAAATAATGTTGATAAAGAACAGCAAAGTTAAAAGAAAAAAAATTGTCGTATGACTTGATTTAGTGCCTAATGTCCTGGGGGGGGTAATCTAAATGCTCTGCTACTCCAGAAAAAGTTCCAAGAAGGTCCTGTTTCAAGCATCCAGGCATTATATCATCACTACCATATGCCCGTAATTGCCATGTGGGGTAGCCTTTTCTCACTCAACATGTATACCTTTTAGGGTTGAGGTTTTGGTAATGTAGATTATGCCATTTCATTAGGAAAACTGCATATTAGTTGTGTATTGCTCCTGTACAAATGAGGATACTTTGATATGGAGTATCTAGTTCTTAGATTTCACTGTTTCCACCACATAGGGGATATCAAATTAAAGAATTCCGTACTCACACCACTGATGGTGACTTCCCATATCAGGTTGCAAATTTGGTTGTGTGTTGACTGTTGTGGATTACTCCAATTCAGAAAAAATAATTTGGAATACTTCTGAATTCATAGTCAATTTTCATTGCGAGCCTTCTAAGCCGCATCCAATCTGGATTATTTGAAGGTGAATTCAAGAAAGGAGTGTAGAAGTCCCCCGGGGGGGGGGGGGGCACTTACATTGACAAGTGGATACCATGCGCGACCAAAAAAACACGTAAAAAGGATGTCTTTTTCAAGATAAGGCACATTACGTGCGTAACGTGATAAGGGTATCAAAAACACAAAATTAATGAAAAAAGGTATCTATTTCGCTCGGAAAGTTACGTGCTTAGGGTCAAATTTATGGGGATGATGAAAGAAAATTAAAATGTTTTAAAGGATGTCCTTTTTGCCTCAACACTACGTGTTTATAGTACGATTTTCGCGATCGATGTATGGAAGATGGGGTCGTACTAAACCAAATGATGTGTAGAGGTAAAACCGACAACCGAAGGACCCGTGACATAACAATAAAATATGACTGTACTTGTTTAGGGGTTCAATTCAGAAAATACTTGCCGAGAGTATTGTTTCATGTTTCCAATACTTGTTAAGGGTAGGGTTTTACACGCCAATACTTGTTAAGGGGTGCATTTTCAGTATATGTAAAATACGTGTTTCGGGTCTATTTCGAGACCCCATGGTCGCGCATGGTATCCACTCGTGAATGGAAGTGGCCCCCCCCCCACATTCTATTGCTATTATTTAATGTGAAAATATTGATTGGAAACGTCTGTTTGTTTACACTGCCAGTGTTTTCTTATGATAAGTTAAGAAGAATATAAACACTTAATTACTCATTTTAATCAGTTAATATTTTAATCTTCACCTTGTTTTATTAACTTATCCTTTTGTAAATATGAGATAGGACTAGGATACATTGGGTGGTTTTTCATCAGCCTTCCTTGACATTTACATGTATCTTGATATTCAGAAACATTGCCTCCATCAGCCACAGTTATGGAATTCTCACTTGAGCATGGAAAGGTACCTTGGGCTAAACAAAGCATACACACTTATTGGCTCTTACATTTACATTTGAATAGCATGTGATAGTTTGGTGCCCTGAGCTCAAACCGGAGTCAATCCTCACAACTTTGCAAATCAGCTGCATTGGATTTTAAAATAATATGTTATTTACAATTTATTCTTGGTTCATTTAGGATGGTAATTTCTAGATGAAGTCCTCAAATAGCCCTCTTTGCTTTATAGACATTTGTCTGAAAATTGTTTTGCTTGAGGTTACCAGATCAATAAATATAGCAGGATAATTTGTGTGTAAATGGACACATGGTGTCTTGATTAACTCAGAAATAATGGGTCGGCCAATGTAAAGTATAATGTCAATACTCTTTAAATCTATCTTCTCTGGTTTGGCTTATTGGTTTCCTTAACATCAGACTCTTTCCTTCAATTTTATCTCAGAATGACAAAACATCTTTCCAGACATTCTCAGTCTCCATTCCAACCAGCATAGAAGTTTGTGTGTTTTATGTGTGGTACTTTAATGATCCTTTGACATGTGTATCCCAAATTTCTTATAAATTACAATTTCTGGAGCTATACTTCGTTTATAACCATTTATATAAAAAAAAATTATCTTTTTAAATTTTACGTTATTTAACTGAGAAAATAGTAATATATGATGATCAAGCTACATGTAATATTATTTAACTATTACTTGAAATCATAACTTATCAGCATTCAAATATAGGGTTCCTTGATTTTTGATTTGGTTTCTTGGAATATACATTGCTGAAAATCTACAATTAGAAAGGTTTTCGATATTATTGAAATATCTGTTTTAAACATGCAAATGTACCAGCTGAATTTACTAATTACACTTTCAGAATAATTAAAGAGTGATGCTTGGTCCTAGGAACCTTATCAAGATATAATTTGTACGTACATGTATAATGTAGTGATAACATTTTTGTCATGAATGATATTCTGTTTCCTTTTTCATATACCCCATAATCAAAAGTCATAAAATATTGCTTTCAGGGCCATTGCAATCTGAACATTAAGGTAGCTAACAAAATTCATATTCTTCAGTTTTAGCAGCTTTTCCGATATGCAGAATTTCACACCGGATTACTCAATATTATTGTACACTATGCTAAAATTGAAGTAGAAGGCAAGAGATTCCTGCTGAAATACACAGGCAAAGGTAGCTTTTGTTAAGGTGCCTCGATTTGATCTTCCAAACTTATATGCTGTTTATTATCAAACCAAATTTTATATTTTCTCCTTAGGAGCCCCCCCCCAGCCTAAGTTACATGTATATTGTTTATTCACATCACACACTTACCCTGAGTAGTGGGAAATCCAATAGTATGATGGACCCACTAGAGTAATAGAAGCTTGCAAATATATGCAAATATGATATTTTTTTTACATTTTCGAATGTCCCTTAAATGAATAGAAATAAGCATGTAGTAAGAGTTCTTGATTTCAATCAATGATATATTTATTGTCATATGATATAATTTTTTTACAAGATGTATATTTATTTCATGTACATATACATTTATAATCAATGTTTATCTATGAATAAGATTTATCGAAATAAAAAAATCAATGATGAACAAAGTTTTAATTTGATTTAGAATATCTAAAGTACAAAGTATGAATGCTGATTGAATTACATTGCCATGAGAATGTTTGATATTAAACAAATTTTTAAAAAACATAGCCAAGAGCAAAAGAAATGAATAAGGAATTGCACTACCTATAATGAAATATTAAACTACTCTAATTCAGCATTGGTGGACAAAAAAGTGAGTATACACAATGAGTAACTATAACTAAACTGTAAGTATAAAAGTATTGCCTTAAAGTAGATACAAATAATTTTCATATGACCATTTAATATTTTGGCATTTACAGCAAATATACACTAGGCCTACAGAAAATAAAAACCTTTCTTATGCAAAATGTCGATACAAATTCAATTCTCTGTCAACATAATTTCCAAGAAATATCTGATCTCCTGTTGTGTCAGAAAATACAAAACATACATTACTTTATTCACAAATGATGTGAATGAGGTTACGAGAGAAACATTGCAAGATTCTTTTACATTTTCAAATCATGATGAACAGTAAGCCTAGATCTGAAATATGCCATAACCTAACAGCTTCTAGCTGTTGAAACCATTTGTATATTTCAACATTTACAAATTTGGAGGACAGCTTAATAAAAGCTTGATTTTATAGTTGTGACATAAGTGGCAACCTGTTTGGGCCTTGAAATAATTCACTACAGGAATTAGTAAACTACTTCACCGATTGCGAGGTCGCTATCCCGGGGGGGGGGGGGCACTCAGTATATAATGCATAGTGGGCATGTGCCACGGAGGGACCCCCATTTTTACACTCAAATTTCCGTTCCAAGACATAGCATTTTTGTCTTATTTAGAAAAAGAACAAAGATAGCCGCTCCAAAGCATATTTTTTTCTTCTTATCGAGAAAAAAGAAGAAATCTGCGCCAAAGCTTCGCATATTTTCTGTTTAATACGCCCGCATTGATCTGCTACAGAGCGCTGTCTGACCATCGCCTCTGCGCTAGCGCACCCAGTGCCCGTGCTAAAGGCAAGTTCTATAGGGATGCATACGCACTCACAAGCAGTCGACCCATTCCAAGGACCCCCATTTTCACAAACATTTGTAGGTCCAAAGCCCATTCCAAGGACCCTCCTTTTTACAGTAAGCCCGCTCCAAGGCCCCCGTTTTTTGTCTTGCTGGCCCGCGACACATACCTACTACTATTTTGGTCGAGTACCCCCCCCCCCGGGTTGCTATCATTACCATATAAAATGCAGCTTTTTCTGAGCTCCCCTCAAATTTTTTTAAATAAGAGATTTTAATAACGATATGGAAAACACAAAAAGTAAATTTCTTTATTTTGAATTTAATTCTGTAGTTATGAAGCACTTGAAATTATTGAAGGAGGGGATAATACATTAAGATTTACACGCATTTAAAATTAAAATTCTCATTCAGTTTGGTATCCTAATGGTTGCCTCATGCATGACTGCTGACCACTTTTGTGTGCTAAATGAAATAAATACCTCATATACACTTCAAAATTTTCTGGTCCTTACATAATGCTATGTAGCCAAGATAATGATGAAAGGGTAGGAATTCCTACTTACGTTTTAATACAAGGTGGCATTCCTGACATATATTACATTAAAATTGTGTATTAGGTATTACTGCAAGTTGACAACTACAATTCCTTATTTACACATTTTCATTCAAATAACTTTTGTATTTATCAATATATTGCTTGTGTTTTAAGAAAAAAAAAATGTAATCATTTATATTCTATAATTTAGATTTTAAATGAAAATTCTACATATTGTCATATGGATGTAAAGTAAAGCAGATTTCTAGAAAACTCAATATTTTACGTACACAAATTATGACACTGGAATCGTAATTCCTCAAAGAATGTCTTCCATCATATGAAACTACTGATATAACCATTTCTCACTGGAACTAAGTAGTCCCTGTACAAAAGACATTTAACAGATTCGCTGTCTACTATTCATGGGTTAAGCTCGGTTAACACTTGCACGCATTGTAGTTTCCGCTTAGTTTGCACATGGGCACGCACTCATGTGGGCCAATGTGCAAACTATGCGTGCCAGCTTGCAGATAGGTGCATGCCAGTGCAGGAAATGTGTGCCAACGTAGTCGTGCCACTGCATGGTATTGAAATAAAAATAGTAGGCAAACCCCCAGGGGTATGGCATGCAGACGGGGTTGCGCATACTTTGCGCATAAGCTAAGCATACTTTGCGAATGATAGGCACAAAATTGTGAGTGAGGATCACGTGATCAGTTTAAGTTGTCATAATCAACGAATGTAGAGGGTGTCAACACCAGAACGTTTGAATATTCAAATTTGCGCTAGATATGTCACAGAATAAGGTGTCAAGAATATTTGCTGAAAGCACATCGGGACAGTGAGTGAACTATGTGCAAGCATGCGGAAACATGTTAAGAACGTGTTGGGACAGTGCATGAACTGATACAGTCAAGTCGTGCCATAAAGTGTCCTACACTGGCATGCACCAATGCGGGGCAATGCGGGCACCACAATGCATGCAAGTGTTAACCGGGCATAACTCAATACCATAAAATGATGGGTGTCATCTATCACCTCAGGAAGAATGAGTTTTATGACCACTAGACCTTATGTATTGCTCCATATAATCAACACATTGCCTTATTGGTAATGTCATTGGCCTATACTTTCATCTCTCGTTTCATGGTCTAATATTGTGGTTTAAGAATGGATAGCTAAATGTAACAGTTGATATTCAAGTTATAGGCACATTCGATTTACCATACACAAACAATAGTCCAGACATAGACTATGACTAAATTCAATAAGCGTTGGGATAAGCCATTAGCTCACTTTTAATGACCGAATAAACCCAAACGGGCTAAGGAATGTTCATTCCTGGCATAGCATAATAGGATGAAGATGCATCGCAGACACTTCCAGAACTTTTCAAATGTCTGGTGTCAACATATTATATAATGTATTCCAAATGAAAGTTCCAAACACTGAATTTGAACATAACCTCCTCCATGTTTCAATCTAGCTTCAAGCTTATCTAATTGAAGTTTTTGCCATGAATACATAATAAAGAATTTAATAGGTAAATATTGCAGTAAGACGGTTCAACTTGATGTCGATTGATTCACTGTAGCTTCAACCAAAGTACTGAGTTCCTGGAAAACTGAGATTTCTGTGCTGACCAAGCCAAGAGAATCAATCTGTGACAAAAGAAACAGAAATTGAAACGAGCACATCAATGATGTGGAGCTCATCAGGCATCTCGCAACGAAATTTAACACAATTTTAATTTCAGCCCAGTTGACACTAGTGAATTATATTGGTGACATAAATTGAGGATATAGAATTGAAATTGATGAAGAAATGACATAGAAGCATTTTTTTGTGATCTATGAATAAATTTGATATAAATTAAGCATAAATAACTTTCTAGTCAAAATTTCTTAACTCTGTGTACAACCTTGGTAAACCTCATGTAGCTCTCAGATGGAACAGAAATAATCAAAATTAATTAACAAATAAATAAGTAATTTTGGGGGTTTTGAAAATATATGAATAAATTAGCATATTTAATGAATTTCAAAATTCTCTGTTGAAATTTTGTATCACCCCCTCGAGCTATCATATTAAGCAAACAAAATTGAAATTGATCAACAAATGAAGAAGAAAAAACATTTTTTGTGATTTATGAATAAATTTTGCATAAATTAGCATAAATAATTATAATACCTGTTCAGCATAGAACCTAACATCCAGAGCTAGCTGCAACCTGATCTTGTCATCATCTGACATTCCTTGATTAGGTGTGGTCCCTGCTGTAGCACCCGTCTTCTTGAGAGCCTTGAGTCTCTTCAAACTATCTTCCATCTTCTTGACTGATGTCAGGAGTTCTGTGCTGATTGCTAGATACCTGGATGGACAAAAAAAAATTATTAGCACATTTCATTCTTAAACTTAATCTCACACCTCGAAAACATGCAATCTCTTGGATATTAAAGGTAATACTCCATTTAAAAACGGTATTAAATAAAAAATCTAATGTGCATTGATTATGAAAGCACTAAAACTTAAAAAAAAATTATCCCATCCCCTCAAAAAAAAAATTTAATAAATAAAAAACAACTGTAAAGTATGAAAATTGTTAGTCAATTTTCCTGATATTTGTACCAAAATGAATTTTTCATCTTATTGATGTATTGCATAAGACAGTTTTTCCATTTTTTTGGCCACACTTTACCCAGCTGGGGTGAGGGGTAAGTAGAAACCAGACTAGAGTCAATTTCTTAAAATGCAAGAGATAGGTTTGTAGCTAGGTAGGTGGTGAAGCTAGATTCTATAGGCTATGTTATATTGTGGAGCACCAGGAGTGTAGAAGTGTAAATAAAGACAGATATAACAATGCTACAACCCACCATTGTTCTTCTATGTCACAGGTGTGATCTATTTAAGGACACCATAACAAATTACATTCTTGTACTTACTCTTTCGTGATGTTTGAAATAACAGCCAGAGTCCAATCCTCTCTCCTGCTGCTTGACAGAATGGCTTGGTGGTCTTCAAGGAATGTCTGCAGAGGCTTTAGGGTGCTGCTGACATAGCTTGATGGTTTGCTGGGAACCTAATATAATAGAAAAAAAGTTTGTAACAAACTTAACCCAGTGACTCCTATTCCACATTTCTTACAGGTTTTGTACAAGGAAAATCCATTCCAGTATGCAACAGGTTGAATTTCTTAGCAGTACTGGTTAATCAATTGACATCCTATTCGAGTTCCAAGTCACTAGCTTAAACAATTAGCACAAGATGGTACTGCATCATGTCAAAGGAAAGAACATCCCATTTATTATGGCAGCTTTAATTTCGTACTCCAGACATCCACTTTTGGGGGATACTAGGTTATTCACCCCAGGTTCAATATACTACTCTTGCTCAACTCTGAATAAAGCTTTTTACCAGTGCTGCAAGGACAAGTTGAATCCTCTTTCACTGCTACAGCTAAAATTGAAGTTTGCAAATATTAATTGACATTCTTATTGTCAAAGTATTTCAGGTGCAGTTTCCGCATTTTGCTGCGATTCAAATTAAATCATTTAAATCATAGTTAAAAACTTAGGGAAAACTTTGGTATTGAACTTTAGAACTGTATTACAGTCAATATGATTTCATATCTGCATGCTACACATTTTCAGTAGACCCAATCCAAAAATATATCAAGCAATTAAGTGGTGTGTAACAGTTTTATGAATCAGGATCGATGGGACTCACCTCTCTATTGGTTCTTCTGTAGAGTCTAGGTATATCATTGGCTCCTTTAAGATGTATCACACAGAGTGAACCAACCTCTTGGGTTACATGTAAGCTGGTGGCTTCCAAGCGAGTCTGAATAGCTGATGCACTGTCTTCCATAGCTTCTACAAATGGAAATAGAATTGTGCTTTATGGAATCAACAGTAATCATGATACGTACATAAAATATGATATAACTGGTCTTATATTTTAATTGCATCAAAACAAGAAGTTGATACATTAGTTAACAATTAGCCAAAGCAATAAAGAATTCCATATCTAAAAAAAATATCTAAGTACATATGTAATATAACATCACCAATCATAACTGCTGTCATTGTTTGAAAGATTAAAAAAAAATCTTGATAAAGAGACATTCATGGTCATCATTAATTCAAATTTGATCAGTTGGAGGTTTAATAAATATTGTTTCTTGTACAATTCACAAGGCTGGACTAAAACAGGCGGCTGTCCTAGTAACAATGAAAATCCTGCACAGTGGATACATACTATTAATAAAATGCAATATTTTCATATTATCAACTAAACTTGTTTGAACACTGTAGTACACAAAAAACATACCGCTACACACATCAAAATATATAACTTTAAACAATTGCCTGGGTTTGATGTCAGGCAATGTCTGAATAGCAGCATTCTTTTTTTTTCTATTATTTCTCAAAATGATTACCTTCTAATGAAGTGAATTCTGTGCAGTTAACTGATATAAGCTTTGGCTTGATGTGTTCCTTGAAGACTTCTGGAAGCTGCATTGAAAACAATTTTTTTTTTTCAATATTAGAAGGTCAAGAAACATTGTGGACTGTTTAACTGTCGGTAAGGTGATTATGAAAAGTCACTTCAGGATTGGAGGGAAACAGGAATGCGCCTAATTGAACTCAGCTCTATAATTGGGAAACCGCCTTAGAGAATTAAAAGCAGTTTTAGACTAATGTAACTATCAATACACAAATGAAAATAAAATAGAAAATTTTGAAGAAAAATACATTCATGGTTTGAGAATCCAAGAACCCTCTGACCAAAAAGTTGTGAAGTGCCACAAATTAATTACCAAAGTTTCTGTGGAGAAACAGTGAGTCAGTACAACAAGAACTTTGAATATTTGATACTGCTGTCAACTTCATGGTGTACAGAAGTTATTCCTGATTTGTTCCCAAGTTGTTGTTTCTTTCAACTTAAGGTTTCTATGTTTAATCAAAATTGAATAAATTAAGCAAGTTCCAGCTATGAGTTGGTAGACATTCTAATAGATAAAAATACATCTATGAATGCAATTTTATTCTATTGGTTAGCCCAAGTTTGTTTTTTTTTTACTTATTTTTCTTTGCCTTCATTATCTTGGGGGAGGAGAGGTGTGTGATTGTTTTTGTTTGACATACTAACCCCAGCTGTGATGCTATCAATATCAGACACCATTTTGACAAGTTGAGAAAGAGTAGCAGGAGGGGGACCTGATGGGACAGGTGATGGTGTGGAACGCTCTCCTCCATCCCCTTCAGCCTTGGGCTCCATTTTGGCTGCTGCCTGCTGCTGTCTTTTCTCTTCAGCTGCCTTTCTGCCTTCCTCTGTAATCTTAGTATTATAACAATCGTAATGATTGGAAAGTTAGAATTTCAATTACATTATTTGGATCAATGATACACCTAGTATTTTACATGAAATTGTCAATGTGTAATTTTTAACACTTTCATTCAATAATATTAGAAATGTTAATGAGGAAGTTAAGTTTACACTTTTATTACATAATCTATTGTCAATAAATTACAATGAGTCATGTCATTATGCTTTCATGAAATTATCAATGAATCACAATATGTCATTGCATTGTCTCTAATATGTAATGGAAATTTTCATTGAATAACCTTACAAAACTGCACCTATGAAGAAATATATGAAGACAATAGTCACTGATTTTCACATCCATTATAAACTACAAGTGAAATATCTCCATGTGACTCACTGGGAACAAACCTGTCAAAACAAATATAAAATAAAATACTTCATGAAATGCCCCTCCCCCTGACCCATAACACATGGCTCAGAGATTGATCAAAAGTTGATTTTCAAAATCACTTTGGTCATTATACATGCACCAATCTCTATTCAATTGTGTAGTTTTAATGAATCCTACTTACCTCAGTGTTATAAACCTCATCCACCCAAACAGCGTATCTTGACAGGAGCTGAAGGGTCAGCTTCCAGAAGCGATGACACAGAGGGGTTAGGAAGACATTGTCATGCCAACACCTCTGAAGACACTCCCACAATACTTGGCTGGCAGATAACTGATACCTGGACCCATCTAAAGGTGGCAAACAATAAACATATGCTTGCATGGTGTATTGTTGAAATTAATACCATGTAAAATCTTGGGGAGGGTTTTGGGATATTTCTTATTGAGACTGGTACATTATCTGAAAATCACTTTCTGAAAGGGTATCCTACAAGGGAATATTACTTTTTCAAAAAGTGAACCAGCCCATCATGTTTTTGCTACAAGGATATCTGAGGATCTTCCTTTTTCTAACCTCTAAAATTAATAATAATATGTACATTTATATAGCGCAGTTACTATATGCAAATACTCAACTGTGCTTTGATACTTGGTATCATATTATTACCCCGGCTGTAGCTAAATCGCTAAAGCGTTCAAGGAATAAATCCTACCGGGTACCCATTCACCTCACCTGGGTCGAGTGGAGCACAATGTGGATAAATTTCTTGCTGAAGGAATTACGCCATGGCTGGGATTCGAACCCACGACCCTCTGTTTCAAAGTCAGAAGACTAATCCACTGGGCCACAATGCTCAACTGTTTTTGTTGGGTTTGCTGCATTTGATACGCTTTATTTTATATATCTTTCCCTGCAGGATAATTTGCCAAAATGCTGACAAAAGATTTTTATCCATTTTTCATGGTTGCAGGTGCTACTTGAAAGTGGACATAACCAAAACCCTGACCATGACTTAGGCACACACCTAATTTGGGGAAATTCAGAATAACAAGTTTTTAAGAAAACCCCTACAAAATTCAAACAATAAACAATTCTTCACCAAAGATTTGTTTCTAAATTACCCTGTAGTGACAAATGAAATACAGTATAGTATCATACCTGGTGAAATGCTGAATGGAGACATCAGTGCTGCCTCAAACTGACCAGCTATCTCTTGAAACCTAAGAAAAAGATAATTAGAAAGTGTTTATTTCCAACATTTGACTTGATTTGTTCATTACCAATCATACTAAATGCCTGTGCAATGTACAATGATCCCTTAAACACAGCATATTTTGTACTTTGGTAACAAGCTCAACTAAAATACAGCATATTGCTAGTCAGTGCTATCACCATTTACAAAATCATGCGAATTGATGATTTAAATTCAACACATTTAAAGCTAAAATTTACAACTTAAAAAGATATTTACTATCTAAAAATAATACATAGACACACTTGATAATTAATTTTTGATGAGTGATGTACAGTTGGAGGAATTGGGCACAATGACATTCTAGGATTTAATTGG
This sequence comes from Lytechinus variegatus, assembly GCF_018143015.1. Taxonomy (NCBI): domain Eukaryota; kingdom Metazoa; phylum Echinodermata; class Echinoidea; order Temnopleuroida; family Toxopneustidae; genus Lytechinus; species Lytechinus variegatus. The sequence goes on from NC_054746.1 coordinate 31,607,310, forward strand.
AAAGAAAGACACCAAAACGAGTGATGAATTGAGATGCAAACCTTAATTGGAAGTAAACAGGAAGGCTCCATTTAGTCATGAAAGCACTGTAAGTTGGATGAGACCTGAGACGACGCACGCTGGCCTGGGAGCCACACTGCCGCTCAAACCCATTCACAAAGTCTTGGGTCAGTAGGAATTTCTGCATGACAGAGATGATATGATAAGAAAGTAATGATGAGTCTGAAACACATACCGTATGCCGATGGTCATTAGACTTGCAATTGGTTACTTTCTATGGTAAAATGTCCATTGAAGTTTTAATCTACTACCATTTTCTAATAGACGAGGAGATCTATTAAAAGTGATACTGCCCAAACATCCGAGCACAAACATGCAGAGCATTGATTTGTGTCTTTTGTTATTAATTTTCAATGTCTTGTAAGTGCTCCAAGATAGGATAGTTGTACTACGACAGAGGTCAATTTATAAATTGAACATTTGACATTGTTAATTAACTCCCAAAACTATCTACAAGCCAAACAAAGTTCAAGTGAAGTTATGGTCCCATAATAAATCACAAGTCTTGCAATCAACGATTTCACTCAACCAAAAGCATACTGGTAAACTGAATTGCCACAGCTAAAACTGATCTATCACTTGTAAATTTGCAAGTGGAATTTTCAATTGGTTAATGAAAAGTTTTGTCGAAACACTCCCTCAGTCTCACCTGGTGAAATATGTCGGGAAATACTGGTAAACTGAATTGCCACAGCTAAAACTGATCTATCACTTGTAAATTTGCAAGTGGAATTTTCAATTGGTTAATGAAAAGTTTTGTCGAAACACTCCCTCAGTCTCACCTGGTGAAATATGTCAGGATTCCCTGGAGCAAAGATGGAGGGTGTTCTAGTCTCTAGACTACTGGCTATCTCAGGCCAAGCAGCATTGACTGGAAAGTCATAACCTCTTACTATCTCCTGGCCACTGGCACTACATGAGGTTAGGAAAATATATCAATTGGATTAGATGTAAAGATGTCTTGTTCTACAAAATATAAAAAGCACTGATGCTGAACCTTTTTTACTTAAACTTCTCAGAAACAAATTAATAATGAACATAAAAAAAAATTAAACAGAGTAAACCTGAAAGCTGAAAGAAAAACATCGGATTGGAGCTCTCTTTTGCTGCCAAAAGGAAAATATAACTTAAAGTGATTGGTTAACATTGGTTTGACTTTTAAAAAATCTGAGCTAGAAGGTCACACTTGTCACCTGTGTCTGTGATATGTTACAAAAATGAAGCCCTGAAAAAATTGCGTTCAAAAATAATTATTTAGTGCTTCAAAAATTGAAATATAAAGTGACCGGAAACACCATCTTAATTTCATCTAATACACTTATGTATATTATTTAGGTGTCTATAAGATGTCTATTTACAAAATCAGGGTTTGCCTTGTAGTTTTAGCTTTTCATTCTCAATAATGGTTGTTTTCAGGGTTTATTAGTTTTAATACATGCACTTGTACACGTTTCATCATGTTTTGAGAATTTTTTAAATCGGCTGCTCACAAAGTTAAACAATACCTTTAAGCTTCCGTTATTGGTACCAGGTGCTTGATTTGAAAATCAATGGAACAATACTTCCATTAGATTGCTATACATATCATGCATACTGTCAAAAATATCCACAGCATCGTAGTTGTAGCAGTTTATGCAAAATTTAATACTTTGTGTTGAAATCTACAGAATAAAAAAAGAAAATCATAATTCTTGACAAGACGGAAGAACTGCATTATACAGAAATACGAACAGGAAGTACAATTTTTCTAGTATGTTAAAAGGTAAGATACATTTATGTAAATGATAATTATCAACATACCTTTGACTTGGTGATGTGACCTTCCTGATGAGATCACAGTGCTTGGGGATGAAGTCTAAGATTCTGGAATACATTCCTTTCAGACCCTGAGGGTGGTTGTGAAGGAAACTCTCACTGATGATCTGCCAGAAAATATAATTAAAAAAAATTGATTTCACTAACACAACAGAGAATATAAGACAACACGAAAAAAAATGGGTCCCATAAAGCACTTGATCAAAAGGCTAATTTTTACAATAGATTGCATTGTTGATTGCATTCTCCACAATTAATGGCCAATCGTACCATCAGGAATTAAACTTAGTGATATAGGACCTGGGGCCCATTGCACAAAACTTTTGCCATAAAAAAATCAATTAACATAAACTCTGGCAAACACCATCATGCTATCAAAACTTACACATTAAAAACTCTGACAAAATAAATAAATTGCCAGAGTTTTTCTTTGAAGCAACAGGCCTCTGATCACTTACCTCATCTAAATATGGTTTGACAGCAATCTGTCTAAAGAGAGCCTCAGCATCCCTCATTTTATCAATGGTTGCATACGTTCTCAGACATTGCCTTAAGACATTGGTGTCACCTGCTTCTAGGCCTTCCCTAAAAGACTTCTCAAGGCTATGCTGGAGAGTCACTGTAATAGCAGCTATCCTCTGTTCAATTGAAGAAAAACAAAAATTGTGAGGTTTTTTTGCAACTTTTGCATATCAGTGGAAGTCATGAACACACTTCTTTTTTTAAATTATTATTGTATTATATTACCTTACTATCCACATGCTATGGTGTATTGATATTCAAACTTTTGACATTCGATAGTTAGCATATTCCATAATAAATTTGACCATATCTTCTTTCATCATATTGTACTTCTTTACCAAGAAATGACAAATCATCAAGCTTCATACTTACAGGTCTAATTTTCTCCACCAGAGGGAGCCCTTTGCTCTGAGTGACATAGTACTGTAGCTGGTTGAATTCTGATGCCACTCTCTCAATTTGCTGGCCAGTAAGTTCACTACCAGAATGTGTGAAGTGAAAAAAGTTTCATTATAATTTACCAAGGATCAATTCACACTTACAAAGGAAAGCTATCCAATTTGCTCTGTATTCTAACTTGCATGGTTGCAGATGATCGTCTCTCGCCCACCCCTCACCAATATCTCTTATTCAGCATTTTTAGTGAATGATGAATACATAGAAATATAGCTAGATACTATCTAAAGGACAAGTCCACCCCAAAAAAACTTGATTTGAATAAAAAGAGAAAAATTCAACAAGCATAACACTGAAAATTTCATCAAAATCGGATGTAAAATAAGAAAGTTATGGCATTTTAAAGTTTCGCTTATTTTCAACAAAATAGTTATATGAACGAGCCAGTTACATCCGATTGAGAGAGTTGATGACATCACTCACTCACTATTTCTTTTGTATTTTATTATATGAAATATGAAATATTGTTATTTTCTCGTCATTGTCATGTGAAATGAAGTTTCATTTCTCCCTGAACAAGTGGAATTCCATTATTTTAACATTTTGTGCTTCTGGCAAGGAGGTCCTCATCGTCAAATTCGTAAAAATTGAAATATTGTATAATTCAAACAATAAAAAACAAAAGAAATAGTGAGTGACATCATCGACTCTCTCATTTGGATGTAACTGGCTCGTTCATATAACTATTTTGTTGAAAATAAGCGAAAATTTGAAATGTCATAACTTTCTTATTTTACATCCGATTTTGATGAAATTTTCAGCATTGTGCTTGTCTGATTTTTTTCTATTGATTCAAATCAACATTTTTCTGAGGTGGACTTGACCTTTAAGAAAAATATAAGAGGATTGAAGCTAAGAAAGTTCTTGCTATATATCTTGTCTTGCTTCATATAGCAAAAGTCTGGGCCTGTTTTTCAAATCCTTTTTAGTGTTTATTAAAAAAAAATATTGTCAAAAGGTCATCAACATTCCCCAATTGGCAAAATACCAAATTCTGCAGACTTTAAAATTGGCTTTGTTAAGGGATCACAAACTTTTAGTAGGCAATGGGTTTAAGTAATCACTCACATGCTTATGTCTTCCTGAGGTTCGCTATCTTCTGTTATCCTAAGAATACCCTCCATCTTCTCAACAGACTTCACTATATTCATCAGCCTCTGCAAACATGCCTTTAATAAGAGAAAATACAGTAAATACAATTATCAACATTGTATTCAGTCCATGAAAATATCATTAGTCAATGGTTCAAGTCCCTCTCACCCCTTAATTGTGAAATTGACAATTACAGGAATTACAAATATTACAGCCTCATCTTTGCAAAGGCAAAGATTAAAGATTTTACCTCAAAATTAGCATCACTCAGATATCTGAGGTTTTTTTTCACAATTTCTTCCTGCATTCTACGAAAAAGAGACATTTCACACACGAGCAAGAACTCAACAACAGATTTTTAAAGTATGTTCAATGCTTCTTTTTTAACATTTTTTCCTAAAATTTAATTCATCTAATGATAATAATGAAGCTCGTCATTATTTATGGACTGTCATCCTATCCACAACACTTGGATGTATCTTAAATTAGAATGGTTAAACAATGAAAGATCATCATCATCAGTGTACGGAAGAAGCAGGCAAGCCCGTCGAGACTTTCAGTCGTTCCTTCTGATAGTGCTTGTTCCAACTTCTTATTATCTGTACCTTCTTCTGACGAGTTCTGTTCCTGGCAGTCATTTTCTCTTCAACATCATGGATAGCTTCATCAATTGCACATCGAACACTCTGTATTACATTACAAAACATGAAAAGTAAAAAATACTCTCTCCTTATTTTCTTTCTTCAATGATGGTTGAAAAATAATTTTACACAATGTAAGGCATATAATAATGAAGGTACATGTAATTAACAATGTGTAAACAGCAATTTCACATAGTGTAATGAATGCCATAGAGAATTACACTTATCATTTCAAGAATTTGTAACATGAAACCTAAAAAATTTGTCTTCTTGAATAAATATCTTTGGAAATCCAACTCACAAACCAACTCCCACTCCCCGCCCCTGGAAAAATAAGGAAAAAAAACTGATAATCATTATTCAACTGGAGAAGAACAAACAAGAAGAAAACAATGTGAATAAACATTCACATAAATAAACCTACCATAACTTCTTCTCTGAGCTGACCAAGAGGGATTGAGAGATTGCTAATTGCCTTATCCATTCCAACCTGGCCGAAGAGTAAAATATTAAGTTATATTAGTATAGTTTCATGAACATATCTAATAAACAGGCAATAATTTAGGTTCGATTTCAATTCAATTCATAAATAAGAAGATACCGGTACTAAAAGCCATATTGACATAAATACACACTTTTTTTTCTTTCAATTTATAGTTTAAACAAAAAAAATTAGATTTTTCAAGCTTTTTAATTACACAGAAGACATATCTTTTCACTCTTCTCATTTGTTTCTTTAGAAGTTTATTTCTTTCAAGCATTTTTTATTACTCACATCAAGATGTTAAAATCGATTAAAGGCATCACCCAAACTGAATGATCAGTTTCATATTGTTCACTAGACATTGAAACATCTACACAACAAAAGCAACAGACATCAGACAAATTCAGGATTGCATTGTTTCTAAATGCGATGAGGTAAATTTACCAGATTTGATGAGAGATTGACAAAGTCAGCATAGTCTTTATTGATGAGTTCCACCATGGCATTCTTGAGGGTCTTAAAATAAATGTGCAGATCCTCTCGCAAGGTTTCTAACTGCACATGATGCCTGCATTCTGCAACAAAACTATCCACATCAAAGTCATCCTGCAAAAATAAAGAGAGAAAATGCACAAGTCAAAAATTAAATTTAAATTGCACTAACTGTAGTGTTAGAAAGAGGCATCACACACATGATACATTATAACACATGGCATTGGATTCTAAAGGTAAGCCGGAGAGGGCACTGCATTGAAAAATTTTATCATAACATTTACACTTCTACAGTTCACAAATACACACATGAAAACACAGGGGTGGGACCGAGAATGAGAATATTTTCATAATTTTAAAGCACTTACCCTCATAAATACATCCTGATCAAAGCAAAGTGATGTTTGATCTGTCCCAATCGGCAGCAGCTTCAAATTTAAAGACATTTTAGAGATTGAAGAAATAAAATAGGTGAAATTATAACGTCTGAAAGTCTGAAACACAGTATTCAACTCAGGTCTCAGCTCGATAAGCTAACTACCAGCGCCACGTCCACCCACTGTACTGTATGTAGCTGTACAGGTGCGTGCAGCTCAGCCGTGCAGGCTTTACCCAGGGATATGGAACTATCCCTGCTTTACCGGTTTATCGTGACAGTGGTACAGGTGATACGTGTCGACGCCCCCCCCCCCTCCTTATTTTTCTTGCCTCCTTATACATGTATTGAGCATGATTGAAGCTAAGAAGAAGATTGACCTGGAAGCTCGGCTGCTGAGTGATACAGCATTCTTCCAATATTGTAAGGTAAGGTAAGTTAGGAAACTTTAATAGGCTGAGATAAAGGACTAATGGACTTACATAACATATAATATATCATGTACGCCCCTTTTTCAGGAAATGAATATTTGTATTTTTTTCCTCCTTTTTTCACCAGATGCTATCATACAATTTGTCCAAATATGTATTAAATATAAAAATACACACACACACATACAGAATTATAAAGAATAAGACAAAAATAGACTGAGACGAGAAAAGAAAGAAAAGTACAGAAAAGAAAAGAAAAGAAAGGAAAAAGAAAAAAATAAGAAAGGATAAAAAAGAAAAGAAAACCAAATGAAAAAAGATGGGAAAAAAGAAACAGAAACGAAGAAAAAAAATGAAATACAATAGAAATAAAAATGAAGGAGAAAGAAACTAATCATTATTTCAACAAAAAACAAAAGCAGTGTCAAAAAATAGTTATTTCTTGACTAGTTGCCAGCCAAACCAAACAACAAGAAGAAGATATTTAATTAATACATTTGATGTCCGTCCTTGTAATTACTTTGTTAATTTGGAAAGAGTGCCGAATCAATAATTTCTACCACCAAATTGTACAAAACTTTTTTAAGGACAAAATCAATAATGCAAGCGCGAGCTGAAATTCAAAACAAAAAATTGACCTAAAAATGAGCCATTATGAGGACTTTTTTGGTTTTTATGCTTCTTTCTCTATCAAACATTCTTTTGAATTTCAATTCTCATTCCCTTTGTATGCTCTCCACTTAATTTACATCATGAACCTGAATATAAAATTTACATAAATAAAATTAAGTGATATTCAAAAGGGTCAGTGGTAAAACAAACAATACATACCCTTATGCGCTTGGTTCTGGGGAGAGGTAAATATTTCTAAAAGATAATGTCAATGTCACCTATGAAAAACTAAACATGAACATGTTATAAGAAGAAAAAAAGAAAGAAAGAAATAAAGAAAGAAAGAAAGAGACAAAGACTGAAAAAAAGAAAGAAAGAAAGAAAGAAGGAAGGAAAGAAAGAAAGAAAGAAAGAAGGAAGGAAAGAAAGAAAGAAACAAGAAAGAAAGAAAGAAAGAGACAAAGACTGAAAAGAAAGAAAGAAAGAAAGAAAGAAGGAAGGAAAGAAAGAAAGAAAGAAAGAAGGAAAGAAAGAAAGAAAGAAAGAAGAAAGAAAGAAAGAAAGAAAGAAAGAAAGAGGAAATATTGAGAATGAGGAAAAGAGAGAGAGGAAAAAAACTGTTCTTTCCTAAAATTATGATTAAGCAATAAAAAAATTGTCTGTTTCCCAAATTAGTATTATTCTTCATTTTGATATTCTCCATTTTAATTAAGTTCTTTATCTATTTAATTTCCATTAAAAAATAATGCGAAGTAATATACAAATTTATAGATTAATAAAAGAAACTGATCTATTATTTTCAAATAGGAGCCGATATTAATGCATTTATATTTGGAAGCATCTCTGTGCCACCCCGGAGTGCCACCTCAATAATAACGAGAACTCGGTTAAAAATTCATTGTCAGTTGAGAAATAAAACTATTTTGGTCAATTTTCAATATCAGTCATTTCCCCCGTTTTATGCTTATGCCAATCGTAGGCCTATAATTGAAATTAAAAAATGACGAAAATTAGAATGGAATGTGAATTTACTATCGTTTATTCAATTTCCACTGTCCCACTAATCAAAGGAGTTATCTAGTCTGACCCGGAGTCTGACGAAATTTAAACTGTCAGTTGTCAAAAGAGGGCTTGTGAAGAAATCACCTCGAGCTCTACCAGTTTGCGATCGCGGCGCCACGAATCAAATTGAGTGTACCGTACGTCGTGCATAGAGCTACATGTATCTAGATAGCGCGTCGCATTGGCAGGTGCTTTGCCTGTCTTCTCAAGAAGTAGAGTGCGCTTGGAAGATCTGAACAGGACCAACCGATTTCATAACTCAAGCTAGCATGGAAACTTACCTCGGATATTTACTAAGATGTCAAATTATTATTGTGCGACAGTGATATGGCGAACGTTAAAGTAGCTGTCCGTGTACGGCCTATTTGTAAAAGGTAAAATGCTTTGTTTTGAGATTCGATGAGATGTTTTTGTACTCAATAGTGGTTAGGAGTGTGTCTTGTCGCCAGTGATGCGGGGGGAAGCTCTTGCCGTTGACCCCTTGCGTACCAATGCCAGCAGGGGCAGCCAGCGTGTGGATGTGGTGTTTTCAGTTTTGGAAAGCTATTCCAATTTTTGTGTGGCGATGGGAAGATGATCAAGTTTCGCAAAGAGTTGCTTGGTTTTGAATGAATTAATAAAAAGAAGAAGAGTAATAATTGAAGAAGCCTACATGTATCTATATTTTATAAACATTTCTGTCATTAGAACTAGGTCTTAACAGCTTTAATTCTTTCATTGCTTGAATGATAAAAAAGGAAATTAATAATAAGTAGAAAATTTACAATATCATTTCATTTTATATGTTTAAAGTGTATGTTCAATACATTTTTAGGTTGTATACATAAGAAAGTTATGACATTTTAAAGTTTTGCTTATTTTTCACAAAATAGTTATATGCACATTCAATTTAGTCACTTGCAAATGAGAGAATCAATGATGTCCGTAACCATTTCTTTTGTTTTTATTGTTTGAATTATACATTATTTCAATTTTTACAGATTTGACAATTAGGACCAACTTGACTGAACCATAGGCCTATATTGTTAAAGAATGGTAATTCAACATGTTCAGGGCAAAATAAAACTTGATTTCACATGAAAATGAGGAGAAAATTTGAACATTTCATATTTCATTTAATAAAATACAAAAGAAATAGTGAGTGTGTGATGTCATCAGTTCCCTCATTTGCATAATGACCAGGATGTGCATGAAACTATTTTGTAAAATTAAGGAAAACTTTAAAATGTCAAAACTTTCTTATTACATCGATTTTGATGAAATTTTCAGTGTTCTGCTTGTTTGATTTTTTCTCTTTTTATTTAAATCAACTTTTTTGGGAGATGGACTTGTCCTTTAACATAATTTTGCATGAAACTTCATGGGAAATGTTTGTATTTCCATATGTTCTCTCTTTTTTTTGCAGAGAGGAAGATGCAAAAGCCACAATAGTTGTGAATGAATACCAGGAAAATGTATTAGGTGTGGCAAATCCTAAGGTAAGGTGTATTTTTAGACTTCATGGTCACATTTTGTGATGTAAAAATTAGAGTAATATTACTTGTAAGATTGATAAATATTGTGTGGTATTGTAAAACTTTAGTATGAGAGTGGCACAAGAATAAGTGGAAATTATTAATTTTTTTTTACTTGAATTGTGATTCCTTATTTAAATAAGAGACTTGTTCCCAAGTCAGTGATGTGAATTTCAAATAAAAATTGAATGAGGAACTAGAAAACAATCCGTTTAAATACTGTGCTTTATCATTATCATACATGATGCATATAGGGCTTTATGTACATGCGGAGGAAATTGTAACTCCCTTTCGAGAAAATTCTTGTTAGTCAAAATTAAGTAATTTACTAGGAATGTTTGTTTTGTCCTGGCAACCAATAACATCAGGTATTCGTTCATATCTCTATACCATTCTGCCCTTGCCTGACTTTGAGAATGAACTTGAATTCATACAAAGGCACCCTGTGTGTTTACAGTGTACACAAATGCCTGCTTTTCACTCCTGCCCATTCCAGTAATTTTGTCTTCTAATTAGATTCCCTTAAAAATCAGGGGCAATGTGGAATAACCATCCAGTTCCCAAGAATTCTACGGAAGCCCAACTGCAGGTCTGGTGGAAAAAAAAGTACACACTCATTGCCAAACAATCAATTTGATATGCAGCGTGCGGCTAGGAAATCAAATTTATTGGGTCTTCATAAGGGAGGAATTTGGTGTCATTGTGCCTGTCCCGTCTGTTTGCTTCCTGTATATGGCCTACATATAGAATGTAAATAGCAACAGTGCATTCCTTGATATGAGGAGAAATGGACCTCAGGGTTCCTGGGTAATAAATGATGCAGAAGCAGAAGCTTAGTCTGTCGAGATGCATCTATAGATTTACTTATTCCCTTTAAAAATACAAAAATGTATCTGAAGGTACTGTTTTCTTTTTGTAAACAACAATTGATTGAACACTTTATCCCTTTGTCCCTTGAGCAGGGAGTGATGTTCTACATGTATCTCTCATTCATTCTCCCATGCATGACAATCAAATTGCTTCTGAGATGTTTAATCAAGAGAAAAATAGTTTGGCCTTGAGTATGAAGCAATAATAAATGTGCCCGTAGTATTATCTTTCTAAAACATTTTTTTTTATTGAAATTAAATATGGAGTAGTGAAAAGGGATTAAAAGTATGGAGTTACTGTCTTGGTATTCTCTTTGTGTTAATAATATTAAAAATAATAAAAAAGCATATCTCTTTACGACCTACCCAAGAGAACAAATCCTGTTTATGATCAAATTATCTTCATTTGTCACACTCTTTTTTAACTAAAAAATGGTTCTTTTACAGATTGAAGGCATCGAGGGATGCAGTGATCATAGGGACCGTATAAAGCACTTCTCCTTTGATTACTGTTACTTCTCCCTTGATAAAAGTGCTCCAAATTATGCCTCACAGCAGACGGTAAGTCGCCTTGTCACCATTGCCCTTTCAGAGTTTAAAAGCATTTTGAATTTGTCTAATCTTGTTTTTGAAATGCATCCAGTGCATAAGAGAGAATTCATTTATGCTGTATATTTTGTCACGTTGCCCTTTAACTAATCTGAGAAGTGTTGTAAGCTTGATTTCATTTTGTGTATAAAATATTTAGATTTTTTCCAAGAACAAATGGTATATTTACCATAATATTTGAATTTTAGAGTATTACCATACAGCATGCAATTTCAAAATGTTTTTGTCAATTAGCAATGCTCACTGAAGGTATAATATGTTTATTTGTATTCCATTGTTGGCTCATCCATGCCAAAACGCTATTCTTTTGATTTGTTTGATGTGTGCGTATTTTAGTTATGAAACTAAAGTGCATAGATTTTTCATATTTGTGTACAATACATGAAATAATGCAAATAAAAATTACATTATGGTTATAGAATTTTCAACATACATATTAAAAGAAACAAATATGCACAGGAGTTAATTTTGTCCCTTCAAAATTTATTAAAATGAATTTCCATAAGTATCGAGTAGAAAAGATCACATTGGGCATGCTCAAAGACCTACATGTATAACAATATTCACAGTCATTATTAGAGCCATTGTTTAGGTTAAAGTGTTCCCAGGACAAAGGTATTTCATTTTGTCCCTGACAGCTTTGACAAATGAGAGGAAATTAAGATTAAAGAAGAGAGTCATTGACCGCATCCAGTGTCTATTCACATCTGACAGAGAATGATGAATATTAGTTCTTTCATGAATTGTGATCTGGAAATTGTTTTATTGATTTTCGTTTGATATTGAGTTTTTTTGTGCTGTTTGGTATTTTGGGTTTATCTGCTGGAACCATTACAATGCATGCATGCATCTCATTCCCTGTATTAAAACCTGAATTCACTATTCTAGTTTGAATACATGTAGACTTGAAATGATGATAAACATACTATGTAGAATGGAAAGAAAATATTGTTTTGATTGCTTTAATCAATGCTAATAGTATTAACAAGGTAGGCCTATACATGTACTTCCAGAGTACAATATGATTTTCATGGCTGAAATAAACAAAGGTTGACAGAATATTGATTTTCATATTACATGTACTTTGTTACGGTACCAAAACACTGAAATACAAATGTTCATATTGCTTTGTTTCAGAATTGTAAGTTTTTGAAATACACATATTTTGCATGTGTACATTGAATTGGTGAATGAGCCAGCAAGCATCTCCTGAGTCTTGGTGTCTTTTGACCTCATTCAGAAAAGTAGGCCTAAGATCCAGTAGATGCAATCCAGTACTGTAATTGGATTAGAAACCTTTTACGGACATAACCTGGAGTACATTTTGGCTTAAAAGCTCAATTTAGGAAACAAATTAACAGGAACCTGATAAATATGCTCTTCTCTTTCTACTTTGCTGTGATACAAGTTTCGTTATCCACAGAAATCCAGTGTATACATATCCACACCTTAAAAAAATATCAGACTCATTTTTCGATTAATACAATACTTAATTTCATCACAGCTTCATAACCGCATAGAAATAGTCATACGTTTATACCAGTCAACTGCAAGTACACTGTTAAAAATAATTAAAACAATGCTGTTTGCTATGTGAATCACACAGTAGTTGTTTAAACATTTTAATCAAGTATTTAATCTCAAACAACCATGCTTAAATTATTGATAATTAAATATTTGATTTGAATTTAAACTTTGTTGTTTAAGATTTTAAACACTTGTTTAAAATGTTTAAACAACTACTGTGTGATTCACATAGTAAACAGCGTTTAAATTATCAACAGTGTAAATGTAGTCTTCTGACTTTCAAACAGAGGGTCGTCATGGGTTCAAATGCCAACCATTGCGTAATTTCCTTCAAGAAATTGATCCACCTTGTGCTACACTCAACCCAGTTGAAGTAAATGGGTACCTGAATTAATTCCTTGAAATGCTTCCACTTTGTAAAAGTCTGCAGGGCATAAGCCAACTATAATTGTGTACATTCTTGAAATATCCAACAACATTGGAAGCGCATAGGGAGTTAAGGACATTGTATCATAATCAAGAATTTTTCTTTAATATTACATTGTTATTCCGATTTAACATACAAATGAAGCCAATACAAAATACATGTAGTTTAGAATCAGAATTTAAAATTGAATTTGAAGTTTTCATAAAAATGAGGACTCAGAACAGCTGTGTAGGTACATGCATCTCTCATCTGAAATAAAACAGCATCTCAAGGCTATTGAAGATCTGAATGGTATAATGCCACATCATGCTTTCATACACTTCCCATTTTCCCCAGGCCAGTGTGAGTTTATAATGTACATTCCCTCTCTTTTTTTGTTGTCTTGGTGGTTAGTTACTTCATGCAGCTGCCTTAAAATTGAGCTTACCCGAGCGCACACGATGGGTAGAAGTCAATCATCCCGGACCAAGCGTCCTATCACGAAACAGATGTGTGAAAGATGGGATAGCGATGAAAAAAAACAGACCAAGAGGAAGGGTCTCTAGGGCATGCAGTGTAACAAATTACCTATTGGTTGTCCCCTTGGGAATTTTTGTCAATTTTTATTCTGGATATTGGGCTGTGGAAGAAAGAAAGAGTAGTCAGTTAACAAAAATACAGGGGGTAGGGGAAGGGACGTTTTGTGCCCCTTTCAAGAGCTATTGCTAACATTTTAGAGCAACTTCCCTTTTTCTCCGTTGTATTTTTCTAAGTGACAGATACATTTTCTTTGCTATTGGGCCTACATGTACCGGTATTTTCTCATCATAGTTGTCATTTGTATTTATGATTTGTTGTGTTTTTGTGTCAGTAAAATAATTTTAAATGTTGACAGTTGTATTTAAGCTCCTGAAGCACACCAGGTAAAAAGAAATCATAAGAATATTGTAGTTTTATTAACTCGGTGTTAGACAAGAGAATTAGCTGTTTGTAATGGATTTAAATGGGGCAAAGAACTAGTATTTCATCGTTGAGGGGAAAATGATAATAAAACTCAAAGAAAAAAAGGTGATGAATATAATTCAGATTTTGACCTACGAAAGGGAGGAATTTGAGAGGAGGTGCGTGTACAATAGTGATAAAAATATTGAAAGTTTTATGTATTCAAACATATTATCATCCATGAAATTTGGTTGGAGATGAGAAGCATCACAAGAAAAAGAGGAGAGAAATCCTTAAATGGATGCTGATGCCAGGGGAAGCCCTCAACAACCAAATATGGAAAGACTTCTCCCTGCATGTCTGCATGAGATGCTGTTGAAAACCCCTTTATCTGACAATAGTAGGCCAAATACCCTTGGCCAACAAGGCATTCTGTACCCCAGGGATGCAGCGGCACTTTATTCCATGAATCAGACAAAATCTTTTACCTTGAATGTGCTATTTCATGTCCAAGTGTATACACTGGATGTACAAGATGCAAATACATGCATAGTAAATTTGTTTTTGTGTAGCAAAAGCTGATGTGTTTGAAGAGTGAGACAGGAGAGAAAAACGGCTCTTCTTTATTAAGGTTTTTCCTTTATTTTAAATCATACATTAAAGAAAAGAACATGGCTGTACGCAGACATTTTTTGTTGGGGCAGCACACGTAAACTTTTTCGGAAAAAGCCTCATAAGCGAGAGAGCAATGCGACCAAGCTTGTCATTGGGGTGCTTTTGCATTTTGTCAAGTTGAATTGAATTTGGTGCATAATTTGGTGACTTTTGCTAAAATTTTCAGTAAAAGAATGTCAATTTTCAAATCCCCCCCCCCCCACTGCGAACAGCCATGAAAAAGAAATACATGTACATTGTTTTGTTAAATGATAGGAATGCATATGTAGTTCATTAATTTATCCGAACTACTTGGAATATAATGATTTTTGTCCTAGTTCTTTATGAAATTCAATCAGTTTCAATTGTTCTTATTTGGAGCTTCAGTTGGATAGAATAATAAACTTGCCTCAGGATTGCTGTGCAACAACAATGAACTGGCCTACATGTACATGTAATAAAAAAAAAATTAGAAATGTAAATTGGGTTCTTGAAAAAAAAAACTATTTCCCAGTATCATTCACTGTCACTATGATTGGTGTCCATTATAACTGTAAATCTTCCAAGATGGGGCTTAACGCTATCAAGTGGCCCCAAATTGGCCTTTAGTATGTAATCATTGCTTTATAGTGATGTAATATATTAATAGCCAGATGTCCTTAAGGAGTTTCACATAGATTACCTAAGATGAGTAGCCATATTTTGTAATTAACAAACTGTCCTTGAAAACTGTGTTTCCATCTGATCAATGAAGGATCTGTGAAGAACAAGAAAATGATATCAAAGAGGAAATCTTAGATGACGTTCTGTATGAAAGGTATATTAATACAAAGTGCCAGTCCCTATAGATCCAAGGACATGTTCATGTACATGTAATGTAGCTTTGCAAAACTTTATCCCTGAATATCTATAGGCCTACATAGAAAGTTTATACATGAAACTTTTATTTTTTTTATAGATCTAGCAGTCAGTCCTTTTAGCTGTTTAATGTGCAATATTTAGACCCACAAAACATTCTTGTATTGATTCCAAGCACCCAAGGTTTGGATTCTAAATAAGTTGCGTATAAATATTGCGTATTGTTCGCCTCCATTGCACCAACAATAATGTCCCATTCATGCTATTGTGAAAGTGGATAGGACGTTGTCCTTTGAGTAGAAAGGGAGCTCATCAAATATGGATGAACCTTTGAAGTAAGACACCATGCAGTGATGGTATGGAGTCTTCAAACACGCTTTTGTCACCATCGGTCAGTCATCGTCTCGAGGGGTGTCATTCTGCTCCATCACATGGCATCCGTCCATCCTACATGTATGACATAGAACAGAGTATTGATTTGGAGTGGTCAGTTGGCCCCAACACTGAATGAAGCTGAATTG